>NC_140279.1:20218050-20219202 GCF_964030765.1 Micromesistius poutassou | reverse complement strand
AAAGAGAGAGAGAGAGAGAGAGAGAGAGAGAGAGAGAGAGAGGAGAGAGAGAGAGAGAGAGAGAGAGAGAGAGGAGAGAGAGAAAGAAAGAGAGAGCGAGGGGGGGGGGGGGGGAGATGCTAGGGTAGGGGTGCCATAACTAAATGGCCTGTTAAGCCCTTTGAGAGTGTCATTGTGATTAAGGACCTTGCATTGCCTTGACTTGACTTGGTGGACCCAGAGAGGAAGAGACGCGGCCATGGCCCTGTGTTAGTGGGAGTGAAGATATCCCACAGTCCTACAAGCAGCATGACAGCTGAGGAGTCTGAAGCACCCCCTGACTCACCTCACCGACACACACACAACACACACACACACACACACACACTGACTACTCAAACGCTTGTATCTCATAGGCAGCAGGCATAAACCGTAGGCCTACAGGCTGATCTGATAGCTGTCATCCCATGCTGTATTTCAAGGTCATTGTTGATTCTGTATAGCAATGCGCACTCAAACACAAACTCATGAACACACATCCACCACGAAATGCTGATACTTGATACTAGATTCAACTTTTAGCTTTTTAGTGGTTTCCTCATTTGTTTTCGTTTGTATGTCAACTGTAAGATGCGTGTCATTACATTTTAATCGTAATAATTGCGATGCACTATAATGCTGGGCGACATGCATCGGCCTGTGGTCGGTTGGCACTCCCTAGCGGATAGAGTTGGTATTACCCAAAACCATTGTCGCCCTCCTATTGTCTCCGTAGGACTTCTTATTCTACTGTTAATATTGCTTCATTATCGGCCTATTTCTACGATGACTAAAAAACGACATCATGGGTGTGTGTGTGTGTGTGTGTGTGTGTGTGTGTGTGTGTGTGTGTGTGTGTGTGTGTGTGTGTGTGTGTGTGTGTGTGTGTGTGTGTGTGTGTGTGTGTGTGTGTGTGTGATGGAGGGGGGGGGGTCTACGTGAGATATTGGCTCAATTCAGGGACGCAGAGCAATTCAAAACGTTTGTTATAACAATTCACCAAAACTGTGGTCTAGGAATTCCTAAATATTTTAGGAGAACACGAAGTATTATTCATTCGCGATGGAGGAAGGGGCACAAAGGCAGTTATTGTTGACTGCAGATGCCCGTCAGTGGTGCAATCACCCTCTAAAG
>NC_140279.1:20140550-20213050 GCF_964030765.1 Micromesistius poutassou | reverse complement strand
GTGTCACTGCTTAAAGGGATGGGAGGAGGGCTGACAAAGCTTGTGTTTTTATTTGACTTCTGTGTATGTGACACTCATTGTGAAACGGTTGACCTGGCGTTTTTTCCACTTCATCACTTCAGGGCCCAATGTATCAGCATTCTGCCAAACGTAGACCAACCTTATAGAGCGGCTCGCCTTCCAGTTAGCCCTCCCCTTTTTCCTCTCTTCTCGCCTCGCCCGTACACCAGAACACACATGCACAAGCACACACGCACGCACCCCACCCCATCAACCCACCCCACCAACCCTGGGTCTTCTCACACATGTGTTTAACGGTGTGCCAGCATTTCTACTGATTGGTCTGATTGATTTTAGGTTTTTGGGCTTGGCGAGAGTGTTTTTGTAGCCTGTGTATGTGAGAAACGAAACGTCTGCTTGTGCTTTGTAAAGTGCAAATGTGAGTGGTTTTGTGTGGGAGTGGAGCTGTTTTAAAGACACTCACACAGAGGAGACACTCCGCTGACGATATGAGGCCCGGGGACGAAGGAGTGGCGTGGTTTGACCTCTGGTTTGACCTCTTGCTGAAGTCACACTGCTGGGACTGACTTCATATGAAGCCAGTGGTTCAGACTGGGGTTGTGCTGCAGAATCCACCCGTATCACGCAGTCCCTGAGAGCATGCATGTGAATACAGCGCTGGAAATCAGCCCCTCTCATACTGGGTCTCACTAGCTTAATGACAAGCAGCAGAAGGGAATATGAACCACAGAGGCTTATGGCGTGCAATAAACGCAATAGGGAACCAGATGAACCGTGTGTGCTTGTGTGAGGCTTCACATAGCGCCTCACACACAAACACACTCCTTTATGTTTCTTAGGCTCATTTAAAGTCTCACATTGCTCTTTAAAATGTTGCGGCACCGCATGTGGTCTCCTGCTGCAGGGGGAGGTCTCCAGTCCTGCCCACACTTTAGATGAGTTATGTCTGTGTGTGTGTGTGTGTGTGTGTGTGTCTGTGTGGGTCAGTGTGTGTGTGTGTGTGTGTGTGTGTGTGTGTGTCTGTGTGGGTTAGTGTGTGTGTGTGTGTGTGTGTGTGTGTGTGTGTGTGTCTGTGTGGGTTAGTGTGTGTGTCTCTGTGTGTGTCTGTGTGTCTGTGTGTGTGTGTTTGTACGTTTGCGGGTGTGTGTTTATGTTTAATGGTTTTTATTTATGGTGTCATTCCGATATCTACCCCACCTCATGGAGCTTCCTGTTGAGAAGGAGGGGTACGCTGGATTAGTGCGTCCTATAATGTACAGGCTGTAACCTGCAGATGTGCGTTGCTTTTCTAAGTCTCTAAATGTCGGGGGGTGAGGGAAAAAGTTTGTTATCTTGTTTGCCGTTATCTCGTTAACACACAGGCTGCATATGGGGAGGGGGGATGTGTTCATAATAAAGTCCTTATCATGTCACTCATTGGGCTGGTGGGGGGTAGAGGGGCTGTGGAGGCGGGGGGGGGGGGCTGTTTGTTGTTGTTATTGCATAAGGTTAATGTCTTTGCCCCCACACCCCCTCCTAGGAGACTGTTAGGTAACGCTGGTTTGTATGCGGGGGTGTGTGTGTGTGTGTGTGTGTGTGTGTGTGTGTGTGTGTGTGTGTGAGTGTGTGTGTGCGTATTTTCCAGAGTTGCCTCGTGCTGATTCAGGTGGGGGGCCCCTGGAGCAGTCTATCTGTTGAGGCCCCCCTCCCACACCACACTCACACACCCACACTCACTCCCACGCCTCTTCTCTTCTATCGTCCTGTTCTCTCACCGACCTCAAGGCGGGGTGTATGTTGCCTCTCTCTGATGCCCCGCACCAAGCTGTACGCACTCAATCACACACACACGCACACACACACACACACACACAAACACACACACACACACACACACACACACACACACACACACACACACACACACACACAAACCACCATTACACACACCCACCACCACCACACAGACACACACACACCAACACCATCCCAACCACCCCCACACACACAGACGCACAATGTATTCCCACTCCTACCCTTTCACCCACACTGTTTGTGTGATAGTTCAGCCCCCCTCTATTCTCGGGCCCAAGGCAAAGTAAGCTGGAGTGTGTGTGTGTGTGTGTGTGTGTGTCTGTCTGTCTCCCCCTCTCTCTCTTGTTATGACAGATTGGCCCATTTGTTTCCAGCCTTTTACGGAGTTCCCTCTTTTTGAACTCTTCTCTTTTTTCCTTCTTCATTGTTAACTGCTCCCTTTCAGCTGCATCAGATTATGTCATACAGGACAGCGTAGAAGAAGGAGGAGGAGGAATGGGGAGGAATTGTGTGTGGGAGAGAGAGGAGCAGAGGAAAGGGGTCCGGAGGATGGGGGGGCGGTGGGGTTGGGGGATGGTACAAAGCAGTAAAAGGAGCTACTTGAGGCCTGATGAGCAGGGGCGGAGTTAGGGGAGAGTGAGACGGGGACGGAAGAGGGTGGGGGGAAAGAGTGAGGTGGGGTCCGAAGAGGGTGAACTGGGGACATAAGACGGTGGAGGGGAGAGAGTGAGATGAGGACAAAGAAGGTTAGAGTACAGCGGGCAGTGAGATAATCAACACAACAAGAGCCATAGCCATTATCATGCCGGAGTGGAACAAAGGGACCTAGCCTGTGTGTGTGTGTGTGTGTGTGTGTGTGTGCCTGGGTGTATGAGTGGATGGCAACCTCCCAGTAGAGTGTGTGCTATCAGACAGTGCCTCTGGGGGGACCTGGGGAGTGCTGTGTTGTCGTCTTTCTGTTTAGACCCAGGTTAAACCAAATGGGTCTGGGTCTTGGTGTGGCTGGGCCTCGTGCAGCCACAGCGGGGCCAGAACCGGCTCCTCAGTGGGGATCCACAGTCTTTAACCTCACCTCTTCACCTCATCTCACCACACAGAGAGGATCATTAAAGTCTCAGCCTGAATATGGCTTGACGAAAGAGAAACAAATTCTCTCTCCATCTCTCTCTCTCCGTCTCTCTCTCCGTCTCTCTCTCTCCTCCGAGTCTTAAGAGAAGCATGGAGAGAAGCTTAGTGTTGCGCTACACGGGAGGTCACTTTCATTTGCTCTCTCTGCGTTCGGTGCTGAGACGTCAGCGATCCCCTCCAGGCTCCGACCAGGAGACACAGAGGGGATTTGCAGTCATTCTTCTTCACATTCTCCCCTGACTCTTACCCTGCTCTGATATTACCAGCCTGAACCTGTACACCTGCACACTGCTGCTCCCATCTCAACCAACCGTGATACACAGCACCTTTGTCGGCTCTCTCTCTCCATCTATTTCTCTCTCTCTCTCTTCATCTGTTTCTCTCTTTCTCACCTTCTCCTTCTAAATCTCACTTCTCTCTGCATCTCTATCTGTCTTTCTTTTCTCTCTTCCCTGAATCTCTCCCTTTTCTCTCTTCTCTCTCCCTCTCTTCTCTCTCCCACTCTTCTCTCTCTTCTCCCCCCTCTTCGCTTTCTCCCCCCTCTTTATTTCTCTGTTAGCACCCTTGCCCAGCTCACTTAACTAGTGTAATTTATGAATATGTATGGAGGGAGTTCGGGAGTCGAGCCCATTTGCATTCAGTTCGTATGTATCCTCTTCCTCTCTAGCAACCCCCCTCCCTCCTTTCCTCTCTCTCTCTCTCTCTCTCTCTCTCTCTCTCTCTCTCTCTCTCTCTCTCTCTCTACTTGTCTGCAATAAAAAGTGACAGTACATAGCCCCTCCCCCCTGCACCCCTTGGTCACCTTCACAATGGCCGTACCATCTGGTCATTGCCATGTGGGCTGTACTATGTTACCAGGAGTAGGAGGTGGGGGAGCTTTATGTAACAGTACAGTAGATGGGCCAAACCATTTGCAGATGCTATGCAGGGAGGGTACTTAATTATAAGTCGGCATGCGGCCTGGCGTTTAACTAGCGGCTTCTCGTGGGAATGGTCAGTGATGGAGAAGAATCTATTATTTATGGAGTAAATTAGATATTGGCCTGAGCATTACCAACATGTCGCATTACGTATTACCAGGCCATTAAGGCTGTGGTTTTGATTAACAAATGTTACTCAGTATGTATGTACTCAGCCTCATGCATTCCACTCAACCAATAAAGCTGAACCTGTGCTTAAGCTATAGGCCTGTTTCAGTCGTTCTCTGTTTTCCATCCATTTCTAACATTGACTCTCTACTCTCTCTCCCTCACCCTCCGTCTCCCCCTATTTAGGGATTGAGCTTTGTCTGCCAGACTGGCGCTTTTCCATGACTATGGTGGCCAGTTTTCTGATGGTGGCCGGGCAGCTTTTGATGCCAGGAGTCGCAGCTTTGTGTCGCAATTGGCCAGACCGCGATGACTGGCAGGTGCTCCAAATCGTTATAATCAGCCCCTTCGTCCTGATGCTGCCCTACGTCTGGTGAGTGCCGCCCTCTGAGCGAGGGGTTTCTTTGCGTCCAGAGCCAGGCAATAGCTTGTACAGTACATGCTTGTGTTACGCAGTCGGGAGCAGTACACAGTGCGCTCTGTTTGGATGCTCGGACAAAGCTCTCTTTCTTCCATTGTTCCTGTTTTTGTCTCTCTTCTGTCGCCTTTTTCCCTTCTTGCGCTGACACCCTGGCCCTGTTGTTGTCCGTGGTTCTCTCTTCTCTACTTTCTCAATGCCCCCTCCTCTGCCACCTCCATCTATTCCAGGCTTTTCCCTGAGTCTCTCCGCTGGTTGCTGGCTACCCAGCACTACAGAAGGTCCAAAGTCATGATGCTACGCATTGCCAAGAAGAACCAGGTTGACATGACAACGGAGCCCAGCGGGGTTCTGATAGGTGAGTGGGTGGAGGTCGTTGGGGTTGAGGTATCACTCATCAAATGGCCGCTACGTCGGGCCCCGACAACAGGGCTCTTATGATAATGCTTAGTTTTACTGCGGCAGGATCTGTCCTTTTGCTAAATGGGCTGTCGATGAGAGCCCCCCCCCCCTAAAGCCTTCCTCTGCCTGGGTGATGGAGGGGATGCAATGCAACGTACACACACACATCAAACCTGGCATTGTCTGCTTATGAGGTCCAACACCATGAAAACACACACACAGGCTACGTTTGACCAATCATTGATCATTTCTCTCTGGAGAATCATAACGTCCTAATAAAGAAAAGGTCCCAAACCCTTTTTGAGTACACCATTCAACATTTATATTATTGTAAATTGTACTATTATATAGCATAAAACTGTGGTCCTCAAACCATTGTTACTGATGTACCCCCTAGACGTTTCTTTAAGCCCAGTACTATGAAAATGAATATTAAAAAAAAGAATCTAAATAATGTATTTGCATGTTATTTAGAACATGACATGGGTGGTGGGACTGTTCTCCCACTTATGATCGTTGTAATTCATTGAAAAGATTTACCAACTTGTATCTTATTATTCAGATTTATCAAATTTTATGGAGGTGGCACTCAGATTCAGATTTTTTCATATTCTTTTTTACCATTTGAGAAACACTGGCATAACATAACTGCACAGAGCATGTTTATCATCTTCCCCTTTTGAAGGTCCCCTAGCACCATTTCCAATCATTGTAGCAGTTGTTTTCCTAAAGCCTCCGGTCTCTCACTTCCTTCCTGATCACAGAGGTCTGACTTTGTCTCCCTCTTTCATGTTCTCTTATCAGAGCTGGAACAGGAGCTGTGCAAGAAACCCCAAAGGACCTGCATCGTCAAGATGATGAGCACCAGGAACCTGTGGAAGAACATTGTGGTGCTCTGTGTCAACTCGTAAGTCTGGCCATGGGCATCTCAGCGGGGGGGGGGGTTTGGCTTATAGCGGTCCCTCTTGCTAATCAAATCCCACATAACTCAATGTTGTTGTTTTTGACTGAATATCCGTTACGTACACGCTCCTCTCCCGTCTCCCGCCTCAGATACCTTGGAGTCTGATTGTACTTGACCCTAACATCTCCTTCATTGCATTAGCGACACGCGATACACTGGCAGGTCGGCAGGACGCGGATGTCTCTATATACATGTGTGTGTGTGTGTTTGTGTACGTGCGCCCTTAGGTTGACGGGCTACGGAATCCACCACTGCTTCTCGCGCAGCATGATGGACCCGGAGGCTCGGCTGACGGCCATGTGCCACACCGACTACTACACCATGGCGGGCATCGCCCTGGCAACGTGCCTGGCAGTGTGTCCGGCGGTGGCGCTGATGGGCAGGCGGGGCGGGCTCCTCACCTTCATGATCATCACCGCCCTGGCCTCGCTGCTGCAGCTGGGTCTGCTCAACTGTGAGGACCGCCGGCGGACGGCTCCCCAGGGGGGCGGCGGGGGGCTACTGGGAGTTGGGAGGCTAGATGAGGCTATTATATATGACCAACCATGCATGCTAAGGGTCTGTCCTCGCCTCTTATGGAGGAATGTGTACGTCCTCTTTAGGCTAGGCGTACTGTGACCTTTCGGTTTAGTGGAGTACACACTGACTCCGTTTCTTGACCCACATCGAGGCTATTTGCTCATTGGTTCAGGACATGACAGGCATGTAAACCCCCTAAATATTTCTGCAAAAGGCTTTTCCTGGTACACTTGACGATTGATTTCCGCTTGGCTTGCTCTCTGTGCGATCTAACGTCATGTCACCTTCTGCTCTCTTCCTCAATGTTCACCCACATGCTGACGCCATCCAGTGATCGGGAAGTACAGCCTTCGTCATGACACAGGTACGTCTCAGGTGTTGATCTTGGAATAGTACAGTGATTTCGAAACATCATTCTATTTAGCTCTATATGTACACAGCGTATATATACACCCTTTTTGGCGGGAATAAGGTGGACTGCTATTTAGGGTCCAGCCCTTACATTAAAAGGATGTGGAGTGACTGGTCTTTTTTCTCTGTGTGATTGAGTTTGGTGTTTCTTTTTTTGGTGTCTAGTGCTACGAGACACACTGAACAGGAAGTTCTCTGTAGCCTTCTCCATCATCGGCATGTTCTCGTCTCATGCCGTCAGCACGCTTAGCATCTTCTTCTGTGCCGAAATCACGCCCACGGTCATCAGGTGAGCTTCTTAAACACACTGCGTTAGTGCTGCCTAATGACTAGCATACACGTCCAATGAAGTTGCTAGGAGTGAGAGCGAGCGCCGTTGTACAGCTAAACTTGTCCACTTGCGCCATCTGGTGGCCTGAATCTGCCATTGAACGTTTGAGTTGGTGTCCTGCTTTTGCCTCCCGTTTGCTTGTGTATCGGTGTGTACAATGACCCACCATTGTCCACCCGTCTGGTCTGGTCCTTCTAGGGGTGGAGGCCTGGGCCTGGTGCTGGCCAGTGCCGGCTTCGGCATGCTCACCGCCCCCATCATGGAGCTCCACAACCAGAAGGGCTACTTCCTGCACCACGTCATCTTCGCCTGCTGCACCCTGCTGTGCATCATCTGCCTTCTGCTGCTGCCGGAGCCGCGCGGCCAGCCGCTGCCGGAGAGCCTGGCCGACGGGGAGAGCTTCACCCGGCAGACCCTGCTGCGGCCCGGGGAGCAGCACCTCCTGCTGGCCAAGACGGACAGGGACTACTCCCGGGTGCACGACACGCCCATCCATCTCACAGCCACAGGCAGCGCCACCGTGGCAGCGGCCACCGCTCTGGCAGCGGTGCCCGCCTCATACGCCCTGGCCACCGGAGGAGAGGTCCTCGACAACTGTGCCGTAGCCAATGGGGTGAAGGCGTCGTAGCGGATAGCTTTCCGGTCACGCTGTTAATCATGTGGAAAAATGTAACCTGGTAGCCTGTGGGGATGATGAGCTGGTAGGTGCCCAGGGAATTACATTTCAGATTAAACCAAAAAAAAAAAAAGGAAAAATGAGTGTAATGAAATGACAACTCTGATTGAACGGGGAACAGACTGGCTGTGTTGAGCCAGCGGCTCAACGTTGAAGGGGTATGTGATGCAAGACTTCAAGGACTGCAGTTCATTAATCTCAAGTCAGTGTGCGCTACTGATGCAAACCAAACAGTTGTGGTGGTTTAGGTTTAGGATGATTTGGACTCACTGTACCGTCAACCTCGTCTCCTGCCACAGAGCAGCGAGCCAGAGTACGAGGGGAGACGAGAAGACCAGAGAGTAGACTAGCATTCAATAATGATCTCTGTTTGGAGTGTGACCTGGTGAGAGAGGGAATCTCACTGCATTGTATTTTATTTTTGGGTCATTTTGCACTTAAGTCCAAGACACAATCAAGTGTTTGTAAGTTTCCAGCCAACACAATTAAAATCCAGGGATTGGCTGAACCACTACAACTATTTTTGCATGACCGTGCATAAATGGGTTTATATTATGATCTGCATTTCCTCTATTCTGATGTGTTGTTCCTTCACTAGAAGTCCAATTTGGCACTTTATTTTTAGTAAGTCAGTATGGTCAGTGTGTACACGTTTTGAATTATCTTAGTAAAGGTTGTATGATGGCTGATTTAACAGCAGCCGGAGACTATGGCAAACTGCATGGACGGTATGCCAAAACTGAGCAACGCCAAAATAATGAAGTACCTGTGAGTTGAACAGACAATAAAGTAATCAGCTTTACTCTGTCTTATGACGCGTCTCAGAAATCGTATGGCTTTATGATGGTTTTGTTCTTTGACAAAACATTAAGGATGTAATTTAAAAAAGCTATTTATTTTGTCATGTCGCCTAGGGCATTTTTGTTGCTTTAGCTGAGATACCTCCTAATTGTATTACAGTTTCTCCCATACTCTCCCAGCCCCTTTGTTCTGTGTGTTGTGGTAATGTTATTGGTTGTTAATCCTTTAACTACAATGTATAAGTTTAGGCTGACATAACGTGTTTGGCCATGCCAAAAAAAAGCACAATGTTTATAGTGGTTTTGAAAACGTGTTTGAGAATTAGAATAGGGCAGCAGTCTGCTTAGGCCTAGTAGTGTATACTGTACATGTGTACAAACTCTGTCATGTATTCCTTTGGACTGGAGACAAAATGTAAGGTGTCCGTGCCATTTGTTGACAATATATGGGCCATCTACTTTTTTAGAATACAGAGAACCCCAACAATTTTAGCAGGGTCCAAAATGTTAATGCATAGCAAAGCATGCAACGTCCTCCACGTTGTTATCAGCTATTTAATATTCCTTACACAATTTCAACATCTTCTGTGGTTTGCTAGTTTCTGTTTTCAACAAGGAAATATTTGGAAGGGAGAAAAAATAAATCTCAACCACAAATTTCTTTTTTAAGTGTTATTTTTTTAATATGATGCATTTGTACAAAAATACATAGGCCTACATGTTTTGATAATAAACCATTTAATTTATTGATAATGTCAATAAATTATCACCTGATTTGATGTAACAAAAGGGTCTGCGTGTGATGATTACAGAACAGAAATATCTATGTAAGCGTTTGTTTTGGTATTATGAAGAAAGTGAAGTTGCAGAGGCACAAAAAGAAACATAAAACGATACAGGGTTTCCTTCCTTTCAGAGGCTATATACAAAAGAGGGCTACGAGATGACCGAGACGAGACGATAACTCATTAAAAGTGTTCCGGGTGATCGCCCATCTCCTTTTTGATCCTATCCTCCACCTGAAGCGCCAGGTTAGTGTTGACCACTGGGAGATTATAACTCACAAACACTTGCTTATTCGTCTTCTTTGCTGCAAATTAAAATAGGGAGAAACAATGTAAGATCATTAATTGAGAATTAACATCATGTTTTTGTTTTAGATTTGGTTGACTGATAAGACAAAGTTATGATATCTTCACCCACATAAATGTACATTTTTATCAGTCTACACAATAGGACAAATGCAGTACGAATAGATGATGGAACCAACTGTGATCATTACAAATGTAAAGTAATGTTAAATTGGATTAACTACTTGATTATAAACTATAGCCTATATAGATGGTCCAACATCCTCAAACTTATAACTTACTGGTTATCCTCCAAATAAAATTATCATAGCTTGCCACATTGGACATTACATTACGTATAAACACATTCATATAACTACCTAATCTCTGTGCCAATGAATTTGGAGCGGTCTCAGATTTATCTCCCATTAGGAGCATTGATAAGGGCACGGAATCCTGTAAATGAAAAACATGGGTTACGACATTCGTTGATCGTTTAAGCATCGATGTGAAATAATATACTTGGTTAGCTTGACTGACTAGTTCAGTCATTATTGTTTATTGTTGTGCAGAACAAATAATGGGCGTCACATCAACTTTAATGATAAACTCACAAATTTGCTAATCATCGAAACTGCCAAGTTGGACAAGGTGGGACTCGAGCCGACCCAGAGGAAGAAGCCGCCGTTCATCTTCATCACATGGAAGTGTACCGTTTGCTCTGAAATCTTTTCATTAAAATCGTGAACGGTAATGGCATCAAATTCACCTCCTTGTTCGGCTCCACTCATTTTGAACGACGATAGCTTTAAATGCGTATAAACAATTGTAAAGCATGCGTTACGAATGCAGTTTGTTGTGCGCTGTGGTCACGATCGGCTTGTCGTATTCTCAAACCATGCCGTGGCGCATACATCCGGGGTCTATGACGAGGAGCGAGGCGAAAGCAATCGATGCATCGACACTGCAGTCCTGCTATCTCTGATATGAGAATGTTACAATACTAACAATCTATAAGGTCATCTAGATTCTAGGTTGATCATTTTTGCAGGAAGTAAAAGACAATAAACCAATATAATAATTAATAATGAATGAATTAATAATTAATTATTATTTTGCAACTAATAAACAACATTACATCTGCATACAAGATACATAGCATAGTAATGATCATCAAAAATGTTTATAGGTATCGGAATAAATAGGTCTTTATTCAGGTCTAAAATAATCAAAACTTCCAACACAGTTGAAAGTAATAACCAAATGGTATGAACATCATTTTTAATTACAATTAGTGTTGTCAGACAGTCCACCCTAATACACATTTCATAATTAATTTATCTATGTCAAATTCATCATAGAAAATAAAGTTGTCATTCATCCAAAAAGTCTTCCACCATTTTGTTGAATTCGGTAGCGAACCTCAGGTGCAGATTGTGTTTTCCCTCTGGAGTCACATGTAAACTAGAACAAAAAGAAACCGTCAAGCAGTGAATAAAATCACCCTAACATATTAAATGTTATAATAAATATTATTATACTTTAATAAACATAATACATTAACATTTTTGGACAAATCACCGTGATCCCTTGATGTGTTTGAGAAGGTATTGTGGATGGAAGCTGGGCACCATAGGGTCCTTCTCTCCGTGGAGGACGAGCGTAGGGCAGCAGATGTGGGGCAGAAGCTCCATGCAGATGCTCCCTGTAACAGGATGCAACATTATGCATGGATTGGTTCCCATCTATGGTGTATTTAGTATAACAATCGTTTTCTACTCCACATTTCTAGTAGTAGGCCTGTGCTCAAAGACAAGGAATTGTTTGATCTTCGTGGTTTTAAGGGAAACCCTTAAATGTGGCCTATTTCCACGACACCCTAATATAATAGAATGTAAAATAATCCTCTGGGTCCCCCGCCCATACAGAATCATCGACCTCTATGTGTTACCTTCTGGTCTGTGGGTGAACTGTGCGATCCCGTCCACCCAGGCCTTCCAGATCTTAGGGAACCCCTCGGCTCCGTACACGTCCTCCATGGGCTTCCTCATCCTGGCGCTCCACTGGGACACGTCGCTGATGGCTGGGCACAAACACAACCCCCGCGGCCAGCGGCCAGTCAGAACCACGACCTCGGGTCTGTTCTGTTAGAATACACGTTAGAGGCAGCAGCGCTGTAACCATGGTAGATGCTGAGGTCTTGTTGGGAGACGTAGGCGTTGGATCCCCAGACGACCATCTTGTGGACGAGCTCTGGGTTCCGGGCTGCCAACACCAGACCGGTGATCCCTCCGTCGCTCCACCCCAGCAGAGAGAACCTGCTGAAGCCCAACGCCTGGCACGGCCGTGGGTTCAAAGGACTGAGCAACACTGAGAAACAAAACAGTCTACGCCAACATATTCACGAATATCTACTACTGTACAGAACAGTACAACAGTACAGGAACTAATTCAAATGTAATTCTCATACATGAGTGCCCCATCTGAACAGAAAAGGGAACATTCAAAGTACGTCAATGGATTCATTAAATATGAGATTCAACACACCACCCGTTTTACAGATTTAATTAAATAAAGGCGTTTTTAATTCTATAGATGCATACTTGAATTATACAGGTCAGACACATAAATTAGGTTTATTAAGACCAATCTGGTGAGAGGAATGGTCAGACCTTCATCAGGTCTACTGCATCCTTTGCGTCCCTCTCAAAGAAGTTCAGAGGGAAGTCTCTTTCAGGAGGACGAGAACGGCCGTAACCACGGGGGTCGAAGCCAACAACGGTAAACCTCTCCTTGTTCAGAGACTTCAGCTGAGGTCCAAAGTCTGTCAGAGTGCTTCCTGAGCAAACAAACTCATTTCAGACTCAGACTATGATCTGGCTATTTTGTAAATAAAAAATGATTGCATAAATATATTAAAATATATGTGCAGGTGCATTTTACCCAGAGCTCCAGGGATCAGAAGCACAGAATGCTTTCCTATGCCAGTCTTCTCATAGTACAGTTGGACTCCATTTATGTGTTGTCTGCCTGCTGTCACTGAAGAGCTAAACAGGAAACCCATTCATAGCAGGCACACGAAAAGACACCGAATCCAATGTATGTATATATAGCATATAAAAAAAATTAAAAAAAATGAAAACATGTTGTTGTAGGTACATCGATGCCATCTAGTGTACACCAATGAAATAACTAGCCTAAAGAAATAAACAATTACATAGCAGGAAAAGAAAGTTCGTACCGTGCACAGTAGACATACTGTAGACATATTCCGAATACAAATTCAAAGAAATGTGATTCTCGAATTGTTAAGCTGTTTGATGTAACGATATGCAATAACTAACACAAGAAAACTGTGGACAAGAAAAACATTTACCAGTACGGCTGAATCGTCTTCATTTGTGATATATTTCGCAATGCGCCGAGACGCCGTGTTAGTATCAACGCCATTTGTCAAAAGAAACACTAGCAATTATTTACTTGTGGTCAACTATAGTGCATTTAGTACAGAGCAAAACGACCCCGTCAGAAAGACTTTGGAAAGTAGGCTTAGGTCTGGGTCCAGTGGATCCAGTGAATCCAGTGGATCGTGGCGCATTCGACCATCGATTATGTGACATAAAAAACGACGAAAGTTCGAACACTAAATGTAAATATCATATAAGATTCTTCCATTTTTTATACATTTTGTATAATAAAATACATCGATGGATCAAATAGTAAATAATTCAGGTCTCTCCCTCGTCCGCAATATCTCCAAACACGCTTCACACAGATACAATTTTTTAAATGATCCACTCAACTCAAGTTTCTTATTAACGCCCCCTCGTTAGTAAAACGTCATTGCATATGGTGAGCCTATAGGCTTATATATTAGATTTATACATGATCTAAATAATGATCACAATTATATGAAATTAACATTTTAGGCTATATATAATATTATTAGAATTGTCGACTTTACTTGAGAATGGGTTATATTAGGCCAATCTACTGCTTTATACATAAATTAAGATAAATCATAGATGAGAGAGATGATCAAATTATCAAGTGTCAGCAGGTGTCATCTGCCTGAAAACTATTATCACCCCGAAAGCAGTGCACCTAATATGGTGAGCACATCTTCAGCCAATGACTTGCGAGCGGTAATCGATTGGAACGTGGCCTGTCCCGAGGCCCTGCTCAGAGCTGCCAGGATGGCAGGTGATATGGTTGTCTGGTTGGTTGGGTATGTGGCTGTCTATGGTCCCGTGACCTATGCTGAGTCTATAAATAAAACCCAGAGGATGGTTTAACCCATATGTCCCATTACGTCAACTCCCACCAAACAGCTCTCCATCAACTCTCACTCAGCAGGCAGACGGGAGCCTGGCACCCTGAACTCAGCTTTGTGGCTTCTTAGGTGACAGGGAAAACTTGGAAACAATGTGTGCCTGAGAGCCATTTCTAGGGCCCAGAATAGCAACAACTGTCTGCAGCAGCTTGTGAGCGTGCCTGATCTCACCAAAACAATACCGGCGTACCACTTGGCCTCTCTACGGATAGAATGCTGTGGCTCCTTTGACTCCCTTTAGGACAATCGTCCCGTGCACATTATAAACAGATTGTGCTTCTTCCTCGATTTGCTCTGCTCATCAATATTTCTGAAGGACATGGGTAATGGAATGAACAAGGTAAGCCAATAGGACCGGATATGGCTGATATGACACATCTGATTGAGATTTTAATTTTTTTCCTAAAATTGACTCTGTGTGTTAACCATTGCATATTGTGTTTGTTTTTTGCTATTGATTTGATATGATTTTCTTATATACATCTTCCACTACTCAACTCTAGATCCTGCCAAGCCTTTATCTGGGAAACATGAAAGGTAAACACCAGGTGGGATTTATGAATAGAAGTGATTTGTCATCGGGCCTGTGTAATAGCATTTGTTTCAGTTCCTCTGCTGCAGGGACATGTGGTGGGATGCTACGCTAGGCAGGGTTTCTATAGAGTGTCGTCAGGGAGGTTACGACCCTGAGAAACATGAGAACTCACATTTTAATCTCATTAGTTTCGGATTGCCTGTTTGTCCTTTGCATGTCCGCTGACTATCTGCCCATATGAACTTATTATAATATTTGTGAACATTGTGTGTAGGGGGACGGAGTGCCGGGGTGATGGACTGCTTACATGGAGTTTTTGTGTAAACGGGAAGTCCCCCCCCCTTAGTTTGAGAGTGCCCCTTTAGGGGTCATGAATTCCCTGTCTTTTTAAAGAACAAACTACCAAGTGATTGGTTTATTCTATGTACCCCTGAGACTATTCAAATACTGTAGAAAACATTAGCCCAAGCCTTTTGTGTATGCGCTGTCAGAAGGCAGTGAGGCCTGTGTATTGGTGACATGCAGAAACACAGACCACAGGCCAGGGCATTGGGTGGCTGTATCTTATTGCAGCACCCTATCTCCAGCTGCTGCACAAAACCAGCCCCTCAAGTGTGACTAAACACTATACTATGTTAAGTCCTGCACACAAGGATGGTTGCACCCTTATTTGTTATTTTGACGGCACCTTTAGGTCTCCATAAAACATGATTTGTTAAATTGACATATTAGATGTAACAATCTTGTATTATTATAGGTATTTTAATGCATTATGTTATTGTATAACATAATGCATATATATTATTGAAGTCAACTCTATTACTGTATCACATATTACCTATTTGATGAAAGCATCTTAATATCATTATTCATTTAATGCATTTATTTCACTTTATAGAGATTTATTCACCACCAAGTAAATTAAATCGTGCATACAAGGCCACAGCCTCCTGCCAACTTGCAATGCAAAGAGAAGCCTTGACCACACCTGTCCTTGGTAGAATACATTTAGCTTCCTTTAAGGAACCAAATTTGATTAGAAAATGTACTATTCATTGCTTTTGGGACCAAGGTGTTAGTCCCTTCTAGAAACCCTGGTTTTCCGGTTTTTTTCTTTCGGTTCAAAATTGAGAACAAATCTATCTATACATCCATATTTGCCTGGAGAGCAGTTCAGTAGCAACAGGTGTCATTGGGTAAGGACTACACGAGGACAAGGTTTACACGAGTTCATTTGTGATGGGTTGAATAAAATAAGATGCATTTTTAACATGAACGGTCATTTGAACTGTGCAGATTCTCAAGACAAGGATCTGTTGGCCAAGTTCAACATCACACACATCCTCTCCATCCACGACACCGCCAGGCCCATCCTGGAGGTGAGCCACTGTGTCCCTGTGTCTGTCTCAGTCTGTCCATGCTGCCCATCACTACTGGACAATGGTTAGCATACTACACCCCCTATAGGCCATAGGCTGGTATCACATTTTGTTGTACATTAAATATTGTAAGAAAGTTTTTTGCATGATTTTCTGTAAAATTCGACTCTAGGTATGTCAACTGCAATGAGATTTAATGTAACATATTGTAAAGTACTCCCATGACATAGATCTACACTGTTTGGTTGTTGAGGAACAACCAAATGGCCGATGTCTGGTCTCATTCAGAAACAGAATCAACATACAAAGTCTAATTCATCTTCAATCAAATGAACATATACACTCCTAAAGGTATTAGAGAAATACATCCAAGCATAAAAACAAAGGACAGAAGGAGGTAGTAATGCAATATAACTCACTACGGATTAAATCATAGAGTTTGTTCACTTTTCTGCTTTAAGAAACAAGTGAATGTCGCATAAAATGACACAAATTGGTAATAATGAGCAATTTATCCTGAACAGAAGAGTGGCTAGTGGCAAATCTTCATATTTTCTTTGCCATGGGTCATAGTTCTGAATTGTACAATCAAAAAGACTTTACCTTAAGTGTTTATCATTATACAGTGTTTTATTTATATATATATATATATATATATATATATATATATATATATATATATATATATATATATATATATACATACATATATACATATATAATTACCTAAATAATTAATTCAATTAAGGTTTTGATTTTAAACAATTTCCCTATCTATAAAGATACATTTTATTGGATATTTGATTATCTAATATAATACAATTGTTAATGTATATAAGCCATGCATCAGTGACCAAGTGGCTTATCTAAGTTAAGCAGAGGATAAAATTTGGTTCATCTGGTCATATCCAACTACTATTAGATGTTGTGATATGGTAGGTGGGCATCTTGTGGCTGATTAGAAAAGTACAAATGAATCTCATAGCGTGAGAAGGTTGGATAGGTCCTGGGAGAGGAAAGTCAGTTGGGTGTTTGTTGATTTGCGGTCCTAATATGCGAGAATACTTTTAAAAATATTTGGACAGTATCTTTACGTCGAAAAGATCAATATGTTTCTATTGCACTCAAAACATTATAGTCACTTTTCCACACCTAATATAGTGTAATGTCATCATTATGAATATAACATGACTTCATCTGGTTTATGAAACTCTCGGGTCAATAAAAATGTAATTTATTTATGTGTTTATTACACAGAACAATGCCCAACATATATACTTCACCAGAGATGAATGCAAGCTTATTTTCATCTGTACTTCCTAGATGTGAGTTGTCAATACCACACACTCGCATACATTTAAATAAGACGGTACTGTTCAACTTCTGCACAATATAAGAAAGTTTCAATCTTTGTTTCGGGAATCATAAATAGATGGCCAAGTGATACAATGACCACTTTCAAAACTTTCGACTCTAACTTTTGAAAGTCTCCAGGCCCTCAATAAAGTCCTGTTGATACTCCGACCCACTTTCTCCCTCAAACCTTTCAGTGTTATTCTCACAACACAGAATAACACTCATGAGAAACCCTAGCCCTCCTAGTACCTTCCCTCCAGTATCACTACCCAGACCGCTAAACCATTTTGTCCATTCATTCAAACCCTACTCGGTGCGTCCACAGGAGACATCCTGGATCTAAGATGGAGGTTCAGGACATGAGGCTGCCAAGTCTCTCTTCTCGCAGGTCGAAGCAATGACCTTTATTCAAACTCCAAGCCACTGTAAAAAAAAGAAAATAAATAGATAACATTTTCATATTGATGACTCAGTTTTTTTTTGTCAACTGTCGACTAATGAGCAGATGGAAGATTTGCATAGCCAACAGCCCCATTTCTTGGAAGGTTTCACAGTGATTCGTCACCTGGGTCCCTCAATGTGTTACTACAAATGGCTTTACTTAAAGTTCAATAGGTCTTCTCCCTTCTGTAAAGTTGATTCATCAATTGCGCAATCCATTGAGCTGTTACTTTTTATATGATTCTCATAACAACTCTCAAAATGTCCACACCGTTGCCATTGGGGTTGGATTTCACAGAAAGACTCTGATCATGTGATTTATTTGATCACAGAATACACAAGACACACACACATATCTGGAAACCTGTATTATCACTGACTGAGCATAACACAATGTGGCTTTCTTTTCAGGACATGACAGAAAAGTAGCTCTACATCTGAGTAGGAGGCCACTACGAGTACAGGCACATGTAGCCCCCCCCACCCTCAGCACACTTCCCTAGGGATTACGGGTGCAGTCATTGCGTGAGCTGGTGGTTTCTGTCTGTTTGGGCCGGGCAAGCTGCATCTGCTGGCAGGTGCAGGATGAACCCTGGGTCACGACCCCCTGGGGGGGGGGGGGGGGGGGGGTGCTGTCCCCCAGGTAGTGTGGCTAGTCCACCATGGGGAAAGTGTTGTTGCTGTCACAAGACATTGTCTGACTTTCACAAACGTTTTTTATGACATCACTCCAGCATGCAGGGGCTTTAAGCAAGACAGTAGACCAATAATATGTTCTTATAAAATATTGTATTCCCCTGGCAGGATATGAAGTACCGCTGTATATCTGCTGCAGATCACTCCAAGCAAAACTTGTGAGTAGCTCAATCGTCGATTGGTCAAACATAGTAACCCGCAAAGTTTTCAATGAATTGATGGTATTTTTCCCATCATCATATTCAAAATGTGACCTGATGCTGTTGTTTGCTCTGGGGTTTGTTTGTCTTTGAGGATGCCGTACTTCAAGGACAGCATCGTCTTCATCCACGAGTCGCGCCTCCAGGGAGGAGGCTGTCTGGTCCACTGGTGGGTCAGGGACCCTGAGACCCTATGGCTGTCTTTATCACACACAGCTTGTCTTTATCACACACAGCTTGTCTTTATCACACACAGCTTGTCTTTATCACACACAGCTTGTCTTTATCACACACAGCTTGTCTTTATCACACACAGCTTGTCTTTATCACACACAGCTTGTCTTTATCACACACAGCTTGTCTTTATCACACACAGCTTGTCTTTATCACACACAGCTTGTCTTTATCACACACAGCTTGTCTTTATCACACACAGCTTGTCTTTATCACACACAGCTTGTCTTTATCACACACAGCTTGTCTTTATCACACACAGCTTGTCTTTATTACACACAGCTTGTCTTTATTACACACAGCTTGTCTTTATCACACACAGCTTGTCTTTATCACACACAGCTTGTCTTTATCACACACAGCTTGTCTTTATTACACACAGCTTGTCTTTATCACACACAGCTTGTCTTTATTACACACAGCTTGTCTTTATTACACACAGCTTGTCTTTATCACACACAGCTTGTCTTTATTACACACAGCTTGTCTTTATTACACACAGCTTGTCTTTATTACACACAGCTTGTCTTTATCACACACAGCTTGTCTTTATTACACACAGCTTGTCTTTATTACACACAGCTTGTCTTTATCACACACAGCTTGTCTTTACTACACACAGCTTGTCTTTATTACACACAGCTCCTACCTGTGTTTTTTTGGTTAAACAGTAACTCGCATTGAGATGTGTGTTTCCTTATATTTCCTTATATTTTCCTAACAAAACAATGATCATTTCGGAATCAAACAAGTCGCCTGAATCTGGGTAAGACAGGCCAACGGCAATTTACAAATGCCTTGGCGTATCCCATGAACAGTAGAACACGACCATGGATAGAAGGCCTTCATTGATCCACTAAAGAAACCAGAGAAAGGAAGGAACACTTTGTGGTGCCTCTGTCCTCCAGTGTGGCGGGGGTGTCCCGCAGCGTCACCCTGGTGGTGGTGTACCTCATGACGGTGACGGGCCTGGGCTGGGTGGACTGCCTGGCTGCAGTCAGGGCTGCCAGGCCCTGCGCCAGACCAAACCTGGGCTTCCTGCGGCAGCTGAAGGAGTACGAGAACCTAGACCTGGCCCAGGTGAGTCCCATCCGCCAGGTGAAGTCGGTGAGATTCTACTGCGGACTCTACTGAGCCACCTGTTAGCTATTGAAATACTCCTGGAGAATATCTGTGCTGATTGTCAGCGTGCCGACCTCAGTTTCAACATTTATACAGCTCCCGGTTCATTTCTGACCATTCACATGGATTCACACAATCCATCTTTCCTGTCAATCACATTTGCGTTATCACGTCAATGGGGGGAAAACATGGGGGGAAGGAGGATGTTCATTTTCAGAATGACACTCTACTGCTCTTTTCCGCTCTCCCTCTCTCTTTCCAACTCTCAAGTCTTACCTCAGCAACTCTGAGCACCTTTAACGAGCAGGTAGAGGGGCGGGGCATTGTCCCAAGGAGGCCTACAGGTCGATTGTAGACATTGGAGTTGAGTGCTCGTCTCTCTTCTCAGCTCAATGCGTTGTATCTATTTTCCCGCTACAGTATAGGACATGGTGGACGGAGCGGTATGGGAAGAACCCCTTCAACGACCACGAGGAAATCAAGGCTCTTTTGGCTCGAAAATCCCAGGACAACAGTGACGCTGTGGCAACCAGCATAATGGCGCCTATGGCAACCAGTAGAACCTAAGTGTACATAAACTATCATCCAATGCAGTCACGCATGGATGTAGGAGGGGCCTGACCTTGCCAGTGTGTGTGTTTGTATGTGTGTATGTATGTATGTATCTATCTGTGTATATGTGTGTGCGTGTGTGTCTGTGTGTGTGCGTGTGTGTCTGTGTGTGTGTGTGTGTGTGTGTGTGTGTGTGTGTGTGTGTGTAGATACATGCAAAATGGTATCCAAATATTTGTTTGAAAAACAATAATTCTGTGAAAAAAACGTATCGTGTAATAGCGTGTTATTAATCATTTATTTATTCAGATATTTTCAGTATAGGCCAGAGAAGAGACTATGTGGTTAGACAGCTTCTAACATCGAAACACCATGCTAGAGCAGTCAAGGTTAACATCAAGAAATATTACTCGCAACAGATGTTGATTCATCTTCTGGGCTGTCTCTTCCTTCCTAATGTATGATTATTGATATTTGATCTATGTTATGATATTGTGTCTGTCTGCCCTTTCAGTAGGCTACAACTTTAATAGTAAGCCTAGGTCGGATTGGATCCATGAGGGCCGATGTTAATGGGCGTCTTTACTTTGCTTTGTAGATTGGAAAGCGAGATGTTATACAGTTATATCACGGTATCACTTGTGCTCCTACTTAGACTCTCTATAGCTATATACAGAATCTTTATTTATTTGTTTTGTCGTATTTCTTGTTGTTCTGTTGTGTTACCCTGACGCTGTAAAGCGACCTTGAGTGTGAGAAAGGCGCTATATAAAATAAACGTATTATTATCATTATTATTGTAGAATAATCAATTAATCGTAAAACATGAGTCATTTCAGTGGACGTATCGGTAGAATCGGCCTGCTGTGTGTGGTTGCCTTTTATGTTGACACTATGCAATTTAACCGACACAGTGATCAGGATCTCAATTCACGTGTAATGTAAATAGGCGTACTGTATAATACAAGTGCCCACACATTTGACTTTACTTAGGCCTACTTCATTTCAAAGAAATGCATTTGCCTCAATCTTCATTGAAAAGGTTTTCCAAGTGTGCGGGTGTTATGTAGAATACGACCAATGCTAGCCTACCAACCCTGACACAGGGTTTTCCCCTGCAGCGTTACTGGAGGAGCGCAGCTCACAGGAGATAAGATTAAACCGAAGGGCAGGTGCCTCAGCAGCATCGCAACCCCACTGCCCCGCCCCTTGTAGCTCAAGAGTTCATTTAAGAGGGTTCGCCAAATCGACGGCTTTATGAGACTTATTGGTTTCAAAATGATCTGATCTGGTGTCGAATTTCGAAGTTTTTTTGGTAACTTATTTTTCTTGAAAGTAAAATAATTTATTGTGGTTGACATTGCATAGCATTAACATTGGAATTGGTTGCTTCATTACGAAATAAACTAAATAAATAGCACAACAGAAAAGGTTCTTCTGAGAACTTTACTGACGGACAGATGAACCTCGAAGCGGATTACGCAGCGACGGGGAGCAGCGGGAACGGAAAACTACGACAATGGCTCATAGATCAGGTGGACAGTGGGACGTATCCCGGTTTGATTTGGGAGAACGATGAGAAGAGCATCTTCAGGATACCATGGAAACACGCGGGGAAGCAGGACTATAACAGAGATGAGGACGCCGCGCTTTTCAAGGTAGGCAAGCGAGGCGCACCGACAATGCAGCCAAATGATCGATCGGCCGTGTTTGGCACGTGTAGTTGACCGGCCCTCTCTTGGTGTGTGTCTGCAGGCTTGGGCTCTGTTTAAGGGCAAATTTCGGGAGGGTATAGACAAAGCGGACCCGCCGACCTGGAAGACGCGCCTACGTTGCGCGCTGAACAAAAGTAATGATTTCGAAGAGCTGGTGGACCGCAGCCAACTGGACATCTCGGACCCTTACAAAGTGTACCGTATCATCCCAGAGGGCGACAAGAGAAGTACGTTGCAGACAGAATGCACATTCGCAAATCGGGAGATTTGGATGATGTCAGCATACAAGCACAGTTAAGGGGGCATATTCATGTAGGGCCTATTAATCATGTGGCATTTATTTCTTGTCAAGTTGACTGACTCACTATGAATACTACTGTGTTTGTATTGTTTCCAATGCCCATACTGGTGTGATGTTCCATTTAAAAGCTAAATCATTTATTTATATTTTTTACTTATATGGCTTCGAGAACACACTCAACCTCACTAGAAGAGCAGCGAACCAAGAGTGACCGAATGATAAGATAACACTATAAAACATGAGGTGAACGTCTGTACGTTTGTGTAAGTTCTTCTCCTTATTCAGTTCTACAATAACTAATCAATGTCTTACTTTTAGGACCCAGACAGGAGGACAGTCCTTTGAGTCCATTGAGCTACCCATCCTACCCTGCCCTTCCCAGCCAGGTACTGCTCATATAGACTTACACTTGGCCTGTGAGAGTGAGTGAGAGTGAGAGTGAGAGAGAGAGAGAGAGAGGAAGAGAGAGAGAGAAATGTTGAATGGGCTGAACGGGCTGAACGGCCACGCTATGTGACTACAAATATGTCCCATGCTCATACTCGCACTATTTGTTACTCTCTCTTCAGATCCCCCCCTACATGCCTACTCCAGAGAGTGGCTGGAGGGAATACTACCAGGAGGCCTTCCACCCAGAGCTCCACATCCCACAGTGTTCCTACCCACCTCACCCATGGCAGGGCCCCCCCATAGAGAACGGTACAGCACAACCCCACTGTGAAACCACCACTCCTGCAGTCGTTTCAGTCATGGGGTGCAGTCCCAGCAATATGCTGGGTGTGTGTGTGTGTGTGTGTGTGTGTGTGAGTGAGTGAGTGAGTGAATGAATGAGTGAGCGTGCGAGCGAGCTACTGAGTGCGTTTGTCATTAAGTGAGTGCATAAGGGCGTGCGTCATTTGCCATGAGAGCGGTGTATTTTTCATTGTTAGATAATGTGTGAGCAAATGCTCCTGAAACTGCTGAACGCATTTGCTTTTTGGCTGAGCATCGGCACTTTGAGCATCTGAGCACCGGCTCATCTGACCACAGATGAGCACACACTAGGGTGCATATAGTACACACTATATGCACCCTAGTGTGTACTACATGCACCCTAGTGTGTACTACATGCACCCTAGTGTGTACTACATGCACCCTAGTGTGTACTATATGCACCCTAGTGTGTACTACATGCACCCTAGTGTGTACTACATGCACCCTAGTGTGTACTACATGCACCCTAGTGTGTACTATATGCACCCTAGTGTGTACTACATGCACCCTAGTGAACCCTGCTTGTTTCCCAGCAGCATACCAGATCAAAGGCTCCTTTTACTCGTACACGCATGCTGACGTCCAGCCCTCCGCGTTCACCCTGGACCCCGGCATGAGACCAGCAGACCCTCTTTCTGGTAACACACACACACACACACACACGCACACACACACACACACACACACTCTTCATGTCCCGTTGTATTTAGAGCTCTATCTATCTGTTCCTCCCTACACCAGACCTTCGCCTGCATGTGTCCGTGTTCTCCCGGGACGCCCTCGTGAGGGAGATGACCGTCTCCAACCCAAAGGGCTGTCAGCTGATCCCCTGGCCCCTGGAGGAGAAGGCCTACATATCCCCGGGGGCCCCAGACCTGGTTCCCTTGCCCCCAGAGTCGCTCCAGAGGAGGTCGGGCGAGGAGGGTCCCCCCAGCTCTCTGGCCACGGAGGGTGTGACGCTGTGGATGACCCCAGACGGGCTCTACGCCCGGCGGCTGTGCCAGGAGAGAGTGTACTGGCAGGCGGGGGTTTCCCCTTACAAGGAGAAACTCAACGAGATGGAGAGAGACGTCACCTGCAAAGTGCTCGACACCCAGGACTTCCTCACAGGTCGGGATGAGGGTATAAGCAACAGCGTGCACGTGATGATTGAACCGTTTCTAAATAGTGTGTGCAGGGAAAAGATGAAGGAGGGCGTTTTACAATTAAGGTTTACCTACATTCACAGCTGAAGAAGTAGCTGACTAGTCATGTGACCTTTGCATCAGGCACCTCTCAAGCCCACATCCAACAGGACAACGCACCACAGTTTTGCATTTTGACAGCCTTTTGCATGTGCAATGTGACTTGGAGTTTCCAGTCAGCGTAACCCAAAATGTCAACGCCATTTCATTGGAATTTTCTCTTTTGTTTCACCCGAAAGCCTTACTAGTTACTACTTACGAGTGTTTGTGAGATCGTGTTCAGCTGAACACTCATTGACAAACTTCCACTTCCTGCTTTTCAGAAATCCAGGGTTATGGGCTCCATGGCCGGCCCATACCTCCTTTCCAGGCCTTGCTGTGTTTCGGGGACGAGTGTGTCGACACAGAGAGACCAAGAAGGAGCCTCACCGTGCAGGTACGATTCTGGGCACGCACATGGGATGCACAGGGTTGACCTATGTCCGCACTGAATGATCAGCAGTCTGATGCCAACACATTCACTCCTGCTTCCTTTCATCATGCAGGTAGAACCCTTATTTGCGAGGCAGCTGTTGTACTATGCCCAGCAGACTGGAGGACACTATTACCGTGGCTACGAGCACCACGGTGTCCCGGAACACATAAGCCCCTCCCACCACCACCACCACCACCACCACAGCGGCAGTACGATGCAGGAGTGACCGCCACCATGTTGGATTCTTCAGATGGATAAAGCAGCAGACACGTTTGGATGTCATTAACATGAAATCCCGATTGACTGGGTCAAAGTTGAGCTGATGTTTGCAAAATCGGTGAACAGTGATTTTCATGTGCTGGAACAACAAACATGGACCAAACATCTTGGACTAAACAGTTGTGTTAAATATGTATATGTATTATTGTTTTTTTTCTCTAATTTGTATGAGATGTGATTTCAGGGATGCATAGACAGTTGCTATCTGGGCTGCACTGACTGGGAGTTATGAATGATAATAAGCTCCGCCAGAACAACACAGAATGATGTATTCAAGAAGAATGTATACATATGGAAAACACTTTTAGACCAAATTTAGACCAAAATTCAAAGTTTATTTTGGTCTGCCAATATTGGGATGCTTTGGGCTGAAACAAAACATATGAACATGCATAAAAAACACTCATACATATGTAGGTTTTCAGGAAGTGTGGTTCGGCTGGTTAGTCAAACATTTATTATAACCTTGATGACATCAACACGGGAGGAGGAAGAGGAAGAGGTTGGCCACTCTTTCCGTTGTATGCCGAAGAGTGCCTTCTTCTAACACGGTAGATAATATTTCCACTTCCACGCAAAAAGAAAAAAAGAGTTATAAACAAGAAAATCTTTGCCGCTGTACAATGTGTCTGATAGGATAAACAAGAAGTGTGGAACGAGATAAAGTTCCACTAAAGGACTACCCACTAGCTTTACAGCAGATCTACCAGCTCACATTTGTATGGTACACACTTCTGCCCCCAAGCCCCTCTTGAAGTGTGTTTGGATTCTATTTTATTAAAGGGTCAGATGTGTGCTTGGTATTGGGAGTTATATTTATATATTTTATATGTATCTGATAGCAAGTTGCAAAAAAAGAAAATGTATCGATCACTGTGTCAAGTTCGGCTTGCGATGACCTCTTCCATTAAATCTATTAAATTTAATATTTTTCCATTTGCAATGAAATCTTATTCCACACTTAAAATCAACTGAGTCTAGGCAAATTACTAGACTCAGGTTTTTTTCAGTAAAAAAAAAAAAAAGAACTACTTTGACGCAGAAGTCCCCTGCTCAGTTGTGTTACTGTAAATGGAGAAACTGTGGAGAACAAGTGACACTTCTCACTTTGAACCTCCTTTGTTGAATTAATCAGTGGGTGGACAGGAAGTTAACTTAAGATACAGAGAATCAAAACAACTTGATCCTCCCCCCCCCTGAGAAAAACCCCACAAAGATACACAAGGTGTGTTTACGATTGCAGAGATTTGAGTTTAAAGAGTAAGAATACCGTTACTATAGACCTTCTGCAACAATCTTAAGACGTACATAGGTTTGTGCGTTCGTTTCTCTCTCTCGTGGGACCTAAAGGTGTGGCACCTCCTGCCCTTTGGTGTCTGAGTGTAGTGACCACAATTGTGCTGCTAGATTTGCTTTGACACCCACTATCTTATTCTTTCTGGGTTACAATGCGTGTACTTATGTGGCTGATGGTGTCTAACTGTCTCTCTAACGGGCTTCAGGCTTTCCCGTACACGCACACGCCCACAAACGTTCTCCTCCCAGATGACAGCCAGACAGTAGAACTGCGAGACAAACGCTCAGGTTTTCCATAGATGAATAGTACGCTTGTACGTATCACACCTAACCACACCCCTGTGGCAAGATAACTGCAACTCCTAAGGTGTTCAGAAGAGACGTCTTATTCTGCTTTGGATTGTTCGCGTGGACGGACGAGCAGACCATGCTGGCCATTTGAGATGGAAATGAGAAATGAGAATGACAAACAGGTCGACCCCAAGGAACCAGTTTATGCCGAGATCCAACCTAAAAGGAGTGCTGAGGAAAAGACTAGTGTGAAAATTGACGTTAACTTGGTTTGTATTTCCCTGCAAAATGAAGTCAGTAGAATTAGTGGTCTTCCAAATAATTTGCATTCACGGCTTTATCTCTCAGAATAACAAGAGGCAGATTGGTTAAAGTGACTTGATTTCGATTTATTCTGAGTACATCGATACAGCAGAGATTATAGTGAGCATCGTTTCCGTTAGCACATCAGTGGAGCAGAGCGAGTTGAGACATGTTTTGGTGGTTCTATCTCTTGACAGGCTGAACAGAGGAGGGCTGGAAGCAAGTGAGCTGTAGCTGCATGCCACTCTTGAAAGTGTTGAGGAGCTCCTCCTGTGACCTAGAGAGGTGAAGTGGGAGAGAGACATTAGGCAGAGAAAGTAAGAGGTAGAGAGCAAGAGAGCGACAGCGAGAGAGAGGAACAGAGAGAGAGAGAGAGAGAGAGAGAGAGAGAGAGAGAGAGAGAGAGAGAGAGAGAGAGAGAGAGAGAGAGAGAGAGAGAGAGAGAGAGAGCGACAGCGAGAGAGAGAGAGCGACAGCGAGAGCAAGAAAGAGGGACAGAGAGAGAGAGAGAGAGAGAGATATTGTTATACCTTTCCACGGCCTGAAAGGACCTTTCCAAAACCGGAAAGAACTTGGTTTGAACCTCCTAGTCAACACCTAGTCAACATCCTTAAGTAATCTTGAATATGACACCAGCATCTCAATTGTTTATAGTGGCATTTAACAGTTTGACTAGCAATGCAAATAATCAGTAGGGTTGCAAAATTCTAGGAATTTTCAAAGTTGGAAACTTTCCATTGGAATTAACTGGAATTTATGGGAATAAATGGGAATAAACCAGGAATTTACAAAATTGAAGGTTGGCTCTTAACAGGGGACTTAAATATAGTTGGGGAAAATATATTTTTGCATAATCTTGACTAACACAACCAGATTTCATGCAAGTAAACTTGAATATCTCTATGCTATTCCTCAATCACGCTAGCACACAGCTTATGCTGCTATCCATTTGGCCTTTCATGCTGGTACGCCGACCTGCTCAACGAGAACGTGACGTCACTTCCTGGCTCTTCCCACCTTAAAAGTGTTCCAGTAGTCTTTTGTGTGGACGAGTGGGAGAATAACGGACGCCTGGAGGTGGCAGCAGTAGTAGCAGTCATTGTTGTTAGCAACATTAGGCTCTTTAGCAAACCAGCTCGAAAACAAAACTTTACATTGTATTACACGCACAGCAACACTGTGGAATGCATACATTGGTAACCGGATTAAAGCAGCAACGTAATCAAGTGTGTAAGAGCAGTGTACATCGACATTAAAGACACCAACGTGGAACAAAGAGAAAGAAAATACATCTCAACTAATGTTAACTACGGGCGCAGCCATCTTCGTTCGTCAAGCGTCACGGGGATCTTTGGCGACTCATCAGAAGCCCCAGTGGGAGCTTGATATCCCCAAAGAAAAGGAGGCGTGCCTCAATGCCGCAAGAAAGCTGGGAGATCCGACTGGGATGGTGGGCATACCAAACAAATGGATAGCACCATTAGTGCAGGGCTATTGAGACCACGCCCCCACATGCACTGTGCATTCCTCCATCACATGTGCCCTGATGACTTCTAGAACCCTGGACCACACTTTTGAGCCCAGAGCATATTTAACTCAAAATTCATGTTTTAGTACTTCAATGAAAGAATAAAATAACTAGAACTTGATAAAGTTCTACTTACAAATAAATCTGTTAAAATCATGTTTTTTAAGTTTTTGTAGGTCATGTTTATTTAATAGTGTTATTTTGCATGGATGTCTACTTATAACAATATATAAATAAATAAATAAATAAATAAATAAATAAATATAAAATAAATAAATAAAAAATAAATAAAAAATAAAAAAATAATAATAAAAAAAAAAATATATATATATATATATATATATTTATTTATGCTTGTATATGATACAGTTGATTAAATAACCCTCAATTCCCATCATTTTCAGATTTTTTATATTTCCAAAATTCCCGAGCTTAACTTCGCATGGAAATTTACCGGAAAGTTTCTGGAAATTTACCACCCCTTTGAAACCCTATTAATCAGTCAATCAGAATCATGTTTCTGTTTCTGTTAACCATAAAGAGGCGTTATGTTTAACAAAAAGGAGAAGATACCTTAAAATACATTTTTATAAAATGTGTGCGCGCGTGTGTGCGCGCGTGTGTGCGCGTGTGGGCTGAGCACAACTCACTTCTTGTCGGCTCCGCTGTGGAGCTGAGGAAGAGGCTCCGACGCCTGCTTGAAGTTTGCACTACAAAAGACAGAAAGAGTTACGCTGTTGAAGCTCCCACAAAATGAAAAGTTTGCTCTCTTGGACTGAATCGGGTTACATCGAGTTGAATCACTTCCATATCATTATTTAGAATACAAGAATAAATAAATATTAAATGTACGTATCTTTCAGTAGGAAATATTTACCGCCAAAAATGTGCAAGTGCTTCAGCCTACGGCTGTATTACGTGGTTCTGACACATTTTGTTGGCCCAATGACATGACTCTATTGTCCACTATGCTGCAGTCCTCCATGCGTGTTTACATTGACTGCTTAGCGCTGCGGCGGCAAAGCTCTATGCTAACCAAACGCGACAAACCCTCCCCCTTTTAGAAAAGCCGTGTCCCGCCTCAACCCCATTTTCTGCTCTCACTAAAGACGTTCGGAAAAATGCCATCCGACTTCCGTGAATGGGGCCTTTTATGTCCGTCCACCAAACAGACAGATGGTGAAGAGCTTGTTGGAGCCGACTGGGTCCAGGACAGAGACACGCTCCCGCTTAACACAGAGAGCATGCAGGCACACACGCAGAAGCCACACATGCGCAAGCGCGCCCGCACACACCGACGAGTCACATTTACATTACATGCTGGTGGCTTATGAACAGGAAGTGAAAGCAATCTGGTTCAGAGAGAGTGTGTGTGTGTGTGTGTGTGTGTGTGTGTGTGTGTGTGTGTGTGTGTGTGTGTGTGTGTGTGTGTGTGTGTGTGTGTGTGTGTGTGTGTGTGTGTGTGTGTGTGTGTGTGTGTGTGTGTGTGTGTGTGTGTGTCGGCTGGGACCGGTGAAAACGGTTCATGTGTGACACTCCTAAATCATGGTGTTTGTGTGAGTGTGCTTGTGACAGGGCTGGTCATATGTATGTTTGGCCGTGTGCGTGTGCAGGTGTGAACATGTGCTCACTTGCTGTCGGCGGTCAGGTAGCAGGCCACGGCGTCCCTCAGGGCCCACAGCTCCAGACGGGCCTGATGGACACGGAGAGGGAAGGTCTGGTGAATATAGAGTCAGTGGTGCTTCCAGAAGCTGAAGGTAGCTGAACGCAAAGCCCCTGCAAGGGTTGCAGGTTCACACCGAGGTCATGTTATCGCTCAGCATTGCGTTGTTTCTGACAGAGACACAGAGAGAGAGATTGAGAGAGGTGTGTGTGACATTCATACCTGCATGGCTCCGTTTTTGCTGAAAGAGGGCACACAGTGCATGAGACGACACATCTCTTCTGCGACCGCTTCAACTATTTTGGAAAGGACTCTGGGCACCAGCTCCTTGGAAATAGTGAAGACCTGTGTGCACGTGTGTGTGAGGGAGAGTGAAAGACAGAGTGAGAGACCGTAACAGTACAGAGAGGATGAGGTTTCACATTTGACATGGAGGGCAAAGGTATATGCCAACGTTTAAAAAACAGACAGACAAAAGCCAGCCATGTGTGAACACATTATGCAAAGTCAACTGATGAAACACACTATTGATATGCGCATCATTAGAACGACACAATCGTCTGTCCAAAAAAATACATTTTATCCAAAGACGAGCGCGGATAAAGTGAAGCGTTGGGCTGCTGATGTGAGGTCTGTGATCAGCAGTACAGTGTGTGGTGGGCGGGGCGGGTACCTCAGCGTGGACGGTGATGATGCTGACCAGCGCTTCCTTCAGGTAGTTCCTCACCCCTGAGACAGAAGGAGCACACAGAGGACCAGAGAGAGACAGTGATCAGGATCATGTTATGATGTCCCTGGTGTGTGGACACTACTGGCTGACTCTGTTCAGCCACATACTGAACACTGGGAGGTCTCCAGTGTAATAATTACAGACGGATAGACACACACACACACACACACACACACACACACAGGTGTGTTTCCTTTGGCCATTTTAAATGTGGAATTGTGGCTATTGAACTGACTCAACTGAAAGTCCTAAAATTGTGGTTTATCCACCTGTACTGTTCCTCTTTTGTTAAAAGCAATGATAAAAAATGCACACACAAGTAGGCTGAATTGGTGGAACACACATGGACAAACACAGACACACACAAAACAGAGACATGCATCTCTCAGCCTCCACAGTACAGGTTCAAAACAAAGCAGAGGAAGGTCAGGTGCGTCCTACGGTACGGTGTACTCGGGCCGGTGGTGACTCACGGCTTACAGCAACACATTAAAGAAGTCTCCTTCTTGACATATGACAACAGGTAGGAACCACAACAGAGCCCGGGGCCCAGAAGTTCCCCACCTACTAGAGCCACTAGATTAAGGACTACACTCAGAGGAGCTCAGAACAGGGAACCGGATGTTTCACTTCCTATCGCTCAATATGTTTTTGGCCCAATCACGTTGCTGTGGGCGGGGCTCTGTGGGCGGGGGCCTGTAAGTGCGTGATGGTGGAACACAAAGTCAGCCGGCGCTAGTAAACTGCATGGGAGGATCTGTAATGGTTTCAAATCAACGTCATGTCAGCCCGTCCACTGTGAAAACACACAACAAAAGCCTTCCTGAAAGATTCTTTCACTCGTGCAAATGAGTTTCAAACATGTCCGTAATGAACCAGGAGAGGCGTGACTCCGCCCCTTCCAGTTGTTGTTGACGGCCCATGGTCTGCTACAGTAGGACTGCTGGATCACAGACTACAGCCTACTTACACCTTTACAGGATCCCTTCTGAATTTTTTTTTTTTTTTGGGATGATGCAGCCAGAAGTTTTCAAACTGTGGGTCATTTGATCTTTGACTGTAGACTGAAATTAGACTAAATTATTTATTATTATCTGTTGTGAACTAACGATAACAAAATGATTAATCTATTCATCTGAAAAATAATTGTCAAATAAATTGTCTGTGAAAAATAAACGTTAATCAAAGGACAATTCCGGTATTTTGAACATTGAGCCCCCTTACTGGTTTGTCTAGGATGAAATAGAGTGGTTGACACCGAAATATTGACTATTGGTAGGCCTGTCGCGATAAGCAATAAATAAATTAATCGCACGATAAATTAAAATGAGACGATCATTTTGCCATCCACGATAAATACCGGTAAGCTTTTTTTTCTTTTTTCTCTCGTGTCTCTCTCTATCAAAGAGACTGGATGACAAGAGTTTTCACTCCGAAGCATCGGTCTCGACAGACCCCTCTGGCTTCCTTGGCGTAATGAGGAGTTAACCCTCGAGTCGTGGCAGTCCTGGTCAGCCACATGGTCTCTGTGGGGAGGCGGAGCCCTGGCGTTACAGAGTCAGAGCCCGTCTGCGCCCGTGAGGAGTAGCAAGCCTGAGAAAACGCTAGTTGAGATTTTGAGGAATGAAAAACATGATGGAAGATGGAATTGGCTTCAAAGCCGAACGCGACAGCTGCTGTGTGGGAGCACTTCGGGTTCAAACCCAATGACCGCGGTGAACCACTTAACCTGTGAGCCGGTATGTTGCATTTGTTGTAAAACGGTAGCAACTAAACGCGCCAATACAACAAACATGCATCTGCACCTAAAGCATAATCATCCAATGCAGTTTTCCCTGCTGATCATGGGATGTCTCCGTCTTCCTGACAGTCCACAATCACTGGGGCGTTTAGTCGACAAACAAACAGGACAGTTCAAATGGTGCGCACTCACAGACAGTTGTAGTTTGCTTCATGTAGTTTTTATTTAAATTTTATTTATTGTTTTTGGTTGTTTTGTTTATTTATTTTGGATATTTAAAATGTCTGCCAGTTCCAGTGTTAAATATTCTTTATTATATTAGTTGAAAATGGTCTCAAAACAGCAATATTATCGCTTATCGCAATCATTTCTGGGACAATTTATCACCCAGCAAAATTTGTTATCGTGACAGGCCTAACTATTGGTCCTGTCTCGGGTATTTGGCTCATTTAGAATCGCCCTGCCTGTATTCAGAATGGCTGTCTATGGGCATTCACAAACCTGTCCTTAAAACAACCTTAAACATTTGTTTTCAGAAATGTGCAACTCACCGAGTGGTTAGTGGTGTCTGTTGATGTTCCAAATCAAGTATCGTAGCGAAATACAGTTTCTGTCGTGTTTTATTGCACATTTATCACATTTTGTAAATCTCATTGATTTCTGTTGGAAGACTCATTGCTTGTTGGCTGGAAACGGAAAGGGGGGCTGTTTATGTTTGGTTGTAGTCTTTTCACTCGGTTCTAGCCCTACTGTTGAGACGGAGAACCGAGCGAATGCACGCATGCATGTAGCCAGCCATTCTGAAGCAGGCAGGGCGATTCTAAATGAGCCAAATGCCCGAGACAGGACCGATAGTCAAAATTTCGGTGTCAACCGCTCTATTTCATACTAGACAAACCAGAAAGGGGCTCAATGTTCAAAATACCGGAATTGTCCTTAATTAATTAATTGACAATTGTCAATTGTCCTTAACTAATTAATTGACTAACCTAATCAACGTTTAAAGCGTTGGTTTCAGCCCTAATCCCACATTCCATCTCTACCATGCCATAAAGAGAGATTTCTAAAAGAAGAAATTAACTTTACGTCATTGTAATCTGTGATGGTAATCAGAATGAAGTACTGCATTCATTTTACTGCAGAAAACCCCTGGTGCGTGGGTGTCTGTAGCTCTAACTGTACCTGTAGGTGGCTGGCAGTCCCTCCAGTCAAAGTATCCAGCGTAGATGCCGGGCTCCAGGGAGCCCACGATGGGGTCGGACTTCCTCTGGATGTAGGCGTCAAACAGGGTCTGGTCCAGGTCCCGCACCGCTTCCCTGCTGGCCTGCTCCCACGGCAACAGACAGGGGGTTAGTGAGCATCAGCGTGCACTCGCCCACCGACTCCCTGTGTGTTAAGGTTCACCCAACGCTGGCTCTTCAGTGCAGCATAGAGGACGCGCTTGAGGCAAAGACCTTTCATCCATACGGCGGCTCCAAGTGTGGGAGGAACCCTCAACCATTACCAATGAACACGTCTGGATTGTGAATGTTGCAGCAGAGCAAGAGAATGTTTGTTGTACATTAAAGGATATATCCATAGTTGCAGGACTGAAACTGCAGCCTTAGGAAGGTTGAGATAGTGATAAAACTAATTGTTAAATAAAATTTTAAAAACAAATAAAAAAAAATGCATCCAGATGCATTATTCACGTGACCCTCACATATATTCAAGACCAAATATGTGAGTTTTATTGCATTTGTACCGCAGCAGCCATCAATGACTAGACATTAGTTACCATTAGGGATGCAGGCCGATCCCCATCTTTTTAATGTGTGATCAGCCGATACGATTCCGACCACCGTTTTTATTTTGTATAGTGAAATATATATATATATTAATATGAGGTTTCATATGAAAATCATTGCTTGTCGATAATAACGGTTTTTAGTAATTGTTGTAGAATTATTGTTCATTTGTTGAGCTGAAGGAAATGCGGTTGTTCCTTTAAAAAAAGACTAAACTTTATGTAAACGCAGAGCACTACGGAGATAAGTTTGGACTAATTAGGACGGTTTTCTGACAGTTTCCATAAGTGGCTGATAACGATGACCGATCAATCAGTGCATCATTAATTACCATTAGTTATTTTATATTTATTACACGGCTCTTCTAAATGCTGTGGAACGCTCCGTTCACTTGCATGGGCCTTCCCGACTTCCGGTGGTGAATTATTTTTCAATAATGACCGTTGCCAAGCATATAATGACCGCTGTCAAGGAAAGTGGATTTTTTTCACGTCTTTCGTATCACTCTGCACTCTGATAAGCAGGTAACTTATCAACCCCAGCGTATGACCGGCGTTCTATACATTATCCCTTACGTATTATGTTACCGATAATATTATTGGCTTGAAGCTATTGTAAAATAAGTACACACCTGTGAGTGCCTAACATTAAGTTTTAGTATTACTGCAACGCAAATTTCTAAGTATGCTATCTGAATTGCTTGGCAACACCTATTTGCTGAACACCTATTTGCTGAACTATATTGCTTGGAGGAAGAATGATTATTTGTTTTCAATAAATTATTATTATATTTGATGTATATTTTATCTGAGTCTTTCTAGGTAGTCTATAGTAACTGTTTAAGAAACCATTTTATAATGTCAATAAGCCACTTGGGGCCGTGATTCAGTGACTTTAGAAAAACTCCAGGGCGTGGTCAGGCCCGGTGCGGGAACTGGGGTCGTGGCCTACTGACGAGTTCCACGGTGCTTTGACCACATTCGTTGTCAATGAAACCTCTGGTGGATATATTTCACTTTTAATGTTGGGTTTGTAGCGCAATTTATTCACACACTGGCAGAGGTGTCCTGTTGTTGAAAAATAATGCACACCCTTTGTTATTGACCAATTGGGATCAATCAATGCTAGGGTATAAAATGAAATAACTACTTTCAAATAAGCTTTGACCAGAAGGCAAAACAGACTCTTTCACTTTTGCTGTGCGATTCATCACCCATTAGTCATAATGTTTTTGTGTTTGATACGTGCAGTGTCAATGAGTGTGTTTTGAGAGAAGAGAAATGGGAGTTGAAGGAAATGAGTTTCAACTGACCTTTAGCTCAATTTGACTTACATGACTGTAATATTTATGCCCTTGCTGGGCAGAGCGATGCCATCTCATATGCAACATACATGCAACATGACACAGAGCATTTCCCACCAATCTAAACCAAAGTGATTTCCACGAAGCACCGAACCGCAAGCTCCAAATGCAAACGTCGGGTCACACCTACAGTCGTCATCACAAATGCGTTTTTGATCCATTTCTTTTGCTATACAAGACAAAAGACTCAAGGTAATTTGCGGTCAATTCAACCCCTTTGATCACTCACTAACCCGTGTGATCTTCTCTGTGCCTGTGAAGCCATGCTTCTCAAAGTGCTCGGCAAGGTTGATGAAGGTGTGTTTCTCCAGGTACTGACAGTTGCTGAGGATGATCAGCAGACGCTGTTCCTACACACACACACACACACACACACACACACACACACACACACGTATAAAGAGAGACAAAAGCACAAACAGATGGGCCAGAGAGCTGAGATTTACAGTGACATTGACATGCTTACTCAACAAACTAGGGCTGACCCCTAGTTTACTGATTAGTCCCCATAATGGAGGCCTGACCCCTCCATAGTCTACTAATTAGTCCCAATAATGGCTGCACGCCAGGAGGAATGCCAGATATCAAAACGGAAAGTGATGTATAGCAGCATAGCTAATATTTTGTGGCGTCACACATTTCAAAATCAGTATTTGTTATTTTTGTTAAAAGAGTTATTCAGAGATATTCAAGAGATATTCAACACATATTCACGCTTTGAATTAAAGCGAAAAGAAAGACACAATGACGGGTATGAGCCCTGTGTATCCAGGGGTGTACACCTGCCCAGTAGACATGCAGCAGCCCCCCCCTCTATAAAGCCATGGCCTGTTCCATACTGCTACACAATAGGCCAATTACAAAGTACCCTGAGCTTAACAAAAGCCAAACTAACAACGCAGTTTAACCACATAGGTCTCTCGTTTCAAAATGTCCCTTAGACAGTATAAAGTATATTAAAACTGACTTTAGATCTGTGACTGCACCAAATAAAGCACTGCTGTAGGCCCTAACCCTGGGCCTACTTGGAGGATTGGACAGTTTATTAGATTACAGTTTAGGGGTATTTCTCGATTCCAAATGTCAACTATAATACGTAGAAACAAAATAAACCTCAATGTTTTCATATCAAACACCACACTTATGACAAAAATGATCGTATGACTGATGGTTGACTTAATGGTGTGGTTGAATAAGTTGATAAACTAAATAGTTTGTCAGAGACAGCACCTCATACAAAGGTTGACTATAAAAAGGGAGGGCGGTAAGGTGAGGAAAAAGCTGAGTGTCAGACCTTCACAACACGGCCCGGCTGGTGCTGTCACCCCCCTGCTCCGGTACGAGACCACGGGAAACCCCCACCTCCATCGACTTCCCCTTACCAGAAACACCATGTGCCCCGATGTTCCCTCCACCCCTCCCCCACCTTCCTCCGTCGCCCTTCGCTCTGCCTCTTACACGAAATGCAACGACCAGGAAACACAGACCAAAGCACACTGGTGAGGAACCCCCAGACACTCACCGGAGTGGGACTGAATTCCTCCTGACTGCTGCTGAAGGGGTTCGGAGAGGCCAGGTCCACCGACATGCTGATAGTACACACACACACACACACACACACACACACACACACACACACACACACACACACACACACACACACACATTTAGATTGTCATGTTTGTGATCCTACTGCACTCAAAGGTACATGTGAATACAGACAGGGATGTACACGGGGGCACTCACTGTGAACTGTCGCTGTCCGTCTTCATACTCAGCTGCTCCAGGCAGCTGATGAAGGCCTGAATTTCACACATGGGACGCAGTAGTCATTTGAATGGCAGGACATCCTCATAAAAGAGCCTATCTTTAGTTTTCAACCAGTCTCACGAATTAATGAGACCCGTTTGTGGCGGCTTTGTATTGATCATCGAGCAGTAGGTCTTTAATAGGAATCCCCTTAACAAGACTATGGCTGTGTTCCAATCGTAATCTGGGCGGCCTAAGGAGAGCTTTCTACGTGGGACGCGGGTGGCAGGCAGCTTGTTTAACATATGGGATGCATGAATGGGACGGCCTACCCTGTATGCATGGCTAGGAGGAGGCGGGGCGGACGGCCTACCTTCATGATGACCACGCAGAGCTCTGATGCACGGTCCTGGGCCAGATCCAGCTGGAGAACCTGCAGGAGACACAAACAGTTACACATGGAACCGACACTGGGTTTAGAACGGGGCTGTTCCTGACCTGAGGCATGAGATAAGAGTCGGGTGGATGCTTCAGTTTAAAAAGACTTGGGCTCCACCCAGCTATTGGGTATTTGCTACTGGCTTCAAAGATTTTGAATCTTTCTTAAACATCATTAAAGAGTCAAGAGACGGAGGATGAACATGATGAAGACAGGATGATTAGTAGAGAAGATACTCCGAACCATCTGTGGTAATCTTACGTTGATCTCCCCAGGTTTGGTTTCCATGGGCTCTTTGAGTGACTGTAGCATCTGGACCACGCACTGCTCAAACTGGGCGGGCTGCACAGTACAGCAGGCACAAAGAGCACCAGCAGGGAGGACATTAACAACAAACAGATGAACAGAAACAGCATTGATCTGTGTTAGGCCTCAGAGGCATAATTAAGAAAAAAGGTAACTCTTCCTGTTTCCACACAAAACAAACTGTTTAATATAATAATAATAATATATATAATATATATAATATAGAGAAATGTCTTGGCTCTCAGTGGATGCGTTGGCACAGGGACATTATCTTGGAAGGCTGAAATCTTGCACATGCAATGTTAAAGTCAATTGCTTTTGCTTTGCCCCTTTTTTGAGTTTTGAGAAGATTCAATAGTAATTTTGATAATTACATTCAAAAAAAAAAAAGTATGACCTATAAAGTAGGTCATACTTTATAGGTCATTCATGCAAGTGGTTAAGCTTAAATGTGTTAGTAAGATTTTATTATTAGTAGTTACTTTACAATAAAATGTAATCAACATTCTTTTAAATTAAAAGTGTTTCAACATTGCGATGTTGAAATGGTAGTCAACTGTGATAAAAATGATGAGAAATGAGAAATGCTGCACAAAACTAATATCTAAAAAAGTTTAGATTATCTAAATTATTTAGATGATCAAAAGAATAAATACAACTTATCATGATGGGATGACAAAGGCATTATTAACTCATTGAGTTAGTGAACAACAACATGCCTTATTGTAATAAGTACTCTCTGGTTCTCAGTGTGCTGTCTGATGTGGTGACCTTACCAGGCTGGTGAGGCCCTCATTATCAACCACCCAGTCCTCTTTCTCAGCAAGCTTCTTCACATCTGAAGAGGGAAACAACAAGAATCATCCCATCAACTTCCCTTCAAGTCATGGATAAAGTTTCCAAACAATACACGTGGTTAGATTTTACATTTTTATACTCAGTGGCACATACATGCGTAACGCATACAAACAACCCTATATCACTGTGAACAATAGTTGGAAAAACGATAGCCTTTACGACATTGGGGTTAACTCATTTTCTGTAATATTTTATGATCCCTTTTATTATTAACTCTTTAAATAACCAATAGTTGTGTAAGCAACCAGCCGCTGAGGCCCAGTACAAATGACCCAGTGTGTAGGCGGTCCTCACCCTCCGTGGTGTGCTGCAGGGTGACCAGTAGGCAGTGCACTCTCAGATCCAGCAGCAGGTCCTGGATCACCTGCAGCAGATCATTGGGGATCTCCAGAGTAGCTAGGGCGTCGTGGCAACACCTGGAGGCAGAAGAGTGAGAGAGAGAGAGAGAGATGGTTCATTGAGCCAAAGTCACAGAAATGGCTACATCTCTTAAAGGGTAGGTAAAGCCCCATAATCACTTCATTCAGGAGAAAACGTTTCAGTGTTATTTTGATAAAATCTAATGTTTTAAAATGGGGGGGAATCCCTTTTGAATTCCAGAAGCTCAAGCTCATCTGGTCCTATGGCACCCAATGTCTCTGTCGTTTATCTACAACCTTTATGACTGTAAGGACAGTCATAAACGACCGCTTCATAAACGACTGCTTTATAAGTTACTTTTATTTTCTCTTATGCAGAAGTTCTCCAGCTTAAAAAAGGACTTACTTACACTTTAATGACAATTAGGAATAATCGCAAAAATCTGTTATTTTGGAAATATATATATATATATATATATATAAAAAAATATATATATATATATTTAAAAAAATATATATATATATAAAACAAAACATTGGCGGGATGGATGAGGTAAAGTGGAAACAGAAAAGCAACTACATGTCCGTTTCCACGCAGTGATGGCGGTGCCGTACCTGACGGTGTGGATGACCTGCGTGACCCAGAGGCCCGTGAGCTCCGTCTTGTTCTCCCAGCCCCCGTTGAGACCCAGCTCCCCCGGGGGCAGCGTGGCCGGCAGGAGGGCGCCCCGCACTAGCTTCACCAGCCGGTGGGTCAGCTCCTCTATCATTTTCTACACACACACACACACACACACACACACACACACACACACACACACACACACACACACACACACACACACACACACACACACACACACACACACACACACACACACACACGAGGTTGTGTTTGTTATAGAAACAGGTGATAGAGAAACTGAACATGCTTTGGGAATTAACACACCTTAAAATCATTCTGTCTCTGCCGGGCATTCTTCTTGGACCTCTCCACTTGGCCAGACTTCTCTCCAGTCTGCAAACAGTTTCAGGGTGTGAAAAGTCATAGCAGGATGGAAACAACTACCATTGATTCATTCCAGTCAGGTTTGCCACATTATCAGCGTGTGATGATGTTAACGGCATAACTACATGGAACGGAGCCATGATTAACTTCCATAAGCTGCACGAGCCTTTGGTCCCTAATCACATGACAGAATGTGTTGGGTTGAGGAGTCTGGTAGTGCCTTGTAGCTTGCAAGGCACTACCAGTCCTCAATCCTCACACTTGGCTTGTACGTTGAATAGAGTGTCTCATTGAACATACTGATTGGCCAGTCATCATATACTGACATTCATTCATTGCTTTCCCATTGGTTGAGTCTGGCATGGATTTCTTCACATGAATCAAGACACTTGGGCCTAACCTCGCTGAAGAGGCTCCCGTTGACGTAGGAGATCCAGAGCTTCCAGAAGTTAGGCAGCTGACCAATGACCACGTCCGACAGCTTCTCCACAAACTGCACCTGTTGGGGGGTCTCAAAACGCCAGGCTGTGGCACGCATACAGGCGCACACACACAGACCCCTTATTGAACAAAAATACAATCTATACAGTATACTGTGTATGCCTGCCATGCAGTACAGTGCATTTGTATGTCCAAACACAAGTTCTGAAAACAGGTACTCACTGCTGGGACGTGGCGTACGCAGGCTGCCCCCCCTTTTCAACGAGGCCGCGTGGCTCATCCTCAGAGCCGAGGGTCGGGTATCCCCGTCGAGGTCCAAAGCCCCGACGCCCACTGAGAGAGAGAAAGAGCCAGAGAGCCAGAGAGCGCGTGCGCGCACGAGAGAGAGAAATACTTAATTTGAGAAGTGAACTCGCAGCAATAAGATAACATACTTTGGATATCAAATAATCAAATATCTCCGTTTCATAACTCCACATTCCTGGCTGAGCCTCGGCAGGCTTTCACACCAAACAGACCTCCCCAGGCACTCCCCACCTCTCTTTATTTGTCTTCTGGTCCGGCCTCTCCTCTGGCAAGCCGCTGAGAGAACGCCCCGCTGATTCGACCCTGAGGCTTGGAGGGTAGGCTAGGGGGGAACTGGGCTGTTTGTGCACACCGGGGTGTCAGCCTGCTTTTGGATCGCCCTCGCTGGGCTCCGGGAAACATCTGACCCTATACCGATCACTGAGCGAGGTGCAGCGAGGTGCCACTAGATGGCGATATAAGATTACTAAAACGACATGGACTCATCCCAACAGCAAATCCCACTCCCCCGTTCTGGTGGAATGATTCCCAAGAAAATAGCATAGAGAGGAAGTGCATTAATGGTGATGCAAAAGCGAAACTCGTACGTCTTACTACCCAGCAAAAAACTGAAGGAGCCGCGCTACAGTACACACACACACCGCCTATGTATCCTTATTGCAACCCCAGCGCCAGGCGGCTGCCAGCTCTCCTACACACGCGTCACTCGCACTCACTTACACTTGTATATGCACACATCGCCGTTGCAAAAGACCCAAGCCGAATGGGTTTGCAATGACGTTGTTTCTTTGGCCCTCCAGTCACACGCATGCAGATTTGATTTCTGAAGAAACCCCAAAATGAGTCAGGCTAAAGAGAGGTGCAATACAGGCCCGCTGAAGAGAGTGCAGACACACGTCAACACATAAGCCCACGCACACGCGACCCCACTGGCGGGACAATACAGTCCTCTCATTCCAGGAGCAGCTCCTCTGCTCTTTTTACAGGCCTGAGAACTGCTGTTGATCCAGGTGTCACAAGGCTGAACATGGCGTCCTCCGTGCTACCAAGACCGTGCATGTGCATAGATTTATCATGGGGGTGAACCGACAACGTGCACGATGTTCTGTGGGTGTGCGTGGTTGTGGGTGTAGGACGTGTGTGTGGCTGGGTGTGTGTGCGCACGTGTTCTATTGCAGTGGAGTATTCTGCATTGTTGGTCGAAACTAATTGATGGAATGACATATTTAAATATGTGTGTTGTGTTTGTGTAAAAAAGGAGCCTCTCTCTTTGCAAACTTCCTGGGGCTGATGCTCCTCTGCAGGGTGGTGGGCTTCCTGTTCCCCATAAGGTCGTCAACCCCTAACACACACACACACACACACACACACACACACACACACACACACACACACACACACACACACACACACACACACACACACACACACACACACACCTGCCTACTTTCTGCTTATACACACACACACATCCCCCAATGTCGTTTGTATACACTATATCACAGATAACCACAATTCTCACACACACACACACACACACACACACACACACACACACACACACACACACACACACACACACACACACACACACACACACACACACACACACACACACACACACACACACACACACACACACACACGCCAATACTAAGCAATACTCAACCTTTGTCCCTTTCTGCCTCACACACACACACACACACCTTAATAATTTGCTAATTGATTGGTAATAATTAACAGATTCATCCCAGAGTGGGTTGCGCTGAGCCTTTAACTGTGACCACATGTTGCTCTGACACAGCGTATCAACACCGGGATCAGTGTGCATTGACAAAGTTATTTTCCTACAGACACAATTTGCCGCTAATTGTATTGACCTTGGCAGGCACGGCGTTGTACAGGAAATCAGATCACCACAGTGTATAATTGGATCGGGCACAGCCAGATTGCCATAACAAGAGTGTGCACGATGGAAGCATTTAGAGACACTTCGGAAGCGACGCCAGGCCCGCTCCGCTTTCCTCACATCCAACATCCAGGATTTACATTGAAACAGAGACAGATGGAGCCAGGAGTCAGGGCAGCTCACATGGCTGCAGAACAGGATGTGGACAACACCGCCTTATCCTCTAGCTACATCTGCACTGGATGGAGTGCATACTGCTCAATTATAGAAATTTGCTTTGCACAAAGACATTCTGGGCTTTTGTCATCAAGATTATAACATATGGCTACATTTATCTGGCCGTTTTCTCTCACCACAATTAAGGATTAAGTAAGGACATTGTCCCCAAAGGATGAAAGACAAAATATATGAAAGACAATATATATTCATTTGTAAATCCCTTTATCTGCTTTTTAATGCAGGCTTGGGCAGAGGCCAAGATGGTTTTGCTACAAGAATGAAGCGCAAGAGGGAGAGAATGGGGGGGGGGAGAAATGAACGCCCTCTGTTAGAGCGGGCGTGGCAGGGCGGTAACACTGTGTGTGTGTGTGTGTGTGTGTGTGTGTGTGTGTGTGTGTGTGTGTGTGTGTGTGTGTGTGGTTTGAGAGGTGGGTGGATGTGGTTTCTAATGGTGGGTGCCTGTGGGCTGCTCAGGTTGAGGGATGTTCCTGAGAGCGTTTTTCTGTACCCAGGCTAGGGTACGCAGAGGGTGGGAGACGGACCGGGGGCAGAGGGCTGGTGGTGGGAGGGCAGGGGGGAAAGGACGGACGAGGAGGGACAGTGCGGTAAACAGCTACCAGGTGTGTATGTGTTAGAGGAAAGAGGCTCCTCGTCTGAACAGCGTGACAAGAGGGGCCACAGGAGACAGCTGCTGCAGAAAAAAAGCCTGGTGGGAGGGAGCTACCAAGAAGACGAACAAAGACAAGTGTGCCTCTGCTTGTGTCTGTGTCTGTGCGTGTGCGTATGTATGTGTGTTTACATGTTTGTGTGCACCAGGGTAGGAAATTCACTTTTGTTTTTAATGGGCTTTTTTGCCCCTTTGTAATTCATTTTGGGCGTTTTTGATTATTTCCAGGGCAATTTGAGAGAATGTTGGGGAAGATGCATGACAAAACGATATTTAATGACTCCAATTAAAAAAATTATAAAACCAGAACAGCTTTGCAAATGATGTAAAACATACGTTACAGGGGCATTTAAAAGCATCAGTCATCAATTTTTTTTTAAACTTTTATGTGGCAAAATGCCCCAAACCGCCATCCATTTCTGACCGTGGCATGCATGTGTGTGCGTGTGCATGCGTGCGCATGAGAGCTAGGTATGTACAAAGTGGCCCACAGAGCCCAAATATACGTACAGTATGTAAGTAAGTATGTAATCTGAAGATGAATTTGACTGTTTATCGTGCACCATGGGGGCCTGTCCCCGGACATGATAAGGCGGGTTTGTTGGAACTGAGGCAGCAGCAACAGCAGTGAATGAGCGCATCAGCACTGCTGATCAATCAGCCTGGGCCCCGGAAACTACTGTTAGCCTTAGCATCTGACATGTTTATAGTCCACCTCCACTATGGGAGCCAGCCACCCACAGAGCACGCACTCTGCACGTACGTATGAGAGTGTGCGTGTGTGTGTGTGTGTGTGTGTGTGTGTGTGTGTGTGTGTGTGTGTGTGTGTGTGTGTGTGTGTGTGTGTGTGTGTGTGTGTGTGTGTGTGTGGGGGGGGGGGCTGGGGGGACGGGCTCATTGCTGGAGTATCTCTTGGTTCTTTCCTGAACAGACAGTTTAACATCCACATTCTTCCCCTTGCTCCACCGATTCAAGCAGAGAAACATCTCTCTTAATTGGGGTTAATTGCTCCAATTCCTCTGTGCGGCCGCATTTAATGTACGTACATGTGCATGTGCATATGTGTTTGTATGCGGTCACATGCCAGGCCATGTAACCCAAATCCAACTTAACCCCCTCCTTAACCACATCAGTACACACACACACACACACACACACACACACACACACACACACACACACACACACACACACACACACACACACACACACACACACACACACACACACACACACACACACACTTTCATCTTATCCATTCGTTGGTAAGAAAATAAACACACTGCGGCCTCTAGCAGCACAGGCATGGCGAGGGGAAAAAGAGCAAGCGAGCGATGGAGAAAGGGGGGATGACAGAGTGGGGAAAGGGAGGTCAGAAGAGAACCACTGCAGCAGAGAAGCAGCTGGGGTGCCGCACTCTGAGCCAGAGCGAGATTCACATGACACTCAACACTGATGAGAAATGCTAAATAGGGACTTTACATTCTGAGGGTGAGTCAATTCCTGTGTGTAAATGTGTGTGTGCGTGTTTATAGTAAGTTACCTCTCTGGCCAGTGATGAACTCGTCCCTGCAGTTCTGCAGGAGCTGCAGGATCCACTTGTGCTGAGCGTAGATGCATTGCCAGGCGGGGTCGCCCGGAGCATGGAGGTCAGACAGGTACCTGCACAAACAAACACACAGAATATCACAACCAATCAATAAAATGATAAAAAACCAATCGAAAACAATGCTATGGATTTCTCCCGACAGAATCTCACATCAAACAGCCCATCTCTTCTCATCCCAGCCCCAATCATCCCCTCAGCCGATGTTTACGTCCTGGGCATCCCCCCAGTGATCCGTGGGACGCAGGGCTGAGTCACTCCCAGGGCTGCGGCTTGGCTCCGGTCGCCCGCCGCCGTAGCCTCTGCTCGCTCGCTCGTTTGTTCCTCGTTAGGGGCCGTCCCTCAAAGTCCTTGCGTAGGGACGCAGGCACACAGAGGCAGGCCTTACATGCCTGTTGTGCGCCGACATGTGCCCGGGATGCGTGCACGTCCATCACTACCACCCACCCACCCGACCCGCCAACCCACTCACGCCACAAGGAGAGTAAACAGGAGCCCTGTGGGCGTTCAGAGACGCGCTAAATGCGCCGGCATGAAAGACGGGCCGTGCGGTCGATAGCCGCTCTCTCTCTGTTCCCGATGGATCGCTCTCAACAATAATAAAGCAGCCCAGAGACCGCAACTATGGACGGATAGGTGGGATCGAGAAAAACTAGAGCGTGAGAGGAAAGTAGCAACAGAAAAGACATGAGACATGAGAGAAAGGAAGGAGAGAAAGAAAGGACAAATTGAAATGAACGCAAAGAAATCATGAAAAGACTAAAGAAACATGCAGCAAGAAGTAAGAGAAAGACAGGAGGGACTGAAAGAACAGAAGGTTGACGGGATCAGTGAAGACCCAGGGACAATGGAAAGGTTCAGGAAACAAGAGGGCCTTTAATGGAGTGGTAGTAGGAGTTGTAAGGATACACTAGAGTCATGGCCAACTGGGTTAAAAATATGTTGACTGCGCCCTGGCACCAACATGTATTGCAGGGCCTCAGAAAAGACCGAATGAATCATGAGCAGGGATGGGTGAATATTGTTCCCTTGATACATTGACGGAGAGAGCGCATGCGTTGCACAGACCTGATGTATCTCTTCTGGTCGTGGAGGGTGGACGGGGTCTCCAACAGCTTCTCCAAGAGCAGGCTCCTCAGGGCCCCGATCCTCATCTCCACTTCAGCGTACACTACGCAAACACACAGGAAGTCACAGCAGAGCTTAATGTAAGGCAGGCGGAGCTGATCCTTTTGTAGGTCTTTCATCGGCGGGGATCATTCGGGAAGAAAACAGGACATATTATAATAACAGCTTTGGTAAAACTGGTTCACCTTTTTTGAAAACGGGGACCTCGGTGTTTCCAAACAGAGATTTGGCTTTCTCGTAGTCGTTGATCACCACATCGTAATCACCCTGGGAAAGAACAGAATTGTGACTGGATATTACAAGCTTTGGCTGGTAAAGACTAGGGCTGAACAACAATCAAATTGAAACTGACATCACAATGTAATAGAACGCAATATGCAAATCACAAAGGCTGCGATTATTATTTTTTTGGGGGGGATTTGTTACTGTTACTGACTGGGGATCAGTCTTTTAGAATTCTAGTTAAATAAAGATGTTATAATATCAATTCATGCATCAATTTACCTCAACACATAGGCCTGGCATAAAGGAATGAGCAGTTTATATGTTGACTGGTTCCAATGCCGTGTTGGTCATACACCAGAAGGATTAATTGCTTGTTTAGTGAATAATACAGAACATAAGGAACTTTAAAAAGAAAAATCCCATTCTAAATCGCAATCGCAATATTGTTCGAAATAATTGCACTTTGATTATTTCCCCAAATCTTTCGTACTGCCAAGCAACTGTGATCACTTTTCATTTCAGCCTCTTTAGCTCCACCTAATGGATGACAAATATTTGTCGATTTTTTTTGCCTCGTGTGTGCAATACATTTCAGGTAGCATTGTAGATTATTTCCAGGGCATTCAACAAATATATGGATAATTTTGAAAAGAAAAATCAAGACCCACAGTTACAGAGTCAAATACCAAGTTCTTGATTCACAGGGGCCTTTAAAAGCCTTTTTCATCCCAATTTTGGTGGCAGTAATATTTATTTCGGGGCACACTGCCCCAAGCCCCCACTCAATTCTGACCCTGGTGTGCTTGGTTGTGTGTGTGTGTGTGTGTGTGTGTGTGTGTGTGTGTGTGTGTGTGTGTGTGTGTGTGTGTGTGTGTGTGTGTGTGTACCTTCTGGATATTGCGCTCTATGTTGAGTGGCAGGTTGAACAGGAACTTGAATCTCTGCAGGACGTTGAGGGCGTTGCGGGTGGAGTCCGCTTTGTCCTTCCGTCCCAGCACCTCCTGGAACAGAGTGTCCGCAGTGTCGCTCGCCCCTACCAGGCAGACCAACAGACACAGAGAGGGAGAGAGAGAGAGCGAGCGAGCAAGAGTCAGAGAAAACAGAGAGAGAGAAACATAGTGGCAGAGGGATACAAAGAGAAACAGAGTGAGAGAGGGTGACAAAGAAAGACAGACAGAGAGAGACAAACAAACAGACCGACGGACAGAGAGAGAGTGGGACAAAGAGAGACAAAGAGAGAGCGCGCAACAAAATTGAGTGAGTGACAGAGGAGCCACAGAGTAAACAAGGGGCTGGGAATTGTATGGGTTGGGTGACGGCAGAGGAGGATGAGAGGAGGGGAGGGGAGGGGGGTACTGCAGAAATAAACATGGACACCATATTGCCCTCCTGAAATAGGGGCTCTCTGGTTTTCCTCCTGATGGTCCAGACTGTCTGACCCAGGAGACAGGCCGAGCCACAGAGCACCCAGATGACGGCTATCTCTGACAACCGCCGCCTCAGCCGGACCGCGCTATGCACGCTACGCCTCCGCTTTGTGGGTGGCCTGTGGCGGGCTGGGGGGGGGGGAAACCCCCAAAGAACAAATTGTTTCAATCAAAGCCCCCTGTCCCCTATAAGGTGAAGCTGTACAGTGAGAACCAGAGGGGGCGAGGGGCAAGACGACTAGTTCACATTTCTCGTGCAGGGCATGACTGACGAGCTGTCATGAGGTTGCGATTCGGCCGGGGCACACTGTGTGATTGGAGTGTGTGTGTGTGTGTGTGTGTGTGTGTGTGTGTGTGTGTGTGTGTGTGTGTGTGTGTGTGTGTGTGTGTGTGTCTTGAGGTGGGCGGTGAGGACCCACATGGCTGTGGCGGGTGGGATGAAAAGCGGTGTCCTGCCGGGGCGGTTTATTTACCCTAGACCCAGGGAGGAGAAGGAACCAGCTTTATTGACCCTCCGTTACGGCAGTCACATACAGGGCCGTGGATCTGCTGACATCCAGCTCTGTGTGCAGCCAAAGGCCTTTAATAATGTGTGTGTGTGTGGTGTGAGGTCCAAGTGTGTTGAATGGATGAGGTTGAAGTTATGCTGCTAGAAGAACCGTAACTTCCTATACTTTCAAGTGTTAATTCATTAAGATTATCATATTAGAAAACACCATCTCTTTTTTCTTGCCGGCCTTTTATTCCATAATAGCCAATGTATTTGTACAGAGTATGGTATTATGCTTCTGGTATGCTGACGCCTATATAAAGATTTCCATAGGCAGTGGGAGCAATTGCTAGCTTGTATGCAAATGGAAAGCAAAGAAATACAACGGAAAGGACACATCTACCATGTAGCAAGAGAATAAAAATGTGTACATTTGAAAACTTTAGAAAATGTTTGAAGTTGCAGCACTCCACAGAATGGATAACTTCAAGAAAGGAACTCTGGGCTCTGCAGCAGGAAAACAAAGTGATATAGACACGGTTGTCTATGTACGAATGTACTTTTTAGGACAAGTTATTTTGTACCCAGAACTTATTTGGAAGAGATCCACCCGCCAGCTGCTGGCATCATGAATGCCTATTTGTCCTGAGACTAAAGAGACTTTCTTATCATCCTCTGGGTTAGGCTCTTGGAGAGACGGGATTCTTACTGTTAAGGACGTTTTCGAGACGCTGGGTCATGGATCCCTCCACCTTCTCTGTGCCATCTGACTCCAACTTCTGGTGGATCGCTGAAACACAAGTCCCTATTATTCAATAAACAGTTGGGAATAAACATGAGCATAACTGTAGGCGTTCATAAACGTTGTGTGTGGGAAGCAGAGAGGGTAGGCCATATTAAAAACAAATATTACAACAATTATTTTGATGGCTCTCTTTGTGTTCTAAAGCAACTCCCCACACTGTCGTGCTAAATTCCGCTATGCATCCAGCTATTCCAGAACAATTTTAATTTCGGCAAGTGAAGGTAAAACAATAAACAGCTCCTACCCCGGTGGTTGATGGTAGATAACCTCCACCCCCTCCACCACCCCCCTCCACCCCAAAACCCAAAGATTTCAAGACGCCTGGAGACACTTCCGTCAGCCCTCTCTCCCCCCTCTGTTCCGCTCCAGTTTCCCACGCGACTCCGGCCCAGAGCCTGTCTCTCTCCCACTGTAACCACGCGGCCTGCTGGGTCACCTGACGTCCGCCGTCCATTCACGGTCAGCACACCACGTTTTCAACATGCCATACAGAGGAGAGCTAGGAGCCCAAAGTGATGCTAAAAGGGGACGTGTGACTCTACTGGCAGGGAGGGCAGGGGAGCGAGAGCGAAGAGAGAGACCCTGGCTGTCCATATGAATAAATAAACCATGTGCAGTAGTGGGGGAGAGGGGCAGTGGTGGGTTTATTGACAGAGTGAAAGAGGACTGGAGGAGGTTTGGGAGGCCTGCTCAACTATGCACTAAACACATACCTGACGATCCAAGAAAAAACACACACCATGACAATCTTCTCATTTCAGTAATGCCATTACAAACTAGGCAGGGAATTCGGAAACGAAAACATCGCTGCCTACAACCTATCGCTGTCTTTATTCATATTTTTCATATTGCAAATGACACATATGCTACCCGTTTTGCGTTGGCTGCTCTCTCGTTTCCCCCCGACACACTGGGGCTGAGGTCGACACGCAGATGAGTCATAGTGTGGGTTGTCCGAGCAGAGCCTACCTACCGTGACACTTGTATCGACAACTCTTTGGCCAATGCCGTCACTGTTTACAGGGAAGCAAAAGTGTTCCCAGACCCCAGACCTGGATGAGGGAACGTGGGGTCTTTAAGCTCTGGCTTAGCTTCTGGCATTTTACAGGCTTGACATTAGCGATGTGCTAACTTGCTTTTGTTGACATTCCAAGCAGTTTGTGTGATTGGCTACCTAGTGTGACGCTGAAGAGGCCTACACACCGCAGACTCAAACCAACGGCCAACTGCCTTTATCCGACCCCTCCGCTGCTTCTCGTCTGACCCGTCTACAGCCAACTACACAGTAGCGTGTACGTTCTGCACTCCGCAAACGCAGGCGCTAGTTTTGTGGCGCTAGTCCGCCCCTCCAACACCCGCTGATTCGCTGGTTGTGTGACGCCAACGCTCTCAGAGTTTGCATGTTGAATCGGACCAGACACTGTCCACGCAGTTCCAAAAGCTTCCAGCACAGCTGAACACACGGAAAAGATTTGTTCCCGAACTAGTCCGAGTATCCACAAACGTTTCAGGCCAGTATGTAGCAGCCGTAAGTGTTGGGTCAAAGTAGCAGCCGTGTGACAAATAACAAAAGGAAATCGACTGCATACTCAAGATTTAATCGTTTCAATACAACTTTCATTATTATTAATTAAACCCTAGGGTTCAGCAGTGCACCGAATCGTTAGCCCTGCACGATCCTACACAAATACATGTAACAGTACACCTCTATAACAAACCGTCAGCTAAACAGGGAGAACCTAATAATGCGCTTTCAGCATTGATGTTGGGGAAATCAACAAGGGGACAGAAGCATTCTGTATGTACATATGCAGCGCCGCATCTTACAGGTTGGAGCCTCAAGGAAAGCTACGAAAGGAAGGGATGGGCAGTACACTGGAGCCCCCGCCCTTCTAGGTCCTGTCTAGTCTCTGTGGAGCAGTCGTAGACGACGTGTAGAGAAGGGTCCGTTTATACAGGGGGGAAAAGGGATCCAAGGCACTGTATACAGATGCATAAAATAAAGAAAGAAGAGCCACACACACACACACACACACACACACACTATCTGTCTTAGTCCCTCTTGGTAGGTCTGCTTCTTGTCTTCGCGCCCCCCCCCCCCCCCCTCACCACCACCATCCCCCCACCCCCCTGCCAGCTGTGTGTCCTCTGCAAGCGCTCACACACACACATCCAGAAGAGGGGGGGAGGGGGGTGGGGGATGGGGGGGGGGTGGTGGTGGTGGGTGGGCGTCAACGTCACAGCTAACCTAAACAACCTAAGCGGCGGGGTCAGGCTCCGGATGACACGCGCAGCCCGGACCCCGAGGAAGAGCCGACGCTTCTGCTTCCATTTCCTGGTACTGTCGAGACTCCCGAGGAAAAAGACGGAATAAGAATAAAGATTCAGCGTCCCTGGATTCTAAAGCTGGAGATGTTTTGACTGGGAGGAGCGGGTCCTGGGAATCTGGCGTTTTTCTTGAACACGGTAGCTCGTCGTTTCCTGTATTGTCGGGAGACTTCCTCTTCACACAACAATGAGGAAAAAAAAAACTCCAGTTTCAACATTTCTTTTTTTTTTTTTTTCTTTTGTGGCGACAAGCTCGCCCCACCCCCTGGTGACAGTCCGTCCGTCCGTCAGTCACTGGGCCCAGGCACATCTGTCCCAGGAGACACTGAGGAGCATAGTTCAATTTGTTCCCCGAAGCTTGCTGACAAAACAGCCCCCCCCTCTCCCAACCTTCCCCACTGCTTAAGCCCCCCCATCTCCTTCAGCACTTTCTGCTGGGGCTCATATGGAGAGTTTATAGAACAAGTTGTTTCCTGTGTAACCCCCCGCTCACTATCTGACCTTTGACCCCCTGTAAATCCGAGCAGAATCCAAGCCCCCCCTATTCCCATGCCCCAATAATAAGTTTACCTGAGTGCCCTATTCACTTCCCAACTCGTTCTTGCGGAGAGGCAATTCACCTCGTGAAGGTCCCATGTATCTTTACAAACTATTAAGAAAAGGTCATGATTGTGTTTGTTATGTAGTCTTGTTTAGACTGGCTGACAATGACGGTCAGCAATGTGTACAGGAAGTAACAGACTTACAAGGAATGGCAAGGTTAGCTATATAACAGCCACTTGTTTCTGAAAGTGAATGGAAAATATTTCACTTAGATGTATTTGGAAGAGAGAGCCACATCAGCCCTCTGACTGAACGAGTAAATACGAGAGGAAACGATCAATGAAAAGGGAAGACAGCCAGGGAGAGTCCGAGAGAAACTGCGCAATGTGTAAGATGTAAAGCAACTATTTGGGGCCTTCTGTAACTTTTCTCTTCCGTGTAGCTTGTTATGCTTTCCCGATCTGGCCAGCCACTGTACATTTCCAGCCAGCCATCGGCACTGCACTGCACTATTAATAAAAACCCAGACTTTCCTGAGAGCCATCAATAAAATTCTCACATGCAGGCAGAAGAGAAAACAAACACGGGACGAGAGCAGAAATACAGGAATTTATGGGGTGATTGAGAGGGCTGGAAGCACTACAGGCTAAACATCAATTAGTAGCCCGCACCACTTTTAAAACTGACGGAGCAGAACCCCAAACCACGGGCTGAGGACGTATGGTTTCGCCAAGTTTTTTGAAGCTGCGCGGGAGTTGAGGTTAAATTGGGAAGACACAAAAACCGCAGAGAGAACTGCCAGACACTTGACAGAGAAAGAAAGGATTCACCATGTTCTACACTAACTGGGCCTGGCTAGGAGTGAATGCACTGCTATCTACAAGGTAGCACGGTACCACTCTTGAGTGTTGAATTGGCATCATCGGACTGGCATCAAAAAAGAACCAGGCTTGAGCAATTTGTTGTGGGATCCAACTTATTTTCTCTATACCCCTTCATAGTTGTATTTCAGACCCCCTTGAGTCATTTGTAGCCAGTGGTGGATTCTTAAATCTCTTGGTTCAGGCATTAACATTATCTCACTCAATTCACTGAACCACCTTCATGACACCACTCGCTGGGTAACGGGTCATCCAAGTCCATCAGTGGTACATTGACTGACCTTGTGGCTTCCCGAGAGGCGATGGGCACAGAGTGGGCCCACTCAGGACAGGGGACGTGGTGAGAATGGCTGCGTATTGTTCCCGGTGGTCGTATCTGGCCCGTTATCAGCCCTATCAGCCCTAATGCTTGGGCCTGCATTGTGTTGCGCTGCTCCGTTTATTTACATTCAGCTATCAACAATGAAAACATTGCTACTTTCCCCAAATGGGCCACAAACAGAGAAAGAAATAATAATAATAATGACAAGAGGCAGCACATTTTCTTATAAATAGTGCGAGGGAAGTGACAGGATGGCAATATGGGAGCGGAAAGTAAACAGACAAAGCATATGAATGATAAAGTGGAACAATGATTGGAGCTACCTGGCGGAACAACAGGCCCTGGAGAGGCTAGGAGCAGCTCTACAGACTGGAAGCAGCTGTAGAGATGAGCTGCACTGAGTGGCAGGTGACTAAGTATTGCTGATCTCCATTTAATGGAGGAGAAATAAAGCCTGTTGAAGTTGGCAGACCTCGCCCCCGTTGCGGCAGGCTCCTCGCATGTTATCCAAATGGGCCTCTTTAATCAACTGGTGTTTAACTCACGTATGCGAGTGTGTATGGGAGTACGGGGGTAACTGTGTATCTGTGTGTGTGTGTGTGTGTGTGTGTGTGTGTGTGTGTGTGTGTGTGTGTGTGTGTCTCAGACCGTGTGCACGCGCGTACTGGTGTGTGTGTGTGTGTGTGTGTGTGTGTGTGTGTGTGTGTGTGTGTGTGTGTGTGTGTGTGTGTGTGTGTGTGTGTGTGTGTGTGTGTGTGTGTGTAGGGGGTGGTAAAGTGGGTCTTAGCTAACACATGGCACTCTTTCCAAACAAGAGCAACAAAAAATAAATGGACTAAAGAATAACAGTTTTGAAATATGCGTGTTCATTAGCGCTCATTGGCTCTGCCAGCCCGACAGACGCGCAAAGGAGCACAAGTCTCACCTGCCAGAGCGTCCTGGGCTTCAAAGAAGGTGCTCAGGCCTCCCTTGACATAAGCCAGGCTGCCTTCGTTCTTCTTCGTGGCCTGCTTCTTCAGGTTGTTAGCTGCCAAGCGCAACTGGTCGAATCTGGAAGGAAACAAAACAAAAGAAAGACAGAGTGGTTCAACGACGAAGAACACGTTAAAAGACCTCTAACAATCGCATGTCACCTTCGCAATGTGCTGACGTAGAGGATCCGCTGTGTGCGTGTGTGCGTGTGTGTGTGTGTGTGCGCGTGTGTGCCTGTGTTTGATGGGCTAAACAGGCAAAAGACAACCACAATGACACGTAGGTTTGTCTTTGTGTCAGTGACCTGAGTGAGGCGTCCTTGGCAGGAAGAAACAGCCCCCAGCCAGGTCCAAACAGAGCCCCCCTGTCCAGGCTGGATCCTGGGGTCTGGGTTAGCAGGAGGGTACGTGAGGAGGGGGAGGGCGGGAGGAGGGGGAGGGTGGGGAGGAGGATGGAGGAAGCCAAGACAGGCCAAAATAGCTCGGCACCGAGCTGACATGGCAGAGAGCACGCGCTACGGAGCGCTGGGGTTAAGTGGTCAACCCTAGGTTCTGGAAGAATCAATGAACCACAGTGGGCCCTTTATACAACACTGTTTGCAAAGAACCGATATCAGGTTCAGGTGTTTTGTGTTTTGAAAGACATTAACCGTTAGGCTAGTTTAAATTGAACAGGCCCAAGGGGGGACTTAAACAGTTCAACCTCTATCTATTTAAAGGCTCTGTCTTTGTGCAGCGTTAATAGACCACAAGGTCCAAATGGGTGTGTATTTCGTTATTTAGGTACTATTTTATAATGTTTCATTTTTCTAAATGGAGCTTTGTAAACGCAAACAAAAAACAATCCTTTGGATAAAAGTGTGAAATTAGTTGTAGTCGAGTAGATGGTATGATGTGTAAACAGGAACAGAAAAAGGAGAAAATATATAGTGACTGAATAGCTTCTATTTAGAACAACTGCCTACATGGTCAGAGGTGCAGGCAGAGTTGATTAAAAGGTTGACCCTTGGAAAGAGTACCACAAACACACAATAAACATAACGCCTTACTGCAATACTCTTGGGGACTTGTTGTCTTTCAAAATTATGTAGGAGGTTGATAAAAAAAGGAGCTTGCACTAACATTAACAGCGATTTCATTGTTTATTGTTAGTCTTTGTTATTGGCTGGCTGTTGTCTCTCCATTCAGCACACTGCTACATCTTTTATTTTCTGTTTTTGTTCCATTGACTAACAGATACTTCAGTTCATTTCAGAATATAGATATAAATGGATGTTTGTTTAATTGTTTATACATACTAACAATGAACATTAAAAAAGAGTTACGTAAAATATGTGTTTGCTTCTTATTTATTTTTACAATTACAAAGAGTCAAAACTTTGCGTGTAGACCTACACTGCTTACACTAAAGACTTATTCAAATAAAAGCCATGGCCCTAATATGTTTCTTCTATTAAAGAACATGGTACATGCAACATGTTGTGAGGATGATTATATCACAATGGTTATTGTGGTAGTACATACCCGGTGCCCGAGTGGTTCTCTATGAGGTACCAGGTGGCAGAGAAGTTCTCACTGGTGAAGTCCCCACTCATCCCCGGGAACGTCTGCTCCATGTCCGTCTGAGGGACTTTACCCCTTTGGAATAGAGAGGATGAAAGGATAATAATCAACTCAATACCTGAACAGAAACCATAAAATGTGTGCATGAGATTGATAAAGCGTAACAATGTATGAATGCATGACGGACACATTTGAACAAGAATTTTTCATTTTTTATGTAAAGATATACGTATGTATTTTTAATATATGATATTATTATTAATTTTTGAAAAAAAGCTAAATAACAATAGCATTCTTTTATGTTTACTGATTATTATTATTATTATTATTATTAACAACTTTTAAATCAAGGATAAATGTTTTTTCTTATCTACAAAATTGAACGCATGTTTTGAATGCGATCTTGAGATCCTACGTTTTTGATTTGGAATGTATTTGAATCATGACTTCCAGCAGGAGGCAGTCTATAGCCAAGTGGTAGCCAAGCTATTAAGCCCCGGCGTGGGAAGCGCCCACTGTGACGCCTGGGTGCCCCTGGAGGACCCAGTACTCATTAAAGAAGTTTGATCTCTCCTAATGACCCATGGCCTACACAAACACACACACACACACACACACACACACACACACACACACACACACACACACACACACACACACACACACACACACACACACACACACACACACACACACACACACACACACACACACACACACACTTGAAATTTGTTATTCTATTATTAAGAGAAATCCGTTCTGCTCTTCATTACAACCAGTTTTTACAAGGAATGCTCTCAAGATACTATACCAAAGTTAGAAACCACAATGGTGGAACATTCAGCTTAAGGGTTCAGGCAACTTTTGAAAAATGACAGTTAACCTTTCCCGTTACATTTTTTACCTTCTATTTTGGGTGATTGGTTGGTATACATGCTGTAGCAGCCTATGCAGACACTAAGTGACTCCTAAGATGGCGCAATTTGATTGATTCGCTATCTCAGGTTATTCGTATCCCATGATTGAGGATCATGGGATCTCGGGATATTGTTTTCATTACAAAATGTCCCGCTTTGCAAGTGTTAAACTGCTAATAAAAACAAATAAATCCCGGCAAAAAGTGTTATCTAAAAGTGTGTATACTAAAACAATTATTCACCTCAGGCTCCGTGAATAGTGGGGAATAGCCCTATTCCTCACTATTCACTTTGCCTTTGGTGAATAATTGTTAAATATTCTTCTAATGCTAAATTGATGATGACCAAGGACGTCAAAAAAATAGGGAATTTAAAGCGCTTACAATCTGGGGTTTTGAAAGACAACTATATGGGATAAAATAAATGTTATAGTATAATAATAATAATAATAATCTATCCTTTATTATCCCCTTGGGTAAATTCTTTCTCTGCATTTAACCCATCCAGGAGTACTACTATCACTACACTACACTCGGAGCAGTGTGCAGAAGCACTATCTTTCTCCTTTTGCAAATTACAACACATGGCATTTTTGGACTCTAATTCCCCTGCTCTATTTATTACATTACGACAACTGAATTGGATACAGAAAATGCCATAATATAATAATTAGAGCAACAGGAGCTAGGCACAATTCATCTCCAACCATAACCAAATTCAATGCATAAGTTGGCACACATTTAAAGCCTTCCTCTCCCATGTTCATACTTCAGACATTATGACTGTATGTGACAACATGACGCATTAGTGTTTTAGTTAGTAGTTCCGGCGAGTTAGCCGAAAGGAATGAAAACAGGTTGGTGACATCACTGGATTAGGCTTCCTCTTCACGGCCTTTGATTTGAATTATATTCCTGTGATAACACCAGTTAAAAGGAAGGCGAAATATTCATTTGAATCATGATGGGAATGCTGAATACCTACTAAAACACACTCCCTCGCTTACACTGTGCCAATGGGGGATTTCATTTATCCAAAACGCCTTTCCCGTCAAAACCAGATTCTACCGAGCACGTAGAGGGCTCATAAATGCCAGTCAAATTAAACTGTACACATTGAACATGTTGGGAGGGGTTAAGTCCTGGCAGCAGCAGGGAATGTGCCCTGGGCAGCGGTTATGTTTAATGGAGGTCTAGTTTTGGCCACGAGTGGTCACTTGCCCTCTGGCCCTTCTAATCCAAACAAACATTAAAGCGAGACAGGCCAGAACCTGACTACACAAACCATACATTACTGCCCTCCCACATGCCGTCTGACAGGGGGGAGGTGGCAGAGGTGGGTTTGGGTCGCTCAATTTATTGTTCCCAAGATCCCTTTCTGCCATCTCTCACTGTGCTTTGTGAACAATTCGTGAAGTTTCCACTCTATGCCCAGCCGTTCAGTGCCGAGCCCTAGGAGAGGGAAGAGTTTGTTTCTGTTCTCGGGATAAAAAACATGTCTCACATGAATTGTGTGCCCGTGTTTATGGCTGTGCAAGGCCCTGCTGAGTGATTTAGAGCAGGCATTCGCAACTGATGGGTCCACAGGAGTGGGTTGGAGAGCAAATGCCAAACCTTAATCTTACGAAGAAGCCATGACTTTGCTAACGTTTCAATGTTAATTCATGTTTCAATGGCTTACTGTTTCATTTGTTTAGCCTCAGTTGTTTTTTTCCCCTCAATGTAGTTTTTACGGTACATGAAAGCATTGTTGAGTACTGCATTATTGGTAAATTATTTTGGGGTTGTGAGTGAATGACTAATAAAACTTGTGGTTCCTGAGGCTAGACCAGAGGATCACCATGGATTTATCGTAAAGGTGTGCGCATGTTTCTGAAACGGCACGTTTCTGCATCCGCCTGCATGTGCGCGCCACACGCGTGCATGTGCGTGCCACACGCGTGTTCACGTGCCGTACTTGTCAATGTCGATGCCCAGGGGGTTGCTGGGTCGCAGGGAGAGCGGCGAGATGCCTTTGTTGCGGTCCGTGCGCATGTCGTAGTAGTTCATCTCGTCCACCCACACGGCGGACTGGTCCAGGATACCTGCACCATCAGAGTGGAAGGCAAACAAGTACACTCAGTAATCCCTGTAACTCGTCCCAGATGTTTCGACTCGAGACACGGGTGCTTGTCTTACCAATTTTGTCGGGCTTGAGGAGTTTGAAGGAGACCGTGGAGGTGCCGTTGCCTCCGGACTTGGTTGTGACGATGATCTCCCCCTTGTCGTCCTTGGCAGGACCCACACGGCACACTATCTTACTGGCGGACATCCACTCTGCTGTCAGCAGACAGCTATGGCCGCAGATCGACAGGCCTTGGGGGGGGGTGGGGGGGAGGATGGGAAGGGAAGAAAAGGAAAAGGAGAAAGAGTGAGCTACTCATACAGTCAGAGCGAGAGAGAGCGATGGACAATAAACAAAGCGTGGTGGGCGAGAGAGGTGCTCGCGTGGACGGTGCCGCGGTGGATAAGTTTAGTCAAGCTGCGAGTGTAGGGGTCAAAGTTTGGCTGGGCGGGGGCTGCAGTGGGTGGGTATGGGTGGCCCTGACTCTCTCGCCGCCCATCCCCCCGCTCTCTCACTCAAGGCATCCACAGCTTCACGATACTTCACAGTTAAGTGGCTTGTTAGCGGCTTGCCACAATCACCCCTTTACATCGGTCTTCTTTGTTTTCAGGACCCTCTTGAAAAGTGTCAGGCAGTAGAATTGGTGGGTTGGAGTTAAGGTAGAGGGAGATTGCTTCGACATTTCAAACTAAGGGAAGTAAGAGGCCTTCCAAGGAGGGTGGGGGGAGGTCATACTTAATCAAACGGCTTATGTGAATAATTGTACAAATGGCTCATAAAACCTTAAATAGCATGGCCATTAGATCTCACTTCCTGCTGCCGATCTCTTTTCTCCTCCTTCGGCCACTTTGTTTGAATACATATGCGCTCGTAGAGCACATATTTCTTCGCATCTAATTGGCTGAATCCAGTCCCCAGGGAAGTTTCATGGTCAGAAATAGAGAAGTATCATTGGCCGGGTAGACCGCTTGCCAAGTAAGAGAGTGTGTGTGTGTGTGTGTGTGTGTGTGTGTGTGTGTGTGTGTGTGTGTGTGTGTGTGTGTGTGTGTGTGTGTGTGTGTGTGTGTGTGTGTGTGTGACCACATGCTGGGCTGGTCTCCATCCCACCAACATGCCAGAGAAATGGAGCATGGGGGAATTAGTGAACAGGGAAAGTATCTATATGGGAAAAAAGGGCAACCTACCACAGAAATGAGAACTTACAACCCTAGAGTACTCACAAATTGGGTGATGATAAATCTCTGTGGATTTTATCGTTTTTTATGTTCAACATATGTCATATGTGCGAGGTGATTAGCTCTTGAATTTCTCAATCTAGGTGGGGCAGCATAAATATTTGTGGGAAGGTTATTTCCACATTGTATGTGTTTGGTAGGCGAATGACGAGTAGCTAGAGAGGAATAATGTTCAGCAGACGATCAAACAAAAAGGTCTTTGCTATTCAAAACAAATACTAAGAGTTTTATTTCACTCTATTTATAGCCCTAGTCCAGAATTGTATATAATTTTTGTATTTTCTTACAGGAGAAATTCTTAATTATAATGATTTTTTACCCTTGTTACTTATTTAGCATTATTTATTATCATGTTATAATTTGAAAAATGTAGGCAATATATACAGCATAAACTCAAAGTGTGTCTTCACAAATCTGAAAATGAAATGCTAATTCATAAATTGATTTAAAAGTTGAAAATAACAAATCTTAATTTCTCCTTTTAAACTATTCAGAGAAAATGGAAACAACACATCAACTGCGTGGGTTGATGTGTGAAGTTTGTGCTGTCAAATACTTTTTACTTTAGGTTAAACACAAGTTAGTCTAACAAAAATTTGAAATTCAAATGACCTATCACAATACGCTGCTTGAAATGGTTTACATTTCTGTGTAGCAGAACAAAGTGAGCAAACAAACAATACATTAATCTAATCTTTCATTTGTTAATATTGGCCTTCATGCCCTACAAAATAATAAATTAGTTTGGAAAATGGAATGGAAAATGTAAAAAAAAGTTAAAAAAAACGTATTTACAAAATACGTATATATTAGCTTACTAATTTAATATTTGGTCATTCATTTGATTTTGATCCAATAAATATGTCAAAAACACATCAAAAATATATATTCACTAAAGAAACCGGAAACTAAAATCTAGGTGGCCACGTTTTTTGACAATACCCAAGTAAAAAGAAGAGGTATGTAAAAAGTACTTGTGTGTTTGTTTAGTCCTGTGGAGAGTCTTTACCGATTAGGTCAGCAGCGCCCGTGCCCAGGTTCTCCCCCCGGATGGTGACTTTGGTCCAGGCGGTTCCCTCGTTGGGCGAGATACCCGTAACCAGAGGGGGCGGGCGGGCACGGGACATGGTGGAGTCAGGCAGGCAGAGATATATATCTAGTTATATATATATTCATACAGGGAGAATTATCCCTGGGAGCTGGAACAAAAAGGAAGAAGAAAAGCAACATGAGTCCCACATGGAAAACCATTTCATTTTAAGAAAGCTGCAAAAATGTTGAAAGGTACAATCAATTGCGGAAACATGACAAACTAAAGAGGGAAGGTAAACCTTTATATTCTATTTTTAGAGAATACAAAAAGGTTCTTGGCTAAATTTATCTCACAGGCATTACTGGACATTGTATCTTATGTGTCGAGCGTTTTCCAAAAATCAAAACACAAAGAGACGTATTTTTATGCACGCCAAGCGATATATATTGTTTACCGGCAAAACAAAAAGTAAGGGCCAGAGCAGTACTTGCAATAACGAAGGCCCATTTGCACAGCACTGCAATAGTTATCTCAGATAATAGGGGAGAAATGGAGTAGGGCACAAAGTATGGAGGAGCGGACGGAGCGAGCGTGGAGGGAAGGAGGAATGTAAACCTCACGGTGAAGGATAAATAAACCTAGTCTCCCGGATCATTTCATGGAAGCCCCCCCCCTCCCCTCCACCGTCTTTCCCTCCACCTCTACAAGACAATCGAGGGCTGGCTGAGTGTTTGTGGTACCTGAGAGGGAAGCGTTTACGGGGATCTGCTGGAGCACTTTTGGAAGACACAAGAAAAAAAAAAAAGGGGAAGATTTTCAAGAAAAATAATGAGCGGCACAGATGTTTGTTAATAAAAGGACTGCCAGGTCATGCTAGGGTTGATTAATCCAGAGTGTCTGAAGCAGCATGAGCGAAGCTTCATCTCCACTCTGCCACAGAGCCAAAACACGTTCGCCACAAACAATTCGCAGGGTTCACACGGATCGGACCTGTGGCCGGGTTCAAAGCAGCTCAACGGCTCTCTTATGAACCTTCGATTGATGACGTGGACCAATGAAGATGTTCTTCGACTTGTTCTACACTCGAAACAAACCCTTACATTTCAAGTATTAAAAGTATGAAAACCAGAGCACCAACAAAAGAGAAGTAAATTACAAGCTTGCTTCAGGCAGATGCCTTTTCATTTGTTCATTACAGTGTGAGATCCATACTTCAAATGGGGGTGGAAGTCATCGCTGATTGTGCAGTGTGTCTTTAAATAGGCATAATTAGCATGGAACCTTTTTTGTCTTTGGTGAAACCTCATAGTCGGACTCCGAGTGTATACACAAGTGCAAAGGGGAATGTATTGACCTAGAAATGTTATTCCTCAGAACAAGGCTCTTCTCGGGTAACTTTGATGACTCAGACACTCTCTCTCTCTTTCTTTCCCTCCCTCCCTCAGTCTCTCATGCTATGCCTTTCTCTCGTTCCAAGAAGTGGTGTAAGCGATCATGCACTGCGAGGATTAGCATCTACCTTGAGAAGCCCCTGCTGCTGAGCTCGTAGGAGGAAGTGGAAGGGCTCCGAATCGCCCGTGAAGATGATAAGAGGTGAACAGGCCTACAACAAGTGCTCACCGTGTCCTTCATCAATCCCACATGTTTAGAATGGGAGCAGGGAGGGCCAGAGGGCTGGGCTTTTATTTTGAAAACATTTAAAATGGTATGGAATCGCTATGTTTCCAGGAGTTCTATCCTAAACCCCCAATCCCCCCTACCCCTACCCCCAACCCTAACAACCCCATATTGGAAATACACGTGCACAAAGATAGCTAGCTGGCCTGTCTACCCAGACACGCACACACACACACAAACACACCCAGAGGCTGGGCAGAATGACAGGGCGACTAGGTTGCGTGCGAGAGACCGAGCTGGCGCTGTGTGGTCTGTGTGCAGCCCAGGCGAGTGTGTGGAGGGATCTGCGGCGAGGTCTGGGCAGTGTGTGTGTGTGTGTGTGTGTGTGTGTGTGTGTGTGTGTGTGTGTGTGTGTGTGTGTGTGTGTGTGTGTGTGTGTGTGTGTGTGTGTGTGTGTGGTCTGGGTGTGTGGTCTCTGGCGCGGGCCAGGGGAGAGCCTGCTGACGGCTGGGATGAGAAAAGAGCCGCTGTGTTTACTTTACTCTGGGGGCCATGCATGGACACGGGAACACTGCCCAGACCCCTCTCTCTCTCTCTCTCTCATTCTCTCTAACACACACACACACACACACACACACACACACACACACACACTAAATAAAACCCTGTCAGTAACTTAGAATCCAGCATCTAAAAGACACTGCATGGATTTTTTTTTTTACGTTGTTTGTAATAAGTCAGGCTGGAAAAAGTTGTATTTACCACAGTCAGTATTTACAGGACTTTCAATGCAGCACCTGAAACTCCAGGGGGCGCAAGAGGTTCCATGTAAAAACATCCCAATCAACCCATTTGCTTCAAACTGGTGTCGGGTCACGTCAATGCACTGTGGGCTTAATTGAATTCATGACAGAACCAGAACCAGGTTTATTCCTTTTCCTACACACGCACGCACCCAGGCAAGCACATCCCCCACCCCCCGTATCACTCCCTCCATCTAGTAATTGGGCTGAAACGGCAGGTTTGTTTTCCTTGGAGGCTGACTAATAAACAGCAGGGCTCTAACTACTCGGTGTGGTAGCTGTGGAACTCTTGAGGTCTGCCCTCTACTAGCAATGCTGCCAACGCTGGAGGACTTTTCCCTGGCTCTCCATGCTGCGTTGCGTGACCATGAGGAAAGGCTTTCCTTTCATACGTACATCGACAGTAATGGAGGGCAAATTGCAGAATCATTGGATGTTCAGCCATGTAAAACTAGACTACGCTGCTCTGACACACAAGCCACATTAGAAGTTGTAGCTGCCGTTGTTGCGTACCTTATCATTACTCCCATGTGGAACTATATAGGGGTGTGGAGGAGATGCCGAATGTCATCACCCTATGTACTAACTAACAGCAAAGTTTTCTTTCTAAATGATGGTCATGTCAGGGGATTTCTTTAGCGGGCTTTGAGGTTTTCTGTCTGATGCCCCTGGACATGAGGGTAACCCCAAAGCAGGTCATCATATGGTGACCCGAACAAGCTTCATGGCACTCAGTGGACCAAAGAGCATCCCCAAGATGTGGCCGACATGTATTTGAACAACGGTTTTGACCAAAAGTTATCTTCATTCATCCATGTAAACACACAGCAGCGTGTCGGTCCCAAGAAAGAGGTGTTCATGGCTCAGGATTGGACTGGCGGTCGGAGCTCAAAGGCCCTCTCTCTCTTACTCACGTGGCAGTGATGGGCAGGTAGCGATGTATGTGTGTGTGTGTGTGTGTGTGTGTGTGTGTGTGTGTGTGTGTGTGTGTGTGTGTGTGTGTGTCAGTCTGAGGGTGCACAAAGAAGCCCTTTCAGACAACTCATCATCACCCAAACTACCTTCAACACAGCCCCCCGCCCCCAGCCGCCCAGGACATCATCATTGCTAGTCCACCACAGTGGCAGCATGGAACCCCCGATGCTAACACCATACCACTCAGTGCTCCCAAACATTACACAAACACCAGATTCCATCAAAGATCAGCCCCGGCCTCTCCCCCGCCCCTGACCCCCTCAGACGCCCCTTTCTGCTGAATGCACAGAGCAAGCCAAACATCTCCTTGCACAAAATGACAGGTCTGATCAGACGTCTTGACCAGAGCTTTGTAACAACTCAAAGCTCGCCCTCGGTTCTTCCGCGCACCAGGGTCGGCCGCAAAGGCCTTAGATTTGATCTTCAGTAGACACTGGGGAAAGAAAACTGTAAACAACAGAGAAGAGGAGTGGGTTACATTACAAATGAACGATCAAAGTAGGGTGATCAATCAACAGCCATCGAGCTAGAGCACACATGAACTGACCAGATATTGTGCAAGGGAAATATACTAAAAGTCAAGCAGTGGTAGCAATGACTTTTAGTCAAATGCAGTGCACAATTGGAAGAATCAAGATAAAAGCTAAACTAGTTGCATTGCATTCTCAAATTAAATTCTGATTGGCCAGTCAATCAGCTATGGATATATGTCAGCATGTCTTCTGTGAGCAGCGAGATGTAGTCAGTCAGGCCACATTGGCCGATGGTGGACTGGATAACCAGTCTACTGGGCGTCAGCCTGGTTCTCCAGCCTACTTTCTCTCTCTTCGTCTGTCTGCCTTCAGGGTTTATTATCCTTGGGTTGTCTTATTTATCTGTTTGTTGGTTTCAAGTTGCATTTTAAATGTAGGCCCAACTAAAGCAAATAGGAACCAACATCTCATTTGAAAAGCCTGGAACAACAAACAGAAACGTTGAAGTTGAGGATTGTGCTTTCAGACGGTTTAGTGACTGGAGACACAGAGATCCTCTAACTTCAGCAGAAAAACACATGAACTTTAAGACTTAGTGAACTTTTATAATTACACTATTTTGCAGGGGGGGGGGGGACGCTTTATAAAAACTGAAGCATCAATCAATGACACATTAAGGCTGTGACCCATGATCCTGTAATATTTGTGTCTGCCTGCCATTATGTCCGCCTGTCTGTCTGAGATTCCAGTGTGGTCCACCTAGGTCTGTTGCCTGACTGGGTCATGTAAAAACATGGCTGTGAAAACCAGTGGTGCAGCAAGGTTGTCAGCGGGAAGTAGGCTAACTGTCAGGGAAGACCAAAGAGAGCGGACAGGGGTAGGGGCAACACGCACATAGGGCCACACTTGACCCATATTGTCGTTTAATTCACCCCTGCCTCTATGGCGGAGCAGTGTTGAGAAAACGCCTGAAAAACACAGCCCACTGCATTCCACTAAAACAAACAAACAGGGCCACCCAAATTTTCCAATTAGAGGCCCGCAAGGGGAGCAGGAAATCACCTAGCATGTGCCCCTCTCGCCCCCTACATCCCCAAGTGTAGGGGGTACCGAGAACTGTGTGTCACAGGGTGAGGAGGAGAACTCTTCAGGCTCTCACTGAAAGACCTTGGACTCACTAGCATAATCACAGGCCGGAATGATGGAGCAGCTCAATGACAACTAGCTCTGGAGGCTCGGCGCCAGCCGGCTCATGGCCTGTCAATCAATAGCTCCCTCTCACACAAGCTATCAGTAAGACAAACACACCATATAAAAAGGTATTTTTCCCCTGGAAAGGTATAATTAAAGAAAATATGTTGGAACAATATTTGACAAAATCCCACAGAAGTGGCAGTACGAGGCTTAGGCTATGTTCTGTTTGAAAACAGTACACTTAATGAGGCTTAATAGGAAACACTGGTAACATATCACTTGTAGATGCGTATAGATCATGTTTCAGAGTACGACAACACAGAAGACAATTTGGGCTTAAGAAAGCACAAAGTCGTGCCATTTGATTAACTCCCCAAAAAACTAGGTGAGCAGTTCAAGTAAGAGAACAAGCTCCTCTGACCGTAGAAATGCATGCTGCATTCTGTTCACACATGCCAATATATTATGTCCTTGCTTCTATAATGTAGTCATACATTTTAGAAATCTAATTGGTTAAAGCTGATTCTAAAATCATTAAGTTTAAGAATTGTCATTGGCAATCAATGGAGCTTATCAACCACCCCGATTTTTAAAACTAAATATGATAACTTAATGTTGAATAAAATTGTCATTATTTCAATACAATATAAATTACTTAACTAAACTAAATAAATATAAACTAAATATTTATTCACAGCTTTCATTGCGTCATTGGCTTTCATTCTGAATTTGGCTTAGTCTGACAGTGTAAACGGTTGTAATTTGTTTGTTAAAATCAACACAACAACAAAATATGTAATGCTGAAAAACTTTAGTTTTAACAATAACAATGAATTACTTAGAATAAAAGAAAAAACATAGACTGCTCCTATTACAACATATAACTGTTAGCAAATACAAAGCTACGGCAAATGCAAAATCATAATTATTCAAAATACACAAATGTGGACAAATCATTTATGTTGAATATTTTTAAGCAATGGCATACCAAGCTATTTCAACATAAAAAGACAAAACAATGCTTATAAGTACTAAATCACTATGGTTTATTTTGTAAAGCCTAATCCATATCCAGAACAATACCCACTCATGAATATATGCAAGCACAGCACAACACACTTTAGTGTGTTAGATATATTTTGTGTAGCATATGTTATGCCCTGCTAGAAGACCGCTATGTTTATCTAAATACTTTCTCAGGTGTATATCATTTTTTTTTTTTGCATTTCAAAATGTGCTTGACAATGAGATTGGTTGTTGACATTATGTAAATGTTTAATCTGAAAATACTATAGTTGAACAATCTGATGTCTGACATCATTAGCCCCAGTTCTATATGGTTACGCTTAGTAAGAAAATATATTTCTGAGAATACCGGCATAAACTTAGAATCCACAATAATAACAAAGATACATGTCATTACATAACATCTAATAAACATCTAGCTGTAATAAGGCTGCTTGCTGAGTGACTTCTGTCGGTTGATTTTATCCCTGTTTGTCCTAATTTAGTAAAATTTAAGAATAAACCCAATTTAATAAGAAAGATGTGTACTCGTCTTAGGGTAGCAATGAACACTGAACCTAGGTTATATTAATTAACATAATTGAATGCAGTTATAAGCATTTTATATAGTATTAGTATAGGGGTTAGGGTTAGATTTATGCATTAATCATGCATAGATCATACCTTAGCCACACATTAACACCATTATCTTAATTAAAATAAACACCATTTGTAAATCATGACTAGATCATTAGTGACACTGTTAATAAGTAAATGAGCATAACTGCATTAACTAATGTTAAATAATGGATAATTAAGGTAACATTACCCTCAATAGATAGTGTTAGCCGCATTACCATATCGACAGCTCCTTACTTTATTTGATCGTATGGGCGTACGTTTCAATAACAATAAACATGTTCTACAATGTCCGGGTTTTAGCATCTAGGTTATTGTTTAAATCAAAACGATGACATAAAGGCGAGGGCCACAGCCTGGATGCTGAAGACACAAGAGACGAACACGACCTATTGAAGGCTACCGTGGTTCGCTAACCTCGCTTGCTGTTTGCATTTTGCTTTTCCCTAGCATGTCAGCGCTCATTAGTGGTCTATATCGGTGGCTACGTGTGTGAAAACCATGGATATAAGGCTGAAATTGAGAGAAAGCCTCGACGAGAAATCAAAAAGAAGAGAGACGACACTTTGTTGACAATGGTGCCAGGCTAGCGTGGCTAGTTTGACGTTAGCCTGCAGTCACCGCAGCCTCGTCCGCTTACATCTCAGAAGAAACACTCGAATGGCATTGGTCTCAAAACACTATATGTTTGAGGGCATACACGAATGGCTTTTGCAGAGCCATACACAATTGAAATTAGATGAAAAACACTACTTACAGCTTTTTGCACAGCCAGTGAATTTCAGCTGACAGATAGATGTTCCTGTTTCCGTTATAAACTTCCGGAATGGAGAGGAGACTCGTGCGCAGCATCTAGTCTGGACCGAGTCTGGACCGGCTGCTACGAGTCAGAGTAAAGGTGGGCTGAACGATGTCAGTAAAAGGTACGAACATGTTGAACATATTGATCATTATTATTAGCCACCATCAACTGTAACTATATTATGTGTATTCAAATTAGTATTTATTATTATTATTATTATTATTATTTTTATTTTTTAAATTATTATTATTATTATTTTCATTTCATATTAGTTTAGATTTTTTGTTTGTTATAAATGTGTTATTTATTGAGTTTGGCAGCATTGGTTATATAGGTTGAGCTATAAGTCAAAAAGATTTGCATTCAGTTATTGATATTCAAAGTAACACTGTGTGCCATTCGTTATCACGTATTGCAATCAGAGATAGTCCTTGCGATGCTTCTTGTAAGGTTACAATGTCACGACCTCAGAACTCGGACATAAACTACAGAGGTCCGGTGGGATGTTTCTCCTTTGCTTCTCTCCCTCTTCACGGTGCATCAACAAGGCATTTCCACTTGTTCTGGGAAAGGCACAGCATCATTAGAACTGCGACAGACCACCCAGGCACACTCTATAATACTGATACCATTACATTTATCCAAACAAATTGTGCAGGGCAGAAATAATTTTAATGATAAGCCAAGACCCAATCTCTGAGGAAGCAGTATTGTCCAATTAGACAGGCTTAATCTGATGAATCAAAGATCTGGGCAGTTGGTCACTGCTCAGCTCCCCGACTGATGCAGCAAAGGGGCTATTTGGCTACATAAACATCAATTCAGGTCAATGACCCTGGACGATTTTTATCTGGTCCCGAGGGGGGAGCAGAAGCCTTTTCAAATGAACACTAGACACTACATTATGCATACTAAGTGGTCCTGCTCAGATCTTTTGCCTCCCCCATGGGTTTCAGGCATTTGCATATACAGTATGGCAGAGTACCCTGAAGTGCAATTATTGGTTTTGTTGCTGTGTTTCCCACCGCACGTAACCTCTTGTGTTTTTTAGATGCCTCCTTCTCAACCTATAACAGCACAGCGGACAATGCTTTCAATACATGATGTCAGAAGTGCCGGATACGAGCACGCATCGACATGTCATGGCGTGGCAACGCTTGTGTCTTTGAACAGCCACCAGGTGCTCTCCAGCAGGTGTCCCAAGTGTACTCCTAAGGGACAGTTAACGGTCAGCTCCTCTCTCTCTGTGACCTCCCATACCTTTGTAATCCACATCCCTCCATGGCACATGCTGCGCTGGCACCATGGCTCATCTCTAAACCCTATTGTTCATTGTTTGTCTTCTCCAATTTTTTCCCATGGGCCTCTAGCCAGCAAGAGGAAAAGGTCACTGTAAATATTGCACTAACCCCCCACAGACCCACCCCCACCCCTACACGCTGCCCCTCCCTCCTCCTATGAACCCCAACCCCCGACCGTACAGCTCCTGAAGAAGGAGCAGGCGGCGGTGGGTGAGCACTTCCTTCCTGTGGGAGGTATTTAAACGCATTGCTCAGAATCAAAAGGCAACATCAAACAGCCACGAATCCATCAATGTCAAAGATCACTGCAGTGAGATCACATGGCTCTGGCTTTCTTTAAAACGGCATGGGGTTTGGCACTGCATTGTTTGTCAATGGTATAATAGAGGCGGTGGGTAGCCTATATTAGTGTGTAAAGAGAGTTATATATTTTAAAAGAAGTCATTCATAATCTCACAGAGGTTTACACTAATAAAGTATTCATGCTAGCAGGTTTTATACAATGCAAAGAATATATTATTGCAAAATATGATCATAATTAATAAAAATTGCCTCTATGCAGAATGCAGATCATCTCATATCTTTTGTTCATATCCACTATCATTCTGATGAGTACCAACTAGTTTACAATAATGCACAAATCCCTGTGACTAAACTCTTACTGATAACTCTCAATTCAAAAGATACCAAAGTACCAAAGTAAATTAAGAGAGGTTGAAAAACCCATGACTCCTGTGCGGCTAATCAGAAGCCTGTAGCACTGCTGTAAGGGAGAATTCAGTTAAACCCCCTAATATCAGGGATTGTTTTGTTTTGGAGTTGTGCTCCATTATGCTCTGCGTGCTTCCCAGAGGAGTCTGGTTCGCCAGGCTCAGCGTTTGGCCCGAAGGAAATCCAGGTCTGCCTAGGCTTAGTCTGGAAAAGCATCGCGATGGACACCATGGAAGAGAGAGAGAGCCTCACGGTGAACAGAGGGTCTTTCAGTCTGACTGCTGACACTCTGTTCAAAGTGGCTGAATAACAAACTCCATCTCTCCAGATGGGTTGGGATGGAGAGCGGGAGAGAAAAGAAAACGCATTATAGCTGGAGAGGTGAATAATGTAATAATGCAACAGTGAAACATCTGACTAACGACAGTTTTTTGACGTTGTATCCTTTCTTGACCTCCAACATTAACATGAGACATTGTGGCGTACCAGGAGTTAGTGCTCAAAGTGCGGCTTTGCACTTCGAAGAGAAACGTTGACCCGTAGCATTTTTTTTTTTTATCAGGTCCGCACAAGGCTTATGCCGCCCGAGTCAACCCAATGTGAAGGGCTACAGAATGCAGTGTCTCTGAAGGGGTCCTTGGGGCCTTGTTGAGCCAGTCGCCAGGACCATAGGTGCTCATCTGTCAGCCCTGCTATGATTGCTTCTGACAGGCCGGCGTGTGCGGATAACTGTTTGTGTTTATAAACAGGTGGGGCTCGTTACAGATTGGGGCTGTATGTTTACTGGATGGGCCAGTGCCAAACGCAATCAGGAAGAGAGCAGAGCAAAGTCATGATCTCACTGTGTTCAGATGAAATGGTCAGCTGTGTTCTTGTTGTCAGGCCAGCATAACTGTAATCTTACTGACGAGCAGGTATCTATTTTTGTAAGTCAGCATTGTGTTTCAGTTTTTTTTAATTTTCAAAAAGCCCTTGCAAATATAAACAATATCATTATGAATATATCTTTATGTATATATCTATACATATATATTAAATATATATTGCTTAATGAAATTAAAAAGGCAGAGCAAATTAGTGATGTAAAATGTGCTTGATATTGTCAATGAAACATTAAAGACATAATGAAAACACAAATACAACCTAATCTATATTTAAAAATATGTTTGCAGAGCAATTAAGAACATGTCATCTTGAAAATACAAACAATTGTATAAATTAATAAGTTATTGTTCTTCCAGTGCATTATATCTCGCTATCTA
>NC_140279.1:20125550-20135550 GCF_964030765.1 Micromesistius poutassou | reverse complement strand
GAAGCGGTGAGCTTTGTTATGAGTACTGAGCACTTTGCTGGGACAACCCCCCCTCCCCAACCCCGTGTTAGGCTACACGTCTCCTTCTCTTCATCTCCTATGCATCCGTACGTATGGCTCGGCCTTCCCATCTGGAGGACAGCAGCTTGGCACCACAGCCTGCAGTTAGTATTTAACTGAAGGAGGTTGTGTGGTCCCCAGCCTCCTGCTATTAGTTTGTTTACAGAAGTTGAAGCTGAGAGCTGCTGACTGCCCCAGGCCAGCATTCCAATACAGTGGCTCATACGAGCATGCACAGGCACACTTTCCGTTGTCTCACTCCTTGCCTCTGTAGTGAGCTCTCAATATAATACAAATGCACGCACGCACACTGGGGCACGCACGCACAAACCTGTTCGACTCATCGCAGCAGCCGAGTTTCCCTGGTGTCTCTTGTTCCTTTAATTGTCCCGGCGTGTCTGTCTTCATTCCCTATCTCCACATTCTTCAACTTGTTATTGTCAGGGATGTTTTTTTCTTGGCTGATTGCTAATAATGATAACAATTAACATGTTGTAAAGGCCTTTTCTTTATGGGGTTACAGTGTGTTTCATTAAAGACAAGAGCAGCAAAGCACAAGAAGCCAAACAAGATAAGTGAAAAGATAAATAAATTACCATTCAAAACAAGACCAAAACAGTCACAGAGTTTACGTCATTGTTTCGTCACTTCATTCTGAGCTGGTTGCTGGAAAAGATGTGTTGATATTTGAGTTATTTGACTTACAAATGGATGAACAGAGTATAAAAGATGACTCAATTGCCCCATTAGGATCAATGATATACACTTTTTAGAATAATTCAAGTTACCAGAGTGAGGACATCAGAACACGGTGACTCCCATAGTGGAACATCTTGATTCTGCATATTTTTTAATTTAGAACTTTTAGAAGATTCAGTGTATTGTTTAAGTTTTGAGGTTAAAGAGTCATTGTAGTTTCAGAGTTTCTCATTTAAAAGTTTGAAAGATTCTGCTATTAAAGCTGCATGTTTTTATCAAACTGCCAGAAATATCGATTCAAAGCGAACACAGAGAGCAACGTTATCGGTTGACTCCGCCCAGTCCCTGAAAATGGCTTAGACTGAAGAAATATAAAGTCACGATGATTATCAGGCTATGTTAAGTATGTTTTCTAAATCAATTCTGAATTACTTTTAATAAATTGCGGTGTACTAAAGAATATATGTCTATCTTCTGCCACTCAATGCTAGAAATGCTGGATGCCCAGATCTAGACGTATTGAAACAACTTATTTCATCCTGCTTGTTTGTTTTTCACTTTGCTCACACACACTCCCACACATAGTGAGTGCCATGAAGGGCTAATGTTTGGCACGGGTTATCCTTGTATTTGAATGTACAGGAGGAGGAGGAGATGCCTCACAGAGATAATGCACCTGTTAAGGATCCTGGGCTTTGCGTACAATTATGTAGGAATTAGACTAACAGACTAACAGGCTAACAGAAATATTGCTTCATAACAGGAGAGCCTCATTCGGCGGTTTATCCAATCACCAGGTGGCAAGTTGAAGTCAGTGTATTGCATTGTACTGTGGATACAGGTTCCACAGCAACTTCTGCAAAGAAAACAAAACTTTTGAATTAACAGCAGTGATGCAAAATCATGAAACACAAATACAAAGGGTTGTGAGAGAAAAAAATGAAATAAATGGCTAATCGTTTCTCACTGCCCAAGCATAGGGTGCTGCTCAACGATAATAACAGTGTACAGTTAGTCATCGTCAAGGGTTACACTTAGAGCCATTGTGTCAACTGAAAAAAAATCCACACATTGATAAGACTATCATTTGCATTTCTGTGTCTTTGTCTGTCAAGATTTTAGAAGGTAAACTTTTGAATACTTATCATGACTTATCAGTCCAGGTGTTACTGTAATTGGTGACTTGTAGCTGGAAAGAAGTTGAAGTTGAATGGCTTCACGCCTGACTTGGTAATGGACTGACTTTATCTCCTTTCAATACTTGGGAGGTGTGTGAGGCAGGGCTGTTCAGACCTGATACATCTTATCAAGCATTGTTCTCTCGATGTATAGCCAAATGTAAACTATTCAATGAATAGTACATTGAAATATAAGCTTGAGAATTTACTTTGGAAAGTATGCAGAACTAAAAGTCCAGATACCAGAAACAATTAATTAATATTAAAATACTAATAATCGTTTGCCTCATATCCCCTCAACCTTGGTCGCTTGTCATTGAGGAGGTACTGGTTAAAATGGCATAATACTTATACAATACACGTTATCATCTCATTGAATAACCATAAAGCTCTCACGGAATTTAGGCTAATAGGAATGCTGAGTCACTTAAACAATGCAGGGGAATTGGAAAGTGCAGACACACCCTGAGATAATCTCCTCAAGTGCCATGGGCTATTTCTTTACTCACTGCTGCTTGGACTGAAGGAACGGAGAGCTGAACTCTGACTCTGAGGACAATGCTGTGCTCCAGACTGTCCTACAAACTGCCAAGTGGGCCTGTGGACCAATATAAATAAGGTCATATTGTTGTTCAGATTTCTTTAGGATTGATTTCAATGTGGTTTCAGGACTATGGAAGCTTGGCATTGACACCTGGGAAAAACAACATAACCAATGAGATCTAAGAATAAGGATCTAAGTATAACCCCACCCACATTGACCCCTCTTCTGACAACGTAGTCACAAGGCCTTTCTAGATAGTGTTCCTTTGTTGCTACATCTACATATTTTACAATTTTGTATATCTTGGGATCAGTTACTCTTCAAAAGCACATTGTTGTCAACCTCCTTGTTGAGATAGTGTCAATCACAGTGAACGTCCATGTCCTGTCTTTCACCATTTTACCAAATTCACCTTAGCAGCCATATTGGTCATTTGGGTGGGTAAACCTTCTGCAATCTTGACAGAACTCAATCGAAGTGCACTGTTCATTCTACCTGTTATTCTACCTGTTATTCTCATTCTACCACTGTTCATTCTACCTGGGTGAGGCATTGGCAATGCAGGCTTAAAAAAGAATGCATTGATTTGTTTCCAAAGATTCTACAAGGTTTGTAGTCAAGAGAGAACCACCATACTTCATTTAACTATGCATGGTGGAACACCTGCAGTACCTGTAATATTTTCCCTATAACAACATAAAAGGTCCTTCCACCTTTACTCTTGCCTTTGCATACCCCTGAGGGAATGTGTACTATAGTTCAGGAACTGTTGGTTTAGATAACAAAGCATCACGAACACCATAACAAAGGGGGTCACAACGTCAGGTATATTTCAAGGATTAAGTGGATTTGTATACATAGAAGAGGTTCAGATCATCCATACAATCCTACATCTCTTTTCACAGAATACCATTTCAACCAAAGCATTACAAACATTTATTTGTCCAAAAGGTTTCCTTAAAATTCATTTTTTCTCCACAACGTCGTGGATCTGGAGCGATAGATTGTATTGCAGGGAGGGGTCACATCAAAAGACACCAAATGGCGAAACAATGGTTTCCGTTTTCAGCTAAAGGTGTGTAAACGACCATGACTGACCTGTATAGAGGCAGGTCACAATGCATCTGGGTGTTGCCATCCCATTCCCTTTAGGATAGCATCAGCAGTGTCCACTGTAATGGGATGAGGGGCCAAACACAATACACATGGCTCCACTGAGAGCCACAGGTCTGCTAGACTTTGATAGAAGCCAAGGCGATAGTGATACCACGCCGGGATGAGACCAGCCTGTATCCAATGGTATTTTTACGTAACAGGGATTATTTGATATAATGGCCTATACTTGACATGTCAGCGGACACCAGGGTCGTCCTTCACGCCAGCGGTATTATGGAAGCGTCACAGTTCCAGTGAGGGTGGTTTGTTTTTGTGAAGCAGCCTCTGAGTCGATGTCTGTGTGTTTTGTGACCCGTCCTCTGTCCCGATGTATCGTGTGCATTCTGATGTCACTTCAAATCACACATCCCTGAACTTCAAGTTTGCAAACGTGAAAGAAAATAATATATCCCTGCAAACAGTTGGTGAGATATTATGTGTGTGAATCTGTGAGTGTGTGTGTGTGTGTGTGTGTGTGTGTGTGTGTGTGTGTGTGTGTTTCAGCGGTTGCACTCAAATTGTTATGTTACATCTTATGTTGATGTGCTTTTTGCATTGTATTGCATGTAATAGGCCTTTGAGTTTTTCTTTGTGTTTTTGTCAACAATAACAGGTGTCTGAGCAGAATGTCAACAATAACAGGTGTCTGAGCAGACTTTGACACTAGTGTAAATCTTAAGGACTGTTGAGTCCTGTGAGTAACAACACTTTAAATTGATCCATTATGCTGGAATGCAGTGTCAGAGTTTGTGTGTTGGTTGTTAAGTATAATCCGTGCCTAGATTACAATGAAAAAGTTAAAATATGTGTGGGTCTGTGGGTGTGTGGGTGTGTGTGTGCATGTGTGTGTGTGTGTGTGTGTGTGTGTGTGTGTGTGTGTGTGTGTGTGTGTGTGTGTGTGTGTGTGTGTGTTTGTCTGTGTGTGTGTGTGTGTGTGTGTGTGTGTGTGTGTGTGTGTTCTTTTCCTTAGCGCAGGTGTAGTAACGCTCAACAATCTCATCCCACGCAGCAATGGCGTGACAGGTGAAGCCAGCTGCCCAGGAGGTGTTGAAAAGCGATTTTTCTTGCTCTGCTTTCTACTCTACTCCTGCATGCCCCTTTTCAACTGCCTCTCCGCTCTCTGTTCAATGCCTGGACCTCTGTCACGGAGGGCCAGCCGCAGTGAGGGAGACAGAAACTGAGGAGGAAGAGGGGGGGGGGGGGGGGGGGGGGGGGGAGAGGAATACTTTGTATTGTTGTGCTGTTCTGCATCCACTTCAGTTCAGGTTGGACTATTGAAATGACCATACATATGCTCGTCAATCCCACATCACTCAAACAAGTCTCCTTGTCCCATGTCTCTCTCTCTCTCTCTCTCTCTCTCTCTCTCTCTCTCTCTCTCTCTCTCTCTCTCTCTCTCTTTGTCATTTGCATGTACTCACCTTCCCCTGAGGGGATGAGGTGAGTGAAGTTTAGGATGGTAGTTTTCTCTCTCTCTCTCTCTCTCTCTCTCTCTCTCTCTCTCTCTCTCTCTCTCTCTCTCTCTCTCTCTCTCTCTCTCTCTCTCTTTCTGTCTTGACTATCATAGACTCTTTCCCATGCCCTCGGCAGACACACCCATAAGCTCTGAGACACCTTTAAAGGGAGATGAAGAGTGGAGGTTCAACCCAAGGTCATCAGAGGACAGGACATCCCGGCAGAGCGCAGCTACATAACTCAAGGTCACAATTCGGTTCCAATATTAAGAACACAATGTTAACCTCCACTCTGTCTTTGTGTGTATGAGTATGAGTGGGTAAACAGGAGTTCACACCCATAGCTTTCACAATCTGGAGTCATTAGTTAAGGCGTATCTGATGCTGTTAACATAAGAGGGCTGACTGGGCTGTTATTACAGAGTGACAATGTTTCAGTGTGGATTCTACATGCAATGTGTTTGCGTGTGTGTGTGTGTGTGTGTGTGTGTGTTTATATACGTATGTGTGTGGGTGTGTAACAGTCTGGTATGTGTTGAATGTCTGCCAGCTGTCTGTTTGGTATGTGTTCCTTCCATAGGGAGGATTGCTTGGTAAAATAGATTCAAAGGTAAACTCATTTGACTACAGCAGTGAGCAGTGGGCATCACAGTGAGCAGGCCACATAGCAGAGCTGTTGTGCTGACACACACACACACACACACACGCACACACACACACACACACACACACACACACACACACACACACACACACACACACACACACATATGCACACACATGCAAGCATGCATGGACACAGGAGTACACACACTGCTTATGGGGAATGACATGACAAGCCACATGCTCTCCTGAAAGCAGCCGTTTATTGTCTGGTCTTATAATGCTCTGATGTGTGGCAACGATGCCTCCCTCCCTCTCGCTCTCTCTCTCGCTCTCTCTCTCCCCCTCTCCCTCTTTCTCCCTCTCTCTCCCTCTCTCTCCCTCTCTGTCTCTGTCTCTCTCTCTTGCTTTGTGTTTTCTACAGAAGGGCACAGTCTGTGGGAGAACAACAGGGCGTAGTGTAGATTAGACGCCGTTACAGCGACCCTTTCTGCTAATCCAGGCTGCGCGTCGCACCTCACACTCATCTGGCAGCGGCAGGGGACGGATTAAGGCTGGGAGTCCTAGGCCTGTAGGGGCCCCACAAAGAGAGCATTAACATGAAGATGACAGGAGCTGCTCTGCTTCTGTGGAGGGTGAATGGAGCAGGGTTGACGTACGCATACATGAAAGTCCCCCAGGAATTTAATATGGGTGGGGGGGGGGGGGCAGCAGGAGAGGAATAACACTAACATGAGGGTTAAAGTATTCACATTTACCCCAACTACTCAAACATGTAAACACATCTCGAGAGGACAATGCACGTCAGCCCTTTGTTCAGCCTGAGCGACTCGGAAAACGAAATCCACCTCCGCCGTGTGGACGCGACGGCAGGGGTTCATCGTCGGCCCAGCCTGGTCGGGGGATGATGTTGCTCGACGAATCCGCTGATTAATCGTGTCGGCCCACCGCATCTCGGCCAATACCCTTCACACACAAGGATGTTCAATCCCACAGTCTTTGACGTGGGATTGACAACGGTTTCTCAAAGTCCTTTGACTGTGGACGTGGAGGTGGATACTGTGTGCAGATCCAGAAAATGTTCTGCTCACAGAGGCTTTCTGCTCAGTTTTCGACAATAACATCAGTTTTTTATTTGATATGTGACTGAGAAGGCGTGTGAGAAAGCGCTGCGTGTGAATGTTTGATTTTCCACTTCTGTCCAAAACAACGTGAATGTTCACTTAAGTGTACTTGTCTACACAGCTCTCATTTGACTCCTGGATAAACTTTTGATGACTAATGATGATGTGGATGCATGTTTTTGTGTGTGTGTGTGTGTGTGTGTGTGTGTGTGTGTGTGTGTGTGTGTGTGTGTGTGTGTGTGTGTGTGTGTGTGTGTGTGTGTGCCGTACTTTCAAACAACACCTATGTATTGACTTATTTTTTACTTAGAAATGTTTTATTTATTTAACATGATTTATTATTTGTTTACTTACTGACAGCATAGAATTGTGTACACAGTATTATACAGAGCACTGTATTTACTTGGTTTGATCAGAAACCGTCATACACAACACAGTCAGGGAAGCCATTGTGAAATCTGGGAGTATCCCAGTTTTATTAATCCAACTCCCAGACAAGGGTGTGGAGAAATGAGTTGTTTTAAACAGCTATTTGACCACACACACACACACACACACACACACACACACACACACACACACACACACACACACACACACACACACACACACACACACACACACACACATAATACAATAGATGTACAAGTGAAAAGCCAAACTAATCTACTCATGTCAACTTTACTCATATCTGTATACGCTTATTGGTACTTCTTATCCGTGTTTTGTTGATTCACCATTCAAGATAATAATGAAACCATATTGAAATGTTTTGTGTTTGTCGTTTGAATATTCTTCTGTATACATGTAATTAATGCACCAAAGTAGTAAATGTCAAGCAGTTGTTTTCCCTATCTGTGGATACTAGTATTTGTAAAAGCAATATCTTATTTTTTCTGTCCACTATTTGTAGCAAGATTGTGGTTATGAATAGATTAATAGTTGGCATTGCAAGCTATATTTGATAAAGTCGTGAACTCTAGCATGCGTGCTAATCTATTTACTTACAGTCTTAAGCGCAATTTATTATCCCATATCCGAAATAAGTTGACAGTATTATGACAACACACTATAAACACAAATTGTTTACTGTAGATCAAGCATCAAGCTAGCTTTAAGCACAACACTCTGTGTCTGTGCGTCTGTGTGATCAAACCATCGTAGCCGTCTCCCCTGGCTTCACTAAACAGCCAATGCTAATATAATTTATCTAAATTGCTTCCTTGACCCTATTCTGCCAAAGAGCACTAAGAGTGTGCATGCATGCCGCAAATGTAAGCAATGGAAATACAGCACTTTCCTTTTTGGAATCATGTTCATCATAAATATAAAAGTAATTCACAAAATGTCTTTTCACAATGACCAAAGTGCCCTAGTGCCGTTGTTTACATTGGTAGCAGGCACATGCACGTTAAACGCTCTTCAGCAGATTCGGTGCAAGGAAGTCATTTTGCCTGACTATATTGGTCGCCAAAGTTTTAGTAAAGCCAGGAGAGACAGCTACGATGGTTTGATCCCCTAGACTGGTGTTGTCCCTTAATGATTTTACACTTCTTACGTTAAGAAAATTAAGTCAAGAAATGATTCTGCGATAATCCTCACTAAAACCCAAATAGTGTGTCATTGATATGATTAACATCCTGAATGGATGTGACTTCTGTGTTAAAAGCACATGGACTCCTCTAGTAGCAAAGAGTGAAAGAAATGTAATGTCCGCAGCACTGCTTAAGCTCCCATATTCATTTAATAAAAAATGAACAGCAACCCTGTTGGGTCTTCCTCTAGAAGCAAGACAGTGTGCAGGCAATGTGTGCCCTGTGCCCTTTACAGCCCTGCTGCTCACCTCCTCCTAAAGGCCGCTTTAACACACAAAGCAGAGCAGACCTGCAGGCCGGGGCCCGATCAGTGGCAACACACACACACACACACACACACACACACACACACGCACACGCACACGCACACGCACACGCACACACACACACACACACACACACACACACACCAACGTACTTGCTCAATACTCTGATAGTGCAGCTGAAGCCTTCTCCAGCTATCTGCTGATGATTTTACAGCCCGTAATTCAGGTACAGTTTGTTTTAGAGCTTAGATGATCAAATATGTCTTGTTTGAGCTGAATGTCACCGCAGCCTTCAATGTTTATTTTATGATTATTATTTTTTTGCATGAAATGTCACAGTGTATTGATCTCTTTATCTACAACCGTAGAAATGATAGTAGACTGGGATAGTAGACGGTTATGAAAGGAGTCGTGTGTGCCATATCGGCTGCTGGGGAAATACCCCCTAATTTCAAGCGGAGCGTATTCAAAGCAACGCATTCATTGCATGTTTCAAAGCCTTAGTGCCACCAGTACCCTGGTGGTGTGTGTGGGTTTGGTTGACCATGCTGAAATTCCTCACGCAGGTGTGCATGCAGAAAAACCTTTGGCTTTTCACAACATTTGTACTGGACCCCTGAAGGCTCTGGTTGCATCACCAGCAGTGGTACACGGCCATTTATGGAACGTCCTGGTCCTGATTATATTGTTTTTCTTGTGAAGTGGGTCAGACTCGCAGGTGTGTCAAGGCCGACCGAGCCAGGTGACATAAACACTTTGAGTCCCCAGAGGCCTCAGGCAGAGGTCAGCTTTGAGAATAACAGCAGAGCATAATGATTCCTCCCCCATGGTCTGTAGAAGGAACAGAGGAAAGAGCTCTGGGCCACACACCATTAAACAGATGGAGATGGAGAGGGGGGAGAGGAGGAAAGTGAGGGAGAGGGAGAGGGAGAGGGAGAGGGAGAGAGAGAGAGAGAGCGGGAGAGAGAGAGAGAGAGAGAGAGCGGGAGAGAGAGAGAGAGAGGGAGAGAGAGCTTCCTGCATTCATAAAACAAAGCTTGAGACCACAAAAAAGGAATACACATTGTCTTTTAATCTGCTTCTTGTTTTCTTAATTTTTTCCTTCTTCTTGTCGGGACCTACCGTGCAGAGCCACACAGCGCGGTGACGCGGCGTGCCAAGCGGGGGGGCCCCGGGGCCAGGAACACCAAGAAACCATCAAATCTGGCGGTTGGAGCGAGAGAAGGGCTTGTGATTGGTTTGGTTTACGTTGAAATTAAGGCAGAGAAAGGAGAAACTGATGTTTACACTGGAGATAGACGAGTGCTCTGTGTTTCCGTCCA
>NC_140279.1:20105550-20108050 GCF_964030765.1 Micromesistius poutassou | reverse complement strand
CTAATTACTTGTGCAGGGAAGCGTAAACTATAAAGAGGACAGAGAACTTTCCCTCGGCTAGCCTTTACACATAATGTGGGCTGTGTGTGTGTGTGTGTGTGTGTGTGTGTGTGTGTGTGTGTGTGTGTGTGTGTGTGTGCTTGTGTGTAGCCAAGAGAGAAAGTAAATTGCTGTGTGTCTATGTGTGTGCTTGTGTGTTTGCATGTGTATGAATCTTCTCTTAAGTGTGTGCATGTGTGTGTGTGTGTGTGTGTGTGTGTGTGTGTGTGTGTGTGTGTGTGTGTGTGTGTGTGTGGTGTGGATGGTGCTGGATAAAAGTGATTGTGGTAGTCCATCAGTATTTTGCAAAGCATTGAGGATTTCAGATGACAAAGATAAAGTCTTTGAAATCTGGGAGCAAAATTGTGATTCAAGTCTTCATGCAAGCCTTCATCAAACAAAAATCACAAATACTTACTAATACTGAAATAACAAGTGGTAAATAGATTGTTCATGAATATGAGTTATGAGTGTTATTCTACTAACACAACCCTGGTGCTCGAGAAAAGGCCTCTCAAGGCAAACATCTCAGCTGTCAGCAAACATAAGATCCATACACTGAAAACAAATCAATGTAATATAACCCCACACACCGACATTATCAGACAGGATCAACCCTCAGGCCCATCATCACGTGACTGCTCCAACTTAGCATTGTGTGTGTGTGTATGTGTGTTTTCATTTGCTTGTGCGTGGGCGTGTGCGTGAGTGTGTGTGTGAGTGTGTGTGTGTGTTTGTTCGTGTGTGTGTGTGTGTGTTGTTGCAGATCAAGTGCCCGTGCTAGGTGAAGCGCCTCTCAATCAAAACAATAACAACAATGAGTGGGTCGTTGAGGTGGAGGCGGGGCAGCCCCCCAGGGGGGCGGGCGGCCCCCCCCCCCTGCGGTAGGTGCTGTGCGGAGACAGGCAGGGCAGAGAGAGAGAGAGGCCTCTCGTGACAGCGGCCGTGTGCGTGAGGAGGGTGTTTGGCTCCCGTTTCAAGTTTAGACAGAAAAGGGCTGAACAGCTGCCAGGTAAACAGCGCGGCGCGCAGGTACTGATTTGCGCCTCCCCGTGTTTATGCTTACACAGAAAGCGCCTCCAGTGCTGCTGAATGGCGGTAGTTGCTATCAGCTGCAGCGATAAAAGCGAGGTGTCTACGGCCGAGATCAATCGGTGCTCCATCCACCCGCCCCTACCCCCCCCCACCCCCCCTCCCTCCCCCCTTCCTGTAGTGCTCCCTGGGCTGGGGAGAGACTCGGCATGCGAGGGGGACTGTAGCGTGTGAAGAGGTGAGATGGGTGATAGCAGCGAAGGGGATGGGCCCCGGGGTAGGGGAGGGGAGGGGGGGGGGGGGGGGGGTGACCCGTGTGGCCCGCATGGCTGAGGGCCCGTTGACAGGAACTGGTACAGGGACAGTAACATCCACGCCATCGCTCTGTTGCTCTCTTACTGCTTCCCCTTTGATGCTCGGCACCAGGGGGTGCTGAGATGAAATGAACCCAATGTATGAAATGTACAATAAACGTGGTTAACCGCTTCCTATGTACTAATAGAAGAACAATGATATTAGAGGGCCAGTGTTGTTGTGGGTGCTGCTCCAGGAGCCACCAAAAGGCGTGTTGTTACAAATGAGCGTAGTATGTGAGAACGTACACACACACACACACACACACACATATATACACACGCACACACACACACACAAATACAAACAAATATTTGTACACTGTGCTAAGTGATGCGCTATGCACGCTATGCTCCTCGCTGTGCAAGAGAAACAGGGAAGACCTGACATGACATCACCATCTCCGCGTGTGATGTAGGCCCAAGGAGAGGAGGCTGTGCCAGCCTGGAGTTCACCTGCATTTCACCTCGTCCCTTAATCACTTTAATTACACCTTGTTTATATGCATGCTCTTTCTTTATTCCACCCTCTCTGTGGGCTGAGCAGGGCGTGGAACACATCAGGTAGGAATGCGAGGGAACCCAAAATAGCAACAGGCCACTGCCAGAGGACTGGGGGAAGAGCCGCTCCGTATGAAATACTGCATTTATTTATGGCTGACATGAACGCGAACAAAGATTTATGTTTGGCAGGTTACACACATCAGAACTCTCCCAGAGTCTGAGCGCACGCATGGGGATACGGGGCCATGTGTGGGCGTGTCTGTGTCTGAGTGTCTGAGTGTGTGTGTGTGTGTGTGTGTGTGTGTGTGTGTGTGTGTGTGTGTTTCATTTTTTCTGTGGGATTGTTTGATTGGAGTATCCAACAACACAGTGGTCGCTGCCAGAGCAAAACATGCAACAGTTTCCAACAAGTGTTTTTGCACAATGGTCCCCGAACACATTGTGTCAGGACAGGGGGACAACTCGCATCGGCAACTCACACTTTGTTCTTTTCCTTCAACGAAAAATGTTCAGGTGTGCTGGTGATTGCAAGATCACCCCCCCCCCCTCCCCTCCCCCTTCCCCCTTTTACC
>NC_140279.1:20090550-20100550 GCF_964030765.1 Micromesistius poutassou | reverse complement strand
GGGTGTTCCGACGCAGGAGGAAGCGCATAAGCAAGAGGAGCCCGAAGGAGCACGAAAGAGACCCTGAAGCGCACACTTCTAGCGATGACATGCGCATCCCCGTTCCAGTTGGCTCCCCGCCCGCCCGGGAGGAGAAGGCGGGGGCCAAGTTTTCCAGTTCCTTCGCGATCGACAGCATCCTCAGCAGACCGTACAAACGGAGAGAGGATAGCCGCCAAACGGTCGGGAACGTCAGCACCGATCTCAGGCTCTATTGGCCGGTCGAGGCCCACGCGATACCGTGCGCAGCTCACTATCAGACGGGCGGCGGGCCGACCCACCCGTACCACCGGTACAGCCTGGCGGAGGCCGCGTACAGCACGGAGAGGAGCCGGGACGCGCTCACTTACCTCCAGCTGACGTCACAGGCCATGCCAAACTCAGTGACATTCTCATCTCTGAAGATGCCCAAAGCCCGGGGCGGCAGCTTTCTGATCGACTCTTTGCTCTCATAAAGTTTACACAACGGACAAAAGTTACGACCTGCATCTCGCATATGCATGTGCACTTTTGTTGGACGCCTCCCAGTGCTTAGGCTTAATGATTTGGGACTCTATATCATAATTGTATGTTTCAACAATAGTGGCCTATCTTTGTAGTGTACTAACCCTAACCCTAAAAAAGTGTGAGGCAATTTGCAGGTCATACGTGCAGCATCCATGCGAATGTGTTAAAGTGATATTTTCATGGTTCAATTGTCATTTCTACTGTACGAAGGCAAAAAAAAAAACGTTGCGAAATGTTGAAATATATATATATATATATATATATATATATATATCGATCTATTTATAATGCATTGTTTTTGTTTGACATGGCGCATAAAATATTGTACAAATCTGTTTTCAGTGGGCTGTAAATATGTGGCCAATGGCTCAACGAGATGAGCATGAATATGCCATTTTTTCTGAAATTGATTCAAGCATGTGTTATTTTATTAATAAAGATGTGAAATAAGTGGAATCAAGTTCATTGAGTATGGCTGTCCTGTCTTTATGGTGCTTGGAGCAGTATCACCTGCTTCTGTCCTTGGATTTTCGATCAAACAATCAATTGTCCTACATTGCATACAGACATCTTCAAAAAGACTCACGAAAAATAAACCTGTTTGCACATGTTGAATTTATTCAGGATTTAAATATATTAAAAATAGGCTAGGATTCCTATTTATTCCAATATTTAGTAAACACACATGAGAAAATACAAAGATGTCAATGATTTCAATATTATTAATATTACTTGGCTAATATTTGTCGTTGGATAGGCTACTTCTGTTAAAGTGGCTTATAGTCAAATTAAAATAAATGAATAAGATGGAAAAACTAAACTAAAAGTAAAATATTAATTCATTCAGGGAATTAGGCATAGCATTTTTTTAATTTATATTCACAAATGAGACAAATCCCGGCCTAAGCCTGAATGTCCGTTCTATTTAGGTTTGAGACAGACGATCAGGAACTACTTCTTAAAGGTGTATTTGTTACCGGAAGACGGTCTAATTGGACCGTGGATCATTTTGTCATGAGCTCTCCGCGGTCCTGAAACCGACCCCTGCGCGTCACACGCGCCTCGCGGAGGTCACCTAGCTGTCGCCTCAATGGTCCTACAGAATATTAAGTCACAAGCATCGGAACCAAGCGCTTCATATTGGGTATTGAATTATTGATAAAAATATATAGCTAGGCCGATAGTATAGGCTAATCAAAATTAACCAAAGATTAGTATAATCAAAGTTAAGAAAACAAAACACGGCAATGTGTTGAACTATTTGGTTTGCATTTTATTCTAGGACGACCTACTTAATGCGTCGATTGAAATATCGATTGAAAGGTAGAATTCAAGTGTACAGATTATCTAGCCTATACTCTTTTTTTCTTGTTAGGCATTAAGAAGCGAGAATAGCAATATTTTTGTAATCCCTTGCAGATACATCATACAACGTTAACGGTAAGCAACACATATCCACTCTCATTAAGTTTCTCAAACTTATCTGCAATACGGCCTAAATAAAACACTTTCCTTGAGGATGATTTGCTATTACAAAAGGCCTTGTGATGCAGGTGGGCTAATAATAACATAATATAATATAATACATAAATATAATTTAATATAATATAATACATACATTCTAAAAATGCAATAACCTCCGTGATATTGGACAAAAATACCGACATGCGTTACTCCTGCAACATGCGTGTAAGGTCTATACTAAAGATTTTTCGGGAATTCTTCTTCAAATGGATTTGAACCATTTGAAATGTTCGCAGTAATCTTGGGAACCATGAAGAATGTATGCAATGCAACAATGATCTGCCTCCAGTCAGACAGGTGACAGGTGACAGACTAAATGTTTTGTTTTTTCAGGGACAATGCTGCGACCTGCAGGTGAAACGCCAGAACACACCTGTATGTTTCCACTAGGCCCAGTCGGTGGAAACCGTCCTTTGCTATTTCCCCAACCCCGCGTTGCAGAGCATATCTCTCGAGCCTGTGCCGTTTTGAATATCGGCATTTTCATGTTACCCTCAAAACTGGATCTGTTTATAGTTTAATTTAGCTGGAATGCATATCATCCTAGAGATATGCGCAACTAGTGCAAGCTTGAATAACAGCTAATACGTCCCTCTGTTATGAAGCCCAAGGTTTGGGCGCACACAATGTTAGGAAGTCCAAATAGTCGGCTGCTCCAGCCCGCTGAACCGCGCGTGACCTTGTTGTCCCGGAGCAGGGGCCCCGAAGGATCCGGCTACTGGGCCACTCTGAGGACGATGCTCATGGAAGCCATGAAAAGCGTGCATATTTTTTTTATGTCTTACAGATGTGAAAACATATTTAAATGCATGTATAGGCCTGCATGAAAACACATTTTATAACGTTGGCCCAAATCAAGATAAAAAATATTTTGCGATACAAAGGCAGAATTATATTCGTGCAGTCAATACAAATTACTCCATGGAATGTATTGGTATTGGTTTGTTCATATGATATTCAGGCGTGAATATCCTAGATAAAGACATATTTTATCGGTTTATCGGTTTACTATTGTAAATAGTAAAATAGAAAAATAATATGGACTGTTAATCATAGATCTAAAATATGTAAGAATCTGAAATAAATCTCTCTAAAGGATGCAGTGTACAAATATATAAATAAGGAAGCAAATATAGAAGAAAAGCGAGAGAAAAAATTGTGATGTGATGATACAGCACACGCATAAAGCAAACAAAACTGTTAAAACAATAACATGCCATTCTGACGTAGGATACAATAGCCTACTTTGTAGGCCTACGGGCAAATAACGAGCAGTATGATATTCCTATTTTTAGTGGTTTACGTGTTATACGATTCCAGGTATGTTAAAGGTCACATTCAGAGGGATAACTGTTGGTGCGCATAAAGAGCGTCATGCGTACAAGCGCTAGACTGTCTTCAAAGTCCTTTCACGCGGAACAAGTTTCCTTCTCGGGCGGCCGAGGCGTCCAGATCTCAGCGGGGGTCATAAGTTTTGATGTTGCAGGAAATACTGGGGCTTTAAGGTCCTCAAACTTCTCTGTGTCACAGTGGAAAATGATTTTATCCGCACATCCTTCCTACAGACATTACCGTTGATGGTCATTGTTTGAAAATCCTCTGGGCTATATCTAAACTTAAAAGGCCGAGTCGGTGGCACTGCCACGCGTCAGCACGCACACATGTACACACACACACACACACACACACACACACACACACACACACACACACACACACACACACACACACACACACACACACACACAACAAGTTGACATGTTTATAATACTGATGATCCAACAACAACAGCAACCAAAAATATATAGCAACAACAACAACAATAATAATAATAATAATAATAACAACAATGACATAACATTTATATTAATATTAATAATAATGGTGATAGTAATAATAATAATCATCATCATAATAATAAGAAATGTTACGTAGAAATTACATAAAAATATAAAGTCACCTTTGGTAAATGTTATTGTAAAGAAATGGTTAAGGCTAAACGTAACAGGAAGAGCGATTACAAAACCGTTATCTAAACCGTTATCCTGCTGCAAGGGAAGACAGACCTTTGCCGCGTATGTTGATATTTACTTTATTGGTTATATAATTCCATCATGTTCGACAAATCTTTGTGTGATGTATCCATCGGGGAGGAAACTGTCGACGCTCGCTCGCCTAATTTCTGTTTTCTCCCTCTAATGAACGTGGGGCCCATGGGGCCGGCTCCAGCCCGAGGCGGTAAACTGACACTGGGGCACTGTGTGTGGTATCCAGGGCCGAACTTGATGGAAAAAGCCTGCTTCCACTCATGTCAAAGTCATTTACTCAGAGCAACCCCCCGCTTACACACACATGCAGCAGGGCTAACGACCACCACCTCTCCATCTCTCCCACTCCTCTCCCCAGACCAGCAGTACGACCCTGCGACACAGTACGTTTTTGCTCTGAACGAGTTCAAGAGGAAATTATAACCAACATAATAGAACATTCTTATCAAATTGAGAAACACGTTTTTGGTCCGAAAGCTATAGCTACATTGTGCACCCAATCTGCGTAAATTAAAATGATATCGCTTTTTTGGCTTTTGTTTAGCTTTCTGAACCATCTGTGCATTTGCCTGATAGAGTATACTCGTTACTTAATGTCAACTCGATGTTTCCGTTGTTAGGGGGCATTTGTTTTAAATCTTGATTTCTTGGAGAGAGAAAAAAAGAAAGAAAAAAGAACCACGTTTGCATCTTTGTTGCGCGGCGTGTGGCGCAGTTGATTACAATGTCTGGCGGGGCTTTGATAGATCGCCTAATAGCGTGTAGCTAGAAAAGAGCTCGGGATACATATGGAGGGGGAGGAGGAGGGGGACCATGGGGAGGGGGAGGAGGTAGCGTAGGCCAGATTGGGCGATGGGTAGGAGGGAAGGGGGGGGGCTCACCGCCGTCACTGAGTTCGGGGGAAATTCACAGACGGCGGAGAGTGTGGACGAGGCGGGGGGTCTCTGAAAAAAGGGGGAAGACAGATTTATGAAATGATAGGTGGTCGGGCTGTGTTTGGCTGGACTCCGCCGCGCACTAGGTCGAGAGGTCTTCATGTTTCCCCTCACTTTAGGGATTAAGGCTGGCGATGGCCACCCGGCGCGACGTGCAGAGTTCCATTTAGCGCCGCTGCGACACTCGTCGGATTCCCTGTTGTTGAACCCTGGATACCAACTCTTCACGGTCCTCCCCTCTCTCGCACTCGCTCTCTCTCTCTCTCTCTCTCTCTCTCTGACAGTGCGTGCTCGGCGTGCACCCGCTGCGTATGCGTAACAGGAGAGTCCTGTGTAACGACGGAAGATCCCACTCCATTCTTTTGAGACCCACGATGAAGACGCATGTCAAGGATTTTTCTTTTTTGACAATCGAATAGTGAATACTTTATCTTTATACCCCACGACCCCAATTCATTCTCTCTCGTATTTGTCCCCCTTTCGCACGTCACTCGTAAGCTACGCCTATCGTGCGTCAGAGCTGACATGACGACCGAAGTCCCTCAGCAGCAGCTGGACCCTCCACCAGCACCACTGAGATCCAGCCCGTCATCCGGCGTCCTTCATCCGACCATGCTAAGCCAACAAGACGCCACGGAAAGCTCGTCAACCGCCGTCAAGGGGAAAAAGGCCAGCTCCGGGCTGCGGCGACCAGAGAAGCCCCCCTACTCCTACATTGCGCTCATCGTGATGGCGATACAGAGCTCTCCCACCAAGAGACTGACTCTCAGTGAGATTTATCAGTTTCTCCAGGCTCGGTTCCCCTTCTTCCGGGGCTCCTACCAGGGCTGGAAAAACTCGGTCAGGCACAATCTTTCACTCAACGAGTGCTTCATCAAGCTGCCCAAGGGACTTGGTAGACCCGGGAAAGGTCACTACTGGACTATCGATCCGGCCAGTGAGTTCATGTTCGAAGAAGGTTCGTTTCGCCGCAGACCCAGAGGATTCAGGAGGAAATGTCAAGCCCTGAAGCCCATGTATCGCATGATGAACGGCATCGGCTTTGGTGCCTCCATCATCCCTCAGAGTTTCGATTTCCAGGCGCCATCCGCCACCTTCGCGTGCCACAGCAACGGTTATAATTTGGATATGATGAGCAACTCGATGGCCGGGGGGTACGATGGCTTGAGCGGCGGCCACCATGTTCCCCACATGTCCCCCAGCCCCGGGTCCACGTACGTGGCCAGCTGCCCCGTGCCATCGAACGGTGAATACGGACCGGACAGCAGCAGTAGTCCCGTGTCATCTTCTCCGGCCATGGCCAGCGCGCTGGACGGTCATTCACAATACGCCGGCACGTCTGCCCACTGGGCGTCCGGCGGAGGGGCCCCGTACATCAAGCAGCAGCCCCTAGCCTCCAGTAGCTCCGCGTCGTCCGGTTTACACTCTGGGATGTCGCCCTACTCCCTAGAGCAGAGCTATATCCACCAGAACGCCCGGGACACTCACGCCTCGGATCTTTCAGGTAAACCATCGATCCGTCAAATTGTAATCGGTGATCATAATAATCATTTTTAATGAGGCCTAATTCTTCGTTATAGGCTAATAATAATAATAAAAATTATTATTATTATTATTATTATTATTATTATGACTGCGTCGCTTAGCAGCGATATTTATAGACATTTATTGGTCATGACATTATTTTAGAAATAAAAATATATAGGCCTATTGAAATCAGTAAACCAATTGTTAGTGTTAATTCCGCCAATGTTGAGGTTTACGTGATTAATAGTAGGCGTAACATTTTTGTAGTCAAACAAATAGGCTCATATAAATACTATTTTATTTTATTTTTTCAACTATTTGTATTATTTAAATTAACACCTTATTAACGTTGACATTTGTGTTTCGTTGATAATATTAAGGATATAGCTATGTATGTGGTATTCTGATTAAGTGTGCAGTTTCAAAACAGCAGGCCTGTCTTAGATGCCTCAGGTCGTTTATCAAACACCTTTCTACATTTATTAAACTACACATGGTTTACATGTTGGTTTTTTTCAAATATTGCGTAACTTTGTAAAGGCCTAGGCCTTTTACTAAACAATTGTACGCGTTTAATGATATATTAATATCAAAGATGGTTTATGCTTATAGTTTATGCCCATCACCTATTTAATTCCAAGATATACGATTCCATCCATATACAACTAGAAATGTATACCTGGAATATTGTTACACTACATGACATATGACAGAGCCTTACAAAACAGGCCTCGATGAGGGACCATACCTATTGGACTGTTTAGATAATCCGTGTCCCGTCCCATTTAGGATACGATACACTTTGGCTCTATGTATGTCTAGGGATTTCACTGAGGCAAATAAACCATTGTAAAGCCCAGAGGATTTTAGAGGTTAAATAAACAAAGACTGAGGGACCGGGTGGTGGAACCACAATGGAGAGAATTCAACCCACGAGTAAGCCCACCCATAATAATCATCTCTTTCTCAATTCAACGCATAAATGCAAATTGAGTGGATGGATAGGCGATGTATAGCCTACACGACCAGGCTGTCCCTGCTAAACCAATTAAGAACCTACGTTCATTGTTCCTTAAATAAGACGTAAGTTAGGCCTACCCTCGAGGATCCAATATGTTGTTCTGACTGCAGAAGATCGTACTGGGAGTATTTATTTAGGCCTAATTTGTTTAAAGAATCGTGCTAGCTATGCTAATTTGCCCATAATGAAATCTGTCTAAAATATCCTCATCGACAATACAATATGGGCCATCGACTGATTCAGATTATACAGGCGTAGGCCTACAATCTCAAAACGACAAAACTCAAAACGATTATTTATTCAATAGGTGTATATGAAAAATAAAAGTTCGATTTTTTAGAAGGAAAGGGAAATGACACATACTGTGGACATGTGTCGCTTGGTCCTTTTCACCATTCCACAACAACCTATGCAGGCAAAAATAAAAAGTTACGCATTTATTGTTGGGTTTTAATGACATTGTTAATAGTAGTTTGTATTTTTTTAATATTAAAACCCCAGATCTTTAGTGCCAAGCACAGTTGTCGTCCTCATATCTATATAAATATAACACCCTGTCTTTCCTCTTATTCTGTCCCCTTTCTCCCCTTCTCTTGCCCGCCCGTGAAGTCGGGATCCCGCGGTACCAGAGCCACTCCTCCGTCTGCGACAGGAAAGACTTTTTGTTGAACTTTAACGGAATCTCCTCCTTTCACCCATCGACCAGTGGATCTTACTATCACCATCACCATCACCACCATCACCAGAGCGTCTGCCAGGACATCAAACCCTGCGTGATGTGAACCCTATGATGGGCTGTTGGACTAGAGAGTGGGGGGGGGGGGTCCACATTCCCCATGGCCTATTATCCGCACACGCGTCAGCCAGCGGACACGCGTGTCCACCAAGTCACCGCCGGGACAGTCGTCGGCTCACAGAAGAGAGTAAACAGTTGAACTGATCACGAAGGAAGACCCAGGCTTGGCACACGCTAAGGTTTAAGAGTTTAGGATTTGTGTTGGCATATAGACACCGGTAGCCTACTAAGAAGCATTGAAGGAACCGAAGGAAGGAATCCCAGAGGCCCACTACAAAACCACTTGTCCTTAATGTCCTCTGCTCGGAGTCTGACAAGCGTTTGCTTCCTCAAGAGAAGTTTAAAAACACGACGTTAATATGTTTGCTCTTATATAACACATGCAAACACAAATATATTCTGTATAACGACTTTCTATCCTACACACACCATGCTTAAGGCTAACATGAACTGCAACACATTTTGCACTTATTTGTATAACCCTTTGAAGTTTGTCAAATGTTGTCTTTATCTTCAATAAAGCTGATATATTTGAGGCTGTAATAAGCCTTTGACATGCATTTCTAATAGGCTATAGGCTATCAATTAAACTCATGTCACAAGCAATATAGGCCTACCATAAGAAACCATTCTTAAATTATTGAGAGAAATTCCCATTTCATGCCTGAAAACACCAAGGGATTAGCTCTAAATATATACGCCTAGCCTAACTGTTCCAAAAATTGTGAAACCCATAATGTCGTCCACCTTACAAAAGTGTGTTTTAACCCTGACTATTTTGTATTATTCTGAAATGGTAGGACTAGGCCTACAAAACTGTTCAGGAAACAGAAATAATAAAATCGGTATAATCCCGCCATATGGAGTAGAATCGAGAATGATATTAGTGAATGTTAAACGTCGACAATCCATAATCAACGTCACGAAGGTCCTTCAGCATAGCAGTAGGCCTGTCGGCCTGATATAGGCTATAGTCTAGACTATAGACTATTGCCTATTGTTGTTGTTATAATGTAGGCTTCTTGTTATAATGTAGGCTTCTTCTTTCAGACTCTAGACTCTAGAGTCTGGAAATAAGTAGGCCTACATTATAACACTTCAATACTTAAACAATTCAATACAAAGAACTACCTCGAGGACAATAAACGTGTAAACGTGTTCGACGGTTATTGTTCTTTCGGAGTTATAGCCATAGCCTATGGGTGTTTGAGCGCTCGGATTAGATACACTGGAGTATGGCGCCACCTTATGGTCGCCATGGGTAATCCACGAAAGAGATCCAACTATTTGGAGTTGAATCAAACTAGAAATGCAATTTAATGACTTAGCCTACTGCTTACTACTGACAATTCTATGAAACCAATTTAAACGCACTCAAATGTGCAAACACAATGAGATTGAAATTCTCAATCTGAGTTAAAAGCCATGGATAAAAGTGAGAAGTGAATTGGGCCTAAACGGTCGTCTCAGATGACGCAGTGCGCACGTCGACCGCTTGTTTATGTAGGAAGGGTCCACGTGCGTTTAAAGCGTTCCTCGCTATAGGCGACTGGAGCGTCAAGATGTCATCATAGACGCGCGGGAAAGAGCCCAACGTGTCCAT
>NC_140279.1:20030550-20085550 GCF_964030765.1 Micromesistius poutassou | reverse complement strand
ATAATCCAGTCATTTAACATTATGATATATGCCTCCGACTGGCGTGCTGCGGTGCTAGATAAATTAATGCTCGTGTTTCGACTCGCATGTGACATTTAAGTTCAAAAGAGACTAATGTTAAAAAAAAGACGTTTCCCACCTTGCATTGAAACTTATTAGGCTTCCACGTTTTACCACAGCACGTTATTTTTCGCAACGTTTTTTTCGATTAATCAAATTATAGCATCTCCACTAAATAAAAGAGAGAGAGAGAGGGAGGGGGAGACAGAGAGGGAGGGAGGGGGGACAGTGTGTGTGTGTGTGTGTGTGTGTGTGTGTGTGTGTGTGTGTGTGTGTGTGTGTGTGTGTGTGTGTGTGTGTGTGTGTGTGTGTGTGTGTGTGTGTGTGTGTGTGTGTGTGTGTGTGTCTGCGTGTCTGCGTGTGGCCGCTGGAAAAGCAGCCTACAAAGATTCATTTCGTCCTCCAATTGGATGTTGGAACTGAACACACATTTGGGGAGGAGCAGCACGGGCAGCCAAAAGAGAAATATGTGAAGAGTAAAAAAGTTGCGCTGCATTGAGTCGTGGTCGAGCCGTACTAGATTCCCAAATGTTCACCACAGAAGTCTCTCACCTTCTCTCTAGTATCCTTGATGAGCTTGTAGTATAAAACTACTTTCTAAAAGGCCCGCGAGCTTTGGAAGTCCAGACTGAAGATACCTTGTTTTTTCCTCTTTGCGGACCTTGTTGGCCGGGACTTTACGCGCGGTGACTACCGTGGAGAGCAGAATGCAGGCGCGCTACTCCGTGTCCAGTCCCAACTCCTTGGGTGTCGTACCCTACATCAGCAGTGACCAGAGCTACTACCGGGCCGCGGCCGGGGGGGGATACACCGGCATGCCCGCGCCCATGAGCATGTACTCACACGCGGCCCACGACCAGTATCCCGCCAGCATGGCGCGTGCGTACGGACCGTACACCCCTCAGCACCAACCCAAGGACATGGTTAAACCGCCCTACAGCTACATCGCTCTCATCACCATGGCAATCCAGAACTCACCGGACAAGAAGGTGACTCTGAACGGAATTTACCAGTTTATCATGGAGCGCTTCCCTTTCTACAGAGACAACAAGCAGGGCTGGCAAAACAGCATCAGGCACAACCTGTCGCTCAACGAGTGCTTTGTCAAAGTGCCCCGGGACGACAAAAAGCCGGGGAAGGGCAGCTACTGGACCCTGGACCCCGACTCCTACAACATGTTCGAGAACGGCAGCTTCCTCAGGCGCCGGAGACGCTTTAAAAAGAAGGACGTGCAGAAGGACAAAGATGAGCGGGACAGGCCAGGGAAGGACGCCTCGGCGCGCACCCCGGGCCGCGAGCCGCAGCAGGAGCAGCCCCCCGCGCAGGGCGGGCAGGGCTCCCAGCCCGTGCGTATCCAGGATATAAAGACGGAGAACGGCACCTCTACGCCGCCGCAGGCCGCGTCTCCGACCCTGAGCGCCGTGCCGAAGATCGAGAGCCCGGACAGCAGCAGCAGCAGCAACAGCAGTATCTCCACGGGTAGCCCGCACAGCGTGCCCTCCTCCCGCTCCATCAGCATGGACGGTCCCGAGCACCACCACCATCACCAACAGCACCACCCGCAGCAGCAGCAGCAGCAGCAGCACGGCAGCGGTGGCGGGCAGGCCTTCAGTGTGGATAACATCATGACATCCCTCAGGGGGTCGCCGCAGGCCGATCTCTCCCCGCCTCTCATCGCGTCCTCTCGGACCGGTATCAACCCGTCGCTGTCGCTCAACTACTCGCCCAATAACCAAACATACAGTTCGGTGACCTGCAACCAGAACGCCATCAACGCTTCCAACTCGCCGAACGCAACGTATCACTGCAACATGCAAGCCATGAGTCTGTACGCGGGGGACAGGGGAGGGGGGCACCTGGGCCCCTCCACCACCAGCAGCAGCACCACCCTGGACGAGACGCTGCCCGACTACTCCATCACCACGACCACCACCTCTCCGCTGGGACACGGCAACCTGGGCCAGGCAGGGCAGGACGGGCACCACGCACACCACCAGGGCCGGCTCGCGTCCTGGTACGGGGACCTGAGCCACTTGAGCGGCACGTACCCGACGCAACAACAGAACTTCCACTCGGTGAGGGAGATGTTTGAGTCGCAGCGGATCGGTTTGAACGGCTCTCCGGTCAACGGGAATAATAGCTGTCAGATGTCGTTCCCGTCCAGCCAGTCCATCTACCGCACCTCGGGAGCTTTTGTTTACGACTGCAGCAAGTTCTGAGTCGGTAAGCTGCAGGACAATGTGTCTCTCTTTTTAAATTAATAACTTTAATATATTTCTTTTGTATTTTCTTTTTTTGTACTTTAAATCAATCTTTTAATTCACATCCCGAATGGACATAGCACACATTGAGAGAGTGTTTTTGCTCTGGTGTGTGCGTGTGCGTGTGCGTGTGTGTGTGTGTGTGTGTGTGTGTGTGTGTGTGTGTGTGTGTGTGTGTGTGTGTGTGTGTGTGTGTGTGTGTGTGTGTGTGTGTGTGTGAGGCGTGTGTAACACCATAAGCACGTAAGTTTCTCCTTTCACTTTTATGAATTGTTCATAAAGATTGCATATTATCGTCGCTATGAATATAAACGGTAAATTATAGCATTTTAAAGTAATTTATTTTATAGGGAAATGGGTGATTAGATGATGAGGACCAAACACTCTACAGTGATTCAAATGTTCTGCTCCCTTGTGTTGTCCTAATTCTTATTAGAAATAGAGCGGGAACCTGTATACTGTTATTCTATTCATTTTTGTCTCATTTGTTAAAAAAAAACTTTCTTGAAGGCCTTTCAGTTTGTTTGTTTAATAAAGTGCCTTTGAATCTATTCTAATTGGACTGATTTATTAGTTTAATTGTTATTCAAACGTATAAAGGCCATTCCTTACCCATACATTCAAAATGGAAAACTTAGATGATTCATACAATGGGACCTTCACAATCTGGTGTCGAAAATGTATAAATGTTGTATACATGTATACATAACAAAATCCATGAACCATGAACCAATTAATAATGTATTTAAAGTTAAAAATAGTCATACGGCTAAATCGTATTATATTAGTTATTTTCGGATGAGTTAACAGGCCACTGAAATAGCAAACCCAATGTAATTATTTTATCACATTACTTTCAGGTTAATTAATTGATAGACCTATATAAAAAAACCGTTACAAATCCAGATATTTTACGGCCCACCGTTAAAGAAGGCAAAAGACCTAACACATGTTGTGAAAGAGTCCAAGAGGGCTCATAACCCAATCTATTAAATAGTAATATTGAATATCAGTTCATATTTATAATCGAATTGTTCTGTTCATATAAGCCTCCCTGAACCTTTCTGTAACATTTATCTTCGTGCACTAACTTGTAGGCCTGTATCCCTGTATTTGGTTGCAGGTGGGCCTGATCTTTAAGGCTCTGTTAAAAGCAGGGGTACCTCCCTTCACCCACCGGTGACACGCTGTTGTTTTGAAGGTCCATGTGTATTTACGATTGAAATATATCCCCTGGCCAGATGTTTATTCATTGTAGTGTTCCCTTGATGACACGAGGGAAACGGCCCAACCGCAGAGCGACTGCGCAGACCATGACAATACATATATTTTGAATGTAATTAGATAGGCCTACTAAATGTATCGGAACAATTAATCTAAAATCTGATTTTGCTGAAACATTAAGCGTTTTTTTGCATTTTAACAAATTACTGCCCAGATACTTTTCTTCACAGGGAAAGCCTCGTTAGTCGTTACCTATACTGCGCATTAGCAATCACAACGGTAATTGTGTGTTATGTTTTTTTTTCTTCTGGAAATTAAGTTTTTATTCTTTGCCTAAACCACCATATGTTCCATAACCAGGTTTGGCGCGGTGTCAGTGGTGTTGTGGGGCAGGCCCAGTGGGCTACAGGCCTACCTGTCAGCCAGGAGAGGACACACATCCATTATAACGCTCCTATAACCCGCAGATGGCAGCACGGTTGTTTATCCTATATGTAGGCTACATTAAGAAGGTCAGGCCAAACGGGGGTGGCAATACCGCGCTATCTTTGTGGCCATAAATCCCCCATAGAATCGTTTCATTGGAACTAACTATAAACACTTAAATATAGGTTATGTTATGTTTATGAATATGGAAGACATGCAGTAATATAACTAGAATACATTTATAGAAAGACACTACAACATCAATATATTCTGAACATAATTCCGTAATTAACAATTGTTCCCAGCCCCTCTCTGTTAAAAGGTGAATGATAAGGCCTAATTTGGAGGTTAAAGGCTCACATGAGGAAGCCATATCACAAATTAATAGTTTATCACTTCAATTATACAGAGGCCGAGGCATATCGTTTTTCAGAGCCTTAACCACGTTAAAGAAAGGAGGAGAAAGACAGAGACGAATGGATTGCTGTCCTCAATCCTCTCTCGTAAGATATGGGGAGCCCGATGACCCCACAACCCTCAGATCAACAAGAAACACCCAGGACAGGCGGCATATCGTATATCACTCAATACGTAAAGACCGAGTCCTGTGAAGACGCACTGGTTGAAGATACTGTCTTAGACATGGAGAGATCTCGGTCCATCTGACAGTATGCGGATTTAAAAGGTGAAGCGAAGAAGCGACGGGACGCTTCTTCAGACAGCTTCACATTGACAATGATGTTGATATCAGGCCAATGGCCGTGTGTCCATCAATATCCTTCCTGTTTGGACGTGAATTAGGCCTGGAATATTGGGATGATTAAAGGTTTTGTATGTTTTGAGATTAAGCCTATAACTACTTCATTGCAGTTCAGGACTATATAATTGCCATTTGTTCAATAATTAACCTTTTAGACCTACAAAAAAATGTAGGCCTTAAAAAGGATTTAGCAGGTGTTTGTCACTTCAGACCACATTCAACATAATATTTGCAATCGAGCATGAGGTAGCCAGACTGCCAAGCGTACCAACCATCAGCAACACGTCGAGCAACACCTTTATCCACCGCTTCTATTATTTCAATAACACGGTAGGCCTCTCCAATAACGAGGATATCTTTTTTAGTATTTTGAAAGAAGGCCGGTCAGTTCCATTTATTTGAGCAATTGAAAATTAGAATTCAACTTAGAATTTAAATATTAACATTTAGCACAATCCACCTATGACGGTAGTTGTGCCTTAACGTTTCATTCTGTCTCATCTCATTATCAATCATTTGCTGTGATGTAGGAAACTTTATATGTCATTTATTGGTATAACTTAAAGGTAAAGGTATAAAATCGTTACAAAACAGTGGGCCTCGTAGGCTAACCAGGCCTGAATAAAATCGCCTAATCGGGTATTTAAAACTCACCATTGGGGAAAAAAAGAAATAAATATAAAAGCCTTGATTGTCATTGAGGCTATATTTCTGATGTCCGATAGAGGTCCATTAGGACCTGTAGCCTAAGGTCTATGAGGTAGTTGAAGAGAGACCGCTCTCTCTCTTCTTGACTCCAGGCCATTAATTAATGACTAGTCCATATAACTGTAGGCTATATTAACAGTTCTGACAAAAAACACCAACTCCTTTTTCTTTACGATTGCTTCGCTTTATTTATTCTATAAACATTTTTGAACTTTGTATCATCTATAAAAGCCTAATGAAAATGCATTAGGCAACGCGTTGGTCTCCTAAGAAACGTAAGCTAGGCCTATGTATTTATATTATATATATAGTAGCCTACAATATTTATATCTGTTTACCGACTAAATAGAGAATTTGGTAAATGGTTTAGAAAACGAACATCAATGAAGAGGAAATATTATTCAATCGCACTTTCCAAATTAATACAATGTTTAGCCCACATATATCAATATATCCAATGCATTGAAATCAGATATATTGAATAATTATATTTCAATTAGCCTAATATGCCAACGTAGTTTTATTTTGTTAAACATTTATTTGTAACACATTTAGACGTGACAGACGTCATTCCAGTAGGGTGCTATTTATTAAAATTTATCTTAACCCGAACAATACCCGGCCAACAACTTATAGGCGGATCTTTACCCAAATAATAACACATTATTAAAAGCCTCATGTTTAGCCCTACATGAGATGTATTAGATATTTATGTGGCTATTGGGCCTATTATATTTCATGATGGAAAAAAATAACCCCACGTGCACAACTCGTTTTGTTCAAGATCTTAATACGTTAAACAACTGGCCCTTAGCGAACACACCGCAAGTAACAACGAGCAATCCTTCCTATGTATACTCCACTTAGTGATAGGCGAATCATATCCATGCAGTAGCCGAGGGGGATAACCCCGTCTGCTTCCCCCAAAGCCAGCCCCGAGCCCACGCAGCACCTTGCACCTGTGTGTGTGTGTGTGTGTGTGTGTGTGTGTGTGTGTGTGTGTGTGTGTGTGTGTGTGTGTGTGTGTGTGTGTGTGTGTGTGTGTGTGTGTGTGTGTGTGTGTGTGTGTGTGTGTGTGTGTGTGTGTGTTATGTGAGTGTGTGTATTGTGTGTGTATTAAGCTAGAGAGGACGCCGGCACAGTGGAAACGTGTTTTTCTCGCAGTCAGTTCCAGGGCCAACCTCAAAGCACCATCTGTTTCCAATACGGAGTCTACACAGACGCTGCGCTGTCTATGATGGTCTGAGAACGACGTTGCATAGGTCTAGGTGTTGTCTTTGCACAAACCGTTTCTAAAAGATTCCCCCCCTATTTGGAATGTCGAACTGTTTAATCAAGGGGTGATCATAATGCAGTGTGCCATGGCCAACCGTTGGTGAATGTTAGTCTTGTAGGCCTTTTCAATATTACCTATATGTTAAAGCCAAGCCTATTGGATAACTTGTGTTTTTAATTCTTGGTTTAGATTTAAGAAACATTAAGAAAGAGGTTCACATCTTGTGAAAACATAAAGACTGTTTTATCCTAGGCATGCGTTGGTGCGCTTGTTTTGTTTAGGTATTTATTTTCGATTTAAACGGTTGGGATTTCATCCTTAAGAATACTACTTGGAGTCTGCAATTCTGGACACACAGAGCCAGGAGGGATTCGGGACCCGCGGAAAAGCATTTCCTGTGGAGAAAAAGAGGGCAGTGTGCTGCAGAAAACCCTGGAAATCTGAGCGAGCAGGAGGGAAATGACGGGGGGGGGGTCGGCTGCTGCTCGGTCGACCCCTGCGCAACCTGGGAGCCCTGGCCCCGATCCAGGAACACATTCTCGCACTTTGGACTCAAACCTGCATTATTATTTGTAAAACTTGATTATTTTATACTGTTCGGGCCATTGTTTTTTTGAGGGAATAGTAGGCTAATGCATAGGTGAGTGAATAGTAGAGTGCGCTATGTTATAACATAACTATTACGGTAAAATCCATGCCATAATTCCACTGGTGGCCTGTTTTTTCCGACGGGAAACATATGGACAGTTCGAAGTAGAACAACACAAAAATAATATGAGACATGTAAAAGATCAATATTTATTTAAAAAATGAATTCCATGCATTTCAATTTCTTTGATTTTCTAACCTTAATAAGCGTTTCTTTACTATAATTGACAGAAGGCTACTTTCCCTATATACTTTCCTAAAATGGAATTCACATTCAATGTATATAACGAAAAAATAAATACAAGTTTCCCCATCATTATTTCAACCATTCATTGCATCACCAGATTATAAATATAATTCTTTATTCTTTCTAATTAACAGTAAATTTACTAATATCATATAAAAAAGGAGAAATCCACATCCAAGGCATCACATGGTTAACAATTTACCAACAGAAATCACAAAAGGGACACACCGATTTAAAAAAGTAAAGTGACGATATTCATAATAAAATCCTTCCACCATTGCGACAGCAGCACTGGAGTGTGAGGTCGTTGTGGTCGTTGCTACGGGGAGCACATTTGTAGAATCAAGCGTTAGGATTGTTCTTCATGAGTTCCATGTCAGCATCCACCATCTCTTTCACCAGCTCCTGTGGGGGAGGGGAGGTCCACAATGTTGCATATTTTAACAAAGACAGACCATTTAGGCGGCCACATATTAAGAATTATTATTTTCATATTCTGCCTAAAATAAGCGCCCCCGCCATCAAATGAAAGACGATCATTTCCAAAATGTTGTGTCCCTTGGTGTTTGACCCCAGGCCAGGACCTTCCATTCACACACAATGAGCTAAAGACTTGTTTAAAGCTAATTATCCACCAACTCCTAATAGCATGATGCACATAATATAGTCCCTGGTCTGCATTGGTTTTGTTCTTCCATTGTTTGTTTCAAATAGAAAATACAAGTTTTGTCTGTAGATGACGTTGGGTAGAGTAGTCTTTCTCTCTTCATCCAAATCCCTTCCAGAGCCTGGCTGATGGTCCCAGTGTTGTCGGTCATTTAACGGTTGTTGTGTCGAGGTGCTGGCTGTTTACCGCAGGCACCAGCCTGCTGCTACAAAGCTACGGGGCTGGGACCAATGAGAGTGCGGCAGACTTGTACATATAGATGTGAAATATTTCATGCTAAAAGGCTGATCTACTTGTGTACAGAAATGCAAATTATCCGAAAACTAACAATGGAAACCAAAGGGACACAGCATTTTGGAAAAACCTTTCTTGCATGTATTTGTATTTGATCGGTTTTCCGCATGGACACGGATGGAAGTGATACCAACCTCAAAAGTGACTTTGGTCTTCCAGCCCAGATGCTCCAGGGCCTTGCTGCTGTCCCCTTGCAGGTATTCCTTCACAGAGAGAGAGAGAGAAAACCACTTATCATTCATGTCAGATAGCCACTAGAGAAGAAGCGGGCGTTTAATACACCTCTATTTGCCAACCAGTAGAGAGGGCCTGACACACACACACACACACACACACACACCTTTTTGTCTGCCATCATGCAATCCAGACAGCGCCCCCCCCCCCCTCCATACACACACGCCCCAACCCTAATTTTCCCTGTTGTCGTTTTGTGCCGGGTTCAAGATCCAGCTAGTTCCAGTGAAATCCTGCCTGAGACCACCAGAGTGAGGCTGCTTTAGGAGGGAAAAAATGAAAGGAAACCCTCTGTGCCTTCACTTTTCTGCTCTGTCTTTTCATTTTCTCCCCTGTGTGCGCCATCTATTTAACTTTTTATGCATTTCATTTATTCATTCATTTCTATACATTATCTTGCCAACCAAACACAACATGATCGGTATTAAACAGGGTCATCGATTATTTAATGTGTAAAGTAACGGGCAGTCAAGCTTAAACCATGATGAGGGAATCATTGAACAACGGTATTATTCCTTGTGACAGTATATTGAAAAAACATATAACGGACAATAAGTCCACATTGATCAACCAATAAACATCCTTATTTTACATGTTTCATTCTGAGGGGACGATCTGAACCTGAGACTGACTGCGGTAACTCAGTTAGGCGCGAGGGAGGGCCTGCTCTGGGCTGTCTTCCCCGCAGGGTTTTCTGTGTGGAGGCTGGATGGATGCGTTAGGAGAGAAGGCCGCTCTGCACACGACACAGGGCCTTTCGGAGACCTCTCTCCCACCCATGGCCGCGTGTCTGAGCCCCCGCACACGTAGGCAGCTACCCCTACGACGGAGCAGGGGCCACGTCTCTCAGATCGTCCACCGCCACGCCCAGAAAGACTGTGGTAACGCTCTCCCCCCCAGCGGCCCTGCTTTTCTCTGTTGTTTTCACACACACTCAAAGCAAGCTCTCTCGTGTCGCCCCTCTCTGCGACTCTCCCTTCCTCACCGTGGGGAACGGGGATTTGACTCCGTAGCGGGTGAGTAGATTGTAATACACCTTTAAAACATTCACAAGCTCTACATGTACTTCGTAATCCTCATGCTTGCCAGACGAACAGGTTGTTGAAAATTACTCATCATTCATATTTGGATTGAATGCAGGTAATTAGTTTATAAGTGGAAACATTTTTCAACTGATTACATATTGTTGCGATGGCAATTCATCATTAGGCTGGATGTAATGATCACAACGCACCCTACTATGTTAACACATGAAGTAATCCCCTTGTTCCATAATTATATTAATTATGTTTTGTAATGTAGGACGTTTTGCAGCCTGCCTTCGAGGAACGTCCACTGTACTTCAAGATGCATGCAATCGCAGCTGCTCAGCAACCAATATACGCTGATGAAAATGGAACGTGCAACAATGTGTGGACATCATGCTGTCCTTCAGATAAACAGCTGCACCTGGGAAATTGAGAACAACTTTTCCTCAACTTAATGAGAAAGAATTGCCACACAGAATTTCAATCTTTCAATCTGTTTCCATCGCAATGAGTTTGCATACTTTGAACCTCATCAGTTCCCAGTCAGAACGATGAAAACTGTTTGATACAACTTTGAATAATTTTGTCTAATGTTAAGCCCAGTTGACAGACACTGATTTGTAACCAAAAGAATAAGTGGCCTGTTGACACAGTCACTTACAATGACACGGTACTAAATAAATAAATATCAGCATTCCATTCATTATATCTAGTCGGGTGGAATCCACACACAAACGGCACCGGCAACATTTGTCTGAACAATACTTGTTCTATTTTTGTGATTCTGTCAAACTGCGAGATTGTGACGTTAATGGAATCACACGGCGCCGTAATGGAAACAGAGCCAGAGTCACCAAGCAAACCTGCGTCATGGTTGGTCTATGACATTATGTGAGTGGTGTGCACACACACACACACACACACACACACACACACACACACACACACACACACACACACACACACACACACACACACACACACACACACACACACACACACACACGAGTTGCGAAAGTGTTCTCCGGCAAAGTCAACCATACCCAAACGGAGCATGTAGCGAATAATTCCACATCAACCACTTTCAGATGGGCACACAATATAATCTTCACATGGATCAGATTAGGAACCAAACCCAACGTTGTGGTGTATCCTGTTTAAAGTAGCACTCTGACCGTGTCTGAAAATATGCTGCCGTGATAAAAACAATAACTTGCATAAGAGAGCTGAAAATTTGCCGTGACAAAATGTGTGCCTGCCCCCAGTGGCCTGATACATGTTTTATATTAAAGTAAACATAAGAGCTGATACTATACCGACACACATCATGTGTTCAGAGGCATTCATGTTGACAGAGTTGCATTATGGGTGAGGAACAACATGTACAAATGGCTTTACAAGGAGACCATGTCATGACTTGATAGTGACAATTTGACGGAAATAAAAGTAAAAAATTCTCCTGGCTTCAGAGGTAAGCCTGACATACAGATTAAAAAATTATGTTTAGAAATCATGACATTAGGTGGCCTAGCACCACCTAATCCTCACACCTGTTGAGTATGGGCTCATCCTCATCCTCATCCCCACCATGTCCTGATCCTGGTGGCCGTTTGCTGCAACACAAGCCATTTAACCGTCCCTGTGCTTACAATGTCCAGACACTATTGGTTACTTCCACATCTCTTACCATACTACTGAACCGTATGAAGTATAGTTTGGCATGACAGTAGAAAGGGAAACTCCCAAAACTAATGAAATTGTGTAACTGTGTTAAAGACACTTGAAGTATGGCAGAACGTGGACATCTGTCCTGTTTCTTTAACCAGAGAACGAACCACCACCGCGGCCCACCCTCCCCAAGACAAAATATATAAAAATGAGACACATAAAGTGTGAGAGATCACGCTCCATAAAGCGTACAGGCCGTTAAAGGCACTCAGAGAAGGCATTTGACGCTAAGGAATTCTGCTATCACTGCAAGGACCGTCAATAAATCAGAGAGCACACTGGGGGCCGGCCCTCTTTAACACAGACATAAACACACACACACACACACGCACACACGCGCACACACACACACACACACACACACACACACCCACAAACGCACACACACACACACACACACACACACACACGCACGCACAAACGCACACGCTCACACACACACACACATTCTAATATTTGGACTCAAAGAAAACATTTTCCCGTCACTACTGCTTTTTTTTTTTAAAGGGAACATGCTGACTTATGGGAAGTAGATCAAACACTCTCATGGAGACAGTCTCATATCTCTGTCTCTCTCGGCCTCACTCAGAGGGCAGTCTGTGATGTGGTTTTTGGACCAGGCCAGTAGCTGCACTTTCTGGTGTTTGTACAGTAGTGGACTTAGGGCTCTCTCTCACACACACACACACACACACACACACACACACACACACACACACACACACACACACACACACACACACACACACACACACACACATCAAACAACCAGATAAAGCAGGAACCAGAACCACGCTCCCCCCCCACCCCCCCACACACACTCTCTGTCCATCCCAGGCCCAGATGTTCCACAAGCATGTCCTCGCCTTTGACCTTTTGTTGTGGTCCTGTGTCGTCACAGGCTCAAGTCTCCCCGGACGGAGGAGGTATTGTTGTACACGAGTTTGACATGTGAAAGGACGAGGAAGAGGAGCCAGAGCGACGCGAGAGGGGAACTAATTAAACACCCGTAACCTTTCCCTCCCTCGCTTTGACTCGCCTCTATCTTCTTTAAAGGGGACATATTATACCACCAGGTGTGAGTGTGATCAGCCGTTGCAAGCCGTTTTGAAAATGTGCCTCTTCTGACATCACAAGTGGGCGTGTCGGGCTTGTAACGGCTGATCACACTCACACCTGGTGGCATGTCACCTTTAAAGCAGGTAAGGCAGATCAAGGCTAGTCTGGGGACACTGGGAACAGGTGTGGGGGTTGGTGTGTGTTTCTGTGTGTGTGTGTGTGTGTGTGTGTGTGTGTGTGTGTGTGTGTGTGTGTGTGTGTGTGTGTGTGTGTCTTGGTGTTTGTGTGTGCAGGTGGGGATCAGAAGCCCCTGTATTCAGACACAGAGTCACAAATCTGTCACTGGTGACTCCCCAGCTCACCTCCGACGCCAAGAGGAACCAAGAGGACAGCTGCGTATATAGGGGCCGAAACACAAGAAGAGGATGTGTGTGTGTGTGTGTGTGTGTGTGTGTAGAAGGGTCATAATAATTTCAGAGCAGTGTTGCCCAGCGCTTTTAAATATTTAAAGGTCACGATCTGGGAGTGTGCTTGTGTGTTCGAACAGTTTTAAGTTTTGAGTTTGTTCATTTCCATGCATTCTTGTACGTCATGAGAGAACCAATCGAACCACGAGAGGGCTGTTGGTCACGAAAAGATGGACACCAAGAGACAGAGAGACAAAGAGAGACAGAGAGACAAAGAGAGACAGAGAGACAGAGACAAAGAGAGACAGAGAGACAAAGAGAGACAGAGAGACAAAGAGAGACAGAGAGACAAAGAGAGACAGAGAGACAAAGAGAGACAGAGAGACAGAGAGACAAAGAGAGACAGAGAGACAGAGAGACAGAGAGACAAAGAGAGACAGAGACAAAGAGAGACAGAGAGACAAAGAGAGACAGAGAGACAAAGAGAGACAGAGAGACAGAGAGACAAAGAGAGACAGAGAGACAGAGAGACAGAGAGACAAAGAGAGACAGAGACAAAGAGAGACAGAGAGACAAAGAGAGACAGAGAGAGACAGAGAGACAAAGAGAGACAGAGAGACAAAGAGAGACAGAGAGACAAAGAGAGACAGAGAGACAGAGAGACAGAGAGACAAAGAGAGACAGAGAGAGACAGAGAGACAGAGAGACAAAGAGAGACAGAGAGACAAAGAGAGACAAAGAGAGACAGAGAGACAAAGAGAGACAGAGAGACAAAGAGAGACAGAGAGACAGAGAGACAAAGAGAGACAGAGAGACAAAGAGAGAGACAGAGAGACAAAGAGAGACAAAGAGAGACAGAGAGACAAAGAGAGACAGAGAGACAGAGAGACAAAGAGAGACAGAGAGACAAAGAGAGAGACAGAGAGACAAAGAGACAAAGAGCAGAGACATAGAGACAAAGAGAGACAGAGACATAGAGACAAAGAGAGACAGAGACATAGAGACATAGAGACAGAGAGAGACAGAGACAGAGAGCAGAGACATAGAGACAAAGAGAGACAGAGAGACAAAGAGAGACAGAGACAGAGAGACAAAGAGGGACAGAGAGAGACATATAGAGACAAAGAGAGACAGAGACAGAGACAGAGAGACAGAGACAGAGAGCAGAGACATAGAGACAAAGAGAGACAGAGAGACAAAGAGAGACAGAGACAGAGAGACAAAGAGAGACAGAGAGAGACAGATAGAGACAAAGAGAGACAGAGAGAGACAGATAAGACAAAGAGAGACAGAGACAGAGAGGTTAAAGCAGAGCAGCATGGGTGAATTATCTCAGGTTTCCTTCCCAGATGCCCCACGCAGCTTTTGCTGCACACAATGTGTTAAGTGACCTCTACGAGGTGTCCTTGTCACGCTGATAGCCATGTATGCTGCTAGCGCACACGCACACACCTGGAGTGCTCGGTTGTGGCCTTTGTGTGTGGAGTGTTAATTTACCGGCGCAAAAGACAGCAGGAGAGCAGCTAGATTCCATGAAGAAGAGATTAATGTATCGTAAACAAAACACAAAAAAATGGAGTGAAAAGAGACGGGCCCTCCCTGTCCCCTGCTGCCTCCCCCCTCTCCCCCCTCTCCCCCAGCGCCTGTTAGCGGCCGGGCAGGTCCTGTGATGATTGCTCTGCATCAGCGCTCATTAAAATTCCTGGGGGAAGCTGTGTGATAAATATTTACACGGTGGAGGACACACTTAAGTGGGCTGGATCCAGGGGAGGCTGGCTGCCGATACGCTTATCCCCCCAGCACCCCCTGGTCTGTGTGTGTGTGTGTGTGTGTGTGTGTGTGTGTGTGTGTGTGGTCAGATATTGATCATCATAATGAGTGAGAAGTGTGGAGGAGGTACGGGGGTCCTTGATGATGCTGGAATCGCCACAGGTCTGGGGATATGTGGTTGTACCTGGGCAGCCGTCGCATTTTTAATACTGTGTGAAAGGTAAAAATATATATATATATAAAAACGTATCACACGTTCACTCACTGGCCGGGCACACACACACACACACACACACACACACACACACACGCACACGCACACGCACACACACACACACACACTTAAACTGCGGCAGAGTTGGCCACACTAGAGTTAGGGTGAGTGTTCCATGGTGCTGTCGGGCAGGGTGGGTGAGGTGAGGGTGGGGAGGGGGGCGGGGGGGGGTATGGTCGTGGAACAACCCACCCCCCCCCTACACTCCCCCTCCTGTATTCTATTATTCCTGCGGACGGGAAACAGATCATAATTCCTGCAGTCAGCAAAAACGCTGCAGACTGTAGGAGTGAGCCGCGGGAGTGGGTGAGGGAGGGAGAGTGAGACAAGAGGGGGAGAGAGAGGGAAGGAGAGAGAGGGAGGAGTGCAGTGGAGGAGGAATAGTATAGAAGAAGAGGGGGAAAGAGAGTGAGAGGGACGGGGGTAGATAGAGGGACAGATGAGTGACATGTCACAGCTTCCAAAAACTGCAATTAAGTTATGGGTTGTTTATCTGCTATGGCAGAGGACAGGGCGGTCCACTGCCCCTGCCTACCTCCAAGCGTTGGTCAAACCACACACCCCAACTCGATCCCTCCGCTCAACTACCTCAGCTGGACGTCTGGTACCGCCATCGCTAAGAGCAACCAAAGGTCGATCAACAAAATCACAACTCTTCTCTATCTTGGGACCACAGTGGTGGAACGAGCTCCCTGCCGATGTCAGGACCGCAGAGTCACTCACCAGCGTCCGCAAAAGACTCAAAACCCACCTGTTCAGAGTTCACCTACACTCTACATAGCCATCCAGTCCCTTTATTTGTCTGTTGTACTATTGTCTGTTGTACGTCCTGGTACTTAATGAACGCACTTAATGTACGTTGTATTTATTCATAGTACTTAATTGTGTAGCATCATTAGCTACCTATCACTGCTGTACACGGGGAATGGGTTGGCCTAGCCATTGTTAGTACTTGCACTTGGTTCCATGAAAATCTTTACTGTACCGACACGACAGCGATGTATTGTTTCACTTCTTATGACAATTGTACTTATTGTAAGTCGCTTTGGATAAAAGTGTCTGCCAAATACCCTAAATGTAAATGTAAATCTAACGTGTAGTCTGATGTGTCTGTCGAATAGGTAATTATGATTTGAATAGGTCATCTGAGTGTAGGCTACAAACGCAATTTACTATTTACAAGTGCAAAAACGCCAATATATTCTTTATTTTGCTGACCACTTGTTTTTTTATCCCGACAAAAGCCTCGTAAGGAAAGTTCCTCTGCGTCTTTCTCATAGATCGCACCATCTTTCCCCGTCTTTGTTTAATGCGACTGCATCACCTTCTCTCACATGATCAGCAGCTCGCAGATTTCACCGTCTCTCCAGTTAGAACTCCTCATGTTGATATCGCTGAGTTGTCTCTGTCTAGACAACGCAGCAACACCTCTACCCAAGTCCCCCCCTATTATATTTTATTTCAAATTGGTAAATCTTATTTGTATATATACTCTTTGTTTCGCACTCTCTTTTCCCACTGTACTGCTGGTCACTGTGAATTTCTCCTAAGGGGGATTAATAATGGACTATCTATCTATCTATCTATCTAACCGAAGAGCGTCTAATCTCATTTACATCAGAATGAAACCGGCAATGTGTGTAGGGTCCAGGAGGGTAAATTGGGGTGCTAGATCAAGCCGGCAATTTACCTTGGGCAGTGTAAACGCACGGACCGTGGAGGGAAAAAGGCGTGCATAAGACGGGCAGTTTAATATTTGGCAGTTTAAAAAACGTCTTAAAGAGAGAGAGAGTGAGAGAGACGGAGGGGAAAAGGGCAAGTTTCGGAGGGGCAGGGGGCTTGAACGGGCATGCCTGGGTCATAACACCCCCCACCCCTTCCATCTTGTCACCTCCGTATGGGGGGGATGGGGGAGAGGGGGGGGGGACAGCTGGCCATGGTAGAGGAGAGGAAAGTGTGTGTGTGTGTGTGTGTGTGTGTGTGTGTGTGTGTGTGTGTGTGTGTGTGTGTGTGTGTGTGTGTGTGTGTGTGTGTGTGTGTGTGTGTGTGTAGAGCACTTTTTCCATACATTGCTATGGAGCGCGTCTCCCCGGGAGACAGGCCTTCCTCTGTGAGCAGCATTCCTCCTCTTATCAGCCCTGCTGATCTGCCCTTCTCATCATGCCCAAACAGGGAGATCCACCGCCTGTGTGTGTGTGTGTGTGTGTGTGTGTGTGTGTGTGTGTGTGTGTTGTTGGGATGAGGAGAGGGAGTATAAAGAAACAGTGAGGGAGGGTGAGAGCTATATGGAGAGAGAAAACATGTCCAGTTCACTTCCTTGTCTGCAGGCAGTCATCGGATTGACAGAGGAGGAACAACAGAACTTATAGGAAACAACATATGTCCATCCTGCAGAACGAGCTGGTGTGCTCCGAAAGGTAGAGCTAATAATATATATATATATATATATATATATATAAAAATAAGAGAGAGAGAGAGAGAGAGAGAGAGAGAGAGAGAGAGAGAGAGAGAGAGAGAGAGAGAGACAGAGAGAGAGAGAGAGAGAGAGAGAGAGAGAGTAAAGTAAGAAGTTAAAAAGTAATGTGATGGGTCAGCTTCAGGGTTACAGGAATGTGGGGGGTTCCTAAGTTCAGGAGTGTGTGTGTGTGTGGGGGGGGGGGGGGGGAGAGAGAAAGCGAGCAATAGAGTGACTGAGGAGAGTGAGCCCAGAATTAATTACCCAATCAAGATAACAAGCCAGGGAAAGACATTAGCAAGGTCACACTACAATTAACCCCTTAGACTAACCCCCCCCACACACACACACACACACACACACACACACACACACACACACACACACACACACACACACACACACACACACACACACACACACACACACACACACACACACACACACACACACACACACACACACACACTTTGCTAAAATGTGTGGGAGAGGTAGATGTTCAAAATACTGTGGGGGAAATTAAGTCAGGATGACCACACTATCACCACAACAATACCAATGTATTTGGTTTTAGTTCTGCCCCAAAACATATTGACACACTCTTCCATACACGTTCCAGGGAGGCCATGCGTCTAGCAGTGTCTGTTGGCGGTGCATCAACTAGGGTCACTGCAGCGCTGCAGCCACACCGGCTGCGTCTCCAGCTCCACCTAGCAACGGCTCCAGCTCCACCTCCGGCTCCAGCAGGCTGTTTACGGTGCAGCGCTGCTGAGTGAGGCGCAGGGCAGGGGCTAGAGTGGACTCAGATGTGGTTCACACATTCCACTACAGAGTCTGATTACACTGCAGGAAACACCAGCCCCACCAGCCAGGGGGACGCACTGCGTCGCACTGCGCTCTCCCAAACACACGCTCTGGCCATGGTCCACACACACAAACACACACACATAATGCTGCTAAGGAGGTGTGTAATACACATTGGTCGACACACACATTCCACACATATAATTCAAACTGTGCGTGCAAGCACACTGACACACAATCACACACACACAAACTCTCTAAAGAGTTCACACTCATACTAACATCTACGGTTGAATATCACTGCATCAATCTATCACTTTTTGGTGCTTTTTTGTATGTACAGAGACTCGCACACAAATCTTAGACGTGCTCTGTGGGGGCTGCCACATCGCTCACTTTCCTCTTCTCCTTTCCTTCCTTCCTGCCCTTCCTGTCATTCTAAAAGCTCTTTATTCTCGATCTCCACCTCAACACCTCTCTCTCTTGCCCTCTCTCCCCCATCATCTCCCCCATTTTTATGCGTACATTGCACTACTGCCTTGTACTTTTTACTAGTTATATGTTGTGTGTATACATGGATGCTGCTACAATTTCGTTAATAAAAGGATTCAGATTCAGATTCTGATCTCTCTCTCTTCCTCTCCCCCTCCGCTCTCTGTCCCACGCTCCCTCTCTCCCTCTCTACCACTTAGAATGAAGACAGAGACACTAGAAGAGTGTGACATCATCTCAAGTGGACCGTATTAATCAGTTGGCCCTTCAGACCGACGAAAACCACAAACCCAGGAAGAATGGAAAGAAAAAAATGTCCTGATTTGACTCGATATATTAGCTTGTCCATTATTGTAAAGGGACCACACAGGGCTACCTGACTCGAGGGAGGCGTTAATAATCCGATGACAGATAGCTAGTAAAGCACAACCGGCCACATGTTGAATATAAACGGAGCCACATTTGTGCTGTCCTCTCTACTTTACTCTTCTCTAAGTCACACCGCTCTGCGCACTGTTTTCTACTATATGACCTCTCTTACACTGCTCTCAATTCTTTACTACTCTACTTCACACCTCCTATACACTGCTTTAGGTTCTACTTAACAATCTCTCTAACTCTACACTACTATATTCCACCATCGATGCACTCTTCTTCTCCTCAGGGCCTGGGTAGCTTCATCCTCCCCGCCTTCCTCACCTCTCCTGGGGGAGCCTGCGTGGATCTGACAGCCCGTGCTAAGGGGCTCCTCCAACCACACGGACTGGCCTAACCAGGGCCAGCTGGGACTCTGGGGGCAGAGGACATGCACAGCACCCCCCACCCACCAGCCCAACCGCCCGCCCCTTCCCCCAGCGCCAACGCAGCGTCAGGCAGGAGGGCCCAGAGGGGCCGCTCCCCTCCCCGCGGGCAGGTTGCCCTCGTCAGGCGCCCTGCTGCAGATTAAGGCTGGGCCGATAACAGCGCAGGAACCCTGCCTTGTGTTTCTGGATGCTCATCTCTCCGTCTCCATCCACGGCGCACATTTTAAGATAAAAACTCCAAACCCAGGAAGAAGCTGAAGAAGGGGCATTAAAGACCAGCGGACCCTTCACCCTGACCCACACAGAAATAGCTCAACAGAAAACCCCTCTAATCTCTTAGGGGAGAAGGAAGAGTGCTCAAACCGGCCGCCCCAGAGACCGACAGACTCTACCCGGGCTTGTGGAAGTCTGCCCATAAGCCTGGGGCAGAGAAGACGCAGAGAGACACCATCTTGGCTCAGGTACACCACATGTTCCTTCCTCAATAACAGCCTCTTTTATTCCCTGTCACCCTCTCTGTCAAGCCCCCCCCCGCCCCTCACCGCCTCTCTCTCTCTCTCAGGGAGCAGTACCGGGTCAGCCTGTAGGGCGGACCGCTGAGGGGCCCGGGGTGGTTCCGCTCTGACGATAGGAGGAAACTCTTTCAGGAAATACCAGACTGTCGCACGCGCACACACATGCACATATGCACACACACACACACACACACACACTTTTTTCACCTCGCATCCAATCTTTTGCACATAGTCAGAGATTTTTGTGCTACTTTCTGCTGGCCGGTACCAGACAGGGCTGCTTAGTCCTGCAGGCACACAGACGGCCCAGTGTGATGGTGCACCAGCCAGCCAGGTAGGGCTGGGAGCTGCTCTCCGCTTACACACGCTCTCCCCCCGACTGAGCTCCAGTGGCACGCGGCCAGGGCCTTCTGTTTTTTTATGGTTTCATTACAGCAAGCTTTAACGATTGAAGCCGATTAAACTATACATCACCGTAAATGCCGAGTGTCACAGATCCCCCCCCCCTCTCTCAGCATGGTTGATTAGGCCGCCGCCCGAACTCAGGTGGTAAATTATCACACAACACACTGAAATAAGGCACCTTTTCTAAAGGAGGGAAAAAAAAGGATTTACGAGGAAAACAGTGTCAGGCAACCGCTTCTCAGCCGGCAGGATCTCACCGTCCACCGGTGGGCTCTGAGGTCACACGTGGCCCGGTGGTTTGCATCCTCTGGGCGGGCGGTGGGTGCGGCCTCGCTAGATAAGCGTTAGGTCATTTACATCATCTCTCGAATTGAATGGTGGCTTAGAAATAGCAACCGTCACATGGTTGGATCGTGTAGGAATGAAAGCAAGGCCGACTGAAGAACACAGCAGGTGTTCACAACGGCGTCCTTTAAGTCTCCGTGGTGTGGTAGGAGGGCGCTGCGGGCCATATCTGTACATCTTGATGAGCCTCCCATGGTTTTGTGTGAGTGCTGGGTAAAGTTTGTGGCATGTTAACATTGACGTTTTGGTTTATGACTATGGCTTAGAGGGACGCTGCGTATTCAGCCCTTTGGAGGGGGGTTGTGGAGTCAATTTGTATGAAAATAAAAGAGAATTGTCATTTCAAGTCAAGTGCTGTGCATGTGTTTCAGACTTATGAAACCCAAACCCCTCAAAAAAAATAACATAACCTAAAACGTTACAGAAAATATAAGCAAAAAAAACTAAAATAATCACAAAACCTATAATGTAACAGAAAATAAAAGCAAAACATCTGATTAGTGTAATTAGAGTGTGGTGTAACAACCGTCTATTCCTGACCCTGGCCCGTCGCTAGCCGCTACCTACAGGAAGCTGTTATCAGTGGGGTGGGGAGGACGCCCGGCCCCACCTTCCTCTCCCAACAATGGAGATAGCAGGATCACGTTTCACCTTCCAAAGGCCAGAGGTCAATCCCATTTCTCAGCCCTCTCTCGGCTAGATCCTTTCCCAGGGGTTAAAGCCTCCTGCCGTCCAATTCACATCAGTTCACGCGTGGCCGAGGGGGGCCAAAGAGTGGCCGTCAGCGCCAGAGGAAAAGGGCCGGAAAAAAATGAAAGAAGTTGTCCGACCACTCGGGGGCCCCTCTCACACCAGGTTACGGGACATGTCTGGGGGCCGTGGTCATAACAAAGCTGGTGTACCTTCCGTAGGAGCGCCGTGTCATTGACATGTAGGTGAGGGTTACCCTAACAACCACAACAACAGTGAACCACGTGGGAGTGCTTGTGGTGTAGACAATGATGTTGTGCAATAGCCTGTTTATACTTTCTTTTCATCTCTCTCTCTCACTGAAGAAATCTTTGGTTGGTATTAGTTATGAATATATATTTTTAACACAGGACCTTTTAACACAGGGCCTCACATTTTCATGAAATAGAAGACACACTTCGATTTCATACATTGAACTGAAACTAAATGTTATTTGCTAATGTTCATGCATTGTGTGTGTGTGTGTGTGTGTGTGTGTGTGTGTGTGTGTGTGTGTGTGTGTGTGTGTGTGTGTGTGTGTGTGTGTGTGTGTGTCGGGGGAATTCAGCAACATTACACAGGAAGTCAGGAACCTGCTTCATCTGATAACTGAGCCCATGGAAATCTGAGCAGTGAGATCAAAATGACCAATAACCAGGGAGAGGCGGGGCCTCTACTCACCATGACCCTCACCATATTTAAGGTTGTCAAACATAAAACATGACTATTTTTATGAAAACTGCTCGTTTCCAAATGTATAAAAAGTTGTTTTTAACGACTTTGCCATGAAACACCCAGCAATAATACAACACAAAACTGACCCTGGCCGACAGGGTTTCAGCACACAGTTTGTTTAGTGTATTATTCCATCCTCTGAATATTTCCTGACAGACTGTAAGTTAAACTGTCAATATTGAGACAAAATGTACAACTTTTGTGAACGTATCTTGTTTTCCGGTTAATCTCAGTGGGGCGATGTTTCTCAACAGCATGCTTACGGGAACCCTTCCAGAGCCCTGAACCTCAGCCAGGCCAAAGCTAAATGGCTTTTCAGTGAACCGTCTTTGGAAAGGACACCCAATTCCTTTTTAAAACTGCGCTAATATTTTATGCTTTCTGCGAGTGAAACTACCCATGGGCTGCTGCCAAACACCCCAAACTGCAGCTCTGATAGCCGCCTTCATCTGTCAGGTGCCATAAATTAGGCCAACAAAGCTCAACAAAGCTTGTTTGGCGGATAAATCGCAGTGCTCATAAAAGCTGCATGGTTCTTTATGTCTGTCTAGTGCTCAAACATTCACCTCCGTGTATCAGCTCAGAGAAACAGCTGTCAAAGCACCGGGGCCGTCGTACCTATCCATTCCTCTTATCGCCTCACTGCTAACTGCCCAGGAATCTGGGGAATCTCGGAACCTTGCGTGTTCACCGACATCCAGCGTGACAGACTTTTATCTTTAAATTTGTGGACTAATGGCGGATCGCACGTAACTAATCACGCAAAATGAAACTCAGATGTTCAGACCGCAAACAAGCGCCGTGTTGGGGAAACAAGTGGGTTAGGCCGCGCGTCGTGTATGATCCTAACATTGGACTGGCTTGTATCCCAGCGCCACCTCTCTCGTCTCGGGGGCTACGGTACAATTCTGGGAACTCCACCCAGTGAAATGGGCCAGGACTGCTGCCTCAGCGCTTCACCAGCAGCCTTTTCTCCAAAGCGGCTGTGGTTCAGCCGGAGGTCTGTCTGCCTCAGCCCAGAGATGAGGCACCGAGTGCTAGTCAGCACTTCTACTCAGCCCCCTGGCTTCCCCTCTGGCGGCCTCTACCTCAAGCTGCACCACTGCCAGAGACAAAAAGCAGCGTAAAAATAATGACGGCTCACTCCTGTCCTGACCCCAAACGGACAGGGAAGCAGTGGCCACAATCACCATCTTAAAGCTTGAATGACGATTGATTGTCTGAAGGTGAATACCTCTGAACGTACGCGTACTGCAATCAGCATCTACATTTCCATTCAAGGATACTTTGGAGGTCAGCGTCTTGGCAGGTCAGAGTGTCTGATAGATTGCTTTGGGGAAGGCTTTTAATGAAATCCGAGTCCATTAAGAACATGTTGCGGCGGTGGTTTGACTGAAGCCTGCGATGGCTTGAATGGGCTCACTGTCAGAAGCCTTGAGAGGAAAGGCAGTTGCACACTAATACCAGGAAACCCTAAAATGGCTGACATATTTTAGGCTTTATGAAGCAGCTCTGCATGTTCACATAGGACAGGCTTGTACCGATTTACTTCGGTACAGGGTTGATCATATATCATGAAATTACTTCTTCTACTTTCTACTTACATTTCCTGTTCTATGCATGCACTTGCTTTATTTGTGCCTGTGTGCCCTTGAATTAACATGCAAGTCAGCCACCCTAGATTCAAGTACATTTTTTAAAAAGTATGGGTAGAAAAATATTCCATCATGTTGGTCATGATGTGTGAGACGGTCCGTGCAGGTCGGGTTATGAGCTCTGTTGGCCCGCCGTGAGGATAAACTGAAAGTGAACACTGACCTGACTTTCCTAACAGCCTACTCCCTACCGACAGCCTGTGTTTTGTTCACTGTATCTGTGTGCATGTACCCAAATGTATCGAGGAGACAGCTGTAGCCCAATGAGCCCTCAACCGCATAAACATAACTTAGGTCAAAGGTCATGTGCTTGTAGATTTTCTCCCAACGGGGGTCACACTTTGATAAAGAATGCCTCTCATTGACCTAGTTTTAGAATTCATTTGTTTTAGAATGAATTCCAATTCGATAAATAATTCAAATCTATTCTGAAATGACACTAATCCGGTAATGCAAACAGGCAGCATTGGTAGCATTCAGCACTGGGCATCAGGGCCACAGTGAATCTGACCATGCTCAGGCCCGCTCGCCGCTTCAACGTGACGTTTGTGTTTGAATGATCGAGATGGGACACACAGGTCTATCGTCCCCATTTTTTTTTCCACAAATTAAATTTTACTTCCTTGTAGAGCAAATCTTCTGAAATGGCGATGGGTTGAAGATAAGCCCTTATGTTGTTCTTGCTGTTCAAAAAGGAATTAAATAGGCAAAAGCCTTCATTTGTGCAAGTGCACATTCATGCACTGTTGTTTTAGCCAGCGTTAAGGGGCTGGTCGGTAGGCCAGCTTCCCCACGCACTCCACAAGTTCAGCACTAATGGCCTCCGCCCAGGAATGTCTCAATATCAATACTAGTAATACTAAAAGTCAAATGTATAAAGAATAGCACTGCTGTCGTGGTGTATTACACAACTTTACACATCTCAATAGCAGCTCATGCTTTTTGATGGTTGTTTTTTAGTCGAAAAGATATGTGTAAGTTCAAAGACAGATATTCAAGCGGTGAATTAGCTCTGTGTTACGCAGGTAACTAAAGCTGCGGTCCCGGGTATGAGTCCTGGTGTGGTTAGCGCTGTACACCTGGAGAGGAGAGGAAGAATAATCCTTGCGAGCTCCGTGCAGGCTGGTCTTAATGAAGGAGTCTTCATTATTCTTCCATATGGTGCCTAGACTGCTCTTCACACGCCTATGCAATCGGATCAGAATGCGAGCCTGACCACCTCAGGAAGTGGTCCAGCTCACTGGATCACAATGTGAGCAAGACCCGGTCTGGGGCTGTCCAGAACAGACCCGGTCTGGGGCTGTCCAGAACAGACCCGGTCTGGGGCTGTCCAGAACAGACCCGGTCTGGGGCTGTCCAGAACAGACCCGGTCTGGGGCTGTCCAGAACAGACCCGGTCTGGGGCTGTCCAGAACAGACCCGGTCTGGGGCTGTCCAGAACAGACCCGGTCTGGGGCTGTCCAGAACAGACCGTTTCTGCATCCTGGCTTGATTGGACTATAAAAAGTGGAACCGAGGTCTCAAAGCATGATCATTTATTTGTAAGTGACAAAATGAACGCTGACCTAGATATATATATATATATATATATATATATATATATATATATATACTGTATATATATAAACGGGTCCTGAACTTGTCTCATGAAAAAGGATATGATAGGATAATCAATGATGATCAGCGCATGAGAAATTCTAAACAGAAAAAAATTAAAGGGGACATATTATGAAAAAACTGATATTAGATATTATATTATATAGAGACATATATATTATATAATATAATTATTATTATTATTAATAATAACAATAAATAATATTATATATTATAAAACGGGTGGCTTAAATCAAGCGATCTGATTGGTTCCCAACTGTTGTATAATGAGCGTATACACACAGCTATGACGCCCGTTCAGTTTACAGAGTTCAGTATCACTCCGCGCCTAACTTGAACTGTTGTTTATTTATATATAAAAGCAATGGCATAGTTCACTGAAGCCTAAAAACATGTTGATTGCTGGAGAGGGTGGAAATGTTGTAAAGCAATAGGCACACACTGAGTGAACTCGACAGTAGGCTAAATTGCCGGCGAACCGAGCTACCGTCTCTAGCCTTCTCTCTGAAGGACGCTAGAGTGTGTTGCATAGCAACCGCCGTACACTTTGCCGGCAGCCAGGAGGGACTACTTTTTAGTATTCGATAAAAAAAAATGCTTTTCCGACTTTCTCGCTTTTTCAAAATTGAGGGTGTCTATGACTTTCATTTCGCCATACTTACGTAACCGTTTTATAAAAGCAATAGATCACTTCAGTCAGTGGTATACGGTCATTATACCACAGTTAAGGGGCGTTGTCCGTCCCGACGCGCAGCGGAGGGACGGCGACCCCCTTAACTGTGGTGATCACAGCCTGTCGTGATCTATTGCTTAAATATTATATAGATATAGAGCTCCGGGAGTCTGCAAACGGCAACAATCACTTCTCCTGCATGCTGTGGTTCACTCTGACAGCTCATTGGTCAATGGGCAGCAGCTCATTTGCATTAAAGCTACAGACACCATAAGCAGCACATTCTGAAGGGACTGAAAGGGACTGGCGAGAATTTGTTTTCCTAAAAGCTATTTCCAGCAAACAGATTCAAAAACATGTTTTTCGGAACTCATATACCATGTTTACTTGTTGGGAAAACACCATAATATGTCTCCTTTAAGAAAACATAACATCCATTCCTTCTCTCCTGAGCGACAGCCCCATCCAGGGAGTCATAAATTGTAATCCATCGATAACTTTGCAACTACTTTGTACAACAGGCCAGGCCAGCACTGAAACCTTAATTCACCCACTAGTTCAGTGACACAAAGCCTTAAGTGGCTGGAAGAGTGATCGTGCCGCCGTTGTAACTTGATCATCCGAACTAGCAGGTTGACTCTCCCTATCATTAGGGTTGCCATAACAGCCACTGTTTTTCACCTTCTCCGTGGATGACTTGGGCCATTGTCTGTCGCCTCTTTCCAGTGAACTAGACAGAGGACTACAGGTTACGCACGTCTCACCTGAGAATGACGGACATGTCAGGCGTGGATAGGAAGTCGGATGACAAAAGGCCCCGTCACACATGCCCATACTCAGCGCCGTCCAACACTGGCAGTTGAGCAATGCCGGTGCGGTCATGTAGACAGTTCTATTTTTAGAGGTGATGAGAGAGCCTGATTTTCCCTCGATCGTCACCTAGGAGACAGGTGTGACACTTGATCTGTGTAACGATCTGAGGAGCAGATGAGCTGAGTGGTGTGACGTAAACAAACGTTAGATGCAGGAATCCACGGAATCTCGGCTCTCTATTGCTCTAAAATATGCAAATTTATAGAAATGTGGTACATTTGATTAATAATCCACTTACATTGAAGACATTGACTTGGTACATGAATGCTGTAGATGAACAGGTATTCTTATGTATAACACAGCGTGTATCAAAAGGCGGTAGACGGCTCGATGGACATGCAGAAGTGCAACGGGCTGAGATAGGCCCAGGGTTTATTTGTCATTTGAAGATTAGAGTTTCCGCTCTCTTTGCACGATCAAAACGATAAAGATTCATCCAAATTCACAAACCAGTTGTTTATGTGCACATGAAAGTAACAAAAGGTGGAGGAGACATCTGTACCAGAATTTGTTAAGATTGTAAGAACAGTGGTTTACATTTGTCTAGCTATTGTCATGCAGTGTTCGTTTTAATTTGGCTCAGCCAATCAGGATTAGAATCAGAAACACTTTATTGATCCCCGGGGGGGAAATTGAGTAAGAAGCACTATCCATTTATAACCGCCGCTTGTCAGTGGTTTACTCCATCACTTCAAACTGGCACCAGTGAGCCTGGAGTGTCAATCAAAGAAACACAATGGCTGGAAAGAACCGAGGAGAATTCACAGAATAGAATGGGCCTGCACCACAACAGGGCCATGAGGGCTGAAGACGGGTTGTGGTTGTTTATCTGGGACAGCAGGCTGGGTATGATTACATTCAGGTATGGCCAGGTGAGTAAAGGGTAAGATAAGCCAACTTTGGCTCTGATGCATGGACGTGCACACAGGCTGCCAGTGGCCTCACCCCAAGAGGAATGAGGGCACAGAGAGCAGAGTGAGGTGAGGGAACGCCCGGTGGAATCACAGGGAGGAGGGCCAGGGAGAGACACGACTCCTCCTCCTCCTCCTCCTCCTCCTCCTCCTCCTCCTCCACCTCCACCGCCTCCCGCCCAGGTGGAAAACCTGCAGTGCTGTCCATCATCTTGCAACAGTTTATTCCCCTGGGTGACGTGTGAACCTGCAAATATGTCAGCTGGGCTGCATTAGAGCAGTGATACCACTCGTGCAGAGCGCATGCACGAAGCACACACAGTCACTCAAACGTATTCCTCAATTTATTTCAGTTTCTTCAATGGATCATTCCTGGGGCAGTAGTATTTCTCTCTCAATTGTTCAATATTGCGAATGAATGAAACGCTTAAACGTTAAGTTAATCAGAAGTTGATCCACAGGTTATACCTCCTATACGCCTATCATGTGATAATGTCTCAACATCCAAAGCTAAAGGACGGCTCCCTGGGCCTCAAAAGCAATCATCAACGATCCAGGGATAATGAGCTGGATTACACACTTTACTATTGCTCTAGACCTAATTCTGGAGATAAACCCTGGCAGAGCCGCGGGGCAACTCCTCAAACTGACAGCGGTATAACGTCAGCACAATGGGAACAAACAGCCCTGATTACACACTCATTCCACCCACACTCAAATTGACTTGTTCGGGCCACAGTTACATTCAAGGCAATTCTGACATTGACTGATTGACTGATAGCCTTTAACCACAAGGCCCTGCAATTATAACAAGTGCATGGATCTCTCACGGAAACAATTGTGCTATTATTCAGTTCACCACGTACACATGAAGCTTACTTTGGGCGTGCCGGAGCCCAGTGACTTCATTCAAAACAAGTGGTTTGGTTGTAAATGCACACAGACATATTTATTGCAACAGTTTGAAGAATCACAAAAACACAACGTTAAGGGGCTGTGGGGACATTGATGGACACTGTATTTTCTATGACAAATGCCCCTTATTTAAAGACAACCATCTCGCCACTTCCTTCAAAATATGTCCCAGCGCGGAAGTTCACTGCTGTATGAAATATTGGGTACATTGTTTAGATTTGACTGTGTGCAGTAACCGTGTTGCAGTGTGCAGACTGGCTGACTGAATGGAAAGTGGTGCACATCCTTCAGCAGCTCAGAACTGTCCTCCTAAAGGTCAAACACTTCACTAGAAGTCAAACCCGGGTTGGAAAAAAAAAACCTTGTTCAAAGGTGGGGGGGGTAATTTCTGACATAAACCCACAGCTTAGCCGCACATAAAGAAGAACACACATGGTGATGTGGCATTTAAACACACATACGCACACAGGAGCACACACACTCATGCACACACAAGCCAGATACACCTGAGCTTCTTTCCCCAGGTCGCTCCCTGCGGCCCTGAGGGGCGGGGAGAGGACAGACACACACACTGACAGGACTAATGATGAACTACACAGATATTAACACACAACCCAGGGCAGCCTCCTTTCACAGTGACCAGCGCTCACATGATACGTGCATGCAAAAGTCACACACACACACACACACACACACACACACACACACGCGCTTCTAAAAGTCAAATCCGCTACATTTTAAGCAGGAGACTAATGGCACCTGTGCTCATGCATGCATGTACACGCACACATGAGCATGCACAATCACACACACACACACACACACACACACACACACACACACACACACACACACACACACACACACACACACACACACACACACACACACACACACACACACACACACACAGGCGCACGCACACACACACACACACACACTATCGATGACAGGCACTTCCACTCAAAGAGGCGAAACAATGCTGAGCTGAGCATTGTATCACTCATTTCCTGTCTTGCGGGGGGTCAAAGGTTAAACACTCCTCATCTCTAAAACAGGGGGAAGACCGTGACACGCCATGCAATGTGTTAGCTTGACCTCCAGTCTTAGCTGGCCCACGTTTGCCCCGCAGATCTTCTCTTTCTCTCTGGCCTTTCACCACACAATGACTCACAGCCTGATCACATCGGAGCCACAGGAGGCCTACAGTATCAGAGAGACAGCCACTCTAGCGGCACTTCACCTTCAGCGTTGAAGTAACAGGCGCAAAGGCAAAGAAAACATCTTCCTGTCAACACGGTTCAGTCTCATGAGGAACATCAGCAGACCTCTGAACGGTATGCAAATCACAGGGAGGCAGAAAACCTGCACATCACTCAGCACTGCTCACAATCCACAGTGGTGTATTTTGATTCAACTGGATCAAACCAATCGTTCAACGGTACCTGAACCCTTCACCTGCATGTAAAGTAATAGTTTCTGTAGGTAGGCCTGCTGGGTTTAGCTAAGACGGACCGGATGCTTTACAAGCGTGATCCGGAAGCTCTGCCACCAGACTGCCAGGTGTGTCTAGCGCCTAGCTAACCCCGACCCCCCCCGCTCCGCTCCCTCCAGTGCTCAGTGCAGTCAGTCAGCAGGGGGCTTCCACTAATCCTCCTCCGTCACTCAGCCTCCTCTCTAATCCCTGGGGAGGCCGCGGCGCAGGGGAGCTCCTGATCATAAACGCAGAGAGCTGACAGCTAAGCTGGGGCCGCGACACCCCGGGGTAACCCTACACCCCCCCCCGCCCCCTCCCTATCCTAATACACACACACACACCAACACGCACACGCACACGCACACACACACACACACACACACACACACACACACGTCCAGGGTGATGACAGACACCCATGCCGAATGTCTGTGGATCCTAAACCATGTACAGAGGTCAGAAAAGAGTGGAGACGCAGCGGTCTGCAGGGACCATCAGGAGGCACACAGGACATGAACAGAAACAGTCAGCGCACGGTGGCCCGTCGTGCTAATGAGCCGACAGAGGGGCTGCTTCGTCTGCCCCGGAACAGCCCGGCCTGAGTGCCCACACAGGCCCTAGCCAGCCAGTACACAAACACACACTCCGGGTTGTGCGCTGAAGCTAGGCCTGGGCAATAAAAAAAATGAATGATCGTATCGTGATATACTATGGTCAATATCAATATAAAACATGTTCAACATACATCGAAAAGAGACTGGACCACCGGATCTAGCAGCTGGGTTTGTCACACAAACACGGTTCCGTACTTATTTACAATATTTGAGTGGTTTTCATTGTTGTGTCGACATTGGAGTATTGATCAATGAAGAGCAGTGGAAGGTCGTATTAAATGTTAAACAGAAGTGTTTAAATCCAGCGTGGTGATTCCTAGTCTTTTTAGCTCATTAAAATGATCAATAGTTATTGATATCGATCAATATGATCAAGTTTTATGGTGATATGTCTTTCAGCCTTATCGCCCAGGCCTAGCTGAAGCTAAATAAGAGTATCAATAAATCCCCTCACCGGGTGCCGGCTGGCAGGATACGGCGGTATTATTCTGCTGCCAGGCTAGTCTGGGCCGGTCTGAAGCCACATAATAGAGGCTGGTGGCTGGCCGCCTGGAGCCGCTATGAAGGATAGGTAGAGCGTCACCAGACCATAATGAGCGGAAATGAGATGACCAGGGAGATACAGACTAAAATACACCCTGGGAGAACAGGGAATATGGCGGCAGGGTGAATGGATGTTGTGTCATGAAAAGTCTATAGGAGGGATGGTGATTGCAGGGAGGGCCTCGTCGTGACTCTGCTCTCACAGCACCTTTCATCTCACAGAGGGGCTCCATGACATCTGGTCTGGTCGAGGATTGTAATTCTACATGTAAATGTACCCGTAGGAGTCCAGTGCATTGACCCACATCCCAGCATGTTCCTCAGAAAAGGCTCTGATGCTAAATTCTCTCCTCCGAATATATATCATTAATTAATTAATTAATTCATTCATTCATTAGTTCACTGCTATTGTAGGCTCAGGGATCTATGGTTATGAAAACTAAGCAAAAGATAGAAAATGTTGCATATACTCAAGCGTCCAAGTGAAACAGATGTTAAACAACATACTTCACTAATCACTTATGACACATGAATGCCTTAACATTAGACATCTGCCCTGGCTCCAGTTGCCCTCTGTCTGGCTCTGGTTATGGAAGGCCTATTGTTCCGCAGGTCTGTGACTCCCAAACACAAAAGTGCACAGCACCAGCTGTAGCCCACGGCGGAGATTGTGAGAAACCCGGCTTTGTCAGTCATTCACCATAACTGTAATAGGTCAAGAAGAACCAAAAACAGTGGAATATTTTAGACGATTTGACGATTATTTCACCCATGGCGTCTCACAGAACATTAACCCGCTGTGAAAGCCACAGGAACAAAGTGATGGGAGTACACAGACGGGTCCACGGCAGTGCTGCATGGGAGACTCACCACTTCAGTGGGGCGGAAGAATTTGGGGTCGACTCTCACAAGAATGGCTCCTGTCTCCTTGTTACGGCCAACCTCCTGCTCATTTTCACCCTCCCACCTGAGAGAGAGAGAGAGAGAGAGAGAGAGAGAGAGAGAGAGAGAGAGAGAGAGAGAGAGAGAGAGAGAGAGAGAGAGAGAGAGAGAGAGAGAGAGAGAGAGAGAGAGAGAGAGAGAGAGAGTTGAGGTGGGGAGGATAGAATGAGTTTTTCCCCATAGCTGACATTTAATTTATTATTCTAAGGTTTTCCAAAAGACAAAACATATAACTGTATTTCATAATGTGAGCGCAACACACACACACACACACACACACACACACACACACACACAGGTTAATCAATGTGATGAGCGACAGATAGTAGCTTATGTCAACATGATGGAGCGCTTCCTGAATAGCGACAGAAGAGGAAAGGTGGGCGGGTCAAAGGTCAATTAGCTGGGCGGGGGGAGGGGGCAAAGCACCGTCTGTGTGTCTGTGTGTGTGTGTGTGTGTGTGTGTGTGTGTGTGTGTGTGTGTGTGTGTGTGTGTGTGTGTGTGTGTGTGTGTGTGTGTGTGTGTGTGTGTGTGTGCGCATGCACTTACACAATTGTCGTGCCCACGTGCTGGAAGGCCTTCTCCACAAAGTCCCTCACACTGTGCACCTCCCCCGTGGCGATCACAAAGTCCTCGGGCACGTCATGCTGCAGCATCAGCCACATCGCCTGGGGCGAGGGAACAGAGAGAGAGAGAGAGAGAGTCAGATGTGAGACGAGCTCCGCTCTGGACGGGGGCCCGACTCCCGACTCCTGACAGACAGGAAGTGAACCTCCGACCCCGGAGAGGGCTGTCCGTCCGTACCTCTGCACTGACGTCACGCGCACGGGCTCATGGGACGCATGTCGTGGGAACGGGACCACGGCCCTCCCACAGGCCCGCTGTCGCACCGTTGGCACAGGCACACACACGCACACACACACACACATACAAACACACACACACACAGAAATACAAAAACACATGCACATGCACACACAGCAACATGCACACAAAGTCAAGTGTGCAAACAAGGACACGCTGCTGTACCACCGGAGAACCAGCCAGCCAATTAAGTTGGCAGCTGAGGGTATGATTCAGCGCTGAGCGACTGCAGCGGCCAATCAGAGTCAGTGACTGAGTTCCAACTTGTCGCTGTCACTGTCTATTTTTTCCACAAAGGCTCGTTATTATTCTTAGCCTGCAGGACCAATGAAAGCTGATCGCCCCCGGCTCCCCGGCCCAGGAGGCGCTGTGTTCAAAAAGAAGGCCGGGAGGAGCGATGGAGCAGGGCTCCAGCGCGGGGGGGGGGGGTTATTAGGACCGGAGCAGAGAGGACCGGAGCGCTGAGACGGATCCTCTGTGTGACCGGCGGGACTACAGAGGGGAACAGACGGCCTGGCAGACGCATGGACGGACAAATACACACACACGCTCACACACACAGGGACCAGAGTTCAGGAAGGGCATGGTCAGAGAGAGAGAGAGAGAGAGAGAGAGAGAGAGAGAGAGAGAGAGAGAGAGAGAGAGAGAGAGAGAGAGAGAGAGAGAGAGAGAGAGAGAGAGAGAGAGAGAGAGAGAGAGAGAGAGTTAGAGAAGAATAAAATCCTCCTAAATACTTCACAATTCTCCCAAGAACACATCAGCACGTTTTTATGCGCTATACTTGGATTTGCAGCAGACAGATTCGCTGTGCGTGTGTGTGTGCGTATGTGTTTATGTCTATTCAGTCACATCCACTGGTTTTATGGGATACAGTTGGACAGAGCAGAGGTTGGCAGACTGTCCAACATTTTATCTGCAGGATTTCTACTGTAGTACTCCCAAATTGTGTCTAACACACACGCAGACACACACTTGGATAAAGGCATGCACACACATACAGGCACGCGCAAACCCGCACACACACAGGCTAGGCGCACAATCATGGACACACACACACACACACACACACACACATATATAAAGGAAACCTACACACTCAGGTATACATATTTATCAATACTCAAACACAGACACACAGCCGTAGTGATGGACCTGTGGGAGGACGGAGGGAGGGCTGCCTGGGGAGGGTTCAGGGTCACCTGACGGCTCTGCTTGGACGGTTCCCCAGAGACGGCCCTTTGACCTCTTGACCTCTGACCCCTGATGGACAAACCAGATTCTCACACTCTGTCACAATCCGAGGGTGCACGTCCAGAAGTGGAGACGACTAGTACAGCTTAAACCTTCTGATAAGAATGCAGTCCATCACTATTCTCCAATAACCTAATAAAAGTCGTTCTTACGAAACTCTGAGACCTTTTCCCCTCCGGCTCTCTCATTCTCTCTCTCTTTAAGACGTTTTTACACTGCCAAATCTGCCCGTCTTAAACCCGCCTTTTCCTGGCATGGTCCGCACGTTTACATACCAGCTTAATTTTGCACACCGATTTCCCTTCTTGAACCCTCCACACCCACGCTATTGGGTTTTTTAATTTAAATGCGATTAGACGGCATCGCGGTACCAGGCGCGGGACTTGAGTAGAGGTGTTGATGACGTAGCACCATGAATAGTTTTAACTGGAGAGACGGTGAAATCCGCGAGCTGCTGACCATCGTGTGAGAGAAGGTGATGCAGTCGCATTTAACGAAGACGGCGAAAGATGGTGCGATCTACGAGAAAAGTAGACGAGGCTACTTCTAAAGAGGTCTCTGTGCGTTGTCCCGCCGGCTCCAGTGAGCCAAGAAATGCGGCTCCTTGATGAAGGGGGAAGATACGCCCTGGGTTTTACACAGGCAAGACTTACTGTGACATTTAAACCTGCTTGTATTAAAAAGGTTGCATATTGTAAAGGTTCCACATATTAAACTTTAAATATCTTGATTGAAGGCACCACCTCGGTTCGAACATGAGTCAAAATGAATCACAGTCAAAGGTAATTGCTGATGTAAAAACATCCCTCTCACTGTTAGCATGCCGTTTGCAAACGCTATGCCACCGAGTGTATACGGTCCGTCAGCATTGGAGAAAAAAAAAAAAACGACAACAATCGTTCTTTGACCAATTACTACTTCAACAAAAACTCTGGTTGCAGCAAATGGGTTTGGGTGCATATTGTGGTTTAGGCTCAACATTAAGTAGGCATAAATCATCCTTCCACACTGGTCCGAGTCTACGGTTCCCCCCTCACTTCCTCCCCGTTGTCCGCATATCAACTTAATGATCACCAGCGAACGGAGTGAGATCTCAAACACCGCCGCGTCTGCGTTTATACGACTGATTTTGACCGTGTGACTGGCTGATTATTTGAACATGTAATGGAGCTGACTGCTGGATGGCGTTCCCACCACACCGGCCCCTGATGAATGTGGCGAGCGTGACGGAGTGGACGCGCAGCGATGACTGGACGGCCAGGAGGCTGTCTCGGAGCGAGAGAAAATGTTTAGGATGAGGGACGAGTGATATGGTTTGGGCTAATTTCTCCCCGAGAAATGTAATAAATAGCATGTGTATTCCTGCTGCTGTCCGTTGTGGGCTGCTTTTGTGTGGGAGTGTAGTTTTTCAGAGTTTTTTGCAGAAATAATGATGTATCTTTAGAATGCCACTGGTCTGCAGCGTAATTGCCGGGCTTTGGTCGGGACAGTCCATTATTTAAGTCTTTCTCTTAATTTCCCCCTTCAGCTCCACATGCCAACCTCACTTTATTCTACACCCCCCCCCGCCCCTCACACCACCACCCACATTCCTCTCCTCCAGCACTCCTGCCAAGAGTTCCCCCCTTAACCCCAACCCCATCCCCATCTCTCTGGGGTGCTCTGCTTCATTAGCTGTGAGATAAACAGCTCTGAGGTTCGGTCCTGCAAACACAGCCTCCATCCGTCTGGTCACATGGTCAGACTGTACCCCCCGACCCTGCTCCCCTCACACCTCTGACCTCAACACACAAACCCTCAACAAAAATAACCCCAATCACAAACAATGCAAAAGTATTTAGTTGTTCCTGAGACAACACATCTTTCTAATTTGTGCCTCTTATCACGCCTAAAGCTGGAATGCTTAGAAAATAACTACAGGTAAAATGGTAGAGGACCAGACCTCCTGATTCTATGGTAGAGGACCAGACCTCCTGATTCTATGGTAGAGGACCAGACCTCCTGATTCTATGGTAGAGGACCAGACCTCCTGATTCTATGGTAGAGGACCAGACCTCCTGATTCTATGGTAGAGGACCAGACCTCCTGATTCTATGACCAGACCTCTCCCTGTTGACAGATAGAAATCCAACACACTAGCTATCCTTAGTATATAGTGAGAGAGAGAGGTAGAGAGCGAGAGAGGGAGGAAGGAGAGCTATGAGCGAGAGAGAGAGAGAGAGAGAGAGAGAGAGAGAGAGAGAGAGAGAGAGAGAAAGAGAAAGAGAAAGAGAGAGAGAGAACTTCCTGTCTGAAACAGTGAAACTTGCATGCATTTGGTCAGTCATACATTTTCTACCTCATTAGTTTATTTTTAACTCTTTGTCATACTTGTCTATTTATCTCTGCATCATACTTGCTATAAAACGTGTCAATGAGCAGCTATGGCTGTACCCAATCCACCCCCCCACCCCCGGTCCAGTCTCCAGCATGGTGAGGGGCCCTCTCCCTCTCCAGTGTCCCTGGCTGCCTGTCTCCAGCTCTGACATGTGGAAGGGCTCACAGTGAACACTTAATAGAGCGACCATTACAGCAGTAGAAAGCCATCAGCCCCAATCACAGGCTGCTAACACCGCACACTTCATGATTTACACACACACACACGTATATGTTCCTGCACACAACACACACACACGCACACATACACACACGCACACACACACACACACACACGCATACACATAATAAGAATCACTTTATCAGGCAAATGCTTCAGTAGAAAACAAATGCCCTTTTTAAAGTGATCAAAATAGATAGTTGCGTACATTTTTGCGCCTTGATGTATATAGTGGAACAGAATCTCAGTGATGGCCAAACTCTACTAACCTCCATTAGCAGAAATGGGAGTAGTTCATTGCTTTGAGACTTCTTTCTACAGACCATTTGTAGCTGAGGAGGCTCTTCTGCCGCTGCTTTCACAACCTGTCAGCCAGCTGTGAGATAAGTACCAGTGAGGAGAGCCTGACAAGATGAGAAAGGAAGTGTTTCTGCTATGGTCTGTGGTGCAGTATGGCCTCCTGGCCATAGAGCCCTGACACACAGCATTGATAATGAGATTAATGAATCACAGTTGCAGCCATGATGTCACTAGTGCACGCACACACACACACACACACACACACACACACACACACACACACACACACAGACACACACACACACACACACCCCTACGCACACCCCTACGCACGAGCACAGGCAACACATAAGCACACATATGTGGACACCAACACACACACACACACACACACACACACACACACACACACACACACACACACACACACACACACACACACACACACACACACACACACACACAACACTGAGCGACGTCACACTGGGACGGGTGGCATGTTTAAGATCATGCACGTCACAGAGTGTTTATCAGTCGCGCGTTATGGCCCCACATCCATCAAAAACTCTGCTACTTCCTGGATACAGACGCAATCATTTGCAGCCATCTCACTCTGAGATTAGGCAAATAGTATTGAAATTACAGCTTGAAATGAGCCAGGCCTCCACACTGATATCACCCACTGGAGGAGACTAGTGCTCAAACATTAGAGCTATGTTATACGTGTGTGTGAAGCTGAGAATGTGCGTGTTTCTGTCACAATAGATTTAACATTCCAACACAGTGCCGGATAAACCTTAACGCAGGACTGTGAGGAGCGGACGTGTCTGGCAGCTCGCTCAAAAGGCCCTTTTGTTCTTTGTGTGAAGACGGTGCGCATGAAACACATACATCATTCTTACGCAGAGACTCGGAACCAACCACGCATTCGGACATGTGCACGTGTCGCGTTGTTTAGTGGTTCTCTCACACACACACACACACACACACACACACACACACACAAGCCATGGGGCGTGTTAAGGTGTCTGTCTTGATGGGATCAGCGGAGGTCAACCCAGCTTCTCTAAACAGCCTAGTAACACATCACAGCACCGCCATGCTCGCAGCAGTACAGGGGTGCTCGTATTCAACAGGTTTCAGTACAAATGAGGACAGGCGAGAGAGAGAGAGCCAGATTGATTGAGGTAGAGAGAGACAGAAATACCTCCCTTATCGCTTTGTTTGTTTACTGCTGAAAGACTGGACATCAAAGACAAATGGAAGGTAACCTAAAATAAGATGAATTCCAAATGTACCAATCAAATCAATCCCTCTTCCAAAATGTTTATAATTTACTCGAAAAAGCCAACCGATAACGTGTGTATGACGTGCGCGTTCGGCCTATCTCTGAGTGAATAGTTTGCTCAGATACAGCCGTGTGTGCACAGGGCTTAACCTCGTCACTATAACGGGCCTACAACAACAAAACCCAGCAACATTACACCATGTGTCCTCCTCGCTTGTCATTTCCACACCTAATAAGTCAACCCGGGGTATTAAGTCATAACCTTCACCCAATATAACCACGCTGTCGATGAGCCCCAGCCCAAAAACAACACAGACTATTAACTATATTCCCCATTTAAAACCCAATAAAAAGCAGTGGTCAGCTGTCGCGGGGGGGGGGGTTTACGTCCACTAAACCAGGATCACTGACGCTTCCAGAGTTCCTGACTGGTCGAGGGTTCCGTTCTCCTGGACGCTGTTCTATTTTCCAATGAGCTTTCCATTGGGATCATGTGATGGTATGAGTGTATTCACAGCGTTCCGGTCGACCGCCTCCAGGCCTTTACCTACAGCGGAGCGTGTCTGGTGTCTCCGTCTAGCTCGCTTCGTTCAAACCCGCAATTACCATGGCTCTTTGAGGGCTTGGGATAAGTTGGGTTTTTGAAAGTGAACACAAACAGAGCAGAGGAGAGCGGAGGGGACTCCACTGTACGTTCAAATGCCAGTGGAGCCAGAATCGTGTTTTTCAAACGCCCTAGTTTGTCTTCCGTGATGTTGAACGTAGTAATCTGTGCCATTTTGTCACGATTACTAAAATAATACTGTTCTTAAGAAAAAACAGGTTAAAAATCATAGGTTTTTGCCAGTGCGAACCAGCTGCTGAATGCTGTACTCTGTGTTGAACTGGGGTGCCCTGGAAGATGATCATCTTTATGATGATCAACATTAGGACAAAGGGACAGCGCCAACAAGAAGTCACGCCAACGCCACGCTGGTGGCGTGTGCAGAGCTGAGTCTGGGCAGCAGTTAATGATGACGACGGCTGTGTCCAAGAGAGGGTTACGCTTCTGGGAAACCGTAGTATAATGACGCGGTGTGTGGTCGTATTACATATACAGCGTTGATCATCCTAACTCAACTATGTGTACTGGCGTGTGCCGTCATCATGGGAACAACTAGACCTACTATAACCTTCCTAGAGCTCTCAGCACAAAACACATTTCTGTAATTCTCATAGCATTCAGACCCGAGCCCGTCCACACCTTAAGGCCAATCGAGATGAAGCCACTTGGGTGTTGTCTCACTATTTTTATGAAAACAAATAACGCCGTTCTGTACTTTGGTTACTCCATTAAAAGGCCTCATAAGTACTTATCCGTACTACTACTGGCCCTCAACACACACACACACACACACACAAATGTGCGTGCAGTCACACATCGGCGCAGACACCCGTGAACACACACACACACACACTTTTTCAGTCTTTCATTTGCACACGTCATACAGTGATATGGCCACACACACACACACACACACACACACACACACACACACACACACACACACACACACACACACACACACACACACACACACACACACACACACACACACACACACACACACAGCGACATGCAAGTATGCACGGTTAACTTTCCCAGGCTTCACCTCAGGGAGCGCCGACGTCCAAGCGCCTGCTACGGAGCTGTGATTTTTAGCAGGACAAATTTATATTTTTTTCTCCAGCACATAGAACACTATTTTTAGAGACGACTGCAGCTCTGACTCTCCTTCGTGAGCCCCTCCTTTCTCTCTCCCTCTCTCTCTAGCTGGGGTTTTTACCAAAAAAGTCAGAGACTGATGCATTTTTCCTTGTCGGACGCAGACTGTCTGGACGTCAGTCGACGACAGACGAGGCTATAAATAAGTGTTGACTTCACCCTAGGACGCACACACTAAAACATACACACACACACACACACAGACTCACACGCACTCACTCACACACACAGACAGAAAGACAGACATGCACGTGCTTAGACAAAGCGGGTTGTGTGGTGAGGTTGGGTCTGGGGAGGGTGGGTGGAGGGTGACGCAGGGATGACGCATCGCCCCGGCCGTCCATCTTCCGATCAGTGTGACCACCAGCGCACGGTCGGCGAGCATCGCATCACTTCCTTTCTGACCCAGCACACCAGCTCTGCTCCTCTCCCGGGAGGAGGAGGAGGAGGAGGAGGAGGAGGAGGCTGATAAGGAGAAGGAAGAGGAGGAGGAGGAGGCTGATAAGGAGAAGGAAGAGGAGGGGAATGAGGAGGAGGACAAGGAGGAGAAGGAGAATGAAGGGGTCATCCTGTCTAGCGGGTCGGGATCAGGGCTTTGGAGCGGACGTGGAGACGTGACGAGCTAGCGTCTGGAGCTTTGACTCCTGGCAGCCATGGGTCCGTCACACATGGGCTTCACCCAATCATTCAACTGTTTACAAACGGATCTCCTCTATTGAGAAGAGCTGTTGTGTTTATGAATCAAGACATACTTTATGAATCCCATGAGGGGCTATTTGGGCGTTACAGCGGAAAGTACAGGGATGAAAAAATGCATACAAAATAAAAAGAGTGCTAAAACTACCAAGTATAATCCTGACGACAATCAAACAAAGAGGAGCTGGCCCGTACGGCCACTTCATAGACCAGGGGAGTCAAGGGAGGGGCGAGACTAGGGGGAGTCAGGACTAGGGGGGTCAGGACTAGGGGGGTCAGGACTAGGGGGGTCAGGACTAGGGGGGGGACGGGGGACGACGACAGTTGTGAGATGGAGCGAGCAGCAGCGCCTCACTCCCTACGCTGCTGTGTCCTTGTAGCTACAACACTCTGGATGTGTGCGGACAAGTTCAAGTAGTTGTATTGCCACACAGCTAGCTGATGGAACCGACAGACAGACAGACAGACGAGGGGAGACCGTGCTGCGGGACGTGTCTTTCCATGTGACGTCAACTCGAATGCATCCAGCGTAAATTACCCGTTCGGGCCCACCATGTCCACATCCAGACACTTTATATATTGCCACGTTACCATTCGGTTTCTGGGTAGGCCCAAATGAAACACCCACTAAAGTACCTTTCCAAAAGAGGAAAAAAATGAAATAAAATAAAAAGATCCTAATTTATTGCAACAGGATTCAAACGGCTCAAGATCCTCCAGCTATAAACATGAGCCCATGATGTTTATATGTTAGGCACAAATTTACACCCGTTAGTGGGTACTTATGGAGAACGGGCATGATGGAGGGACCACATTTTTCCCCGATAGGTAACAAAATATGCTCATTGCATTAACGACGACTGCCCTTATCCTCAAGGTATTGATATCGCCACTAACCTTGTTCACGGAAACACACACACACACACACACACACACACACACACACACACACACACACACACACACACACACACACACACACACACACACACACACACACACACACACACACACACACACTTGAACTTGATGGTGACCTCTTGCTGCATGAACGGTTGGTTTTCAGTAAACCAATGTATTCATCAGAGAGAGGGAAAGGAGACCCATAGAGAGTCATTCACCATTTAAGACTAAATGATACATTCCATACACACACACAGTCACACACACACACACAAGCACACACACACTAGCACAGAAACACACACAGTCACACACACACACACAAGCTAACACACGCACGCACTCACACATACGTGCACAAACACACCATGGCATTAGCCCCATGTACTGTGGACAGGGTTACTGTTTTAGACTCTTGTGATAGCTTCATTTTTACACCGTGAGAACATGAGAAACACATTTCTCAAAGGAGTCCACTCATTCGCTGTGGGTGTGGAGCCATTTTTAGGGGGACGAATACAGAAACGCTCCCCCACACACCCGGTCACATACACGCACTATGAATGTCTGATATAGTAAGAATATGCCAATATGTCAACCGTGAGATATGAATAGGCAGGAACAGGGGGCTGAGGAGGATGTGAAGGCGGTTTAAAATAAGCGCCTTCGATATTCTAAGCCTTATTTTCCACACCACATTCACTTGAAACCCCTGTTCCATTTCTTACCCCAAAAACACATACACACACACACATACACACACACACACACACACAAAGGGTGCTAGTCAGAGCAGTGAGGGAAGATTTTTATCCATCCGTCTATATATAAACACATGGCTATATATAATTTAATATCCATTCTTGATGAGTTGGACACTAACTCAACTCTATCCACCCAGACCCCTGTGTGTGTGTGTGTGTGTGTGTGTGTGTGTGTGTGTGTGTGTGTGTGTGTGTGTGTGTGTCTGTCTGTGTGTGTTCTTAATAATGTCACGTTGAAACCTTTCTCATATTCTCCTTAGCATCACCAGCGGGATAGTGTTGGAGATGGAAAAGTGTGTGAGTTTGTGTGGTGAGAGAATGTGAACGCCCGTCGTTGCATGGTCCACCTCCGGCCGTCCTGATAGGCTGCTGGACGTGTGAACCTTTTGTCTGCTGACGGCTGAGCGCTGGGGGGGCGGCGGCGGCTCCGACATGGTGAAGTATGGGAACTGTAGTTCATTAATTCCAGGAAAGCGGACAGGTAACACCATGGGAAAGGGGAATCAAAACAGATGATGTCTTGATCAGATGAAGCATGTTTGTTTGGAGAAGGAAAGAGGAGAGCTGGAGAGCGGGCCAGGGTGGGGGAAGGTGAGCCAGGGGAGAGATAAGGGTGGAGGAATGAGGAGGAAGGACCGAAGAAGAATATGGTGTATGTGTTACTCCTTAAAAGGCAAAAGTGGGAAACCACCAGCGAGGAGGAAAAGCGTCAAGGGGAGAAGGGGGTAGGATGGGGGGCGAAGTCGTGCAAACACGTTTGTCAATCAAAGTGATTGCTGTCTAAACTACATTTCCAGATTTCCGTAATGGCCTGAGGTTGAACTTTGACCCCGGGGACTAGCAACCTCCTGACCCCAACTCCCACCTGGCTGATACCCAGGGCAGCTCTGCTAGATCCAGACTCTGTTTACACTGCATGTCGCTCTGACACACACACACACACACACACAACTCATAAACAACACACCTCACTCCGGTTGTCACTCACCACAGGGACGTGCTTTTCCTCCTCACAGCTGTGTGTGTGTGTGTGTGTGTGTGTGTGTGTGTGTGTGTGTGTGTGCTTGTGGGCCTGTGTGTGTGTGTGTGTGTGTGTGTGTGTGTGTGTGTGTGTGTGTGTGTGTGTGTGTGTGTGTGTGTGTGTGTGCGCGCGTGCGTGTGTGTGTGTTCTAGATGGAGCACAGTAAACACCATGTATATGGAGCTATATATGCATATGTCGTATGTATCTACATATGTATGCGTGCAGCGGCAGGGTGGAGTGTCTCTTGTTACACCGCAGTCACAGGCGTCACGTGACGTCATGTGAGATGCGATCGGTGTGTTTATGGCCATTGTGGTCCCTGGGGGCCACTACAGTGTGGACAAATTGGACAATCCAGTGCAGGTGTGTCTGGGGGTCATTGGTGTGAATGTGTGTGTGTATCCGTGTGTGCGTGTGCATGTACATGTGCGTGAGGTACAAATCCTTGTAAAGCAGAGCGGGTGGCAAACCTGAATGACTAGTCTGGAAAAGAGGCTTGCTCTCCTTATTCGTACGGTCTGCCTGTAGCCGCTTCTCTATTGCAGGTGGAAACCCCCCCCCCCCCCCTCCCACACATACACTCCCCCACCCCTGGCTCCCATTCCCTATAAAACGGTCAGGTATCGGTGCCGACAGAGGCCCCAGCCAGTAAAGCTTTAACGGTATTTTGTCACATATTTAAGAAAGCTGTTAGTGTATTTATGGAGATGGCGTAGATCTCTCTCTCTCTCTCTCTCTCTCTCTCTCTCTCTCTCTCTCTCTCTCTCTCTCTCTCTCTCTCTCTCTCTCTCTCTCTCTCTCTCTCTCTCTCTCTCTCTCTCTCTCTCTCTCTCTCTCTCTCTCTCTCTCTCTCTCTCTCTCTCTCTCTCTCTCAGCTCCTGCGTAAGCTGGAAACATCTTGGATTGATTAGTCAGGCCTGAGAGGGGCCACACAGGGCCCCCCCATCAGCTGACACTAAATGCGGTGACACAGAATGGGAAAAGCAGCGGAAATATAAGACTACGATGTAACCTTGGCGTGTGTAAGGTAGACAGTGATGAGACATATGTGAACCATTAAAAATACATTAGATAGAGAGGATACTGGTGTAGGAGACAGAGCAGGGGAGCCAGAGACAGACAGACAGACAGACAGACTAGGGGAGATGTTCAATGAGAACTGAAAGGTGAGTGGGGGACATTAACAACTAGCCTGGAAATCCAGACCCACATCTAGAAAGCTGTAGGGTCTGGCAACGAGTAATGAAAACGGCCCAACTGGAGGGGCGGCACCAAGCATGCAATTGAAAATATCACTGCACGCAATTGGATGACACTATGACCAATCAGAAGAATACAACGGGTGACCTATCCATACCAGCGGCGCTAACCAATAGATAAGACTCTAGCCGTATCCGGTCTGTAAAACAGCAACGCTTTTGGCCCCGCCTATATCAGATACACGGATGTGATTGGTTAATGTTCTGGGCCAGGGGACTCGGGGAGTGAGTATATTGCTCGTTCCCAGAGTGAGCTAATTCAAATTGTGCTCTCGCAAGAACTCTGGATTACCAGGGTAATTAACAACAGCAATGGCCAGGAAACCGCAAACTCATAATTTTCACCAAAAACATAACACACATAAAAACTGATTCAGAAAACAATCCTCACACCTCCCTCAGTGATTGTTGGTCTATTACTGTTATCTCACAACCACAGCAGTCACAGACCCACTCCAATTCACACTACACTTCCTGAAACACACTGAGACCGCACTTACACACACATACACACAAAAATACCAAGCCACACCCCATTTCCTGTGGACCTTTATTTCAAATCAGCTATCAGTGTTTCTCCTGCTACTGTCCACTTCATTCTCTGTCACACTATTACAACACTATCACAAATATTATCCTAGCAACTCTCTCAGTAATACAGTAGAGAGAACACAGATACAGAGAGAGATCCCTGTGTAGACCACACACACACACACACACACACACACACACACACACACACACACACACACACACACACACACACACACACACACACACACACACACCACCACCCCCCCCCCTGCCCGGAAAGTTGTGGTCGCACACATACATGCGCACACACAAACCTACACACACACACACACACACGATCAAGAGCAGGACTATCTTCCATCAAAGTGGTGTCTCCCTCTTTGTGTTGACATTGTTAATGTCACGTGTGGCAGTAAAACAACTGAACAGACCAAACCACATCACTGTCAATGTCCCTGCAGCTGTTCCTCCATCTCGTCCCTTCCACGTCCTCCCTGCCACACAGCAGGAGCCAACCAGCACCCTTCACACTAGCTCTGCCATGTGTATGGCCAGCCTGCAGGGTGGAGATGAGAAAGCGTAATATGAATCGGTGTTTTCTAGTAGGGCTGAATGATTAAATCAAATTCAAACCGACATGGCGATGTAATATAACGCTATATGCAAATTGCAAAGGCTGCGATTTCTTTTTTTACTGTTACTTTTACTTACTGGAGATCAGTAAGATTTGTTTTTGTTTTTTTTACAATTCAATAGTTAAATTAAGATTGAACTATTATTATAATAATTATTATCATTATTATTATGTCAATTCATGCATCAATTCATCTCAACACATCGGCCTGGCCTAAAAGAAAGAGCAGTTTATATGTTGACTGCTTCCAATGTTGTGTTGGTCGTACTACAGAACGATTTATTGCTTGTTTAGTGAATAATACAGAACATAAAAAAAAGAAAAAAATAATCGCATACTAAATCGCAATCGCAATATTGGTTGAAATAATCGCACTTCGATTATTTGCCCAAATGGTTCAGCCCTATTTTCCAGGGTGGAGGACGGCTGTGTGACTGGGTGGAGGACGGCTGTGTGACTGGGTGGAGGACGGCTGTGTGACTGGGTGGAGGACGGCTGTGTGCGCTCACAGGACACAATGTCTCCACGTGGGGACCCAGAGAGCGGATGCCTTGTCCCCAGCTGTGAGGAGATTCAGCACAGCGCGGTCCCAACCAATGAAAGATAGTTAGAGATGTGAAAAGGGCTGTGTGTGTGTGTGTGTGTGTGTGTGTGTGTGTGTGTGTGTGTGTGTGTGTGTGTGTGTGCGTGTGCGTGTGTGCGTGCGTGTGTTCAAGGTTTCTAGCGTCTGGATACTTGATGCTGCTGGTACACCATTGTCTTTTTTCATTCTTTTGTCTTTTTTTTATGCATGGTTCCACACTAGGGCACTGACGAATAACAGAGAAAATAGAAAATATATAATTTGCATTATCTTTGTGTTATCTATTATATAAATGGATAGCACATTGTTGTACTATGGCAATATAAATGTCAATATTCCATGCCGATGAAGCCCTTTGAATCTTGAATCCAGTTGATAGCAAGGAGCTCCACTGTACACTTTGCTAAGAATTGAAGTGACAAATGGAGCACTTTACTTTGTTGAAGTCAGATAAGGGCTAAGAGGGGAAACAGGTTATGCATTTTTAGGACATGAGAATGCGCTTAACGATTCTGTATCCAGGACATGCAACTATTCTTACAGTATGCAAAAGTCAAACTCTAGATAAAGTTGCATTCATCGATTGACCTGCTTAATATTTCATCGGCTGATCCTGGGGATGGGCAAAGGCATCAGTACAAGCATCATGCATTAAATAATTCACCTACATACTCAAACAAACACACACACACACACACACACACACACACACACACACACACACACACGAAAGTACAAGGTATCCAAATGTACACACACAAAATAAAATCGACACAACCCAGTGTACGTCGACGTCAGTATAGTTGTGTGTGCGACAAACACAAATCTTGATCCATTACGGTGTGTGTGTAGGGACATAAGAAGGCTCCTGGGGGAACGGCTTTGGCCCGGTCAGTGCAAAGGCGGGCGGGGAACAGCTCAAGTACACTATCTCCTACTTCCTCCGAACAATAGGTCCACTATGATCTCATCTACGGAGCAACACCAGCAACCCCCAATCACTCATGATGTCACTTTCCTTCAGCTAATGACACACCTACAAATGACTCTTTTTGTTACTTACTCTCTCTTTCTCACACACACACACACACACACACACACACACACACACACACACACACACACACACACACACACACACACACACACACACACACACACACACACCCTTCATTGAGACTTAACAACGGTTGCGAGAGACCAATAACAGATTAACAAATAAGTGCTCGCATTAAGCCCTGGGCATGACACTAGGTATTACTGGGAAATCTTAATAATCACCTCATTGTTGTGTTGACATCACGGTTAAATTTCACAAGTGCTCCAATACCTGAGGGGTTATGTAAAGGTAGCAAAGGAATGCTCCTATCTGGGGAGAGATCTTTTAGTCAGCATATCAATCCATGTAGCCATCAATCAATGACCAAAGAACGAAGAGCGTAGGGATGAGGGGAAGGGTGAGAATGAGAGAGAGACAGAGAGAGAGGGAGGAGGGCGACAAGTAAAAATTGAATGTGATGGGTCAGCTCCAGAGGTGATGGTGGTTGGCGAATTATGTGGGGTTAACCATGTGGGTGGCATAAAGTACAGGCCAGGTCACCTCATATGCTCCAGTTAAAAGACAATTATGTGAAATAATAATCCTCACCCAACCAAACACAACCTCTGTGATAGGTCAGTCCTTCTTCTCTACATAAATATAATGCACAATGTAGTGTGTGTGTTTTTTTGTATGTGTGCTTATGTGAGAAGCGTGTGTGCGAGAGGCGCGTGTGTGTGTGTGTGTGAGAGGCATGTGTGTGTATGTGTGTAAGTAAGTGACGAGTGGTGAGTGAGTGAGTGAGTGAGTGAGTGAGTGAGTGAGTGTGTGTGTGTGTGTGTGTGTGTGGGGGCATGTGTGTGTGAGAGGCGTGTGTTTGTGTGTGTATGTGTGTGTGTGAGCGCTTGTGTGTGCGTATGCTTGGGCAAGTCTAAATGCAGCCTATAGGGTTCCACGACGGCGGTGTGCTGTAGGGAGTAGGCAGAGCAGCTGCCCCAGGACCCTGTAATCCAGCCGGGCTGGAGGAGCCAGGGCCCAGAAACACATGCGCCTGCATGGGAACAAGTCAGTGGTGGACACCACTGCTGCTGCTACAAGGAAGAACCCCAAGGCCACTAGAGAGGGGCAGCGAGGCATGGTAGTGATGAAGGCACGCCGGTAACCATCTGTACCCTCTACGGGTGCACACGCACACGCACACGCACACACACACACACACACACACACACACACACACAGATTGTTATCCTGACATCATTCAGGTGTGATTAGGGGAAGAGTTTAATGTTTATTGGCTGCTCTAACACACACACACAAACACACCCACACACACAATAAATCTCCACACACTAGGGGTGTAACGATACACAAAAGTCACGATTCGGTACGTGCCTCGGTTTTTAAGTCACGGTTCAGTATGTTTTTCAGTACAGCAGGGTTAAAATTTTATATTTATTCAACTTTTTTTTTTTGATTTGATTTTGATTTATTCAATTGTATTAAACAAATGCCTTGCACACATGAAAAGACATCAAATACAATTGAGGATAACAACACAATAAAGGTCAGGACTTATTTCCATTGTGGTCCTCAACACAAAACATCAGGACAAGACAAGACACTCACAGAGTGTGTGATAATCAATAATAAAAAAAAAAAAATATATATATATATATATATATATATTTTTAAAAAAGTATGCACCGAAATGAACTGTGCATCGAACTGTTAGACCCGTACCGAAAACACCCCTACCACACACACAAAAACACACGCTTCACCCCACCCGCCCCCCGCCTGGTGAATGGGAGCACCGAGTAACACAAATGTGGAAGACACACACAGGTGCAGGTGAACAGGTCATACCGAAAAACTCCCATTACCAGTAAAAAGATTGTTGCGATATTGTAAAGGGGTTAAGTAAGTATGCGGTGCACGTGTGCCAGAGCATTTCCACTGACGGCAGTGGTTCTGTAGCCTGGAAATCCAGACCCACATCTAGAAAGCTGTAGGTTCTGCCAACGAGTGATGAAAATGGCCCAACTCGAGGGGCGGTCCCAAGCATGCATTTGAAAATATCACTGCACGCAATTGGATAACACTACGACCAATCAGAAGAATACAATGGGTGACGTATCCAGACCAGCGGAGCTAACCAATAGATAAGACTCTTGCCGTGTCCGGTCGGTAAAACAGCAACGCTTTTGGCCCGCCTGTATCAGATACACCGACGTGATTGGTTAATGTTCTGGGCCAGGGGAATCGGGGGGTGAGTATATTGCTCGTTCCCAGAGTGACTCGCTGAGCAAATTCAAATTGTGCTCTCGTGAGGACTCTGGATCTCCAGAGTAGTGGTTCTGCCTTTTCATCAGTAACTCACAATTGTCAGGAGACCTCATTGCCCAGAGTAATAAGAGAGGGGGAATTCAGTCTTTAATGAAAAAAGACAGAAAGACACACTGCGTATGACATCCAGGTGCACAACTGACCCGAGAAACACGGGCGGACAGGACAAAGACGGGCATGCATGCGCGTGCGGCGTGCACAGGGCCATGCCTATGAAGTATGTGTGCAGGAATGCTCTCTCTCTGGCCCGGTGACTGTGTTTTATATATAGAGTGTGGTCATGGAAAGCTGGCTCCTAGCAATGCTGGACATATTTTATTCATGCCTGTGCGCTTGCAGTATCGTTGCCAGTGTTGTTGCGTGTGACACAAGATGTTTGACACTGCCCCTCTTGACTGACAGCTGTGTGTGGGCACGGCGGCTGGGAGCGTTGAGACACCCAATCCCGACGCTTGTGTCTTTCGTATACAAGCTGACACATACAAATAAACACGGTGCGCCTGTGGACGCTCGCCCACAGCGCTTCCGTTTAACCGAAGAATGTTGAAAAAAATTAAAAAACTAAACACGAGGAAAGTCTTGATGTTGCTAATGCAGGAAGCAATGTGAGGCGGGTGTGAGTGCAGCACAATGGACTCTGTTCAGATCGGCGTAGTGGCAAGACTTCTGTCGACTAGGACATATTGTCAGTGTCAGAGGTGCAGCAGCATGCGTTTCCTCTAATAGCACAATACCCAGAAATCCACTCTTCCATCCAGCTTTAGATCTTCGAGGCATGAAGAAAAAAAAATAAAGATCAAAATTATTTTCTCACTACTATGATTCTCCATAGCAACGCCTCCCCACCACCCCCACCACCACCACCATCTCCCCCCACGACACACACACTCACAGATTCCCCCAGACACACACACAGCAGAAACACAAACTGCCACTGGCGCCTTCATTAGAGACGGTGCTGGACACAGACGGGCTGAATCTATCCCATGTGTCCGGGGGGCGACTCCTCACCTCTTCAGCAGCACAGGATGAGAGCCTGGCGGGACCAGCTGATGAGATTCACATGTCCACAACCAGCCACGCACGCCATTCACACCCTGCACTGCACCGCCTGTATAGGCCCTGCACCGCCTGTATAGGCCCTGCACCGCCTGTATAGGCCCTGCACCGCCTGTATATGCCCTGCACCGCCTGTATAGGCCCTGCACCGCCTGTATACGCCCTGCACCGCCTGTATACGCCCTGCACCGCCTGTATACACCCTGCACCGCCTGTGTAGGCCCTGCACCGCCTGTATACGCCCTGCACCGCCTGTGTAGGCCCTGCACCGCCTGTATAGGCCCTGCACCGCCTGTATACGCCCTGCACCGCCTGTATACGCCCTGCACCGCCTGTGTAGGCCCTGCACCGCCTGTATACGCCCTGCACCGCCTGTGTAGGCCCTGCACCGCCTGTATAGGCCCTGCACGGCCTGTATACGCCCTGCACCGCCTGTATAGGCCCTGCACCGCCTGTATACGCCCTGCACAGCCTGTATACACCCTGCACCGCCTGTATACACCCTGCACCGCCTGTATAGGCCCTGCACCGCCTGTATAGGCCCTGCACCGCCTGTATACGCCCTGCACCGCCTGTATACGCCCTGCACCGCCTGTATACGCCCTGCACCGCCTGTATACGCCCTGCACCGCCTGTGTGTTCACCGATGGGGGCGACATGGGCCCTGGATCCTGGGCTCCCCACACCTGACTGTAGTCTTGGTAAACTAGCGTTTGAGTTGAGATGAACGTTGATCTGGGTACCAGCAGTCCTACTGCGTTATAGCAGAGCTTCAGGGGGGAGACGGCACAGAGCCTGCGGGCTTCAAATCAAAAGCTCCAGGGGTCGTGGTTAAGACCCGTTTCCTGTTTCATTACAGAGATGTTCTGTTGATTGAAGTCTATTTGTACCATGGCCGTTCTGCAGTTATGATTTGAAACCATTACAGACAATAAGTACGTTAGTGAGAGACACCTCTAGCAACCTGATTGGTCGAAACAAATATGCAAAAGAAAAAAGTGAAACACCCTGTCGTCAAAAACCACCAAGATTTGAGCGAGTCTAGTAAAGGACTTTGTATTTGTAGATATATATTTTTTTCTATACTGGCTTTGTCAATCAATATCCACCCTAAAGGGGACAATTCAGACCTCAGTTAGACCACTATTTGTTTTGCCGTTCCCTTCACTGGTAGCCGAGGGTAAGGGGCTGAATTTAGTGCAGACAGGATCTTGAAAAAGGCCCTTCTGACCATTCCCCTTTGGAATGTCTTGGTTGGACCGTCTTCCTGGAGGAAACCATATCCTTTGTTTTTAGAGAGAGAGAGAGAGAATGGCAGAGAAAGAGAGAGAAGCGCATAGCTTCGTCCAGCTTTTATTGGAAAGCCAGGGTAGAGCATAGAGGAAATGCCAGGCATATATCCCCCACCCCCACCCCCAAAAAATGACATAGAATAGACGGAGGGAACAGAGGACAATGCAAAAACATACACACTAAAATTGAATATCCAGTCCTTGGAGACAGAAAGCCGAATCATATGGAGTTGAAACAGGGGCTCGGGTGATACTGTGAACAAAGCGTGTGTGCCTGCATGTGTGTGTGTGTGTGTGTGTGTCTCTGTGAGTGTTAGCATAGAAGTGTTGTGACTTGTGAGTGGTGCAGACATTAAGTGGCTGACATTAGATCCAGTCTTTGTGGGCTGGATCACTCGCGTGCTGCGTGTGTGTGTGTGTGTGTGTGTGTGTGTGTGTGTGTGTGTGTGTGTGTGTGTGTGTGTGTGTGTGTGTGTGTGTGTGTGTGTGTGAGTGTGTGTGATTGCCTTCCCTGCTACAGGGTGCACCTGTGTCGTATAAGTGCACCACGATGCGGATCCTGGAGCAGCGATACATTTCCAATAACAGTCAGGGGGAGGGCCACAGGCGAGGGCTGGGGGACGGCTACTGTACATAGCTGTAATGGAGCACAGCTGTGTGTGTGCTTGTATGATTGAGACCGTGTGTGTGTACGTGTGTGTGTGTGTGTGTGTGTGTGTGTACGTGTGTGTGTGTACGTACACTCGCAGGACTAAAAGTGTGTGTGTGTACGCGTGCAAATGTGTGCGGGTGTGGACGTGATTAAGTGTGTGTGCAAGTGTGACCTAGTAAAGCGTGTGTGTGTGTCACTTTAAGCAATACATGATGGTGAGGTGAGGTATATGTTTGGTATGCATGAATGTGCGTGTGTGTGTGTGTGTGTGTGTGTGTGTGTGTGTGTGTGTGTGTGTGTGTGTGTGTGTGTGTGTGTGTGTGTGTGTGTGTGTGTGTGTGTGTGTGTGTGTGTGTGTGGCGGGGAGAGGCATGCTGCGTGCTGCTTGTAAATGCAAGAAATTGGTCTTTGATTATGGGCTGTTGAGATAGATAGATAGATATAGATAGAGATAGGCTGATAAAGAGAGATAGAAGGAGAGGGGGAGTGCAAGAGAAAGGGTGAGGGAAAGAGCGCAAGAGAGGGAGGAAGAGAGCGAGAGGAGTGAGTGAAACAACAGACTGTGTGAGGGCCCCCGACTGCCTCTTATTTGTTTCAACTCTGCGGTTTCACTCGTGAGTTCTTCTTCTCTCTCGGGAAATGAAACATTCATGGTTGTCCCTCCAAATGAGCGAGGAGGGAGGGGAGGGGGGAGTGCAGCCAGATGTGTGGGAGGTAGGAGGCTCCTCTCCCAGGATTAAAACCAGGGGATGGGCCAGCGGACCTCCAACGCCGGGGCCCTCTCCTCCAGGAGGAGCAGCCCAGCTCAGCACAAACCTCCCTGAACCCCCCTCCCCATGACCTCCTGACCCCACTGACCCCTGACCTGGGGCGCAGGGTGGGGGAGCCCACAAGGGCAACGTAAACAACCAATCGCCTGCAAGGGAATGGCTCTCCGCTTTTATTTTGCAAATGCTGCACTTCACATCCACTTCCGTGTGTACGACGGGAGGGAGAGTTGAAATGTATTTTTGGGGGTTTTACTCAGAGCCCAGAACTCTGCCTCCCTCCTCCTACCTCCCTGAGGTGATGGAGGCTGTTGTGTCAACCATTTAGGAGAGGAAGAGGAGAGGAGAGGAGAGGAGAGGGGAATACCATCAATCCAGCCGGGACCCAGAGCCCAGGACCACCGGCATGACAGCGGGGGAGGGGAACACTGGACAGTAGTGTTTACTGTGTGTGTGTGTGTGTGTGTGTGTGTGTGTGTGTGTGTGTGTGTGTGTGTGTGTGTGTGTGTGTGTGTGTGTGACAAATAGAGACAGTTGGGAGGAGTGAACGAGAATGTGAAGGAATAGGTCGAAGAAAAAAAAAAATGTTGGGGAGGGCAAGTAGAGTGATATATTAATACACAAAGGAATGACCCAAGGGTGGAGGAGGGGGGGGAGAGAGACAGAGACAGAGAGAGAGAGAGAGAAAGAAAAAGAAGTTTTCTTTTGGGTTTTCAGCAGAGCGAAGGGAGTACGAAAAAGGGGAAGCAAACAAACGTCTGAGTAAGGCAGCCCTCCTTTGAAAGGAGACTATTTATCGTTCAGAATAT
>NC_140279.1:20018050-20025550 GCF_964030765.1 Micromesistius poutassou | reverse complement strand
CATTAGAATACCTCAAAACACGGTCAGAGCAGACGCCACTAATCACACCACACTGGGTCTGCTACCACGGCCGTGAACTTGCACTCCATTCCAGTCGTAGACCGCCACAGCGTGGGCTCGTTCAAACAGTAATGGTGTTACACGTTACGTTCGTCGTTAAGTTCCATTCCTGCATTTCATTACTGTATTGAGGGATCCCTTGTAAAATACCTCAGCATTTACATTCAATGTATGTATGTATGTATGTATGTATGTATGTATGTATGTATGTATGTATGTATGTATATATATATATATATATGTGTGTGAGTGTGGGTGTGTGTGTGTGTATGTGTGTGCATGTCTCTGTTTGTATCTGTCCATATCTATCTCGTTTGTATATTTGCGTCTATCTATCTGTGGGTGTATCTATCTGTGTGTGTTTGTATCTGTGTGTGTATCTGTGTGTGCATCTGTGTGTGAGTGTATCTGTGTGTGTATCTGTGTGTGTGTGTATCTGTGTGTGTATCTGTGGGTGTATCTGTGCGTGTATCTGTGTGTGTATCTGTGCGTGTATCTGTGTGTGTGTGTGTGTGCGTGTATCTGTGTGTGTATCTGTGTGTGTGTGTGTGTGTGTGTGTGTGTGTGTGTATCTGTGGGTGTATCTGTGCGTGTATCTGTGTGTGTATCTGTGTGTGTGTGTGTGTGTGTGCGTGTATCTGTGTGTGTATCTGTGTGTGTGTGTGTGTGTGTGTGTGTGTATCTGTGCATGTATCTGTGTGTGTGTGTGTGTATCTGTGCATGTATCTGTGTGTGTGTGTGTGTATCTGTGCGTGTGTGGCACAGCCATGTTAGTTCAGGGCCAGTGCAGGGTAACATTACTCTACAAGGCTGACTCCACACTCACGACCCCAGCACCAACCTCCATCACCAAGGAGATTACCCTCCTTGATTTACAACCATGACCCCTGGCCATAGACACCACACACAACCATCTACCACACACACACACACACACACACAAACACACACACATCACCCATTATAGCAGCAGCTGTGGAGAAGTCACTCCAAATGGTTCTACTTGCTACTTACCACATGTTTGCATTTGGCCGGTAGAGCCCCTCTATTCGTGCCCCTACCACACTAAAACATATGATTGTATTATGTCACATTGACTGGCTGTATTAATGGCTGTATCACATCGGTCAAAATTCTACAAAGACATAGCATCGGTAGTTATACGTTGCTAATTACAATCCTACAAGGTTGCTTATATTCATAATTGTAATTTGAATCCTGTTTTGTAATTTTATCCCAAAGCAAATACAAGAAGCACATTATGTTAGTTTTGGCAAAACATTAAATGTTACATTGTTAACATTGAATAATTCTGTTTGAATTATTGATGTTGTCCAACATTACAATGTAGTCAGCCTAACAGTGCGTGCGCTGAATCATTTGAATCAACCATAAAGAGTTGATTGCCTTCTCTGCTCTACAGGAGCAGAGGAGCAGAGCAGAGCCAGCTCCTACTGAAGCAGAAGGGGGTGACCTGTGGCCCTGGAGAGTGGGCTGTGGTATGGGAACCCCACTGCTGGAGAAGGAGCCAGGATTTCACGGTGAATACAGGGTCACCCCATGGAGGCAGACGACACACACACACACACACACACACACACACACACACACACACACACACACACACACCAGACGGACGACTCTGCAGACAGAGACTGTAGGTGTAACAGTAGGTGGGTGGGATGGTGTCATTTCCCATATAACCGACACCAACTTTAAACGCTCCAGCAGAGACAGCTGGTCGGTTATGTTACACACACACACACACACACACACACAGGCATGCAAACGTACGCACAAGCAGATATGCGCAAAACAAACACACACACATGCGCGCAGAAACGTTGAGACACACAGGGAGATGACACACAGTATAGTATGCACACATTGACTAACGTACACAAGCCAACATTCACGACCCTGAGAGCCACGAAGAAGCAGAGCAGACATGAATCACAACCTTGAAACTGCAGGGGAGAGGGACCAACGCATTGGACACACTTCATACGTGTGTCACGCATGAGGCCTGCAGACACACACACCCCGCCATGCAGCTCATCTTGCAGTGTTACACTCAATGCCCGGATCCTCGTAAAGCACACACTGCCTTCACTGGGAATATATCACAATGCATCAAAGAAAACCGCAGAGTGTGAGACCTATACACGTGATGCATGTGCATCTTAAAGACACGGTCAGCTTGTCTACGCCAAGGTAAGCTGCATGGCAATGGAAACAAGCTGCTAATGTTACAAGAAGGAGAGAAAGAGAGTAGCAGAGAGTAGGGAGTGAGTGACAGAGAGAGAGCGAGAGAGAAAGAGGGAATTGAAAGAGATGAGACAAAGTGTTGCAAACCCGTCACAACTCACTGGTCAGCTCTCAGCAAATCGCGGTCTGTTGCAAGGTTCCATACGCTACTCCCATATACGTTACTCAACATTAGGCTTCACACACACACACACACACACACACACACACACACACACACACACACACACACACACACACACACACACACACACACACACACACACACACACACACACACACAGGCTTTCACTTAGACACAAACCCATCCCGGCTCACACAGACCCATACACAAATATGTGTCAGTGTGATGCATATACACACACACACACACACACACACACACACACAGACCCATACACCTACACACAATCCCTGTCATCACCTAGCCAGTATGCACAGATGGCTATTGTACAATCTCCTACTTCAGTCGTGCAATTTCTGAACGTTCTTTACCAGAAACAACCACTCACACAGACACACACACACACACACACACACACACACACACACAGTCTTGAGTGACAGCAGAGACACAAGGTGCAGGCGGGTCCCCCAGGAGGCCAACCAATAGGAGAAGGAGGAAAGAAACCAAAAGAAAAAGTAAAAAGCGAGTCAGTGAGCATGTGCGGGAGGCAGTAACAGGCGCAGGGTTATGGCGGCTTTAGGCGGGATCAGGTGTCCCTCCGCAGAGCGCAGGTCGCGCTGATGACAGGATCCGCCCGATGCGTTTAAATCAGACATGATGACTTCCACAGAAACCCACCGTGGACGTCCCCGCGGACCGCGGCCCGGGGGGCTCCGCTTCCAGACGGTCGTGTTCCGGCACGAGTGTACCGGTGTGTTCACCGCACGCACGTGGAGCGCTGTCCCCGCTGTGACGCCGACGTGTTGACGTGTATAATGTACCTTATAGGATCAGCTTTTACTTCTCCTCATTTCAACCGACTTAGGGGGGAAAAAAGCTGCAACAATGGACTTGAAGGGGTTTTTTTCTTTTAGGTGGAGGGAGAGACGTATGGGTTGGCCACGTGGCTAGAAGCTCCTTCTCTGACCGGACGGCATCTCACTTTGTATGAAACGTTCAAACAACCCGAGGAGTGGTTCTGTTGTCTGTGAGAGGAGCTGACTGGCAGGGCGGGCGTGGCCAGGGGACCGCGTCCACTGGTCAGGCAGCTAGCCTGAGGACCGCCATGCACGCAACGCCATCAACTCTTTATGTTCTCCTTCTTTCTTCCATTTCTCCTTCACACACACACACACACACACACACACACACACACACACACACACACACACACACACACACACACACACACACACACACACACACACACACACACACACACACACACAGGCAATTAGGGGGCAGCACCTTCCCAGGCAGGCCGGTTTTGCGTTATTGGTGATGATTAATCACTCTACATGTTTTCCCATGATCCTCAGCGCGGCCAGCACAGACTGACCTCAGCTTTCCATTCAGGGTTTGGCCCCTGAACGTCGGAACCTTCTCACAAGGAGGGGCCCCTGATCTCCTCACCGTGCCCGTCTCTCCTGGCTCTCATGACCTTTCGACCTGGCCCTCGTGAGGTGAAGGACAGATTGCCGCTGCTTTTGGCCCTGGCAGTGAGTTATGGTGCGTGGCGCTACAACGCGCTCAGCAGCCGTGTTTTTCTCACGCAGCCCGGAGAGGGATGGCAACACAATTACAGCCAATAAGTCCCGGCCCTAATGAAGACAGATGGGGTCAGCGGCGAGCACGGCTGGGTCACATTATGGGCTAATTCAGCAGCGTTTTACATGTAGCGCGAGATAATAGCTGTCACATGATGGGCGGAATGAGGCTTCAGTGTTAACTTGCCATATTCTGGGGTAGAAAAATTGTTAGGAATAAATGGACACGACTAAAAGGGGATCTGGTGTGAGAGGGACAGACGTGAGGGGAAAAGGGCTATTCGCTCTCAGCCTGCTCACGGTTCACCCTGTGCGAAAGGCAATAGCTCTCAGAGATTTGTACGTAATCTCCCTCTTGAATCAGCCAGTAATCTCTTTGCAACTGGGACTAATGCCCAGTAAAATGAACAGAGGGGAAGGCCCACCAGTCTTTCTGCAGTGGGAAAACACACGCAGCCACCTGGGATCAGCCGGTTCTCAAGTCTAACCCGTCCACACACACTCACACTCAATCTGGGGGTCCCCACCAGGGCATGCTGAGATAATGTGTGTGTGTGTGTTCATTCACTACATAAGGCCCAGCCATTGGCCATGTCCGGTTGGAGAAGGGGAGTAGCAACAGGAGGGGATGGGGGAGTTTGACTGGGTCAGGAACCCCCCCACCCCTCGAAAAAAAATAGCAGTCTACATATGGAGCTCATTCTTGGTAATTCACCTTTCAACTCCTACTACCGACTGCTCAAAAGCCACTTAAGCTGCTGCCCATTAATCAGTCTACATGCTAACTAGCAGCATGCTAACGTCACATACCAACAGCTAATGATAACAAAAGAAGAAGCAGAATTGATAAAGCTTATCAATTTTTATTGCTCAGCTTTATCAATCCATAAAGCTGAGCACATCATCATTACAAAACGTGAATGCGCACACACACACACACACACACGCACACACACATGCACACGCACACACACACACACACACACACACACGCGCACACACACACACACACACACACACACACACCAATCCCCACCTCCACCCCCTCAAACAAACACAATGCGAACTGGAGCTGAACTGGACCTGAACCTGGCTCAGTGTCTGTTTAAACTAAACGTTCCAAGTTAATGCGAACAAATATCCACAGAGCTGCTCAGAACTTTCCTCATATCCTGCCTTGGCCCACACACACCGACACACACACACACAACACACACACACCGACACACACACACAACACACACACACCGACACACACACACCGACACACACGCACACACACACGCACACACACACACACACACACACACACACAACACACACACCGACACACACACAGACACACACACACAACACACACACACCGACACACACACACACACACACACACGCACACGCACACAAGCAAACACCATATCAAATACAATATCTCCCTCTCATGCATACACACACACCCTGCCAAAAAAGGGGCCCCAGGACTAGTGGGGGCCGACTGCGAGGGCCCTGCCGGGGCGGTCCTGATAGCCAGTGAAACCCCTCACTTGACAATGCCCATTGTGTTCGGCTACCATTTCCCAGGACGCATTAAAACACGCCGTACAGCGGCACGAAAAAGCAGCCTTTAGTCAGAACCAACCCCACAGCCTTAAAGGTTACAGTGTGTCAGCGGGCTGAGAGGAGGAGCGCTGTGCTGCTGCTCAGGGCCTCGGTCCGCCTCGCATGGCGTGGTTGGAGCATGCGCTCCGACCACGGCCTGGAGCGCAGCCGGAGCGCTTTTTCCACTGTGTCCCGGTGAACGTGTGGTGGAAGGGCCGGCGTGTTCCACCAACAGTGACCCTGTTGTGTGTGAGGCAGTGCTGGCTGCCAGGGGTCATTTTCCAGTCGGCTTGGTCTAATTCAGAGCGGACCAACGAGACCAACGTGGAGGGGACACAGAGGGAGCGTGAGAGAGAGAGAGAGAGAGAGAGAGAGAGAGAGAGAGAGAGAGGGAGAGAGAGAGAGAGAGAACGAGAGAGAGGGAGGGAGAGAGAGAGAGAAAAAATTATAGAAAGACATAGAAAGAGAACCGTTTATTGTGCTCCTTTTGGGAATACAAAAAAAGTTTTAAAAAATAAAGAATCGCTTCTAATTTTCCCCTGAATTAAATAGTTGAATAATTCAACAGTGACATCACGTTCATGAAAACAAGACATTTAAATGTAATAAGTTCAATTTGCTGTAACCTAGCCAAACATAAAATTTAAATAAAAAGCATGCTCTCAAAATAATCAAATTCTATAACAAGGTCTCCAAAGTGTGGACTTTTCAAGAAAGCAATAATAAACACAAGTGTCTCAGAAGCCGCTTAATATTGGCTTCTCGGAGTGTTTATATAAAAAAAAAAGCATTTCTATGTTAAAACAAGCTTTGGGTGATCTCAGAGCGACTGGCCGTCGCTCTGTTGTCGAGTCGATTCCCACAGGCACCCGTCACATGACCGTACGGAGCTCCTCACTCAGCGCTCTCCACGTCAACCCGTCTGTGTCTCCATGTCTGGTTGTCTGTCTCAGTCGGTGAACCCTCAGTACTCTGTGTTCTCCACTCATGAAATCTAATAACAAATGTTGAGTTTTACACCGGCCCATAAACAGCGGGATCAGAGTGAAAAAGAAAAAGAAGAAAAGAGGACGTGACAAGTCATCTGCGACAGGAAATGAGAGGAACACGACTAATAAAGGGAGGGAGGGAAGGAAGGGAAAGAGAGGGAGAGAGAGAAAAGGAGAGAGTGACAGAGACAATGACACAGAAGAGCAGGCCTGACGGAGCTGCAGAGTGATGGATGGTTTTCCATACATAGTCTATAGTCCATAGTCATAATCTGTTTTCCAGAGACTATATGGATGCACTGCAGTGGATCTGGTGTCCACATATTCCAACTGGAGATGTCTTTAAGTTATATGAGCAGACAACGTGGGGACCTACAAATAACTTTCATGACAAAATCGATCCTCATTATTTGCCCTGATAAGGCTAGACATGTGCTGAAGACCAAAGCATAGCAAAAGCAGCATTGCCTTCATAAAATAATCTGCCAATACTTTCGATTTCAAATACCAAAATCTAAATAAATAAATAAACACGTGCTACTCGTACCAACAAACCGCTTTTAGTTTGTTTGCCAAGTTGAGCAATGAATGCCAAAACTGCAACGGATGAAAGAAGTGTGTGTGTGATATGAATAATGCATGAGTGGCAGGTCAGATTGATGTGGGCTATAGGGTTTCCAGGCTGCCATCGCAGGGGCAGTGCGGCCGTGCCCAAACCCAAGCACGCACACGCACACATTACACACCCGTACTTCAAAGGGCGTGGTCTGGACTCCTTCATCCAAAGACACACACATGCACCAATGTACACACACACAAGCAGCACAAACTCACTCAATCACGATGGTAGTTCAGACACACACACACACACACA
>NC_140279.1:19997010-20017850 GCF_964030765.1 Micromesistius poutassou | reverse complement strand
AGTCCTTGGCGTGGCCCCAGTCCCTCATGGCTCCCAGGTTGCCCAGGTTGATGCAGTCCTGAAGGCCCAGGTGGATCTTGGCCACCGAGCGGCTGATCTTACGGGTCACAAAGTTTGCTCCTGCAGAAGAAAAGAACACATGCTCAGTGCTCACATAATCACTCTTCAATAAGCAGAGTGCACGACTTATGGGCATAAGTCAAAGTGCAAAGTACAGACATGCGTGTGCCTACACACACATCGGAATGACAAACGGTGATACGGTCGCAATTGAATTGAGAATTGAAATCCAGCCGTTGATCAGGTGCCCACCCTAGCGACCGTGTCTCCGCTGGCCAACAAGCAGCCCTGACCCACGCCAACATAGGGGATCAATACGCCTCGCAGATCAACGCAGAGCATTACCACCTCAACTCCCCACCAGTGGAACCACACGTTCCCACCAGTGGAACTCTTTTGAAACCATCTCTTAAAACATATCCATTTTCATTTTCCCCGTTCATTGACAGTCTGGTGTCGACGCCGGGCGACCGGCCCATCCAAACTCCGGGGGGGGGGGGGGGGTCTGTCGTCTTTCAACAGCACATGAAATAACCCACGGGTGGAAGTTCCACCAGAAAGTCCTCAGAGAAACAAACAGGGCTCTGCAGATGTTTGCGATGCCGGGACCACCGTGACTCCGCTGCCGGTGCGGGGGCCCGGCCCAGGAGCCCGGCCCAGGAGCCCGGCGGTGCGGCCCCGACGGGGGTCTGACAGACAGGCGGCCCCGTGGCGCTCCTGACCCCAGAAGGTTGGTGATATTATCTCCTCAGAAAACAAATGACCTCCTAATGACTTTGTTTCCTGCTGCGTGATGCAGCAGAGCGCCGCGTTGGCCTCTCGCCGTGCGCGGCAGAGGGAACGGCGGGCCCTCGCTAATTCAGCGCAGTCCAATCAAAACACTGATTTTTTTTAAAGCTGGGTATCAATGCTAAATATTAAGTTGCCATGATTAATAAAGCTGTGAGCTTGGCTTAAAACCGCCATGGTGAGGATTTCAACTCGCTCCAGGCTACGTGATCCGGGGCATCAAACGGAAAAAAACATAAAAAATGGCGGCTAGTTAAAAGTTGTAATACAATTCGACATTTCAAAGGAAAAGCGATCATCAAAAGAGAATCACTATTCATAGCACACAGCATGCATCTCCCATAACCTTAGGGGTGACCCGCTCTGAAGGAGAGTTTACACAGGCCGACCTCAAGTCGTCCCGCATAAGCGGCGTATGGCAGTTCTCTGCGCGGCGGCGGTAGCGCGGCGGCTGTCTCTACGCTGTATCATCGCACTGACACGGAACAGAGCCTCCGTGGAGACAGAGAAAAGTCCCATGAAGCCAACCATGCGAACGCACCAAATTTGTAGGAGTCATTTGGTAGGAAAGCCACAGCGCTGTGCGGGTGCTGAGGAAACCCAGACCTGAGAAAGTCAGACCGGCTTATTTTAGAACGCACAGCATTGTGTGTGTTGTTGTGAGTCACGTGACCCGCGTGTCAATAAATCGTTTCTATTACCAAAAAAAAAAAAGAAAAAGAAAAGCTGTCTCAGCTCGGCATAGGCTCACCATTGAACGGCTTGCTTTTCTAAACCGTCCCATTCATCAACGCATTCACTTACACAACGGGTATATCCCCAATGATTATCATCAGACACCTTTATTAGGAAATAGCATGTGCTCATGAACCGTACATAAACCTCTGGAAAACCCCTCCTGTATCAAGGCAGTCCTGTCCTCGCATGATCATTTTGTCCGGCCCAAGGGGACGCTGACTGACTGACTGAGTCTCTCTCTCTCTCTCTCTCCCTCCCTCTCTCTCTCCCTCTCTCATATCTTATAAGACCTGGCAAGCATCATATGTTCTGCTTACTATAGTCAAATGCTAACAATCATTCATCTGTCACTGATGCATCTGTGAATGTCATCTCTGCTCCGTGCCAAACCCCCCCCCCCCCCCCCCCCCCCCCAACCCGACAGGTTGCCTTATCAGATCTGGAGGACTGGAGTCATTCATCATTCCAGCGCTAGCACTCACTCTGCATACAGGTGGACACATGTACATACACATGACCCTAAAACACACACATTAACCTGAGGAACCCGCACCGTGCGTACTCCTTCGCACACGCACGCAGGCACGCACTCCCTCGCCAACATATTCCCACCCCCGACACCGCATATTACGCTCAGTGGGGCCGATCTGCGCAGGGAGACCGTAAAACGGTAACTACAGTAAACGGACTGGCTGGGCTCCCACTGGGCTCCGGCCCGGCCCAGGGAGAAACTCGAGAGCTTCAGGTTAAACGCAGGTTGTCAAAACGGTGCCGCGCCGTTACGGGGGTGTGGGGATACAGTGGGCCCTCCCAATCAGCAGTAAAGTCCATTACTTTTTCCTCTGGCACACCTGTGCTCCCCCCAGTGAAGCTCACACCTCTGGTTGGAGCTGCTGAGCTCCCCCTGCCTGGCCTAATTGGTGCAGCGTGAAGCTGGGGATAGGCCCTAATGGACGGGCTGGCCTGGCCCGCGCACAAAGCCCACTCTGTTACTGGTGCGCTGTGTTAATGTGTTTCCTTTACTGGCAGCAGCGTGGCAGGACGGCCAGGAGGAGGAGTGGGGGAGGAGGGATTGGAGGTTGGGGCGGCGGGGGGGGGGGGGGGGGGGGGGGGGGGGGGGCAGCAGGAGGTTTTGGAGCCCAAAAGGGGGCGGCGATGGCCGTTTCACCTCGCCCTCGGCCCCGCGGAAAGTCCAATAAAACCATGTGCCGTGAAAACCGAGCAGACAGCGGGCGCCCTGCCAGAGACTGACTCTCTCCCTCTCCCTCTCCGTCCTCTCATTCCGACTTAGTAATTTCAGGTTTAATTTCTTGTTCTTTTCTCCCCCTCGTGTTTCTCCACTTCAATTTCATTTCTTTGGCCTGGGACGGGGCAGGAGGAACGTAAAACAAGGGCTGCTCTGGCACCGCAGGTACCTCGGCACTGGGGGGGGGGGGGGGCAAGGAAATATGGGAGCTCTGAGAGGACATTAGGACTCACCCCAAGGAGCAGCTTGTCTGCCCTGACTGGGTGGGGGCTACTGCTGGGGGCTTGAGCCATGACAGATCAGGGACTGATATTGTGGCTCTGCTGGTTGTTGTGTTGAGAGGGCGGGGCGGGGGAGGGGTTTGGCCTGGTCACTCAGTAGTTGGGATATTCTGGGCTGCTGTCATTGCTGTCATTGCCACAGTGCCGAGGAAAGGTGACTTATGAAGTCTGTCTCCAACCTGCGTGACGACCCAGCCTTATTCGTAACCTCAAGATGTCTCTGACTCATACGTATTTCTTTGACTGTGTGTGTGTGTCTTTGACTGTGTGTGTGTGTGTGTGTGTGTGTGTGTGTGTGTGTGTGTGTGTGTGTGTGTGTGTGTGTGTGTGTGTGTGTCTTTGACTATGCGTGTGTGTCTTTGATTGTGCACGTGTGCGTGTGTGTGTGCATGTCCATGTTATTTTTGCTTTAATTGCTCAGGACTAAACAGAAGTCATATTTTGCTATAATCCTTCATTACTTCTCTAAATTTAGGGACGGACAAGACAACCAACGTGTTCTGGAAAACGTTGTTTCCCTCAACGGAGTTGAGTCATCGTTAATAAGAAACAATATACACATGTCTCCCCTCTGTACAACGCCATGAGAAGTACTCCAGACCAGACACCTGGAGAGGAGGAGGACTGTTTTCACAGTCACATTGTTCGAGCCCAATATAAAAGTCTCCAATTAATTAAACAGACATCAAGTGATGTATTGGTGCTTGCCTGAACTAGTTGAGGAAAAACTCCCAAAAATAAATAAATATAAAAGTAACCAAGAATTTATTTTGCCATGGCAATGCTCAAGTTACCTCAACATGGGGGTTACGCACCTGTTTTGGAACTCACCCAGCACTGCAAATCCCATAATCCCATTCTGTCTTTTGCAAGCCCAAAGGGCTAGAAGCTTTGGGGTTCCATCCAAGTGAAAAAGACCGACCTATTTTCAACCTTCACCCCTTTCACTTTGAACCTTAGATAAATTTGGTAATGGCACAAAATCAGCTGTTTCTATCCCACTCTGGCACACCGGTTATCCCTACTGATTAATGGCTTAAGCGCCTCGCTTGTCAGAAGATTGAATGATTTTGCAGACCATGAATCTTTCCTGGGTCAGGAGTTGGCCAAGTCCCGCCAGGGCCAAAGAACTGTCAATGTCTGCCATCGCCAGCGTTGCACAATCCACGTCCCGGGTTGATCTATGAAGCCTCCACCAAGGGGGAATTGTTGCACTTCGTCCAAGAGAGGTCATGTGCTCAGCCCTGCCAATGCTGTTCACGACTGACAGGCTGCTGCCCTCACTTCAGGCTGACTCAGCTGACAGGCAAGGCGAAGCGAGAGAGCAACGGGTGGATAGGAGTGATGGATGGGAGGCCTGTGATAAAGCTTGAAAGGCAGGTCAAGAGAGAAAAACTCCTTTCAAATTGTGATGTAATACGTTGTGGTGCAATGTGTTAAAATGGCATTTTATGGAGGTATAAATCAAGGATGGGTGAATAAGGTAATACAGGCATAATGCCTCAGGACTAACTGTTCTCTGAAACTGAACACGGGAATAAAATGGGACGATTCTTTGGACAATACAAGAAGCGCCATACTCTCTTTTTGACACTCTTTACCAGTTGAAAAGAGAGAATGGAGAGAATGCCCAAAAGTTGGCCCATGTGTGTTTGGCACTGAATAACCTGCCAATCAACCTAGGGAGTGCCGGTGATGTTAACGCCTGAGCGTTCTGAAAAGGTACGGTTTGGGGACAGCATTTGAGCAGCCCTTCAAACTTTTCAAGCATCAGCTCATCACCTCAGTAGACCAGATCCACAGATTGCATGGCAACCTTGAAAACATAAATAATCTGGGCGTGCAAAGGTGAAACCTTGCTCATCCAACCATGACATCTGCAGCACCAAGCCCTAGGCCTCTGAGGCGCAGAGAGTAACTGAGGCAGGGACTGGGTAGGGTCATATGACCCAATAGGAAGAAGAGGAGTGGAGGACGTGAAGCGTGGAAGCAGAGAAGGATTCTGTCAGCGACTGTCTTCCAAGGTGTCAGACGCTGCTTATATACCATGACCAGAGTTCACCTGATGTTTAGGCCGCCTTCACTCAGCCTACTTCAAGAATTAAAAGCAAAACCGTGGGCTCTCCAAACTCTTCTTAGCCCTTGATGACACACATCCAATAAGTTCCTGGTTGGATATGTGAAAAACAACCCCTCAAATAGTGGAGAAATCATATTCCCTCACCAATTCACCAAGGCAATTGACCTTTCAGACTCTACGACTCAATGAGATACAGAAAGACAAAACTAAGGCCAGTGAAAAACCAGTAAATATATGTTTGTTTAAAGGGGCAGCATTGACATTGGCAGTGCTATTTCAACCTCTCAGTGCTGGCTAGATTTCCTCTCCAAGCATATTGGTATATTATTATATGCTGCAAGCGTGAACCACAGATTTCTGAGAGTGGAGGAGCACTGGGGACTTCCCCATAAACCAAGGGATTAACATTCTAAAAGCTTGGGGGGCGAAATGGACAGTGGCTATGTATAGGAAGGGTGTATTACAGACTTTCACACGCCAACGCATAGCCATAGGTGTGCGATAGTTTAATGTGCATTTGCCATTATTTGAAATAAATGAACCCTACATTTTGCTAAATGAGAACTGAAGGTATAGGGATTTACATGTTGATTGCACACAATGGATAATGCCTATAGTTAATTTTGGCTGGATACCTGACCGCTGGTTCCAATGATGGCTGGTGGCGTGTTTCATATATCTTGCCAATATGGTGTAGATTTAGCTAAAGCTAATTCCCCTTATGAGTATCACCGCAAAGCTTGTTTATTATGGCTAACAGCTAAGCTAGCCAGTACAACAGTATCTGAGGTATGATTGGCAGCAAATGCAAGCTTCTGTTTGTTTTTCTTCACACTGGATTTGCAACAGGTTATTTTTTCCTTTTGACTGATTGATAGTGACCTTTCCCAGTAGAACAATAGGGACCTCCTGTTTATTGGTAGAGCAGTTATGTGTTTACGAGAGTTACAGGATAAACCCGGGGAACATTCCTGCTGGGATTAAGTCCTCCTCAGATCTGACGGTCCGAGTTCCTCGTTGGCCTGGATGATGGAGAGCAGACCATGGTCTTGCTTTCTTCTTCTGCTAATTTCCTCCATGGCCCAACCAAAAGACCACTGAAGCAGCCAATAGCACATGGTTTGAAAACATTCAGCTTCATGGAACTTAAAGAACCAGTGAACCCACTGTTTCAGCTGTAATTTGAGCACTATGATATTTAAAAAGAAATGGGTTTTGGGTTGAGGGTTTTAGGAAAGAGAGGGGTGGGTTATCCGAATGGTTGTGACCCACGCCAACTTTGTGATACTTTTTTAGTACTGTCATTGTGTAGGAGCATCATAATGAGCCATGTAAGCCTATCCCTCCCTCAGACATTAAATAAATGGCTGCTCAGACAGAGTTTCACCCTCCACACACATTGTAGTTATACTATGTGACCGGAGGCCTAACCCTCACTCAGAAGCGGACATTCAATAAATGGTTGCTTAGAAGGAGCTTCACCATCCACACACACTGTAGCGTTATACAGCAAGTGTCAGAAAAGCTCAACTTTCTTTCGGACACCGCAGTCAACCGCTGCCCAGACAGAGCTCCACGCGTCCACACAAACCACGCCGCCGGTGCTCCCCTTGGTCATGACGTCTCACTGCCTCGGAAAAGGCACTCGGACGTCACTAAAAGAACGCCACCTTCGTTCTCAGCAGAGTGGAATGTCACATAGTGTATGTTATGTGCTTTGCGGAGAACCACGTTTAAAATAAAAAATAAAAAACGGTTTTGGGTTCACTGGCTCTTTAATGGTGGGCTGACACAAAAACCAGAATGACCACCATCTATTCGTTGTGTATCTGTGTGTGTGTGTGTGTGTGTGTGTGTGTGTGTGTGTGCACCCAAATCCTCTCTGGGATGCATGAAATCATAGCCTTTCTTGCTTGTAGGAGTGGGTTGCATAAGTGGTGACATCATGGACTTCCTTGGCTATTCGTGAGAAATTATAAAAAAGGTATACAAAAGGAGACGGTGCGGCAGCCCAATGTAATGAATGAATGAGTCCTTGGGCCCTATCTTGCACCCAGCGCAATTGACTTTCTACACCAACGCATGTGTCATTTCTAGTTTGCACCCGGCGCAAAGCTGATTTCCCCCCGCAGCACCACTACACTTGTGCCTGGAGAGGCATGTCGGCGAAAAGCAGAGGCGTGTTCCGGCGCAAATGATACTTGGTGCTATTTTAGTGATCTAAAAATTGCGCCAATGCAATTGCGCAACTGACCGAAAAATTCCTGGTCTAAATGCACTAGCGGATAGCGCAGTTGGTGTTGCTATTTTGACGTGCCATGGCAGGTCGGAACTGCAACGTATACACTTACACACACGTAGGCTATACACAGCACAAACATGCAAACGATTAGCCTAATTTAAATATTATGATGTCAAAGATTGTTGATGAGTGAAACTGCATAGAAATAGCTTGTGGATTGTGGATTTCTTTTTTTTTCCATAGGGCTGAACATGAATGAAGTATAGTAGGCTATGCTATGCGTTAAAATAATAATAATAACAATAATAAATTTGAGCAAAGTATATTCCAGCCTTCCCAAACAAAATCTCGTTTTAGGGTAAATGGTTGGTTAAATGATTTGGGAAAGAACAGCTGATACAGCGGTAAGTTGTACTTTTAAATCAATGCATCTGCAAACACCGTACAGCAAACACATATTGTCTTGACACAGACATCGTTTACAAGCCCATAACTTTTAGGATTGATGTATTTGATCGTGAGAAAACCGCGAGTGAGTGTTTAAAAGAATGAATGAATGCGGGTGTTGCTTGGCGCGCGTGTGTGTGCGAGCCCATCTGTTTAAACACACACAAACTAAACACGTAACACATAATACAGTCCATGGCGATGTATATTAACGGGGGGAACCCTTGCATATTATGAACACAAGTCGATAACGATAATGTATACAATACTGGTAACAAACGATGTTTGTTAATGTATTGCCGCATATCATTAAATAGACCCACAGTTGTGGCCACAGGACCGCGTCCACATATCATATGTGTCAAGTTGTCTTTGCCGCAATTTACATGACGAATCAGTGTTTCTGAAGTTGGAGAAGAAAAGGCTATTCCATGTGTTAATTAGGCCTATTATTTGGCCATAAACTGAGCCATTTGAAGTTTGAAATTCATGTGGTCGTGGATCTGTCTCAGCGGAGAATGCAAACGCGCTGTCAAAATATCAACTCGTCAAGTCAAATGCGCTGGCTCTTAAAGGGGATGGGAGATGGAACTCTCATTGGTTTATTGCACGTTACGCCCAAAACACACCTACGGGTTTCAGACCAACCCATTTTAGATTTGCATCGGGCGCAAAGCTCATTTATCTCGCCTTCATAATAGCAACATCGCCATAGAACCGCCCACAAAGCTACTTCGACTTCACGCTTCACGTCTGCGTTTGAGACCGTCTAACTAGGGCCCCTTATGCGCCACAAATGCATTCACAAAAGCTGTTGGAGGATATTTCAATTAAATGGCTGCATAGTTGTCACCCTGGTAAACAGCCGTCAATAAAGACATTCCGTCTGCTCCATTGACAAACAGAATATTCTCTCTGAGATGTAATATTGGACATTATAATGACTTAACTAATGCACTTCAGCTTAATATAGATGGAATATACCTCCGGAGAGGTTTTTGAGGTACAGTCCGGGATTCAGAAGCGAGTGACAGTCGCGGCCTGCATTCTATAATGTGGCAGTGGTGGGGTCATGGTTGACACCGGGGGCCTGGGTAAACATTGGCCTTTCCTGCCAACGCAAGCACCACACTGGGGTTGTGCAAGACATTCATGGGACATCTGGCCACATCAGAGCACGGCGTTCCTGTTTTATGAGCAACAACAGCCGTAACTCTCAGGGCATTAGACATGTCAGAAGCCAAACATGAAATGGCCGACTTGAGAAATGCTGACTAAGGAGACGGAGTGAAAGGAGTAGGGTGGGGAGGGTAGGTAGGGTAGGGAGAGAGAGAAAACGAGAGAGAGAGAGAGAGAGAGAGAGAGAGAGACACAGACAGACAGACAGAGAGACACTGAGAGAGAGAGAGAGAAGATGGAGAGAGAGGGAGAAAGAGGGAAGGCAGACGATGGGAGAAAATCTAACAAAAGAAAGAAAAGCAGTGAGAACGCTAAAGGAAAACAAGATGGGGGCTGACCAAAATAAGGATAATAACAGGTTGTGGGTGGGCAGCGTTTCTCAACCTTATAAGGTCATAACATTTACATGTGGACATAACCATCTGTGCTCCTCTGTGAATCAGAGGAGGTCCAGCGCTGAAACATAGCTTTTGCAACCCGATTAATCCGACGTCGTGGCCCGATTTAACGCCATCATATATATTCTCCCGTAGACAGAGAGGTTATTTCAAACGTCGGCCTCTCTTATCCAACTCCTTTTTTTCGTGCATAGCAACATTGACCCGTGGCTCCAGCGGCCGCTCTCCCCGTGGAGTCACATGTGCGCGGGGCTGGCTGGGAGCTCCACCAGTGCCTACCCCGATCTCTGTGGTAACCCATTAGGGTTTACTGGCTGACCTCTGACCCCTGTGGGGTCGTGGCGGGGCCTTCATTAGGGGATAAATCATAAACACCTGAGCTGAGTGACCTGGGCGCAGGGCTGACTCCGGCGCCATGTGGAACTCGTTTGGCTCGGCGCGGCGTGTAAATCGGGTTAAACCAGCGGCCGCCACCCTCGGGCCTCGCAGCACATATTAAAAACCTCACCGCACAGCCGGCGCCGACGGATCACTATGTGGCAGCATTGTCCGTGAGAGATGGAGCCACGGTGTGTGTGTGTGTGTGTGTGTGTGTGTGTGTGTGTGTGTGTGTGTGTGTGTGTGTGTGTGTGCGCAGTACAATGATTCCTGGATGAGTGGCAGCTGTACAGATGCAGAGAGAGAGTCCTACCTCTCCTGGGGCTCTCGTGGTTGAAGAGGATTCCGTTGACGGCAAACATGTTGTAGGCCTCGCGGAAGTTCACCACGATCCAGTAGGCATACAGCTTTGCAGCGCCTAAAGGAGAATCACAGTTCTACATGATATCTATCCTACATTGTGTACATGTTAGCAGGGCACAACGACCAACAATAGCATTACAAATGATGTCACAACGTCTACATCCTACTCTAAATCAAATGTATAGGACGGTACTGTTCTAGGTGATCAAACCATCCTGGCTTCATTAAAATATCTGTAACCAATATAATTTGGCAAAATTGCTTCCCTGCATTCATTTTCCCTTAGACCATTTAGCGTTTGTGCCTGATGAACTACATGAAATATATAGGTAACAGATGTTTTAATGAGTGCCTATGATGGTTTGCTCATTAAGACCGGTTTTGTTCTTTAAAGATTTGAAGGGCAAAATGAAAGGCCATAGATCTACATTCAGGTGGATCTCAGGTGTCGGGCCCAGGCAGTGTACTGCCAGCCCCAGGAGTTCTGATGTAGCATAGCAGGACGTCTGGACTGCACAGTACTGCGCGGCGCGTGCCTCCAGCCTGGCTTTAGTGAACAGAGGAGCAGCTCATCATGGTGTGTTCCTCCCATGGCAGAGTGCTGACAGACGGGGAAATTGTGAGCGACGAGAACATTCAGACAACATGGGGCAAGAAACCTGATCTCACACACACACTTTGTGTACGTGTGTGAGTATCGGTGTTCATGCAGGCATCAGTGTGCATGTGTGTGCGTGCGTGCGTGCGTGCGTGCGTGCGTGTGTGTGTGTGTGAATGTGCGGCTGTGTGCCTCTGTGAAATGCCTGTGTGCGTGCGTGTGTGTGTGTGTGTGTGCGTGTGCGTGCGTGCGTGCTGAAAGTGAGTGCGGTGGATATAAAGGTGTCTTTGTTACAGTGAGAGCCACTCCAGTCATCAGTGAGACGTTCGGCCTCGGGCGTGAAGAAAGCTCACACTCTCCCTCTGCACTTAAGCCTCCTTCTACCCACGTGCACACACGCACACCAGTGTGCACGTGAACCTTTGCATTCATCTTTAAACTATTGCATGTTGCCTCCATCTTACCGTAGGGCGAGCGTGGGTAGAAGGGCGTGGTCTCCTTCTGGGGGATCTCCTGCACTTTGCCGTACAGCTCACTGGTGGAGGCCTGGTAGAAGCGCACGCTGTTGGTCAGGCCGCACGTCTTGATGGCGTCCAGCAGCCGCAGCGTGCCCACGCCGTCCACGTTGGCCGTGTACTCGGCCAGGTCGAAGGAGATCTGGGGGAGGGGAGGGAGGCACAGGGGAGGGGAGGGGAGGGGAGGGGAGAGAGGTGGAAGAGGAAGAGAGTGTGGAAGAGGGAGAGAGAGGGTAAGACGTCGGAGCACTGTTTGGGTTATTAGGAACACATGCTATTCATTCCGTGGAGCCCACTTGACAAGAAAGAAAAATGGAGGGCATTATATGGAAAGGGGGGAAAAGTGAACACACCCACCCACACACGTCTCGACACAAGCAATGTATTGATAACATATTTATTTTGCAGACAAGAGGGCCCCCCCCACCCACCTACCCCCAGCTGACAAGATCAATAAAGGCCCTTGTCTCCAGCCAGTGCTGTGCTGCTGGAGATGAAGGCTGCGGTAAGAGCAGTGGTTCTGGGGTGAGTGGGGTGTTGAGTATGGAGCCCCTCAGAGCTCATTACAATGGGCATACCTCAAACTTAACCCTCCAGCTCCCAGCATGCCTTTCACTAGTATTGTGGTGATGTACTTCATGGACAGAGGCGGGAAATTGCATTGTGTGAGACGGCATCCCTGCTAAATTATCTCTTGAGCTAGCGACTTAATACACAAAAGCTAATAGAGAGTGCGTGTGTGTGTGCGTGTGTGTGTGCGCTAATGTAACGTATGTGTGCCTAACCTTGTCAGCATGGGCACATGCACACAGGTATACCCTCAAGTGTGTGGCTATGAAGATGCATCATGCAAAGTGTGTGCAGTCTTTTGTGTGAGTGCGTGCCGTGTGTGTGCCGTGTGCGTGTGTACACAAGCATGACCTCTGGCTCCACAGCAGACGTGAGGCTTTAAAGCAGAGTCGCCGCATGCCAGGGGCGTGCGGCCGGGGCCCTCGCCTGTGACCGGGGAGACGGTTCGGGCCCTTTAGTACTTCCACGCCAGCTCTGCACACACACCCGCCCACCCCTGGATAAAGAGCCCCTTATTCAACCCCGGGACCCTCCCAACACTGGGTCTCTGTTCCCCCTGCATGGGCCGCGCACATCCGTCGTTGAGCATGTACGCAGGTCACTGAACGCCCAGGTGGATCTACCCTGCTCTATACCCGGGCTCTCAGTGAACACATTTGATCAACAAAGCTTTTTAAAATTGAGCCCCTGATGGTGAACACTTGATATGATATAGGCTGCCAACCGGCCTCGATCGCTTGTCCTCCCTTTGCCCTTAGTGTGCTTCCTTGCACCCCGCCTCCTTACACATATGCTACTTTGGATGTACCTTGTGACGACTCCTCCAAGAGCATGTGTTAGGGGGGGGGAATGATGCGGACCTGGGGGATGGACCAACACCTCCTCCTGGTCAGTCCAATGCCCACCTCCTATTGCCAGCAGTGTTTTACACGTGAAAGTATTCATTATCACGGTGTTTGTAGAGAAACATTGCGTGAAAATACGATTTTCTTTAACTGTCTGCTTATTACCGAGTTTACTAATTGAATGTAGTTTACATACATTTACAATAAGAGGATCAATAATAATCAATTACATAAATCTGATCAAAAGATATATATATTTTTATAGTATGGTTATTTAATCAAATAAGGTGTTGTTTAATTGAAGTGTCTCCATATCTTAGCAGCTGAGGGGGGCAGGGTCCAGTACGCCTTGACAACTTAAATCAAACTAAATGCCTCCATGGACTGTGATTATGTAACCCAGGGCACTGATAAGATTGATGGCCAGATATGTGTGTGTGACTGTGTGTGTGACTGCGTGTGTATCAGAGAGGGAGGTGCTGGGGCCCCTCAGTCCAGTCCAGTCCAGTCCAGTCCAGCCCAGTCCAGCCCAGCCCAGCCCAGTCCAGTCAGATATTGGTCATTTCTGGGCAGCTAGCCAAACTGTGTCAGTGTTGGGGGAGTCCGTTTAAGAAGGGGATGTGTAGGTCCTGGGGACGTGTCACGTTCAGAGATTTTATTTTATTTAAGCCAGTCACCTTCCAGATTAAACCTCACAACTACATCACTGGCTCCAAAGCATACAAACAATGACCAAAGCTCCATTGCAAGTTCATATCAGATGTAGTTTGCATAGCCAGGCCCTGATAGCCTGTGGGCATGACTCTCCAACACCAAAGCTGTACGCACATCTTGACTCGAGCGTCATTAAATACTGATGAATGGGGCTCAATGTAAATGTATCACACCACAGGCAAAAGAGGGACTCGATAACACACACATCCTTAAAGCTACCCATTAACCCCCGGGCGTACCACTCATTCATCATGATTACGGCCAACGTTGTCAAGCAACAAACCGCCAAATAAAAAAATCACCCAGCGAGAGCGAGAGCACTAATAAAGGGAGAGAGATGCACACACAGCAAACTAAGAAGAACGAGCATCAACATTTAGTGTGGTTCACATGGGTTAAGCTGATCTCCATTTACATTTTAGAGGTCCTGTTTGACAGTGGTATTTACTGAAAGAGTCAAGGATTTAATAAGACTTTTAGCCATAGACTACTGAAGGGCGGCTATTCAATTCCTGCCCTCAATGTCCCAAATACGGATCATTATTTATTTCTGCCGCTGGCTGAAGAAAAAACCCACGCAATGTTGGCACCTGTACGGTGAAATTGAATCACAAACACTGTGCCCACTGGGCTACACCGAATCCTTTACATTGCCTTGGATTGGGGAGAGGGAATATCTTTTTTTCTAGCGATGTGGAAACACATTGCAGACGACAATGGAGGATGCTTGGTTTGGACCTTTTGGATGCTCCTCCGCAGCGCCCACACCCCTCTTCTTCTGTACGTTTGGAGCGAGTGGCTGGGGCCTGAGCGACTGTTGCTGTATGCAGGCCCGGGCTAAAGACATAGCTCCGCACATAGCTCCGTCTCCGTCATCGCGTAGCGCTCAGTGGTGAGGAAACAACGCAAAGGCAATCTCTCCCTGCCCGGCCTCCAGTGCAGTCTTGTCAAAGCCGCACAGAAACACACACCTGTTAGAATAACAAAGTTCTGTTTTTCAGGAGGTCTGCCAATTTGCCTCTCCATGGGACTCAGACACAACACAACACAACACGTGTGTGTGTGTGTGTGTGTGTGTGTGTGTGTGTGTGTGTGTGTGTGTGTGTGTGTGTGTGTGTGTGTGTGTGTGTGTGTGTGTGGTTGGTGTTCACACAGTGGCAACTGTTCATCAATTGCATCACAACACCCACAACAATTTGGACCAGTGCCAAGGGAAGCATTAACGCTGCAGCCACACACATATTTCAGCACATTGCTAGTACTCACATGCTAAACAATGCTTATAGCACATCAACTGTACCCCCCCCAAAAGGCACTTGTGGTTAATACACCAACAACAAATCGTCTTTGATAATGCGAATAGGAGACAAGGTGCCAAGATGAAGTGAACACACTGTGGGCATAAGAAGCAGAGCCATTTCAAACGTTTAATGAGACGAGTTCTATGATATTCAGAAGAGTGTGGGGAGACAGGACAAGACAGCAACTTCATTGTGAGCTGAACTACAATGAAAAAGCTTTAAGCTCATCAACACTCGTTCAGTGACTGCTATTCCGCCTTGGATGAAGAACACGGGCAATCAAACTTATTGGTCAAACTAACGATGTACAATATAGTGCAAGTTTTATATTTTTGCTATGTGTATTATTGTACTTTATCGTTATTAGTATGTTAGTCTGGTTTATTCCAACAATGTACTGGAGTGTGCTATTTCCTGCGTTACCCAGAGCTCCCCGCCCATCTTTCCAACCTTGACGTCGACTACTATCAACTGCAGTACTGCCAGATGCTGGGCAAAAAAACATCTGTTTGCTACGACATTGCTCCAGGATAACAGGAGATGATAGCACGATAATAATGTATGGATCCGCTAAATGACCAATTTCTCCCAGTCTGAATATTCCAAAATGGACTTTGATGTTCAACTAAAGCAGGCAGGGCATCTCCCACTTATAAATACAAAGGAATTCATATCAGACAATATTCCTTGTTTTATCCTGATATGAAGGATGATTTCTTTTTTTAACCCAAACTAAAAATAATAATATATAATAAGTTTTTTTTGGGATATATATATATACACAAATATACACACAAGCATAAATAGTGCAATGGGTTTAAAAAACCAGCGAGTCACCGATAGCTGCCAGACAGCATACAAGGCAGGCCCATACGCAACGAGCAACAACCCCACGCAGAGACCAACGATGCGCGTAGTCCGTCTACACAGAGACCCGTGCAGGCCCGTGGCAGGCGCCCCGGGGAGACGGGAGACGGGAGCAGGGCTTGACATGCAGGCCAGGCCCCCGCTAATCCCTCTCCCCGCCGACGTTCACTCATCACATCGCAGCCATCTGCATCGTCCCCCCGTCTGGTGGGTCTAATTACAGCCCGATCTGCAGGGCCGGGAGGTGGCTGCAGCTATGGCAATGAGTAAATAAATACCGCTCAGACACGTGGGGTGGAGGTTGGGGGGGAGCGTGCAGAGCAGAGCTGCTACGTGCCGTTAGGGCGTCTGTCAGAGACCTGCAGAACCAGAGCTGGAGATTGGCTGTCAACGTCGGGATTTAGGGAGCTCTCTCTCTCTCTCTCTCTCTCTCTCTCTCTCTCTCTCTCTCTCTCTCTCTCTCTCTCTCTCTCTCTCTCTCTCTCTCTCTCTCTCTCTCTCTCTCTCTCTCTCTCTCTCTCTCTCTCTCTCTCTCTCTCTCCTCTCTCTCTCTCTCTCTCTCTCTCTCTCTCTCTCTCTCTCTCTCTCTCTCTCTCTCCGTGGACGACGCCCTTCTCCCACACCTCGTGCACCGACATGCAGGGAATGCGAGGAATGCAGCGGCTCGTGTGACGTGGCTCGTGTCAAACCTCGGCGTCTCCCGGGATGGACTGAGAGATGTGTGGCACCAACATCAATTCAGGTCTCCTGACATTAAAGCTGATAACGACTTGTGAGGTGAAATGTAACCCAATGTTTTATTGCTCCAACCTTCAGCACTGAACAGCCTGAATAACCCTTTAAACAGGCAGCAGACGAAGGGGTTTGTTGTAAAACACGGAGCAGAAAAGGTAGAGCAGACTGATCAATGATGTGATAATGTACACAGGAAACACAGAAAATAGAGTTGAATCCGAAGTGTCTTGCAATTCTCTCTGGATGAGGCAAGCAGAGGAAGAGTCAGAGGACTTACGGATAAGAAGCCCTGCCTGCCTCTAGTACCATACCACCAACCACACCAACACAAACACATGGCGAAAGGACCACACACACACACACACACACACACACACACTCACACACACACACACACACACACACACACACACACACACACACACACACACACACACACACACACACACACACACACACACACACACACACTTTGGATCACTTCCAAGGGCAACTGGGAAATGTTGCATGACAGACCAATAAATAATAACTCCAATGAAAAATGCATAATGGTGACATACTGAAGTTAAATCCTTATTTAGAAAATACCCCATCAGTACAATTTTGCATGTTATGGTCATTTGGGAATGTTGGTACCCACCCTAGTCAGCCCACTCTGCCCAGCTGACACTCATCTGCTGAAGACGGGGTGCTTGCATGACCCTCTCTTAGTAAGAGGGTGGCTGAGTCCTGACAAATCATCACCCCCACCTCCTCACCTATACCCCCACCCCCTCACCTATACCCCCAACAGCCACCCCCTGACCCCTCCCACCAATCACCCCCTCACCTATACCCCCAACAGCCACCCCCTCACCCCCCCAGAGCCCTCCCACCAATCACCCCCTCACCCCCCCCAGAGCCCCTCCCACCAATCACCCCTCACCCCCCCCCTCACCCCTCCCACCAATCACCCCCTCACCCCCCCAGAGCCCCTCCCACCAATCACCCCCTCACCCCCCCCAGAGCCCCTCCCACCAATCACCCCCTCACCCCCCCCAGAGCCCCTCCCACCAATCACCCCCTCGCCCCTCCCACCAATCACCCCTCACCCCTCCCACCAATCACCCCCTCACCCCCCCCCCAGAGCCCCTCCCACCAATCACCCCCTCACCCCCCCCAGAGCCCCTCCCACCAATCACCCCCTCACCCCCCCAGAGCCCCTCCTACCAATCACCCCCTCACCCCCCAGAGCCCCTCCTACCAATCACCCCCTCACCCCCCCCAGAGCCCTCCTACCAATCACCCCTCACCCGCCACAGCCACCCTAAGAAAACACCTCCACCGTCACCCCACCTAACAGTGCTCACTGGATGAATGCTGCTCTTGTGAGCGTAGGAAGCCACTGCCCACCCACTCACCTCCACCCCTTCCACACACACACACACACACACACACAGCTGCCCTGGCGTTGCATACATGATCCTTAAATAGAAGTGAAGGCTGGGGACCACCGCCCCTGCAGGTGCTGCAACTCTGTTGGTTACACACACACACACACACACACACACACACACACACACACACACACACACACACACACACACACACACACACACACACACACACACACACACACACACACACACACACGGGTCCACATCATTTTCGTCTCCGTCCCTCTCTGTCCCACACACACACACACACACACAGGTTAGTAAGTGCACACATACGGGTGCACAGACTCATGTATACACGGACATGTATACGCACACCACAAGAACACACACACACACCCATAAATACACACACACATGCAGACCACACTCCGCCACAAGCACACATTATAACGCCCACTTTAGCTACTCTGCTAGCTGTCAAACATCCTTGCCATCCAGCCCCGGGCCAGAGGCTGCTTTTACCCATACGCCTTTACACAAACCTCAACCCCCACCAAGACCCCCTGGACAGAGGCACAACAGCTGTGTGTGTGTGTGTGTGGACAGGATCTAGGGTGTGTGTGTGTGTGTGTGTGTGTGTGTGTGTGTGTGTGTGTGTGTGTGTGTGTGTGTGTGTGTGTGTAGGATCTAGGGTGTGTGTGTGTGTGTGTGTGTGTGTGTGTGTGGACAGGATCTAGGCTATTCAGTATTGTTGGGCATTTTTGTGGTGCCTCTGTGGCTATAAATACCTTCTTTCCTGTCAAAGAGAGTTTAGATTTCTCTCCTTTGTAAAATGAATGTGTGCACATTTGTCAAGGGGAAAGTGCACACTCCCCACGTGACATAGTGGGAGAGTCACGCAAAATTAGACATTACCCCTGCCTGCAAAGTTCCAGTGTGTGTAAGTGTGTTCAGAGTGCAGGACGGAGGTGAATTGATTGTGTTGAATTGCGTTCTGTGCATGCTTGAGGGGGCGTGAGCCGGAAGTAGAAGGAGACGATAGTCGTGTTGTTGTCGCCGTCGGAAAACGAGAAACGGCAATTTATTTTAAAAGGTGGTGCAGAAGATGGAGGAAGCCGGTGAATGTAGTTAGCCCCTATAAGAATTGTGTCCCGGCCGCGGGAGCGCGCATGGCATGCATTCATTAAAGGTGGAAGCACACAGACACTACGCTTCGATTTAACCAAAGGCTGAATTAAAAGTACACGTTTTTCTAAATGTGGGTCATCAACGAGGTTGTAAAGTAGTAACTTCGGGCACATCTGTCAAAATAAATGTTTTTTTCTCCCGATGTGTTTACGATCTTTATTCATTCCTTGCGATGCGGCGGGGAATGCCGTATACGGACGGGCGGCGGAGGGGCTGCTCCAGTGGGAGAAAGATGATTTCAGTAGACAGCTGTCAACTCACTTCGGGTCGGCGATTTATTTAAAAAGCTGACGCAGAAGATGGAGGAAGCCGGTGTCGTGCCAATGTAGTTACCACCTCTAGGTCGTACGCGGACTCCTCCGCTGGCAGAGCAGCCGGAGGAGTCCGCATACGACGGAGATGAAATGATGTGGACCCGAAGTGAACTGACAGCTGTCTACTGAAAACATCTTTCTCGAATGCCGCCTGAGTTTGTTGTTGCTGGTGACGTAAAGAGGTCAGCCGGTGGCTCTATTACCACTAGTTGAAATGGGCACAGCGCCACCTATCGTACCGGGGTATGACACGCTTCGGCCAATGAATCGATTTACTCACCGCCATGTATACCTGGACAATTGCAGTTGTCCAATTGAGGAGCATAGTCGAACTATGGCTTTAATCGAATTAAGCTGTGCATGTAAACGTACTGAATATGTGTGTGTGTGTGTGTGTGTGTGTGTGTGTGGACACTTGTGTCGGTGTGTGTGTGCACGTGCATGCGTGTGTGTGTGCGTGCGTGTGTTTGACCGAGGAAGCCAGAGGCTTTCATCTGGAAGGGATTAAAACATTAGCACTCTCTTATCTTTACCCCTTCCTCCTTTGTCTTTCACAACCGCCACTCCCCCCTCCCACCCAATCGTATCCTGCTGGGGGGGCTTTCAATAACCCATGACTACCCCAAACACACACACACACACACACACACACACACACATCATCATCATCATACACAGAATGGCTCAATCACCATACCCACGCTTCCCAGTCGTTGAAACATTTCTTCATTCAGGTAAAAAAATGTAATACTGACAAAGAGGGATTGCATTATTATTGTGGACAACAGATAAAGTAACGCTGAAGATGTGTTCTAACTGTTAAGGTTATATTATGAAATCTCTCGCCCTGTGTGCAGGAGCCATAAATCAATGCAGGGGGAACAGTGTTTTCATATCACCGCTGGCCAACTCGACCACGCTGTAAGAAAACAGGCATGAGGAGCAGAGGAGCCACGTGGACGGAACAAGGGCTTGACTTGGATCAGACACAAACACGCTGATCTTTGTGACCATATTACACATATCAGGCTCAATCAAGTCCCGCTTGACACTCTGGAATGTAACCTGTAAGAACCTTGCGGATACAAGGGGGATGTTAGACATAAGTGGTGAGTGGGTTAAAAGACCATTAATAAATCATGGAACAACTGCATGCACGGGTCCCACACACAACTGTCCCAGTAAAGGCTGTTCCTCAACCTCCAGGCGGATGGCACCTTAGGGAAGGAGGGTGATGAGAGGTCTCAACCATGCTGGAGATTTAATTACTTAAATCTTTAACTACCTGAGGAGTTCCACAGTCGTCCAGTTATAGTATGGTTGCTGAACTAGGTTGACCTTAGTCTCACTAATCCGGCTTTAGATAATCTAAAGTCTGATTGCAGACTAACTTTGCAGACTAAATCCACATGAACGGGGGTTTCCCATATTTTCACTTTATATTTGTTAAGACCAATCATGCTGCACGTAAATGGCTAACAGTGGACACAAGCAGTAGTAAACTGTGCAAAAATATCTGTAATGGTTCCAAATCAACAAATCAATACTTCTGAAGCTTCATACACCAGTGTGAATAAGTGAACGATGAGGCCATCACCCATCAGAAGACCAAT
>NC_140279.1:19882010-19987010 GCF_964030765.1 Micromesistius poutassou | reverse complement strand
CATAAAACATGTACTCCGTTGGGGAATGTACTAATTTTGTTCCACACAAGTCTTTATCCAAGAGCGTACATGGTGCACTGCAGAAGCGTGCCACTGACGGCTGATTGGACGGCGGGTAATGTAAACACCAATCAGAGAGTGAGTCAACCCAGCTAATGGCCTGTTGAGGAGAAAGGACCAGTCATCCTTCACATGCTAGTTCCTGCCCTCATTCTGCTATTCTCTCTCCTTCCCCTCCGGTTGCTCCTCAAGGAGAGTACTGCCAAGGAGATGCAAACAGTTCTTACGCTATAAGTCTTATGGGATGTTCTGTTCACAGTACTGTCAAATCCTAAATCAACGTAACTATTATGTTACCGAGGCTAATGAAAACTTTGTTTTGCCACGTCTCGCATGAGAACTGCTATGGCAGTTCCAAACACAAGAATGTCTCCCCATGATGACCACTTCATGATAGATTACTAAACAATGACCAAAAACACCATAACTAACATGCTCCTATATAGTATTTTAGTAAATAGCATAAAATATTAAAAACCTACATGTGAAAAGGACATTGAAATGCTTCCCCCAAATGACAACTAGGGACTCGTATTAGAAACAATTTGTTGTATCGAATTGTATCATGCGTCAATTTGTCCCCAAACAAATGACCCATACCAAGTGTCAAACAAAATATCTAACAAAAGCTATGTTAAGATGGGTCCTCCATCGCATTGCATGGTAAAAAACTAAATCCCTTGCATGACTCATCCAGAAATTTAATACACACATTATTACATCCAGCGGAAGCACTCTCTAGATCAGGAAGACTCCAGTGAACCACTGCTAAGCTGTTGCTCTAGACTCTGGAGTGTTGTAGTGAAGGAGGGGCACGTACGCGCGTGCCTAGATTATGAAACCGGATGTTGGCCAGACCATGTGAAGAAACAGGGAGGGCGAGAAAGAAAGAGAAGGTTAAGGACACAAAAGATGGCTAGCAGGAAGTGAACAAAAGCACAATGGTTGGTTTGCTTTTTAAATAAAGGTTAGGCATTTTATTGTTGAAATTCTCTTTACTTCCGGGAGCAATCAAAAGTTTGAAATAATAAAATAATAAATCAGACAAAAAACATTCAAAAAATCTGGTATCTTTGGCTACAGCTGCCTGAATTAAATAAGTGGATGGGCTACCTGTATGTCTACCTACATATGCTGCTACCGGAACGCATTCTGCCAATGAACTCATCATTGCATCTCCAACGAGGCAGACCTTTTGCTAACGCTAGCGAGCTTTTTAGAGGGGATTTTTAGAGGGGATTTTTTTTTAGGGTTGATACTTTCAAAATCTAGCTTACTGTGGCTGGTTTCTCCATCTACAAAGGGAAATATAGCGCAAGCAATTGTGATAGCACTTTATTGTATACTTGATGTATTCATAACTCAGGCTCTCTCTATTTTTCTATCTCTATAAATATAGGTATAGGTATAAGAAGATGGCACATTCCAGAGGTAGGAGTCCAACCTTGAACCCAGTATCAACTTGTCGACGGTCCCCTTTGATCCAATAAGCTTGTTCTGGAGTCAGGGCAGAGTAGTGGACCGTGACGAGCACTCTTGTTCCAAGCAACTGCAGCTGGCCTCCGTCCCCTAGCCTTCCCACGTCCGTCCACAAACCCCTGGACATATCCACCCCTGCACCCCTTACAAGTGACATCCTCTTTGTTCTTCAGGATGGCCATCTCCCAAGGTACACTACATCAGTGCACACACACAAGCATACGATGACACAAGCTCTCTCACACACACACACACACACACACACACACACACACACACACACACACACACACACACACACACACACACACACACACACACACACACACACACACACACACACACACACACACACACACACACACACACACCCACCCTCCAAAACTATCCCCTCATGGGGGAGAGTGTGATGAACAAGTGAACCTCTCTGACGGGACTCCGTAGTAAAAGGTTCCTCTTGTAGACAGAGGAGACTGGGGGCTCTGGGTGGGTGGGGGTGGGGGGGGGGTAGTTTTTGCGGTTTTTGGGGGGTCTGGTGGGAAGCGAGGGAAACGGTGCTGAGTAAGACACTAATGTGAGTGATCTTTTCCCCTGTGGCGACAGAGGATGGAGGAAAGTGGGGCCGGCCCACCACCACTGCCAGTAAACCAGTGGGCTGGTCAGCGGGCCCAGGCGGCCGCTGTGTGGTAAGAAGACAAGCTCTACTGACACAAGTCAACACTGGAGGGGGCGCAGGTGACAGCAGGGGATTTCTGTGTGTGTGTGTGTGTGTGTGTGTGTGTGTGTGTGTGTGTGTGTGTGTGTGTGTGTGTGTGTGTGTGTGTGTGTGTGTGTGTGTGTGTGTGTGTGTCCAAAGGATGATCCTCGGTGTGGGAGGTGAAGCAGTGTAGTCATCGTGCTCCGAGACCACGGAAGGATGTGGAGAGAGAGGAGTCATCGTTCATCCTTCTCCTCGTCTCTCACTCTTTCGGAAACTCGATTCTAATCTTTTCCTTCATCCCGTCCTTCAATGCATCGCCGTCTGTGTAGCTCACCAAGAGCCAGGTTGACTTGCTCAAATCAGTTATATGGATTGTATTGTTTGTTGTTAAAACCACATTGGTGAACTGTGAACGTCCTCTGGACATGGCAACAAAGCAAAAGCACAACTAGGAATTCTTTTTGTACCCCGTTGTGTGAATCTAAAGAAGCAAATCCCCCACTGTTCACTTAACTCTTTCTGATCATCTTCTGCGAATAATGGTTCACAATGACTTCACCCATTAGCCGCAGCCTAGAAGCCTGCAGAACCAGCGTTGGCTTGACCACTAGACCCACACATGGTACTGTAGAGTGGGGAGGCTGGGGCTGAGGGGCAGGGGAGAGGAGGGGGATCTCATGCAGGTCACAGCAGAGTTCCCAGACAAATCAGACTTTGTGGAGACACACACACACACACACACACACACACACACACACATCTGAGGAACCCCGCTTCCTCTCTCCTCAGCCCCCTCGTTCCTCACCAGAGGAGCTGCGCTGGTTCACAGGACTAACGGCTCCATTGTGCCTTCATCCACTGGCTAGCCCTTTGGTCGCTCGCTGAGGCTAGCACAGACACTCGTAGCAGTACTGACAAATGACAAGGCCGCCCAAAATGGAATCAATATAAAATGTTAATTTTTTGTGATAGGTATTACAATGCTAACATGTTGAGTATTCTATGAACGTATTTAAGCAGAGGTTCCTAAATATAAGTTACCTGCCAGGATTTGAGCTAGATTCTAGCAAATATATATATTCCCTGTCAGCGCACTTAAATTGACAAATGATAACACTGTGGGGTTGTTTTTGTGCTCAACCTTAATCCTTGTACAATGTGCTTTCAATGTTTTCTTTCAACATTCGCTCGGTATCTCACTATGGGACACGCCCCTCGCGCTGTCCCCCAGAAGCAATTTTACACTAAGGTGTGTCACCAAACAGCGGCTGTGCATAAGCGGAGAGCGGAGAACATGCAGTCAGAGTCTGAACCTACCCTAACCGAGGGCTCGGGGAAGCCTCCGACAAAGTCCTGCGTGTGCGGGAACACGATGTCGGGTGCGGATAGCCACTCCGCTTGTATTCGCTGCCTTGGGCTGGAACACGCCAAGGCTGCCCTTGCATTCCCGGCTACCTGCGAGCATTGCGCGCGTGTAACCGACCCACCACTACCGGAGCTAGCGGGAGGTTCCCTGGGGCTCGCCAGCCCACCGGGCACCAGCTGGGGATCGGAGGTGGACCTCACCGAAGCTTCCCAGCCGCTGGAGTTGACTCAACCCGACGCTACCGAGGCTAGCCTGCTGGCAGGGCCTGACGAAGCCGAGGGCGGTTATCCCGAGTCGGGGGAGGAATCTATTAGCCTCGGCTCTGACGAGGACGAGGACTTTTCCCCCCGCACCGCGTCGCCTATGGTGGTGGGCGGCGCGTGCACCAGCTCCCCGAACCCGGCCGTCAGCGTGGACCTCCACGAGGCCTGCAAAAGGGCAGCTGCCAGGCTGAACATCGAGTGGCCTGAGCCCCCGGTAGAGGCCACCACATCTCGCTACGAGGGCAAGCGGCTCCCAAAGGCGAAAGCCTCGACCAGCCTGCTGCTCCCGGCCTTTCCCGAATGCCTGGATGAAGCGACCCGGTCTTGGAGCAAGCCTCTCTCAGCTAAGACCCCTGTCCAGGGTGGCTCGGGGTTGGATTGGGCCGGTATGGAGGAAAAAGGATTCTCCCACCTGCCTCCGGTTGAACCACTGCTGGCGTCTCCACCCCACGCAGAAGTCCGCCATGACTTCGGCGAGTCCTACACTGCCGTCCAGAGCCGACTCCTTCCAGTCGTCGATGACCGGGAAGGGCTACAAGGCGATGGCCACGACGGTGAGGGCGCTCAACGCATCGTCGCTGCTGCGTCCTGCCAGGCAGAGCTGGAGGTCGACATGTCAACGTCACCCACCCCAGCCCTGTGGGACGAGCTGTGCGTTGTGACGGACCTGTGCCTGCGCCTTCACAGGAGCGCTGTCCAAGCGTCCGGAAGGGCCATGGCTCTGATGGTCACGCAAGAGAGAGCAGGGTGGCTGAACCTGTCCAGTCTCTCTCTGAGGGAAAAAACCCAACTCCTCGACGTGCCTGTGGACCCGAAGGGCCTGTTGGCCCAGCGTACGGCGTCATGCTTAAACGCTGGGAGGAGAAAAAGAGGGAGGGTGAAGCGCTGCAACTGTGTCTCCCCAGAAGAGCTCCAACGCACCTGGCCAGGTGTTCACCCAGCCCCGCGCTCCTCCGCCGACTTACCGCATCCCGACACGTCAGCCCCATGGGGCCGGCCGGGGCCGGAGCAAGCCGCCGGAGCACAGCGGCGCGTGGGCGAGGAAACCACCCGCGCCCGGGACGGCGCCAGGTGGCCGTGCGGCCCCTCCGGCTACTCAGGGAGCCGGAGCTACCTAGGGCGCTGCCAGGGGGGCCCGGCAGGCCCGGCCCGTCCCCCCTAGATGTTCTGTTCCAAACCCGGTTCCAAAACGGGTTACGGAGGGCGTGTTCCAAGCCCTGCAAAAGGCGTGCAGAAGACCGCTCGGACTTCACGGTTCACGACCAGGCAAAGGAGAGAAGGGTCGGACCTGCAGAGAGCTCGGTGGAGCCGCAGCTGTGTCCTGCGAACACACGCGAGTGTCTAAGCACACACCAGTGCGCAAAATCACACACGTGTCCCCCTTCCCCGATAAGATGTCTATTAAAAATGTTTGCCAGCGCGCATCCAGGCTCCGAGCCGAGGGCGCAGCTTCACGTAAAAACAGAAAAAATGATAAACATAAAAAAGGAACAGAATGTAATAAAACGGTGCCTGGTGGGCTTCAGCGCTGGTGCGCAGCCCACCAGGCCCGTTCGGCCCGGCACGACGGCAGAACCAGCGGGGCTGGGGCCGCTGTCTGGCCGGGCTCAACAGTGGCGTGCATGTGGTGCATCGGATTGGGTTATAAAGACTGTAACCGCCGGCTACAGGCTCCAATTTGCGTCCACTCCTCCCCGTTTCAACGGGATACTGCAGTCGCAGGCCCGTGGAGAGAAAGCTCGTGTTTTACAGGAGGAAATCACCTCTCTAAAAAGCAAGATGGCAATTCAGATAGTGCCACCGGAGAAAAACCAAAGCGGTTTTTACTCGAGGTACTTTCTAGTCCCAAAGAAGGGAGGGAGCCTGCGGCCGATATTGGATTTACGCGCTCTGAACAGATACATGAGACAGTTTCAGGATGCTGACGCACACCGCTCTTGTACGCTTCGTGCGCCCGGGGGACTGGTTCACAAGCGTAGATCTGACAAACGCTTATTTCCATATCCCCATTTATCCCCCTCACAGAAAATATCTCAGGTTCACCTTCCAGGGCGTAACGTACGAGTATTTGGTTCTCCCGTTCTGCCTTTCGTTAAGCCCACGGGTGTTTGTGAAATGCACGGAGGCTGCTATCGCGCCCCTCAGGTTGAAGGGAATGCGTTTGGCTACATACATAGACGACTGGCTTCTAGCCACACAGTCACCCCAGGAGGCTCAGGCGCGAACCAGTTTGCTCATATCGCACCTAATGTCCCTGGGTTTCACGATAAACGTGAGAAAGAGTGTTTTGGTCCCTACTCAAAACATAACGTTCATAGGCTTGTGCCTCGATTCAGTGACGCTCAAAGCACGTTTATCCGCGGAGAGGGTGGAGGCCTTTCAGGCTTGTCTGGCACTCTTTCGCAGGGGGACGATGTTGAAGTTCAGGACGTGCCTCAGACTATTAGGTCTGATGGCGTCGGTGCTGGTAGTAGTCCCACTTGGCCGCCTACATATGAGGCTGGTTCAGCGATGGGTTGCATCACTCAAACTGAACCCGATGCACCATGGCCATCGGCGAGTGTTGATCTCCATGACGTGCATCTTGGCGCGTCCTTTTTAACTGCGGGCGTTACCATGGGAACTATCCTGGCAAGGAAGGTCCTTTCGACGGATGCCTCTCAGGCGGGCTGGGGAGCCGTATACGAGGGCAGAACAATATAAATGTCAGGGGGGACTACGCTCCCCTCAAATGCACACGTTGGCACACAGACTGACCATGTGGGGCAACGCTCACCTGTTGTCTCTGAGGGCAACGCACGTGCCAGGCGCACGGAACTGGGGAGCAGATTTAATGTCCAGGGGCGACCCTCGCTACAAAGACTGGAAACTCCACAGCGTGGTCGTGAACCAGATATGGGAGAGGTACGGTCGAGCGGAGGTCGATCTCTTTGCATCAGAGGAGAACACTCAGTGCCCTCTGTTCTATTCCCTAACTGGTCGGAGCGCCCCTGGATGCTTTGGCATACGAGTGGCCGCGTGTCCTCCTGTATGCTTTTCCCCCATTAGAACTGATCATTCCTACTCTCGCCAGAGTGCGAGAGAGGGGTCATGCGCTGATCCTTATAGCCCCCTGTTGGTCGGGGAAATATTGGTTGGCGGAAATAGTCCAGTTGCTGTGCAGCCAGCCTTGGCCTCTGCCTTTACGCAGGGATCTCCTGACGCAGGCGCACAGGGAAATCTTCCATCCTCATCCGGAGCGCATGGCTCTGTGGGCCTGGCCCGTGAAAGGATGAACCTAACGACTGCTGGACTCCCATGGAATGTCATTACGACTATCCAGGGCGCCAGGGCTTCCTCTACCGTTCGAAGAATGGTGTGTGAAAGCTGGGGAAATAGCTTTCCAGAGTCCCGTACCTGTTATTCTGACGTTTCTACAGGACCTGCTGGATAAAGGCAAGGCTTTCTCCACTGTCAAAGTGTACTTGGCCGCTATATCGGCTTGTCACATAGGTTTTGGGGACGAAACGGCAGGCCAGCATCCTATCGTTTGCCGGTTTATGAAAGGTGCACGCCGTCTTCGGCCAGTGTCGCGGAACTTGACTGCTCTGTGGGATTTATCTACGGTGCTTGATGCGCTGTCACGCCCACCGTTTGAGCCCTTACAACAGGTAGAGCTTAAGACGCTCTCGTTTAAGGCGGCTTTGTTGCTCGCGTTGGCCTCGGCTAAACGCGTGAGTGACATCCATGCGCTGTCGGTGAGCCCGGCGTGTATGCAGTTTTTGCGGGGGAACTCAAAGGTTTTGTTAAAGCCGAATCCTGCGTTTGTTCCCAAGGTATTTGACTCTGCGTCGTCATACCGCCCTATTGAGCTGTTGGCTTTCCATTCTCCTCCTTGGTTGTGGCTGAATGCGCTCTGCCCGGTGCGGGCTTTACGCGTCTATGTTGATAGGACGGCTGGATTCAGGAAATCGGAGCAGCTGTTTGTATCGTGTGCTACGTCACACTTGGGGAAGCCTCTCTCGAAGCAGCGTTTGTCACACTGGATCGTGGAGGCTATAGCCATGGCCTATAATAGCGTGGGTTTGGAACCCCCGATTGGCCTGCGCACACATTCGACTCGCGGCATGGCCGCATCCTGGGCACTGTTTCAGGGGTTCTCAGTGGAAGAGATATGTGCGGCTGCCAGCTGGGCGACGCCTCACACTTTCACTAGATTCTACAGGTTGGATGTTACTGCGCCTAATCTGTCTCACACAGTCTTGAGCGTTGGATCAGTGAACATGCCTGTTTGATGGGTTTTGCACTGGTACTTCTTTGGTAATACGGGAGTTACTACATCCCATAGTGAGATACCGAGCGAATGTTGAAAGAAAACTTAAGGTTAAGAAATTAACCAAGGTTTTCTGATACATGAGTGAGGTATCTCACCAGACCACCCTCCTTGACGGAGCGAGGAAGAGGTGTTTGCCTATAGACTGAGGAGATGACGTGACGGCGGGACTTATGTAATAGGAGGGAGTCCCTCCTCTGCAAGCAGACGTCACGTCTGTTGGCCAGTCACGACTGGCGTAGTGTAAAATTGCTTCTGGGGGACAGCGCGAGGGGCGTGTCCCATAGTGAGATACCTCACTCATGTATCAGAAAACCTTGGTTAATTTCTTAACCTTAAGTTTTTACTAATTATTTATCATCCATTGATATCCCTCTCCAGAGCCAGACTCAGTGTGGCTTTCTAAAGATGATCATACAGACCTGAAACACCTGGCCAGTGTCCGTTGTCCACAGAGAGACTCTCTGCTCTACATAGTGTCAATGGGGGTACACTAGGGTCAAATAGCAATACATGGCTCAATGAAATGCAGTAGTAATCCTTCCCCAACACGTGTTTGTTCAATCTAAATTACTTTAAGTTCCTATAAATAGAGAACATCCATGTCAGACTCCATATCAATAGGTACATATCTGAACTACTACTAGTACTACAGGTACTAGTAGTTAGCCTGGAAATCCAGACCCACATCTAGAAAGCTGTAGGGTCTGGCAACGAGTGATGAAAATGGCCCAACTCGAGGGGCGGCACCAAGCATGCATTTGAAAATATCACCGCACGCAATTGGATAACACTACGACCAATCAGAAGAATACAAGGGGTGACGTATCCAGACCAGCGGCGCTAACCAATAGATAAGACTCTTGCCGTATCCGGTCGTTAAAACAGCAACGCTTTTGGCCCGCCTATATCAGATACACCGATGTGATTGGTTAATGTGCTGGGAGAGGAGCATCGGGGAGTGAGTATATTGCTCGTTCCCAGAGTGACTCGCTGAGCAAATTCTAATTGGGCTCTCGCGAGAACTCGGGATTTCCAGGGTAACTAGTAGTACTATCACTCTGGTCTTTTGTCAGCTGCACTCAACTAAATATAGCCCAGTTCCTTGTAAGGTGTTACCCGATTAAAGTCTGGTAGTAATAACCTGACTTTGCCAGACAAATTTGCAGACACGTATGTGTGGAACCCCTGAGTTCATATTCGATTTTCCAAGGGGTGTTATCAAAGGTAGAGCACCAAAATGCTTCTGGATCAGTCAGAATCAGCACCAATCAGAACAGCGAACAAAGTGTGACACATCAGCGGCAGCCATCTTGATTGTTAAAATGGCTCAAGGGCTCCCATACAGACTCCTCTGTACAGCCATCGTATCCAACCTGCCCCATAGTAGAATAACGGTGATGTTAGGGCCAACCCAGGCCAGGTCTGCTAGAACTCTGCCTGAACAGCAGGGGGGCCAAACGCACACAACAAATAGAGAAGAGCAAATAAAACATGCAAATAAATAACAATAAAAATAAAACACGCAGATTTGTGTGGTTCCCAGGCTAAGGAAGTAATAGTGTGTTTCGGAAACAAGGCTGTCGGAAACATGGACAGACATGTAGAACAACAAACGAAGGGGACCGTTAAAAGACTATTAGGGATCATAACGAAGGGACAGGGGGGCGAGCACCTACCTTGACGTGACTCTGGGCTCCCAGGTTGTAAATCTCTGTGGGCTTCACCTCGTTGATGATCTTGACCAGGCAGGTACTGTCCGTCAGGTCACCATAGTGCAGCTTCATGTCTGAACACACACAGTTTGTTCAATTCAACACACTTGATACAATGCTGTAGGATATTGAATACAAAAAATTTGAAGTAGAGTAATTTCAGACACATGTGGGTGTTCGCCTTCATCTTAAGGCTGATTTGTGAGACTATACAAAGGGATATTATTTTATGACACAAAAACAGCATCAGTTTCCATCAACTCTGGCTGCCTGTGTACTGCGTTAGGAGATGCGTTATCTCACGCAACATCAGCATCAGTAGCATCGCCGTTGCGGCCTCAACTCAGTTCAGCTCCATTTTAAAACAAAGCAGTCCCGTGTAATGTACAAAACAAGACACTCAACACACCAGGAGCTGATCCCAGACACAGATCTATGACACACATATCTGAGCCAGAGGCTGTGTGCGTGCGTGTGTGCGTGCGTGTGTGGGTGGGGTACTCACTGCCTTCTAAGTGGGTGCGGCGGTTCTTGTAGAGGTGTTCGATGCGTCCCGTGTTGAAGGAGCTGGACCGCCGTAACACGCCGTGGACCTGGAGGGCCGCGGGGGGTTAGACACACTGGAACCTGCTAACCCGCTGTGGGGCCGTCAGGGGCCGCTTACTGAGGGGACGGCCGGTGGCGTCGTCCCCTCGCTGATCATGGGACACACTTCTTGAGTTGTGATTATAGTGTTTTATTTGACCTGTATTGATCCAGGTTAGTCTCATTTAGGACCAGCACTTATTTTTCAAAACAGACCTGATTTGCAGCCTCACACATTTTCAAACAAGAAAAAACAATACAGGCAAATAGAAAAATGAGTATTTTACAATAAACCGGCATTAACATTGACATAAACTGGTCGGAAACCATGTGGCAAAACAAAACAGGAGGGAGCTCCCTTACCGGTGAAATCCATGAAATGCAGGTTGCATTTAACGGCTTTATTTTCAGGTGTAACAGGTTCTTGTGATGTTCCACCACCCTCATGTTTAACACCAATGCATGTGCGTGCGTGCGTGCGTGTCACTGTAGTGGAATGTGCAAGGAAGCTCTGCTCGCAGAAGATAGCAGCACCCAGCCCGAGGGAGCCCATTACTGGGAGGATGCTGTGCCCTGACCTGACTTCCTTTATTCACTGTGCACTTCCTGCCTGCCTGTACGTCTCTCCTTTAAAAAGGGCCAACCCCCAACCCCCCTGCCCAGCCTGGGGCAGAGTCACTTCCCCTCTGCTGTCTGATTTGATGCTCACCAGCCAATCAAGAGAGGAGAGAAGACAGAGGAGCTGAGAGAGGAGAGGAGATAAAGGGCAGAGGGAGAGGAGAGGGGGAGAGAGGATGAGGAGAGGAAGAGAGGAGAGGGGTGGAGGGGAGAGGAGAGGAGGTTGTTCGGTTCAGCATCAGGTGACCACCCATGGGTTTATGAAGTAACTGAGCTATGGCAGGGCAAAATGCGAACATGTGCCTTTACCCCCTTTGAGAAGGCATTTATATTTATACTATCACCTCAGAGGCCTTTCGTCCTAACACTTGCTCAGCAACAGCTTGTAAACCTCCAAGCAAGAGGCCATGATGGCTCTCCGTGTTGCAGTGAACATGTTGTGCTGCAGGGGAAAGCTACTGACCTCTTTTCCATGACCCTATAATAACCGCTTCCTCATGAATGGCCTGACCCGCGCGGAGAAAGTGTAAGTGTAATGCAAACGTTCTTATGGGAGCGTGAGGTGGTGAGTCAGTCCACAAACACACACGTCTGAAATCACCTCAGTATCGGTCTGTTCAGCACAGCTGCTATGGCTGCCTGGACACTGTCCAGGGAATGTCACTTAAAAAACTGTGTTGGTGGTGTGTTTGTTTGCGTACGTGTGTGTTTCTGCGTGTGTGTGTTTGTGTTGCTGTTCACCGTGTATCCTTTCTCCAACAGGAACTCAGCCAGGTAGGAGCCATCCTGAAGACACAAACACAACAGCAACAATTGAATTAAATTTGTTGACGTTTACTGATCTGAAGAGCAGGATGTGTACTGACAATACGTATGTTGGGAGGATAATACCAACATACAGTTACATTCATGGAAAACATGTTGGGGGACAACCTTTAAGTCCTCCACGTGACACACCTGGCACGATGACATCATCAAATCCAGGAAGCCAGTGTTTAACGAAACACCTTTATTTATTCTAAATAAAGCCTTACCTATGTTGTTTTAGTATAGTATTTTAGTGTTATGGTGCTGTAATAGTTCATTTTCTGAACAAGTCTTAAAACAAGAGAGGTATTGTCGCAGTACACCTGCTCACCTGCTCCAATGCTTTTTAGGAGCCCTCTATTGCGCATTTAATCCTTTTATACCTAAGGGGGTCATTAAGAACAATACCCAAATCAGTTACACTGGGCCGTTTGGACATAGGTGTGTGTGTGTGTGTGTGTGTGTGTGTGTGTGTGTGTGTGTGTGTGTGTGTGTGTGTGTGTGTCAATAAGGTGTTTTTGTCCTTTACCACTGAAAACTATTTCTCTCCTCCTCTGATTTTCCAACCGCACATTTTAGACCTTCTGGAACATTCCAAACTAGTCATGGCATTCATAACCCGTTCTCTCTCTCACACACACACACACACACACACACACACACACACACACACACACACACACACACACACACACACACACACACACACACACACACACACACACACACACACACACACACACACACACACAGGTATGGAAATAAGGGCCCATGATGGGGGGGTGGGGGGGTAGTTTGGTTCTGGGGGTCAGTACCAGGTAAGGTATGTTCTGGTTGGCTGCCTCTGGCTGTCCTCACAACATTGTTCCACCAGGGTGGAAGGACCATCTGAAGTGGCCATGCAATGGTTCTGTCTCCAGGGCGTACCCGGATCCTTCCACGCCATGCCGCCTGCCTCAGCGCGGCCGCCAGACACGGCGTCGCACGCTGAGCAACCAAGCAGGCGACGTAGTCGGTGGTGAGGCGTGGCGGAAGACGGTGTCGCGGTGTGTATGCGCGTGTGTTTATGCGCGCGCGCGCGTGTGTGTGTGTGTGTGTGTGTGTCCCCCCCCCCCCGCTACACACCACAGTCCGTCCATCAGTACTGGTTAATTCAAAGCTGCGGCCGCACGTGTCATGTTTTCCTGTGCCCTGGTGCCAGGGTCCGAGTCTCTTCAGGGAGGAGGAGCCAGGAGGAGAGCAACATGGAAATCAAGCTCCAAAGAGCGACCGCTCTGTGTGAAAACAAGAGGCTCCTTTGAGGCCGTGTATTAGCCTCATAAACCCTGGCCTCACCTCACTGCTTCCTGTGACGTGGAGCCAGCGATGAGGAGGGAGGGGGGGGGATGAGCAGCAATACACCGCAATACACAAGGCTAAAAATCACACACACACACACACACACACACACACACACACACACACACACACACACACACACACACACACACACACACACACACACACACACACACACCTGAGGGGGGTGCCAGCGGTCCAGGCCACACTATTGCCATCGCTCGGCTATATGTATGACTATGTTCTCATAGTGTCACTACCAATACAAATCTCTCTAACGTCTTAGGCATGGCATGTGCATACAACATCAACTTAAAAGGTTGTTTCTGATTGGAGCTTCTTCCTTCCAAGCTAGAACAATGACAAATGCCCAAAATAACAATCAGGATTGAATAGAATTAGGATGAGAGTAAAATTACATCAGAAGCAAGAAAGGGTGAACAGGTAGGTAGTCTATTAATAAATATGATAGTCTGAGGGAAACACAATATTCCAGCACACACAAGGATCATTGGTGGCAATATGTTTTGGGAATTTAATAAAGCAAAGACAAGCAGATTGAGTAGTTTGTCTTATAACATACTAAATGTATGCTTAATTGAAACAGTACGATTTAGGCTGTGTGAGTGGACTAAACCAGTCCATGTGTTTGAGGTATTGCAAAAATGTGAGCTCATTTCGTCTTTTGGCAAGCCTAAGAATATCCATCATCATTACCATCACATCCCAAACCTGCCATTTTTAGTGTGTGCGTTTGTGTTATCACAGTGATTCTGTGCAATCTGCCTTTGCTAATTTACTGTGTATTCAGTGCGCGCAATGAGGGCAAAAACTATCTTTGCGTCCAGTCCCTATAGCTTTGGCGCCACCTACTGTTGCAATATTGGAATCGTTTTTTAACTCCCCACAGATACCCAGTAATACCCAAAGTGGAACAGAGCCTGCCTGCGACCTCAGTAGCGTAGCACCCAAACAAATGCGGTCAAGGGTAGATTAAAATATATGTCTACGTTAACAGTTAACAGTTTAAATATCTAGTCAATTATATCAGAATAATTGTTTATGTTAATATTTATTTATAACCATAATTATGGTTATTAATATTGTAATTATCTCAAGTATTCCAATATGGTTGAAATATTGTAGCAGTGCCTTCTACAACATTCCTGAAAAATAAATGTATGGGAATCACTGAGAGAGGACTAATTGTTCACACTGGTTAAGAAAAGGACATCAAGGCCGGTCAGTCTACTGTTCCCTTTCTTTTATTATTAATTCATTATTTGTGTGAATTCCTTCCAAGTCTGTTGCTCTGGGCAGTCACTTCACAGCCGTGTGTGTTCTTCCGGAATGTTTTGTTAGAAACAAATCACTTTAATGGGCTTTAGACCACAGACATGCAGCAGAGGACAGCACGGGTCTACCAGGGCGGAGACAGCACGGGTCTACCAGGGCGGAGACAGCCTCATGAAGCTGCAGTACGTTGACCTGCTGTATGACAAACAGGTACATCCACACCTTGACCTATAACACTACACTATGCACTCCAGGATGTGTAACTGACACAGCCCACCTAGTAAATAAATAGCACTGGTGACTTATGACACTCTCTCTCTCTCTCTCTCACACACACACACACAACTAAACTATTAAATTAAGTATTACACATATTAGTGTCACACGTTGTATTTCATGGTCTGTTAAGAATTTTTAGCAATAAATAATCGTAACAATTGTAAAAAAAAAAAAACACCCAATTTATCAAATGAATGGTTAAAGGTGCCATGGCATGCCACCAGGTGTGGTGTGATTAGCCGTTACAAGCCGTTCTGGAAATCTGCCCCTTATGACGTCATGAGGGGCATAAAGTGGGCGTGTCCACCTAGATGTGTAACGGATAGATCAGTCTACCAGCCTACCCAGTGGACTGTAGCAAACATTGCTCATCTATCTGTCACACATCTAGGTGAACACGCACACCTGTGATGTCATAAGGGGCAGATTTCTAAAACGGCTTGTAACGGCTAATCACACCACACCTGGTGGCATGTCATGGCACCTTTAACAGGGATTATCCTTATCCCTATTTACACAATGATAATGGTCCCTATTTATACAATGACAATGGTCCGGATCGAGACTGCCACTCCTTGACTTTACTTTTTGTTGGAATTACTCTTAAACGAGCCAACAGCAAGAACATACCACCCACCCCACCCCACCCCCCCCCCCCCCCATCATCATCATCAGGTTTGACCGGTCATCAGGTTTCACCTCCTACAGATCCCATCTATGGTTAAAGCTCCAGAGATTCCGGATTGGAGACGGTTGCGTGTTAATTTAACAATGAGTGGGACATTTAACAAAGGCCAAGTTCAATGTTTGAGTTAGCTTAGAGTTAGCCTAAATTAGCCTAGCTCAATTAAGCTATTTTTCAGCAAAAACAGACAGGATAGGGATCCATATCACGGAGCAAATCTAGTATCAAACTAATTCATCATGTAGCAGATAAGATTATGCAAAGCGTCTGACTGTGAACTTAGAATCATGATATTAGAGAGCAGATATTGCTCTTCAAAATGAGAACTGCATGATCAAATAGCCCTTAAAGGCCACATATGTAATGGATATTGTTCAGCTGGCCCAAGAGACAAATGGACCCAGAAGCATTGTAGTCAAGTAACAGAAGATAAGCTAGAAAAGACAGGTGACAATGAAAGAAAGTGATACTTTGGCCTGAACCGAAAAACTCTAAGGCTATATACAATACAATAGTGAAAAGGTTTCAGTCAATATAATTAATAAATAATATAAATATGCTATGCTATCCCTCATAAGAGACATGGAAATGGTGTCTTGTATAATTTAGGAGATTCACTTAACTTGTTATTCATATGGAGTTATATGAAGGCCTAATGAGGCATGTAAAGTTCATAATCTTAATGCAAGAACTGACATAATGCAAAATCCGGTCCGGCCAACTTGGGCGACTTTACCCTTTGTTTGTCATGGTCGACGTATGTTAAATGTTCTTGCTTAGAAATAAGTAAGCGTCACTCTAGAGAAGGGGCGAAGCAACACATAGAAGGGCATACACTTTGCAAAGGAACCTACTAGAATGAAATGCCTGAAATAACATGTAGGCAAAATGTAGTCTAGGATACATGTTGCATGGATATTTCACTAGTTGTCTTTCGTTGTCTTATTAGATTTGATTGCTGAAAACGTTTCACAAGGATGGGAACACGTCCGGCTACCATCCTTATTACAGTGTCCTACATGCACAAAGTTGATTGTTAACTGGAAGCTGTACAATTAAGTAAATATCATAGAATAAACAACCTGGCTTCAATGGTGTCCATTTTATGTGGTTATAAAAACGCACCATGCCCTCGCCTATGCTATTTACTATTCACCCTGGGATTGTAAAGAAACGACTTCCCTCCAAGCGTACTAGCAGTCATAATGGTACTTCCTTGTTCAGAAGCATAAGTAACCTATTATTACTACAAAAGGTTTAAAAAAAAAAACATACCGACATACCTAGATTATGAAATATGATAAACCCTAAGACATACTCCACTTTTGGTAACGTTAGTTATTGAGAAATCGAGATTGAGTTAAAAAAAAAAACACTTTTGCTGCTAATAATTACTGCAAACGAGAAGCTTTATAAGTCCAGAGAGAAAGGTTTCTGAAAGCCATAACATGACAGCATGTGTCCACTCGTCCGCTCGTCCGCTCGTCCCTCTGCGGTGATGCTGCGGACGGGTTACCTGTCCGGTGATGCCGGTGATGACGGCCACCTTCCGCACTGTCTGTTCTTCCGCTTTCACTGCGAGGTTGGTAGACGACTCCACGCATTGGGCCATTTTCAAGCAACAAATTGGAGTGTACTGTAGTTGAAGAGAAATTCGGAAGGACAGTACGCTACAGTAGGTCTCCGGTTCAATAAGAATGGGTTTCTTAAACCGAACTACGCTAACGAGTGACGTACTGGGAAGCAGAGCCCGGGATCAACCAATCGAAAGAGGGCAGGGCTCAGCAGCCAACGAGTTGTCAACAAAAAGGAGACTTTTTGTCGGCATTTCGAGGTATTTCCACAGCGCCTCCCACAGGATGGAAAATATATGCACCACTATATTCACATTAACTTCAGATCTTGCTGTATTTGACTTGATGTCCGCATGAGATCTTTTTTGATTGTTACTGTAGCCTTTATATTTTGAAGCCTGAGGCATTCCAAAACTATGTATACAATATCTCATGGTGAACTTATAAAAGGTTATCAGTAAAATATGATTGTTGTGTGATGTCAGTTAATAAATTCGTTTCAACAATAAACTGTTTCAGTAACAATTTCATTTCACATTAATAGACCGAGGTCAGAGAAGTTGGAGATGCCCTTGTAACCACTAGGTGGCGGAAGAGGATCCAGATGATGTAATGTTAATGTTAATGTTCTGGGCCAGGGGAATCGGGGAGTAAGTATATTGCTCGTTCCCAGAGTGACTCGCTGAGCAAATTCGTGCAATTTGTGCTCTCGCGAGAAGTCTGGATTTCCAGGGACGCAAGATCTCAGAATGCGTCGGTATTTATTAGGCAAGTACTTAAAATGTATATTTGTATAATAACACATACCCTGGATTGTTCTGCAGTAGTTTAGGTCTAGTATAGCACTGGCCCAAGAAGCAAACATTTCTAACTACCGAGGCACAGTGGGTAGTGGGCTGGCAACGAACGATACGTTTAATTTGTTTCCATTTTCCTCAATCACACTAAGCATCTAGAAATATTAAGGAGCCAGGAGATGGAAGAAGCAATGAGAAATAATGATGAACAATATACATCAAGACATGTTCACTTTTATGATAGTTAAGTGAAACAGCACCACCTGTTGGTAAACATACACTTCAACTCTCATGACATATTTAAAAAGTTTATTCAGATGTTATTATAAAACGATGCTTAATAGCCAACTTGCACATGAAATGAGCATTGCACTCATGTTATTGTTGTACAAATTGGTATTACACATTGATGTTGATATTACACATTGTGATTATAAAGTATTAAAAAATCTATATAATGATATGGAATATCCACTACAGCATCCAACAATGGAGCTATATATGTAGGACTACCATGGCAATGACACACCCTTATAGTCCAGGATGGCTCCATTGTGCTTCTCTGTCAGGGAATCGATCACGCTTAGCAGGCCTCCTACACTTACTTGCTTGTCAATGTCCGCCTAGGGGGTAATAGAATAATATTATCAATCATTTTCCCATAGATTGACCTCTACTCTATGTCTATTCTGCAATCAAATAACATTTAGCAGTGGTGCTCTCACTGACACTACAAATAATACATTTTGAAAAAACCTCTGGTTGTTGATTCAAATATTTTGTAAAGCTTACTTATCTTATAATTAGATGGCAAATAAATAAACAACAGTGGCCAGCAGGACAATCACCTCTTTTCCGCCCATGTCGGTTCTCACCCAGCCAGGGTGCAGGAGAACAGACAAGATATTATCGTTCTGGAACTCTAAGGCAGAGCAGATGGTCAGCATGTTCAAAGCCGCCTGGAACAGGAAGGGAAAATACATTAAAACAAAACAGCGTTTCAATAGGAATGTTGTAGGACACATTTAATCAAAGAGCTTGAGCTAGCTAGATACGAGTTGGTCTCTGGTCTTTGCCTTGCTGACGCGGTATGACATCACAGGGAACCTGCTGTAGCTCTCCGGAGTAGCGGTCATGCTTCCAGCCAGGCTAGAGAGGTTGACCACGGCTGCTTTGCTGCAGGACATCCCTGGTGTCCCGCTGGCCAAAGCTGCTGCTCGTAGGTGAGGGAGGAACTCCTTCATAATGATGACGACCAAAGGGTGAGAGAAAAGGAGACGTTACACAGGGAGAAAATAAGGGACCCTGTAACATTTATATATTGCACACAAAATGAATGGTGCATTTACTAGAAAATGGCACGAAACTTAAACATACAAGATGATGTTTTCAAAACCATCACTATGTATAAATATAGCGGGAATAACTTCCTCCCTCCTTCCCTCACTTTAGTGAGGCTCATTGGGCCAACGACGTTGGTGTTGAAGGTAGTTAGCATGTCCTCTGGACTGCTGCTCTGCATAGTGCCATGGAACAGAACCGCTGCGTTGTTGATCAACAGGTTGAGGCCCCCTGGCCCCACCAGAGAGCCCACCCTCTCCGCACACTGTTTTATGCTGCTGAGGTCTGCGACATCTGAGAGCGAGATCAGAAAGGGTCCACATAAGAGACTGAGAAACATCAGACAGTAGTTTTCTTGTGACATCGGATTGAAACATCCAAAATGTTTTTGTTTTTTTTTAAATAAAGAGTCATAACCTAGTTGGATGACGGTGATCGCATCAGGGTGGCTCTTGGCCAGCGCTTGCAATTCCTGTAGAGCAGAACAAAATGTTCTGTGAGTTGCATGCAAACTTTAATCAGGACTCAATGAAATGAGAATTGTGTTAGTGGTGGGGGTAGGTCAGCCGTCCCTAGAGGCATAGTGGTGTGGTACTGCAGGTAGTACAATAATTGAAAAAAACAGATAATTGAAAATAAATATCAGTCAATATATTTTTCGTGATTTCTATTTTAAAAATAGTGTCACTTTTGTCGCTTTTCCACCGACAGTATCAGCTCGACTCGACTCAACTCGACTCGGTTTGGTTCCATGCACGTCGCGTTTCCATCTAAAAAAGTACCTCTTCAATGTGGGCGGGTCGTAGAAAAGAACCTCTCCAACATGGGCGGGTCGTCATTAGGTTTTAATCACGGGAGATGCGATTCCCGGGAAATCAGAATCTGATCAAGACTATTTCCTGATTCCCGGGAAAGGTTATGATGGGAAACAAAATAAAATAAAAAGCCTAATTTGCGCAGTCATAAAATGACTGCGCAACTCTAGCCCCGGGAAAGGAGCGACACACACGGTGAAACGCTGATCAGTGTCCCCCTCGGGAGCGGGTCCGTGGACTCCAGCCACGCCGGACACAACTTAACTTTGAGTGATTATTCCCATTTACAGCCGCTGGCCAATCAGTTGCCAGCAGCCTGTTTACGTCACACAAAAGTACCTACTCCGCTCGCTTGGAACCTTGACGGAGGTAGTACTAAAAAAAAAGTACCCGGTACCAGGTACTTTTTTTGCGCAAAACACAAAAAAGGCGGGGCGAGTCGAGTCGAGCTGGTACTGTCAGTGGAAAAGCGGCATTTGTGTATTCCGTGTGTTTCACATTGTAATGTTTTTCAATGGTGTTTTGTGTTCATTTGTGTTTATGAAATTAAACACTGCATATGCTGCGTTGCTGGCATTTTCTTTCCACTGTTTCCAACTGGATATGGCCTCCTTGCAGTAATACTTGTTGTGTATAAAGCAGGGGTGTCAAACTCAAACTGTACAGTGGGCCAAAATTTAAGTCTGTCAAGTCGGCTCCGTGGCCTGCGTCAAAAGTTGAAATGTTCAACTTTCCGGGAAGCGACGGGTCCGTCGGCCAATCAAATCGCGGTTATGCAAATACACAAGTGTGCCGCTATTTGGACTCTGTCCAATGAAATGGTCTTTGCGACTGCTGTACACGTCCAGGGGCAACACTGTCCTTGCGACTACGGGATCCATTTAGCAATAACAACAACAAGCAGGAAGACGCAGGAAAAAGCCGGCTTTATAACGCCTGGTGCAAGGAGAGCGCAGGAGGTAGTGTGCACGAGGCGTCCTACCCACTGTACACGTCCGTCGACGGATCTCATTGACTTTACATGGGACGCTCCCGAAATGCATTGTGGGTCCGTCCGTCAAATCGGCTCCGTCTCTTGTGTCCAACAGTTTAGAAAAGTTGAACTTTTCAGGCAGCGACGGATCCGTCACCCAATCAGATCACGTTATACGCACGTTATACGCAGATCGTGTTTTACCCCATGTGACGGTACAGAGGGCAAGAGGCGCGCCGCGCCGAGACGAGCGTCAACGCGGTAACGCTGAAATGCGAGCCTGATTAGGCCCGCGGGCCGTACGTTTGACCCTCACACTTTACAAATATAAGAAATAAAGAAATATAGCCATTATACATTAGGCCTGTCTGTCAGTCGAGGAGGACTCTCTCTCTGTGTGTGATAAGTTTTCATCTTTGCAGTAGGCTTGTCTTATTATATGGCCAATCTGTTTCAATTTGATGTGATGCACACCAAAGCTACGTTCATGCAGTTTTGCGCAAGTTTAAAATGTTTCCGCGTAATTTGTCAGCTGTGATCAAATGTCTTTAATAAATTCCACCTTTATGTCATAAATATAACATGCCATTGATTAATGTTTGTATGGTGCATCTAATCTAGGCCTATCTTATGTTCAATCAAATTGGCTTTGCCCGCCTGTTTTTTTTCTGTGCCCACCTATTTCTGGCTACACCACTGGCTCTGCATGTGTATTCTTCAGTTTGCGGAGATGTAACACGATAGGTCATGATGATTTAGTGGTACGCAGACGGACTGGACGGTCTGGCATTCAGCGGCCTCTCGTGGGCCGTTTAGGCCGGCCAATCACGGAGCGGCTTGTCGGGTTCGCGCGGCTCCACATTATCTCTCGGCCCACTATCAAGCATTAACAGTGTTAAACGGCTTCAAGTCATTTATCTCTAGCCCCTAGTCATACCACATACTTGCAAACTGATCAGTATTTATACCAGATGAGTCTCTAGGCCTACTACACAATCATGGTTACCCTCAATATTTACATCGGATTCTTTTGTAGCCTTATTCAATCAGATGTTTAAAAAGTGCATTGTTTGAAATTGAAATACAACAAATCTGCCTGTATTTTTTATTTTATTATTGGTTTACAAAAGTTATATGAAGCAATGACTTCTGGGAATTTCAAAACCGAATCAGACAGCGTCTGCGTGTTAGGAGGTTGTTGGAAGAGAGTCTGCTGAGGTTAAACTATGAATCGAGGAATTCAGCGACAGAAGGAGAGAAGGAGATTACTGTTGGCTGACAATGAAAGTCTCCTCTAAACGAGAACACAGAGAGACGTCAGAGCGTCGGAATTTGATGATGCCGCGGAGATAGAGGAAGATAGGCTACAGAAATAAACCTGGTGAGCAAGAAATGTGCTACCTGCATTGTGTAATCTGTTGCAATTTCCTTCTCCAGCAGTTAAACCTCTTCACCTGTGCCTACAACAATAGGCCTATATGGTTGGCATATAAATTCCTACTAACACTGTCATGTAGCCTACTCAAGTGGCATGCGAACGGAGTTTTCCCACTCAATTAATCAAGAATCGCCTAAGGACACGATTGTCACAGGATAATTTGGAGGCCTTTATGCTGATGGCGACAGAGAAAGAGGTCCTAATGAACTTGGATGCTGATGACGTGATAGACAGGGTTGCGGAGAAGAGCAAGCTCCTTCGCACCTCGTTAACTGCATGACGTTAATTAAGACACGTTTGTATTATGGAGTGGCTGCTCTGAAGATCTATTCTAGGCTTTTTTTTTTGGAGTTGTGCATTGATATATCCATGTTTTTGGTGCAGTCTTTATGCATATTATAGTTAGAGTTCATCAACAATGGGGCTACAAAAGTGCGTGTTAATTCCGTGCGTGTGAAGTTATATCTGTAGCGTGCACGCGCGTGCGTGCGCCCCCGTGTTCGCTGGTGGGTGAAAATGCCAGGGCGGTTTTTTAATCCCAGTCAGTCACTGGTGGTACGCATCAAGTCAAATGTTGTGAACCATTGGTTGAAACTAAAGCTCGCTTACGGTAGTGTCTTATGAAAACATAATGACCACGAAAAACCCTACCTTTCCTCTGGGTCCATCCGGATCTCTGCAACCGGCAAACAAACATGGCAAGGGCGAGGGACCTTCAACCATTTGTTTAACCATCTCCAAGCCCAGGCCTCTGTTAGCTCCCGTTATCAGCACAGTACGTTTCACACTCGCCATTACTCACCACTCAAAGCCTCTACCTCATGAAAAACTCGCGGGTGCCAGATGTTGCAGTTAGCTGAATGTTAATAGACAAATGGAGCGTGATGTGTATCTTCTGGTAAAACAGACACATTCAGGGAATGAGCAACTGCGTTACCTCGACCAAAAACACTGCTTTTCTAAGATATTGAATACATCTACAAGTGGTCTATAACTTTTTCTCAGGCGGTAGTCTGCATGGCAAGAGGAATAAATTGTGTGTGCAGACACGATATCGCGGTTGAGGAAGGATATTGGCAATAACAGGCAGACACACACAGGCAGGCAGCGGGCTGATTATTAAAGGGAGAGTAAAATATGCCGGAGCTATCAGCCACGCGGTAAATGGGGTGAAAGGGGATGGCGATGCAGGGGTCCGTGAGAGGGAAAGGGCCTGGATTTAAATAATATCCGATTTATCTGTAGGTCAGGAAAAATGGCTATTTACCTTTTAATTAAAAAAAAAAATCATTTTCTTCACTCCCCCCACCTCTCCCATAAATGGTTTAGTCCAAATAGATCGCTGATAGCCTGTTGACTGCCACTAGTTGCCCCCCCCCACCCAAGTTAGAGTTAATGTACGGCGCCCCTCTGGGGTCACATCGTTCAAAAATAACCTTGATGTGTAAATTCAGGCGAACGGATGTGTAAACCGTTCCCTCGGATTTCCAATCCGTGCGCATGGATTTGGTTTGTTCTACGCAGCAGGGGTTCCCCATGAGCATTGTGACGGCTTACCGGGCCTACACAGCCTCATGCATGAGTATATAAGACATATAAGCCAAACATTGTGTTTCAGTCAGAGATACATTTATTTTTAACAAGCATTCAAATATCATCATCATTCAAATAACTCAACAACAGGCCTATATTCAAAACAATGTTAAAAAATAACTATTTGGTTTGCAATGAACAGTAATATCTACATTTTACAACATTCATGATATACAGCGATATTCTCTCGGTTGAGTTTATGGACACGATGTAAATCAGTGGTTGGAGTTGCTTCATGTCAAGCACACGAGAAGGCCCTGACATGATTGTAAAGCCTACGTAATAGTAGGCTACAGTCAAATTTGAAAGATAAACCCAACATTCAGTCATTCATACTATAGATGATAAACCCTACATTCAGTCATTTCTACTGTAGGCCTATAGACGCTGGTCTAAGGCCCCGTCCACACGGGCGAAAAGAATCTTTTCCCCTCTGTTTTCCTTTGATGCGTTTCAGGAATATCTCCGTAAAGACGGACTCATTGCGAAAACGCATCGAGCTGTAGAAACGCTGCAGTACATATTCTAGGCCACTGTGTGGCGCTGGTTCTCCACAAAAAAAGTGGAGCGCATCAAGCCTGCACGCATCAAGCCTGTGTGCTGTATACAAAAAGTCGAGGAGGAGAAAGAAGTTGTTACACCTTTTAGATTGAGCAGAAATACTTTTTAATGTACAGTTAGTAATTAAATTTACCAAGGGGCTGTATTTAAAGCTACAAAAATAATACAAATCAAATTAAAAACTAATTCAACGCAACTCTAACGTCCCCAGCTGGTGGGGGGGGCGATGACGTCATCGTTTAAGTTTCAGTCGTCCACACGAATACTAACACAAAACGCATAGGTCAGTTTTTAACTTATCCACCCTGGGACCTGGTTTCATAAAAGTGCCCAAAAACGCCGGATCCGTCTGGTCGGTTGGCGCACAAGGCTTATGCGTTTTCACCAAAAAATCGGTTCCATGTGGACGGGGCCTGAAACAGATAGGCGTTCGCCATCACAATAGTCATGGGGGATCCCTGCTGTGTAGAACAAGCCCAATCCATGCGCACGGGAATCCGAGGAAACAGTTTACAAAACTGTGCACAGATTTATACATCAAGGTATTTTTCTACGATGTGACCCCAGGGGGACTCCGTACAACCTCTAAGTGGTAAAAAGTTTTCACATTTCTCTGACCTTTTGGTATCCCTCTACCTTAGGTCTCGAAAATGTTTGGTGCCTAAATTCCAATAGGGAGCGCTATAACTTCCGCGTGGATAATTTACAATCACAAGGAGGATGTTCCCATTGTGACCTGAACCCCAACATTTATGGAATCTGTACAAAACACATGGAAACACCACCTGGTTAACAAACACCTCACCACTCATAAAAGCTTTATTCAGATGTAATCTTCCTAAAACAATGCTTAGTAGCCAACAAAGGCACATTGGTGTGATTGTTGTACATATTGGCATTACACATGTGACAATCGTATTATGCAAACTTATGGTAGCCTATGCATGTAGAGATATTTAGTAAAAAGCTGACATTCCTGAAGCCCACAATGGCGTTATAAATAGGTCTACCATGGCATCGGCAGGCCCATATAGTCCAGGAATGCTCCGTTGTGCTTCTCTGTCAGGGAACCAATCACGCCTAGCATGCCTTCCACACTTTCTTGGCTGTTAATGTCAGCCTAGGGGATCACAAAAAGTAGAATTGCCAATAATCTGCCCATGGATTTATGTCTCTTTGTCTTTTCTGGTGCCAACATTGAAAATCACTAATGAGACATGTGGATAATGCATAAAGCCCAACAAGCCTTTTGAAGAAACATCCCATCATATTATCAAATGCCTATTTGATTCAAGGTTCACTCACCTCTTCTCCGCCCATCTCGGTTCTCACCCACCCAGGGTGCAGGAGAACAGATAGGATACTATCCTTCTGAAGTTCTAAGGCAGAGCAGGTTGTCAGCATGTTCAAAGCCGCCTGGAACGGGCAGAGAAACAAAGCAATAGGAACTGTGTAGGCTTCATGTACAAGCCGGTGTAGCTAGGGAACCACATCCTAGTCAGCCCCCTCTACCTTGCTGACACGATATGCAACCTCAGGGAACGTGCTGTAGCTCTCCGGAGTAGCAGTCATGGACGCCCCAACACTAGAGAGGTTGACCACGGCTGCTTTGCTGCAGGACATCCCTGGTGTCCCGCTGGCCAAAGCCGCTGCTCGTAGGTGAGGGAGGAACTCCTTCATAATGAGGGGAGGTGATGTAGGAAGAAAATGAGGGAAGACATGACATCTTTATAAAGGGAGAGAATAAATGAAATATTTCATGGAGAATGCTACTAAATTGAATGTAACACATATAATATGATGTTTGCAGAAATATTGGAAAAATAACTTCCTCCCTCCTTCCCTCACTTTAGTGAGGCTCATTGGGCCAACGACGTTGGTGTTGAAGGTAGTTAGCATGTCCTCTGGACTGCTGCTCTGCATAGTGCCATGGAACAGAACCGCTGCGTTGTTGATCAACAGGTTGAGGCCCCCTGGCCCCACCAGAGAGCCCACCCTCTCCGCACACTGTTTTATGCTGCTGAGGTCTGCGACATCTGTCAAAGAGAGAGTTAGAGAGAGAGAGAGAGAGAGAGAGAGAGAGAGAGAGAGAGAGAGAGAGAGAGAGAGAGAGAGAGAGAGAGAGAGAGAGAGAGAGAGAGAGAGAGAGAGACGCTAGAGAATCTGACTGAGACATGTGTCTGAAACTTTGCTGAAAGCTCTTCAAAGGGTTTTGAATAAAGAGGGTCTTAACCTAGTTGGATGACGGTGATCACATCAGGGTGCTTCTTGGCCAACGACTGCAATTCCTAAAGAGCAGAACCACAATGTGATTTCTAAACACTGGAAGAACAAGTAACAATAACTTTTTTCTAGACTCTGAAATGAGAACTGTGTGAGTGGGTTTTGCATGGGTAAGCCAGCTTTCCATATAGGTATGGTTTAGAGTTATACAAACAATGACAATGCAACAAATATATATATACCCTTCCTCTGGGTCCATCCGGATCTCTGCAACCGGCAAACAAACAAAGCAAGGGCGAGGGACCGTCTACCATTTGTTTAACCATCTCCAAGCCCAGGCCTCTGTTAGCTCCCGTTATCAGCACAGTCCGTGGACTGCTCGCCATGGTTTACTCAGGTCTCTACCTCGATGTGGACACTCAGCCTTTGTTGAATCTGAAACCGTTTTGAAAGCTGTGGGCGTAGTTTGTAGTGGCCAGACAATGGAATACCTGTTTGACAACTGGAGTGTGAAGTGTATGATCAAGAGCCCAACCTATCCGATGAACCTGCAGCACAACGTTAGCCGAACTTGCCCTTATGAACCAGCCCCTACACTTGGCTTACTTATTAACTGTGAGAATGCAACAGTAGGTCAGAGGCCCTTCGTCCCTGTGGTTAGGCCTAACAGTACAGTCCAGTTTACAGTCTTTTACCTGCCTGTTTTCAACAGGCAGGTAAAAGATAACCTGAGGGCATTCTCCAAACCAAACCAATCATGCTCTTCCAATTTAACTGGCTACTATTCATGAGATCTGTGTTGAGGCTGAGGGTTGCAGTGGGATTTCCTTTTCATTTATTTTTCCACGGATGCCCATTCAAGGTTAATGCATGTATATAGTGATTTACATTCATTTTGTATTTTTATGTTGAGAGAAACAAAAACCAATCTAATCTGATTCTCACTATTTTCTAAGCGTGCTTCTGAACATTTTGATGCAACACTGCTCTCCAGTGATGTAATAAGTTTTATTTTGTGTGTGACACAAAGATCAAAGCCCAAAATTCATTGACACGATTATGTTGTATATATATTTATTTCACATTTACATACACATGTTCTCTAATTGTGTTACACAAACAAACTTGAGAAAAAAAAGATAAAAATCCAAATAATCAAGTATAGCAAAAATCCCAAAGCTTATCCATTAGGTTCCAAAGGGTAAAAGATACTCAACACATCGTAGGCCACAACAATGGCTAGGCACATATTGCTTTCAAACAATGTTGCACCTTTATGTTGCACAGCTTCCCTTCACGTCACTGTTTGTTTGCTGCTCAACAGAACCGTATGTGGTGTCAATTAACTATGCGGATGAATTTGGAAATCCTGAAAAAGTAAGCTCCCGTGAATAAAACAGCATCTTCAAGTACAGTCCGGTATTGAACAGGTACACTATTCTATGCATACCATATATAATATGTATAATACATGGACATAAGATATATTTACTATACCTACCATATAAACGATATATAATGGACATAAGAACCAACTTGAGTTGTTTGTCATGCCTTCATGGAAGGTGAAAGTAGGACTCCAAACGGCCAAAGACACGGCAAGCTAGTGGCACATTAGAAAACACAGAAGGTAGCGTAGGCCAGGATAAAACTCAGCATCAAAGGCAAGCACCCCACCAGGCGGGGACAAAGGGAAGCATCCTGTTATTTGTGTGCAGTATGAGACGTCCTCTGTGGATTGAAGGCCAAAATGGGTTTTATCTCATGCATACCAGGAAAAGAAAATCTATTCATAAGACTTGCCAAGTAGATCTAATCTAATGTTCACCATTATTGATCATTTACATAGTACAACGCAATTCCTTGTTCAAAGTAATTTGTTACATCTCAGAGAAATATAGCATAAAGTGCAAAGCATGCAACAGACAGACATGCTATGTAAAAGCCGTGTCTTTCTTAAATAGAGCTCGTAAGTCCCGCCCATTCCAGTGGTCCCCATGGGACCTGTGAGATCGTAAAATATGAATGGGTTTCAATGGAGAGATTATTTTCTGGTCCCAGTCTTTATATGCCCCGGATTACACATATGTTGTTTGTGGATTTAAATTATCATTTTTCATGCAAATAAAACTACAATTTATGACGAAGAAGTTTGATAATGTTAGGTTTTGTGTGAGGCCGCTTTGTGAGCTACAGCTCTTCGCTGCTCTCGACGCGAATGATACGTCACCAGTGGTGGACTCGGGGGGGGGGGGGGGGGGGGCAGGGGGGGCAACTGCCTCCATGGTTGAAAAAGCACGCTAAAGTGCCCTCAAGGGTGGCGAAAACGAGAGGAAGTGCCTTATTGGCTGCCCTTTACACGTGCAAAACATTATTGAGTACCCTTTAGGGTGCCCCTCCATACAATCAATTATGATGATGTGCCCTCTAGAGCAAGAGTTTAAAGTCACAATTCTGACTTTAATCTCAGAATTTTGACTTTCTTTTTTTTTTCAGAACTCATTTTTTTTCTTATGTGTGGCCCTAATCCTCTTCCGTATAATCTTAATAAGGATGAGGACTATTTCATCTTACATGATGCATCATAGCTTTTTGCGCGCTGGTGGGACCCCATGTTGTGCAGAATGTGCCCTTTCTATTTTTTTGCCCCTGCCCTTCAAACAGTCTGAGTCCGCCAATGTACGTCACCAACCACACTCTGGTACAGACATGGCGATCTCTCTGCTCCACTTCACTCCACTTTTTTCCAAGGGGAGGATAACAGCATGGAAAGAGGTGAAAACCATTATAATTCGGGGCAGATGGGGAGATTGTCGGTCTTGTCCACGGCAGTCGCAGGGAGCGTGACGTCCCATACATGTAGTCTTTCTCATTGTGTTTTCTCTAACAGCCTTTAACTGAACAATTGCACCATAAACGGCCAAACTCTTGATATGAAAAATCATTATTTAAATCCACAAACAACATATGTGTAATCTGGGGCATATAAAGACAGGGACCAGAAAATAATGACTTTCTCTCCATTGAAACCCATTCATATTTTACCATCTCAGTCCTGTGCCAGTGGCCCGCCCCGGAAGGGGCGGGACTTACGAGCTCTATAAGTTGCTTTCCTCAAAGAAAGGATTACAAATTTACCCCAACCTACGTGACATTATATTTGTCCATTTTATCTTTGTCTCCTATCACAGTGATTTGCATTGAAGAAGGACTTTATAATTATACAAAGTGATGACTAATGTAGAGCACATTCTGCATTCTGTAAGGTAATACATTGGATTATTGTTAAACCTTCTTGCCCTTCTACCATGTCCTAAAAGCTACAGGCTATGAACCAGAAACCTACAAACACAGAAGAGTAGTCTTGGCGTAGTGAAATGGAGCTGAACCTAAGAGGTAGAGGTTGTCTCTCCAGTAGGACAGTGGTACACGTGACTTGAACAGCGTGGAATACAAACTGTTAGAAAGAGCTACAGACTGTGCGGGGCAAATGGTGTGAAGCAGAGTGAAGTGGTGGTAGGAAACAGGTTCAGCAGCATTGGTCCAGTTTCGGGGCCCCGGGGCCTCGACCTATCCTGAAATACAGAGACAAATGAAAATGAAAAGGCCAAACGCTTGATCGTTTTACAGATAAGACCGCCACTGGCACAGGACTACAATTGTAGAGATCTATTATATTATCTACAAGATTTTCTTGTAAATAAATCTCTTCATCAATCGCTAAATGAGGTAACACAAAGGTGATTAGGACTAGGGGCCACTGATGAAAGCCCTTGCATTTGCAGTATTATGAATGTTATGAAATGGTTGGCGAGATTATTAGGAAAAAGTTCTGCGTACTCCCAAAGCCGCCGAAAAGAACGAAACGTAAATCTTCGGGATCGCCATTTTAATATGGAAATATACATTGAAAAGGCAAAATCTTTCGGTACTAAATGTTACCTTCCAATTAGTCACAAACAATTACAATGTCAAGTCAAAGCAGAACTCACATCTCCTAGCTCTCCGGAGGGGGGGCATGTGTAGAATCACACTTGAGTTTCTGCAAAGACAGTGATGGCATTATTAGCATGTTGCCTTAAGGTACTCTCATGAGAAGCAACCTAAACCTTTTTATTATTTAACCTCTATTCTATCAGGAAGTCTAATAAAGATCCAATTCTTCTTTGCAAGAGAGCCCTGAAACAATTATCAAGTATCACAAAAAAGATCAATATCATCATCAAGAAATGCACACATTTTGACAGGTTAAAAGCAAGTAGTATTTTAGGGTTCCTCAAAGGAATGAGTAATGGACGTTTAGATTTAGATTTAGCTGTAGCTTGTCCAGAGGTTAGGTGCATAATACCAGCCTTCCCGTCTTTATGAGGACCTTTTAGAGCCATCCAGTCATGTGATCTAGTGATCTATTGGCACATTTCCACTGCAAGGTGCGGGTCGGTTCAGTCTGCAAAGGTGCGGGTCGCGTTTCCACCTCCAAAAGTGGGCGTGACCCGGACTGAGCCATGATGAGCCGTACTTGTCTCACACATAAACATTATAAAGAGTAGACGCCGCATTGGCTGCTGTACGCAAGAAATGCGGCCGCCATCTTGGACCGGTCATACTCCTATGGCGCATTTCCACCGCCGGGTACGCTTCGGACCCAGCACGCCTCAGCACGCCTCAGCCCAGCAGTGAGGGTGCAGTATAGCCCAGCTCAGTCACGTGGTTCCACCGCCGCCAGTACCCTTATGGTAGGGCGGGGTTTAAGCTGGACGGCGATAGCCACGGCAGCTATGTAAGCATCGTGACCTCATAGTAGCCCGACACAGTGTAGCTGGTTCGACTGCTCACAGGTCTCAAACCTGCCACCTCTCGAACTACAACAACACTACCGGCATGGGAGTCGAACGCTCTTCTAACCACTGAGCTAAAAGCCCAGGCTTCTAACTCAGCGGCTAGAAGCATTCTTAAGGCTAGGGGTGTGTGGATTTACCACGTACTGCCGCCAGCTAGCCCAGGCTAGTTGGCATCCGTTACATATATCAGAATATTCTATTACTGTTAAGCCCACTATGAATATTAAAACAAGCCGGACCATGTGTCCTGTATCATGGCTACATGTATGACCTTTGCAGCAAAAAAACCTGTGTGCCAAATCAGTTTGGCATTCAGTGAGGTATGATTAATTAAATGCGCTGACAGTTCATTGCAGCTGCCAAACGGATCACACTGAGTGGAGCGGTCGACCGCTCCAAGATGGCGGGCCCGCGGCTCGTCAGCCAGTAGGCGGTAGCGGTCGATGCGGCGTCTACTCTTTATTATGTCTATGGTCTCACAGTGCTACTCCGTTGAGGTACTTATGCTGCTATCCATTTGGCCTTTCGTGCTGGTACGCCGACCTGCTCAACGAGAACGACCTGGCTCTTCCCACCTTCAAAGTGTTCCAGTAGTCTTTTGTGTGTGACGAGTGGGAGAATAATGGACGCCTGGAGGTGGCAGCAGTAGTAGCAGGCTAGTCATTGTTGTTAGCAACATTAGGCTCTAACATTAGTGCTGGGTCTGAAGCGTGCCCGCCAGAGGAAATGCGCCATAATGTGTATTTGATTTTAACTGGGTTAAGGCTAATATGGTACGTTACACTGTGGTAGATATTACCCAAGCTTCTGCTTGCTTGCACACAGGGCTTCTACCAGAACTCTTCCAGAGCCTAGCTCTCACATTAAGTCTTTAAAAACTCTCCATTTCCATTGTCCAATGTTTTCTCCGTCACTAAGCTTTCCTTCTTTAGTTTGAGGTTTGACCTCCTGGTCAAACCTTACCTCCAGGATACCTCACCAGGACTCCAGGCCTCCTAGGACCCTACCTTACCAGGACTCCAGGACTCCAGGACCCTACCTTCTGCTGGAGCCGGTAGTGCAGTAGGACCCTACCTTCTGCTGGAGCCGGTAGTGCAGTAGGACCCTACCTTCTGCTGGAGCCGGTAGTGCAGGCCGGCGTCACACAGCCAGGGGTGCTTGAGGGACGCGGTGGCGCTCATCCTCCAGCTCTTGCTCTTCACCAGCAGCCGGGTGATGAAGTCCTTGGCCTCCGCCGACACGTCCAGGAACTCCTCCTCCTCCAGGTTCCACTGGCACGCCAGGATGTTGTTCAGGGTTTCGTTGTCGTCGTCTCCCAGGAACGGAGAGAGTCCGCTCAGCCTGAGGAGGAGCGGGGAGGAGCCGGGGCGGTACAGCGGCAGCACCATGGGTCAACTCCGCTCTGCAACAGCGGCGTCTTTGTCTGCCTGCCTGTCTGCCTGTATGTCTGCCTGTATGTCTGTCTGTCTGCCAGTCTGTCTGCCTGTCTGTCTGTCTGTCTGTCTGTCTGTCTGTCTGTCTGTCTGTCTGCCTCCATCTTCACTGTGTGATTCAGTCTATCTGTGTTTACAAATGTGTGGTTGAAACCATATTTTGTTCATGTGCTGAACTTGTGTGAGTGCGTGTATGTACGTCAATGTACGTGCATGTGCGCGTAAGTGTGTGTGTGTGTGTGTGTGTGTGTGTGTGTGTGTGCATGTGTGTGTGTGCGTGCATGGGAGACTTACAGCATGTAAGTGATGACCCCCAGACTCCACATATCCGTGGGGAATGAAACAAATTCATAGTTGATGACCTCGGGGGCCAGGAACTCAGGGGTACCAAAGTTGACTCTGAGCTTCTCCCTGGGTTTGTACCTGGGCGGACGATCACATGGTCGGATGAGGGGCCACTAGGAACACATGTTATGGTGCGGGAAACAAAATGCGTGTTGCATTTAAATCTTACCTCCTGGCAAGGCCAAAGTCAATGATTTTAATCTTATTTGTTACTCTGCTGACACACAGAATGTTCTCTGGCTGGAAATAAAGAGGGAACATTGAAGCAAAAAGAATACAATGAATGTCAACTGAAATAGAATGGATTATGAAGGAGAACCACACCACCTGTGCCGGTCCATCACACAGCGGAGAGACAGTACAGAGTCCAGACACGATATATATAAAGTGCAATACGTGTGTGTGTGTGTGTGTGTGTGTGTGTGTGTGTGTGTGTGTGTGTGTGTGTGTGTGCTACATGGATTTCTGATGACACTTGTCATACTTCATGTATGAAGTACGAATTTGCCGTTTCATTTTGGGTTATATTCCTAAATTCTTTAACCCTTGAATAATGGTTGACAATTTCTAATGTTTTTGAATAGGTGTCTTCTAAGTCCGTTCAGGTTGGGCATCAGTTCTGTGGTCATTTATGCATAATACATTTAGGACACACACACACACACACACAGCTGACCTTTAGGTCCAGGTGCAGGATGTACATCTTGTGCATGTACTGCAGCCCCTCACAGATCTGCCGTATGAAGAGCACAGTGTCCAGCTCTGTGAGGTTGTAGTTCTCATCGATGATGCGATCAAAAAGCTCCCCACCGTCCACACTAAACACAGAGGGAAGCACGCGTACATCACTTCATCTCCAACTGTGTAATGTTGAGGGAATTCGCCCATATTTTTTATCAGTCAACATGTCTAATAAAACACTGGTCATACACATATATGTAATAATGATTCTATAATAATAATTATACATTTGGTTTTTATAGCGGCTTTCATTAGACCCCAAGGTGCTTTACATGCTGGAGACATGTACATGATTAAGATAAAATTAAATACACTAATAAATAACAATTATTTGCATAATATGTATAGCCACATACACTGGACTTACTATTCCATGACCAGGATGATGTCATGGCGTGACTCATAGGCAGCGTGGAGCTGGATGAGGTTGACGTGGTTCAGCTGATTCATCACCTGGATCTCATTCTTAACCACATCCTGGCGGAACACACGCAATTAAAAAGACACACGCACACACACACACACACACACACAGAAACACACACACAAGACTGGCTTCACAGGCTTTGTATTGGATAACCAGAACATTGAAAGAAGAAGTTGGAAACAAGAGTAGCGACAAGCAGGCAACCGACAGGTGCAGATTGGCGGTGATGTCACAGCCTTTGGGACCAATCAGTGACGGCGATTTGATCTGTTGGAGAATTTGCATGGTTGGCTTTCGGTTGGCTATGCGCCTTTTGAATACCTGAGTGGACGGTGGAGTGGACGGTATGGTGACCACAAAACCTTTCTCAGACGGCTGACCTTATCAAATCTCACAGCTCTCTCGATAGCAATGTGGACGGGGAAACATGACTGACCTCATTGCTGTGCGGTGCTATTTGAGAAAGCCAATCGTTTCTAGGCTAATCCCAGTTCCAGCCACTACTATGTTATAGATGAACCTCTAGGGGGACAGAGCTTGGGCCAGAAACCAAGAACGGAAAGGGCCGGAGTTAGGCCTTTTTCTGTTTTGTTGAGGCGATATTCTACTGAAAACAGAGAAGCTCATTCAACAAGTGGATGAAGCTCACAGAAGGGGATTTTAATACGTGTATTTCCACAGTGGCCTACACAGTGTTCATTTGAAACATTTATAGAAAGTTTATCTAACAACGTTGATCTCCGGAGGAGATGTTTTCAAGGCCAGAACAACAAAACGTTTTTACACTGCCAAATAGGCCCGTCTTATACCCGCCAGGAAGTGGCGGTTCCAGGGGGGGGCCAGGGGGGGCCAGTGCCCCCGTAACTCTGAGTCCGGACCCCCCTGTGGCCCCCCCGAACGAGGAGTCTGCGTAAATGATAAAATGTGTGTATGTGCCCCTCTAACACAAGAGCCGGCCCCATCCCGGCACCGCCATTAAAACTGGTCTAGAACCGCCACTGCCGCCAAGGAAGCCGGCTCCTTGACGAAGGCGGATTTTACCCCCTCGTGCCACGCAGGCAACACAGTGAACTTGCGGGGCGTGCCACGCCGCGACCGCACCGGCTTGGCAGTGTAAGAATGCCTATTGACAAAGGGAAGTGGGAAAAAGCAGAAAACTTCAACTTTAAGCACATTTACCTTCTCTTTCTGGCTCCTGGCTTTAATGATCTTAGCCGCCAGTGTGAGACCAGAGGAATTCTCCATACACTTGTGGACTTGTCCGAATCTTCCCCTTTATTTTAGAAATGAAAGAATGAATGAACAAGTGAGTGCCCAGAGTATGTATTGTTTTGTTTTGTAAGTTATTTTTTGGTTTAAATTCAGTTTAAACCAAAAATTATTTTGCAGAGGGGACCTCAAACAAATAGTAGCCTAGGGGCCAATGCCTTAATCCACCACTGCAGAACCCAGATACTGAGGCCTCACTCTGTGTGTGTGTGTGTGTGTGTGTGTGTGTGTGTGTGTCTCTGCCACACACACCCTCCCAGGACCTCCTCTCTGTTGATGGTGTAGAAGGTGGAGATCTGTTGGGGTTTGGGGGTCACGATGCGGTGGTCAAAGGGGGCCGAGGGTGGGGGGCTGGCGTCTAGGAGGATGAGAATAACGATGAGAATGAAGAGAGGGCAGCGTGGAAAACATCCCCCTTTTGTTCAACACAATTATATGTAGAAATAATTACTTTTTTACCCTTTGCGTCTTTGTGTCGTTTTTTAACTTCCCTGGCAATGTTTATTTATTAGAGCGAGGAAGAGAAAATTTGTGGGAGAAAATGAGGGAGAGACTGAATGCGTACGCGCGAGAGAGAGAATGTGCACTAGAGAGAGAGAGAGAGAGAGAGAGAGAGAGACAGAGAGAGAATGTGCACTAGAGAGAGAGAGAGAGAGAGAGAGAGACAGAGAGAGAATGTGCACTAGAGAGAGAGAGAGAGAGAGAGACAGAGAGAGCGAGAGAGAGACAGAGAGAGAAGTGTTTCTCCAGTAACAGAATGGATGGAAATAGCAGCATGCCACTGTCTCATTATCAGCTCTGCCAGCTGCACAGGCTGACATATGAGTGACGCCGGAGCCAGCATGGTGTTATGTAACCCGATCTGCAGTATGTGTCTCCGGAACAAAAAGTCAAATGTCACCGACTTATAACCAGAGTCATTTTTACAAAGAGAGCCGCCGGCCTGTATCAACTTATGGACAAGCGGCCATGCATGTTGCATTGATTCCAAAGCAGCAGTTGGGCAGGTCAATGTCCTACCGATGGTGTATTCTGTGACGGCGGCCTCTGACCCCTCCGTCCCGTCTCCTTCCACATCTGTGTTCACCTCGTCAGGCCCACAGGCTGCAGACGCCGGGCCCACGCGGCCCTCGTCTCCGCCTCCCTCCGCGGACCCTTCCTCCTCCCTCTGGTCCACGCGGCTTTTCTTCAGGTCCTCCTGCACCGCGTCTTCCTGCGTGACGCGGCGCTTGCTGCAGGCGGCCATCTCTCCCGGCTCCTCAGAGCTGCGCCACACGCGGGCAGAGCGGTGAGCTTCATCACACTGGCCGCGCCCTGGCCTCGTCGCGTCGTAACAGCGGAGTTTACAGTGGAAGGATTCCATTCCATTCTAATGTCCTTTTTATGGCTGCCGCTATAAAACGCTTGATGATGAATGCCTCGCATACACGAAAAGCCACACACACACATACACACACACACACACACATACACAACTACAACAGTGGGGTCAATTACCGAGAATTGAACTGATAATTAACAGTGGATCAAACCACGGACCTTCCTCAAATTCTTCCTCAAAACTTTGGAAACTTTATCAACAACCTGCAACAACGCACAATGATATATTTTATACACCTTTGAATATTAGATTGCGATACAATTACCTTTCCTGAGGCGGGACGGCCGTCTCACTGGTGTGACTGGGAACCACTGGGAGGGCACCCAGTACCTCGTGTGACGCTGAGGTTGCTTTATCCCGGTCGGTCCTCTTCTGCTCCAGTCCAATTGGCTCTTCCAATTTCACCTCCACCTCCGACTCTCCAGAGTCCCTGAACACATCCTCCTCCTCCTCCTCGTCCACCGAGCTCTCCTTCTCTTCGTCACGCTCAGCATTCTGTCGGTTCAGCCTGTCCACCTTCTCCTGGAGTTCAGGCTGACTGAGGGGGGCTGTGTCTGGGGAGAGACAGACCAGAGCACCTCACACTCTCTTTGGTTCCTCTGTATTTCTGTCTGACGTTGGGAGTGATTGTTGATTTGTGATTGTTTCACGTTGGACAGTTTGAACACTGGCTTTTTTGATTCTGTGTAAAAGGTTTTGGGGGCAATTTTTATCAAATGGTGGAAAATGTTGCATGACAGAACAATATTGAATGTAAGATAAACCCTGCTCCCACTTTTCAAATACAGAGTAAAACACAGAAGTTAACTCGATATTTTACGGGAGGCTTTTAAAAGCCCCCGTCATCCCAAATTCAAATGCAATTGCTATTTCTTCAGGGGCAAAGCGCCCGAGCCCGGGTCATTGGGGACTGTGACTGTGGGCAGTACCTCTCTTCTTCAGAGCCTTGGAGGCGCTGGCGCTGAGCTTGGCCTTCTCCTTCTCGTCCTTTGCCTTGTTGTCCTTAGCCTTTGGAAACAGGAGACGTTCATGAGCAGAGATGTTGTTGTTGACACAGTTGTTGACACATAGCAGATTGTGAAGTGTAAAATTGTATCCACTAGTCTCCATACAAGAAAAATACACAAGCTAGGGGAATTGTAAAAAAAATTTACAGCACACATTTTTTTTCAATTTTTTCCGGAAAATAGCGTATTTTGTAGCATATGTTTTGGTCATTGGTAGGAACAGTGTTTTGTTGTAACATTGGTTTCTCACATAAGAAGTTGTGCTGTGTGTAAATCCCATGAGAGGTCACAGAGCTTATCGTGTTCTTTACCAGACCGCTGTGTATAGACATCATTCTGGAATATATTAAACTACAAATATATATTCAGAAAAAATTTAACACAATCACACAGTCTCAACAAAGATTATGTAATGTCATTTGTGTGTAAATGTAAGTGTAAATGTAGACGTAACAGATTAACATTTGACCATTTCGGACATGCAAAATGTCTGTGTATGTGTTGACATGAACACATGAAGACAGATGATTTGACCCATGTCTCCAACATATACAGCAGAACACAAATAAACACTAGCTTAAAATCGTCCTATTCACAAATATTAAAGCGCGAAAAGAGTAACAAAGTGAGTTTCTACCCAAGACAGCAGAACAACAGATCTTGAGTAAGTAAACCAAGACCACTGAAACATCTTCTTCCCATCATTTTCTTTGGAAAAAACTGAGCAGACATGAATCCAATCTCAAGCTCAACCTCAATTTAACCGCGACCAGAATCCAACTCACCTTCTTCCTGGCCCTCTTGCCAGACTGTTTAAACAGCACCTCCACAAGCCTAGATTTCTTCACCACCTCCCCGATGAAGCTGAGCACCTGCTGCATGCCCTCCACCAGCTTCTCCACCCCTTCCAGCTTGAGTGCCTGGCACTCCATCCTCCTGTTGGTCTCCTGCACCATCCCCCGCATGTCCAAACACACTTCCAGCACTTGTGAGTCCTGGGCCCCTTGCCCAGGGCCCTCCGCCCCGGCCGCCCGCAGCGAGGCCAGGTCTTGCCCCTGGTCCCCCAGGCTGTGGGACAGGCCGTCCAGCCGGCTCAGGACCGTGTGCTGCATGTGCAGCAGCTGCTCCATCTGAGAGGTGAGGGAGTCCATGCGACTCTCCACACAGCGCATGGCTGGCCCAGGGGAGGAAGAGGAAGAAGAAGAGGAAGAAGAGGAGGACGACGGGGGGGAGGCGGTACGGACCCTGTCCGATCCAGCTGTGGAGAGCTTCCGTGCCAGCCCTGGTTTGTGACCATGCAGCGGGTTGGGGTCGTAGACCTTTGCTAAGGAGTTGACCAAGCTGGAGCTCATGACTGCTCTGGGAGTCCCAGGGGTGGAGAGCGTTGGCTGATACCTGCTCAGCTGTCCGGAGCCGCCCTGCCCTCACACCGCTGCCAGGGGCGATCCCCTCAGCACAGGAGGAAGATCCTCTGCGTCGATGTTTAACTCCAGCCACAAACGAATAGACTTCTTTCAAAGTCTTTGTCAAGTTTTAAACAGGCCAAAGCGAAGCGACAACAGACACCATGTTACGGAACAAAGCTTCGGGCAGCAGCCAGGGAGTCAGAAGGACGGGAGGAAAGCAGCCCATCAGGCAGAGCTATAGGTCGACTGTGAGCCATTCAGGGGAGAGCTTCAAGAATAGCATGAGGGTGGAGGGGGGGGTCCTCTAAATAAAAGCACAGCCCCCCTTTGGACGTCACTGTGGGGGGCCTCTGATAAGAGCTAATGGCTGGAGTGTGCAATCAGGGACTGAAAGGAGTTGGGCGGGGAGGGCAACGCTGTAGAGGATTGTTGTGTGACATTTGAGAAGCTCTGGAGGCTTTTCAGCAAAGTGCCAGAATCCTGGGAATTTGCCATTGAAATATGACCCAGTTAAGCGCAAGTCTGAAGATGTATTAAACATATAGATATGGATCTAAATTGATGGATAGACAATAAACATAAACTAACTACTACTACTCATACTGACTCTGATAAAAGAACACACAAAGGGAAGGGTTGTATGTATAGATCGTCATCCCTCTGGATGCTGGCGGTGTAGCAGTCTTCAGATTGAGGAAATGGAGGGACAGGTGGAAGAGCGTGCAAAGCCTTGAAGACTTCATTAACCCCCCAAGACCCACAGTAAAAACATAAAGCATTGTGGGTATCTCTGACCATCTTTAAATACCAAGTGCCTCTTTCAAATGACTTGTTTCCACCCCCGGGACATGCCGGCACAGTGCTAAGCTTCAAAGAATAAACAACGCCACGTTTAATACAAAATACATAAAATTCACTAATTTCTGATAAAAAATAATAATAGAACGCATTTGCAGATGGTTTGCTGCACACTTTGTTGTTTTTAGCTCTAACGTTGAATTAAGCTTGCTGGAATGCAATTAGTATGCACCAATTAATAATAAAAGTACTTTGAACCTTGTGTTACTAACTACCGTCTTAGTGGTTCCTAAAGCCACGGTGCACTTTGTTCTTGTTCTTAGCCTTGTAAGTCGCTTTGGATAGCACTGTGTCGGCTAAAAGTAAGTGTAAGTGCAAGACAGGTGAGTCGTGAAGTCGCGCTACACAGACCCAGTTGAGGTGGTAATCAGAGAACAGCTGATCAAAGTAACAGGCCTCAGGGAGTGAAAACACAAGGCAATTTTACACTGCCAAGCCGGCTTGGCACACTGCGCAATTTCACTGTCTTGCCTTGGAGTAGGCGGGACTACGCACGGAGAGTAGACCTCTTTAGAATATTTTGCGTACTCTGAATGTTTTCATTTCTTTTATTATTCAAGCCACTCGCATGCAAGAATGAGTATACATCTGAGTGTAGGCTGCAAACGTGAACGCAAACTGCGAAATCAAGCCGGTATATTATCTTGGTCAGTGTAAACTCGCGGACCATGCCGGGAATATGGTGGGCATAGGGCGGGCATATTTGGCAGTGAAAAAACGTTTACTGATAGGCCTTCTCTCCATGGCTGGCCCTAAGTCAATGATTCAATAAGTCTCCTTACAAAGAAAAGTGCACCGCAGAGATTTGGCGCTACGTGTGAAGGATTCTCCTTGTCATTCCAGGGTTTTTGACCTCCATCCCTCTATCCCTGGCTTATTATCCCTGGCTTTTTGACCAACAGACTAAGTCACACCTGTCAGAGAGGCTGTGAGACTTTCCTGATATGCATGTTTGCGTCTGCAATGAATATCCGTCTGGCCTTGGCTGGGCAGGAGTTGGTTTTGAAATATCGCAGACTCTGACACTGTTCACTCTGGTCGAAACCCATTTCAAGTAAAGCAAAAACATATTCTCATTTGTGTAAAGCCTTCCGTACAGATTTCTGTTCCTCTTTTAACATTGTTATTAAGTCTACTTCAGATAAAAACGGATGTTTTGATTGCTCCGTAGGTTGCTGCACTTACCTGGAGTGCCACCATTGTTTTTCTAACTCGGCAGACTGCGGCACTGAGTCTTTAACTGACACTCCCTCCCCCAGTGAGGATGGCCCAAGCACTTCAACATATTTGGAAAAGGCTTTTGATGGGATGGAGGACTGCTGAGAGAAATGAGAACTCTCCAGATCAGGATGCTACCGGGGGCTACCTGTCAGCTGTCAGCGTTTATGGAACTAAGATGGCTGCTAGGTGAATAAGGCCCATGGCATAAAGACACACACACACACACACACACGCACATAACACACACATAACAACATCAACATAACATGTTGATGAACATAATAGTGTCAGTCACAAACCAATACATGTAGGTGTAAAGGCCGTGTAAAGTGTGGTTACTGTATCTTTACTATCAACCTTCTCAATATCCAGTATGGATTTGCTGTGAGGTAAGAGGGGTGTTAGTCTGGTATGAGGGCATGGTTCGAGAATGAAACAGACCGACAGGGGGACACTGTCCTTACCACATGTAATACACACCGCATATAAGGGCAGCAGGGATACAAAGTCAATATGCGACACTTGTAGCTTCACATGCTATCCAGTAATAGAATGTGCTTTAAGCTTTGAACCTGCTCAACACCACATATATATCGACAGGAAGGCAGAGCCTGACGAGTGGACTGATTGTAGCTCATAGGACGGTAAATAAACCTTTGCATCAGGTAGTTGGCCACTTGGATGGAAAATGATCTGCATATGATATCAATGGTGCGTCAAGTTCTTGAATAGTTTCAGGGACAGCGAGTAAAGAAACAAAATTAGCGCAGGGTTTGACGTAAGTGGTTTAGGTTTGTGGCTTAGCCCCTCTAGGAATTAAGTGTGTGTAAGTGTGACTTCAGTTTGTTTTGTTTATGTGTGTTTGTTTGTGCGTGCGTGCGGCAGTTTTTGTTGTTGCTGTGTTTGTGTGTTTCTGTGTGTGTGTGTATGTGTGTGTGTGTGTGTGTGTGTGTGTGTGTGTGTGTGTGTGTGTGTGTGTGTGTATCAGAACATCGACACATCTCTATCATAGAAACAAACTCCAAGGATGACACAGCGCTGTTACCAAGGGGCTGTTGGAACTCTTCAGTGTTATGTAACATAAAGACAACTGGGTGACCGGTGACCACCACCACCCAGCCCACAACACACACACACACTGTCAAAGTTATTAGCATTCTCAACCAACCACGCACTGAACTGAACACATTTGAACTACAAGTTTTATAAACTTTAAAAGATTGTGAGTGTATTCAAGAATTAATCTGTCGTATCTGTGAATCTTTATCCATTCATATACAGTAAGTCATACCAGTTGGCCTTGATCTACGAATGAAATTTGAAACATTAGAAATGATAGTTCAATTGTATTTACTATCATAAGAGCGAACATGATTGATCTTACAAAATACAAAAAAAGAAGTTCTGCCTTTCAAACACCAGAGGGCAGTAAAGGACTGAAAGATGTGACTGTAAACTTTGTAAGCCACAATCCAATTTATACCAAATAGAGAGTGAATAAATCACTTAAATATATTATATATTAATTATTAATTGTTATTGGAGCAATGAATCAAGTAATGGAGATTCATTAGTTGCTATAATTCGATCCAAATCTCAATCAAAAAGTATTACACTCTCTCAATCTCTGTCTCTGGAACAGTGTGACATGGATCAAGGCAACTTTAACCAGCTTTATGGTGTGTGTGTGTGTGTGTGTGTGTGTGTGTGTGTGTGTGTGTGTGTGTGTGTATGTGTGTGTGTGTGTGTGTGTGTGTGTGTGTGTGTGTGTGTGTGTGTGTGTGTGTGCACGCCTGCCAGTGTGTCTATGTGACTAGCACTACCACTTGGAGCCAGCAGTGCGCTGGTAGTGAGTTACGCAAACGGCCGTCACTGGACACCAGCTAAGAGGCCAAATTGAAGAAGAGTCCAAGCAAAAACAGCACATTCCCCACGGGTCTCATACCACCAGAGACACACCGACGATACAGCAGTGGAGCGCAGAGGCAGCAGGTAGAGAGACAGAAGGGATTAACAGTCCGATGTGTCATGTTATTGGAGGCAGGGATCTGTGAGCCTGGTATTTGCTAACATAAACTCGGCCAGCAGTAGTAAACTATAACATTTTCTGTAAAAGTTTCAAATCTACACCTTGTAGACTTGCCCACTGTATAAGATGCACTTATTTAAATCCCCTTCTGAAACTCGCCCACAAAGGTTTTCTTTGGTAGAATATCTCCTTAACGATACAGGAAGCAAGGAGTTACTCCACCCCTTGCAGTTTCTGGTTTCTGGCCCAGACTCTGTGAGACTCTGTGTGTTGTTTTTTTTTAAATAATTAAAAGTTTGAGAATGGGATAATTTGTGTGTTCACAGTTCTCAATCAAGATTCACATTCGGCACATTCGCAGCATTTTGTGTTTCAGTGTTCCTTAATTGAATTAACTGAATTACTTCATTTTCATACGTTTACATGCTACTCAAGAAAGTCGAATTATTGGGTTAGTCTAACTATGATTGGATTATTAAGATGCATGTATACACCTTAGTCGAGCTAAAATTGAATCTAATTGGGTTCTCATAGTCGAATTAAGACCCCTAGATTATTCGACTAAGCGTGCACGGATTGGGATTGGATTATGCGTTCTGCGCATGCTTGAGATCTTTTCCGGAGGCCGTGAGCTGGAAGTAGAAGGAGACGATAGTCGTGTTGTTGTCACCGTCGGAAAATGAGAAACGGCGATTTATTTAAAAAGGTGGCGCAGAAGATGGAGGAAGCCGGTGAATGTAGTTACCCCAAAGTCCTTCTAGGCAAGTCCTCTCACTCGTGGCCATCTTGGCCACGCCTTTCGGGCAGCTATTTGGTCTTAATAAGACCAGGGCCCTGTCTAATGAATAGGGAGAGAGCTGGATCTCCATTTTCCGAGATCTAAGGGGCATAAAAAACACATGTTTGAAATCACGATGAAAAACAGACTAAAATCGCTGAAAGGGTTTGCTGGTTTTGTATCAAATTAACGTTTTAAAAGCCCTTTTTCTTACAGGTAATCTTGGACTGCGCATGCGCAATGCTTCACGACACAGTTTTCATTTACGGCATAACAACACCGGCACTGCACTGACAGCAAGTTAGCTTTAAAAGTTAGCTTTTGCTGCTGAGCAAACAAGATAACAGGTAGTCGAAGTTTTCCAGTCGATGCTGCTTGTGCCACTCCAGCTGCTGGTTCTTCCCTCCTGATTGAAAATAATAAGTGTCGCAAAAAGCGTGGCTGTGTAGGACCTGCAAAATGATTGGAGCAACGGCACCGGAAGAGGCGGGACATGTGCAAACAACGACGTTACGAAGTTTCCCCATGCATTTCAATGGGTGATTTTTTCAGTGATGTGTCTCCTCCTTCTATAGTGTCTCTGGTTACCCCCTATAAGAATTGTGTCCCGGCCGCGGGAGCGCACATGGCATGCATTCATTAAAGGTGGAAGCACACAGACACTACGCTTCGATTTCACCCAAGGCTGAATTAAAAGTACATGTTTTTCTAAATCTGGGTCATCAACGAGGTTGTAAAGTAGTAACTTCGGGCACATCTGTCAAAATAAATGTTTTTTTCTCCCGACATGTTTACGATCTTTATTCATTCATTGCGCCGCGGCCGAACTGACGGGGATATTCTCTGATATTATGAATCTTAAAGACTGCGGGTTCTCAGACTCTCTGATACTTCCACAACAAGTAAAGACTAATGGTGCTATCCATTTGTTTGGTATGCCCACCATCCCAGTCGGATCTCCCAGCTTTCTTGCGGCATTGAGGCACGCCTCCTTTTCTTTGGGGATACCAGCTCCCACTGGGGCTTCTGATGAGTAACCGAGTCGCCAAAGATCCCCGTGACGCTTGACAAACGAAGATGGCTGCGCCCGTAGTTAACATTAGTTGAGATGTATTTTCTTTCTCTTTGTTCCACGTTGGTGTCTTTAATGTCGATGTACACTGCTCTTACACACTTGATTACGTTGCTGCTTTAATCCGGTTACCAATGTATGCATTCCACAGTGTTGCTGTGCGTGTAATACAATGTAAAGTTTTGTTTTCAAGCTGGTTTGCTAAAGAGCCTAATGTTGCTTACAACAATGACTGCTACTACTGTTGCCACCTCCAGGCGTCCGTTATTCTCCCACTCGTCCACACAAAAGACTACTGGAACACTTTTAAGGTGGGAAGAGGCAGGAAGTTACGTCACGTTCTCGTTGAGCAGGTCGGCGTACCAGCACGAAAGGCCAAATGGATAGCAGCATTATAGTGGGGGTTATCTCGCCCATGGGGAAGGAGGAATTGGGGGAATGCCGTATACGGACGGGTGGCGAAGGGGCTGCTCCGGTGGGAGAGAGATGTTTTCAGTAGACAGCTGTCAATTCACTTCCATGTAATTTCTCAGACGTCTCAATAACCCGAAAAATTCCCATTGGTCCTACAGCCCACTAGTCCGACGTCAAAAAATAAACCCTCCGCTCTGACATCCCATTGTCCCGACCGGCTTTTGGATGACCTATGCGGCGGAGTCTGCATATGACAACAATCCCTTTCTCCTCCATGTTAGGTTCAATCTGGACTTCAGAGTCAAAGCCAAAGTTCCTTTCCCCCAATTCCTTCTCCCCCATGGGCGAGATAACCCCCACTACGAGTCTTCACTTGTTGTGGAAGTACCAGAGAGTCTGAGAACCTGACACAGTCTTTAAGATTCATAATATCAGAGAATATCCCCGTCAGTTTGGCTGCGGTGCAATGAATGAATAAAGATTGTAAACACGTCGGAAGAAAAAAACATTTATTTTGAGGTGACATGGACCCGAAGTGAGGTGACAGCTCTCTACTGAAAACATCTTTCTCGAATGCCGCCTGAGTTTGTTGTTGCTGGTGACGTAAAGAGGTCAGCCGGTGACTCTATTACCACTAGTTGAAATGGGCACAGCGCCACCTATCGTCTCAACCTTTGAGACGATAGGTGATTAAGCTGTGCATGTAAACGGACAGTGATAGGAAATTGTTGTGGACATCCTCCTCATCCTCATCCTCATCTGCTTATCCGGGGTCGGGTCGCGGGGGCAGCAGCTCCAGCCAATTAGATTCCTAATTGTCTTGCAGCCTTGCAGAACTTCGTTATTTGAATATAATTTGAATATTTTAAAAAAGTATAATATTTGAACGAATATTAGGGATCCCTTAATATTCAAACCTTTTATGGGCATTATTTTTTGTAAACGGGACGTAGACCGACTCATTTCACGGATTCCTGTGAGACCAGGTTGCCTTAATTACATCTGTCGCATATTTAAGGTGAAAACTAAATCAACTAAGTCAACGGAAAGAGGCGGTGGTTGCAGAAAGTATTTTGATCGCTTATTAAGTTCACTCGTTGCTTATAATGGTTTATTCGTTTCCCAGTATCATTTCCTTAATTTAGAAGACAGTTTTGTTAATTTTTTAATTGTAAAATAGTAAAATATTTTTTTTGAAGTTGGTTTTTATGCGATAGAGAGACCCCCTTAGATGAAAAGATAATTTGAACCCTTCGTCATTGAGCCTACTATCGAGTTCACTCACCGTGTGCCTATTGCTTTACAACATTTCCACCCTCTCCATCAATCAACATATTTTTAGGCTTCAGTGAACTATGCTATTGCTTTTATGAATAAATAAACTGTTAAAGTTAGGCGCGGCATGATACGGAACTCTTCAAACTGATTGGACATCATAGCAGTTACGTATGTATATGCCCATTATACAACAGTTAAGAACCAATCAGATCGCTTGATTTAAACCACCCGTTTTATAAATAATACATATTTGAATATATTTGAATATTAATATTAATAAACAAACAAACTTTGAATATGATTTTTGGGCAAAAGTCAAAGCCCTACTTCACACATAGTGTATTGCATAGTTGTATTCAGAGAGATCGTCGTAGCTACTCTAGAACTATCTGGTAGAACTATAGTGCGGACTGAAACACAGAGCGAGGACCAGCACCGCAGTAAGACTGAGAAGAAATGGAATGGAAGGATCCATTTACCACAGGATTATGTTAACTAAGAAGACTTGATACCGATGTGTCAGAAGCAAAGGAGGGCCATGGTTAAGTGGGATAGTCAGCCCCACAATGGATGATGTGTCTGATACATGCAAAAACAGAATATATTGTGCAACACATTCACAGCAACAGCCAAAGATATCATGTCAATAAAGTCCAACAGAAGCCCTGGCTAAGCCATCCTTCCTTGTCCACACCCTGGAATGTTGTAGAAGCACACTCCTGGATCTTATTTATAAATACAGAGAGTCTGTTTCCTCCAATTTCTATATGGAGGTCTTACTAAACTAGGCCATTGGCAGGTCACATGGTCACCACCAGGGGCTCCCTAGACCTCACACTCCTGTCACAATCAAAGCACCACTAAGTTTTGCTCTGACCTACCGGCTTGGCACTATGCGGTATGGCCACCGGCCTATCGTCAGTAGAGGACCACAGGTCTTCGGCAGTTTAATCCGTCACAATCTTCCTTTGACCTTTACGATCATGAATACCTGTCCTGATCCATCTGCTTTCTTTCATGAACAAAACCAAACATGATGGCGTTCTTTGTAGAACAACTGAATTCTTGACCTATACAGTCCAGGGCTCTCTCAGAATCGCCAAAGGTTGTCTGTTTTCACAGTACGTTGCCATTAGAAATATACGTGCTTTCTTTTGCCTGCATTGCATGCTCTGGGTTCTGCATTCTGTCAAAATCGACACAAAGACGTGGCGGTGCGGATGCAACAGGGCATCCTAGACGGTGACGCGTCGACGCCTGACGTTTACCTGTGTGTCCGTTGACCGGGAAGGTCTCCTCTTCCTCTTGGATGTGAACAAATTCCATAATCCCCTCCAGAGGAAGGAGGCCACGAGACACACGCTCCCCACGATCCATATTTCCTTATCCTTCAGGAGGTTCTCCATGGCGGCCCCGTGCTGATCTCCTCTTCCTCACTCTTGGGTCTCCTCTACCCCCCACCCCGCCCACCCCCCCACCCCACCTCTCACGATAGAGTCAAATGGCTGACTGCGGTGGACACAGAGCGAGGCAGCGGCAGAGTTGGAACGGGGAAATCTACACTACACTGTACCCAACTGTACTGTTACTCCGGCGACCGGGCGAGCCGTTGCTAAGCCACTATCTTTCTGTGTGGGTATGAACAACCCCCCCCCGCCCCCACACACACACACATACACAGGCAGACATACACACACACACACACACACACACACACACACTGGGGTGTGGGGTGGCGGGTGGCGGTTGGGTGGGAGTGAGGGGAGTGCTGCTGTGCAGTCATGCTGCCGGCACCAGCCACCCACACCGTTTCACCTCTCTCTCTACCGCCCTCCCCCTCCACCTCCCTTTGCCTAAAAGGAGCGATCATGCCTTCTGGGAGACGAGAGGGGGACAGGTGCGGCGGGGTTCAGAGGTGCTGCCTCTGTATGCAGAATCAGATGCCTACTGCTGGTGTGTCAGTGAGACTCTGTGCTGGTATCTCTTAACTGAGGACACAGCACTTCACGCATGCATTCATTGCGTCCAAGGTTCCCTGAGTACGGGCCACTACTTGGCCCCTCTCTTCGCGCTGGAAATAGAAGGTGCACATGCATCATCTGAACCGTTTAGAAGGCCACGCACGTGCATGTGTTTTGACGGTAGGAAGACTGAAACATACTGTAGGCGGTGACACACGCAAGCCTGAGCTCACACGCACGCGCACACACATCCATAAGCTGGTTTGTTAAGATCTGGTTTGGTTTGTTCTTCTTGGAATCACTCACGCACGCACGCACGCACGCGCACACACACGCACGCACACACATACACACACACACACACACACACACACACACACACACACTAAAAAAAACAATGGACAAAGAGTCTACAGTATGGGTGCCAATATGGTGAGGTTATTTGTGGAGCAAAACGATAGGTGTTAGTGACAGCTCTATTAATCATGTTCATGTTCTTCAGATAATGTGATTCATGATGATAATGTGAAACATGACAAGATTTTGTTTTAACGGCCAACATGACAGACATGTATGACATGGGGTGCATTTAAAGGGAGGTGTTTATCCAGTGTATTCACCTTTTTATGAAAGTGCATGTTAATAGGCTGGTAATAATGCTCCTACTATATTTACAGTGTATTGCAACAAAGAAACCAGTACCTATTTCTTAAGGTTCATAACAAACATACTAAACCAATATGAATGACCTAAAACCATTTATTAGGTATATCTTATACCAATTACACTAATACAAATAATTGCGTTAAGATTTTAACAAGCAGCAGCTTGGCGGAGACAGAGTGACAGTGTCAGGTAACCGGACCGGCTTGGGGTCTCCACGTGAACCGCTGTATGGATTACTGCTCTGCTATGTACTAACTGCTACAGGGTTGCATGTGGAATGTATGTTTATCAAATGTTAAAAAAAAAAAAAAAAAAATCCAGTATTACGAAGCGAAACAACTGAGGAAACAAATCCTACTAACAAGTGGGATCATAACCAAGAGAACATGGTGGAGAAGACCGGGGGGTGAAAAATAGTGAAACGATAGAACTAAATTATAATGACAAAATTAGATCAAAGTTACAGGGTGCAAGAGTGACTGCTCAGCACCCTAAAAGTAGTGCACTAATCCATTACTTCCAACGTCAAGGCGATCACAACCTATTTTCATTCATTATGGTTAATAACCTATTTCATTATGGCCTACAACCCAGCTAAATATGAGTTACTATTTACTCGTGGTTTGTACGTTATTATACACTGTAGGGTTGTAATGCTAGGTAGTGCTAATTGCGTTGTTTTATTTATCCGAAACTGCTAGGAGACACCACCTTCTGGCCATAAGGCGTCTGTACCCCATGGTCTGTACGCTAGTGAACGAAGCTCATGTCCCTCGAAAGACGAACAACTCCCTCTAGCGACCGGTTAGGGCAATACTTCTTAGATTTTAGTCTTCATGCATACTCGGGTTCACAAGCAGCTTTACTATTTGAGGTGGGGCTAAACTAGAAGGCGTGTATCTCATTGTGCTAACCTGTTGGTCGCCCCCCTCCAGCTCCACGTGTTTGAGTTCCCAGAAGCAGCGCATGGTCTCCACCTTCTCCAGGTGGCAGTACAGCGCCAGGCGCCCCAGACGGAGGCCGTTGCTACGGTTATTGATGGACTTCAGGCCCTCCATCTTCTCGGCGATAGGGGACATGGGTATGGGCGGTGGAGGAGGGAACCCGGACGACCGCAGCCTGTCGTTCTTTCTGTCAGACACCAGATCAGCGCACTGAGCCGTCTTCTCAGACCTGCAATCCAAACGAATAACCGATTTTAGTTTGTCTGTTTGTCTGGCCTTTGCACTGAAACATTGGCACCGGTGGGTCTTTTACCGTCAATGTATAGCGCTGTGTGTGCAAGGCGGGGCGACCCTAGCCCTTTTGGTGCCCAAGGCAAGATCAGCAAAAGGCTAGCGGTACCTTCTGCTCATCTTGCCTATGGCACCAAAAATGGCACAGAGAAAAAATTACCAAAAGTGCAAATTAAATATTCAAACCACAGAAGCTTGTTTAAAGTATTAAATACATCCAGCAAGAGACGACGGTGTATAAACAATAATAATAATAATATTCATATTGTATCTAAAATCGACAATAATCCCCAGGTTATAAATCTAAAATTGTAATGGCATACTAGGATAAATTGATTCTGTTCATTTCATTGTGATTTATCAAAAACAAGATTCAGATTTCAAATTTATTTTGATTTCTTGCTTGGCATAGCTTGACTATGGACGGTTTGCGCCCTAGATATGAATGTGCAGTCTGATGTGTGAGACGGAGTTAATTGTCTTTGGGGTCACTGTGTACTGTTATGTTCCACAGTACTGCTGGTCTCACTGTGATGACGGGGAAAGTGAAGGAGGGATCTGCGCTGATACCCGCTGGCGACAACAGGCTCTCTGCTGATCTTAACCTGTCCAGCCTTGAAGGGCGATAAGGCCGATGCCAACGGGGGATATTTTTATCCTGTGGCTGTGTGCGTGTGCGTGCGTGCGTGTGTGTGTGTAAATCTATGGCCTGTGTTGTGCCATTAAAGAGGTCAGAGGGTATTCACTCTCATCACGGTCCGACACCAGCCACAGACGCGTTAACTGCCCGGGCCGATTATCCAGCGTCAGAGGTATCCTCTGGCAGGCTTCAACTTTGGCGTTAGAGCAAAGAGCCAGCCAGAGAAGCACCTGTCCCTGCCCTGTACATCAGCCCCCCAACATTTGTCCCTTCCTCCACGGCCAGAGAATCTGTTAGTGCAGCATCACGTTTGGTTTTAGCAAGAAGAGGGGGGGGCGAGGGGGATTAAGGCTAATTAATCCAACCATCCAATATGCTCCACTAGATGTTACTGGATGTACTACTTTCCTTCCAGCCTGTGGTATGCATACCCCTGGCGAGGGCACTGGTGCTACGTGGGATCTTATTCTTGAAGTAGACAAATGAGACGAATAACAGAACAAATCATTTAGATCAGGGAAAATATATATATTATAATTATTGTTTAGTAAATAAAGTACTATGGATTATTATTTGAAACATAATACGATTTGTTTCACATTGTAGTGTTTTTCTTTCGTGTTTTGTGTTAATTTGCTGAATGGACGCTGGGAGCATAAGTAGCGCTGTTTGCCTTTCCTCTCCACTGTTTCCCACTGGCAACGGCCTTCTTCCAATAATAGCTCATCGTGTATAAAGGGTGGCACTCTCTGCTCAGCCTTTGCATGTGTATTCATCTATTTTTGACAGTTTGCATATGAGTATCTGTGATAAGTCTCAATGACAATTTAGTGTTACACTGAAGGTCAAAGGTCGGGAACCACCAAGCTAAGCTATTTCTTGCTTATGATCAAATGGAAGCACCGTTGGCATAAACATATCATAAATATTGCTAAGGTCAGTTGTGCAGATTTGATAACTGAATACAAAAGAGACTATTTAAAAGTTTCTTAATTTCATTTTATAATATGATTCTTTTTAATTTACTTTATCAACATATATGTCTGGACAATGACTATGCTGATCATATAATATGCTGATTATAGAATGAGGATTTTTTGATTAGCAAAAATAAGTTACCCTTTATAGAATTCATTCCCTTTTTTATAGCACAAGAAGATTACAAACTTTTATGACCTTATCCAAACAGACAGGGCGTGTGTGGAGACATATATTTACACAAGGTGTTAAGGGTAAACAGAGCGAGAGTGCAACAGTTGTCTGTTGTCATGGTCACCATACTATAAAGACATTTTGGTCTTGCATACTGAACAGGCTTTGAGGAACTAGCATGCCTGGTTTATGGCGTTCACCATGGCCTGCCAGTATCAGGGGATCCCCCGCCCCCAACCCCCCTTAACTCTCCAGGGTGCTGGTGACCCCCAGGGTCAGCTACTTTAAAGAGCTTATGTAGTGGGCGTCACAGCACAGTGAGAGACAGAGGTCAACATGGCTGGATGTAACCCTGAAATGGAAAACAACTGTCTATCACTATTACTGAACAGCACTGTCCATCAGATTTAGTGAAAGAGTCAGTGAAAACATAATAACAATAAATAAAGAACAATACATGACCTTCAATTGTGGCCGCCTTGACTCATCATAGTGTGTTATATAATTACTATAGGGTGCAGTGTATGGAATGTGAGCTTACAGGTTACACTTTACAATAAAGTACATAAAGGTCATGCAGTAATAAGCATTATTATATATCATTAGCAAAGGGATTGGGGTTAGTGGGTTAGCTTAACCCTTTTAAATAATGTATGAATGTATATCTTAGTTTACATGAATACTATTATCTTTGTCAACAAATTAAAAACACGAACACCTTTAGTAAACATCAAAACGATTTGTGAACATGAACACCGTTCGTAGTGATAACTAGACCATCGATTAACCATTAATGAACTGTTACCAATGTTAATTAATGGTGCATTAATTAATGTCATGTTATTGTAACATGTAACCAGTGCATGTGTATGTCTTTGGCCATGCACCGCATGAACATACATTGCATGGCGCGGTGTGGTGTGTCACTGTCTGAGCAATGCTGTAGTTTGTGTTGGGACTGTCCCCTCCCTGCCACTGGTAATCCCCCTCGATAAAAGAGCAGATGGGGGGGACCCGATCCGTCCTCCCCACAATAATCCCTCTATGTAACCGATAGGAAGCGCTGCGGGAGTCTCCTAGCTCTTAAAGCAACCACCAAGACAGAGCCAGCGATGTGTGCGTGTGTCGTCTAACGTGTGTGCCCGTGTGTGTGCGTGTGTGTGTGTGTGTGTGTGTGTGTGTGTGCGTGTTTGTGCGTGGTGTGCCGATGAGAGCAAACTTTGCAGTCACAACAGATCTTGCAAGGGGATCCGCTGGCATCGAGTGCCTCGGCTTCTATTTTTACGGTTATTTTTGCAGGCTACTACGGTAATGGGCCGTATAAAGGTCCGGAATATGATAATGTAGCTCATTAGAGGAAACCTCATCCGAATGTCTCGATAATTACTATTCAAGATGCACACGGTTATGGCTAATTGCTATGGCAAAGTCAAATTCCAAGAGGACAGATCTGAAGGCTTGTTATAATTAGGAAATACGAATACAGTAAGCCATATATTATTCAAGTGCATATTTTCTCCCTGATTTACATCCCATTCAGAGATATGTCCACACATTGAGTCAATTGAGTGTCCAGTAACTGGACATCGTAGAGTATGAACCAAAATATCACAACAAACAATGGTCAAAAGTCATTATCTCCCTTGACTCGATAACATCTAACCATCATGACCGTCACATAGTAGTTTAGTTCCTTTAGGAAGTCAAAATCTATCTCAAAACGTCTACTGTAACTGTAACTGTCCACTAGATGATGTGTTGCGAGTGTTATTGGGCGGGGAGGTTCTGTAGTGTGAATATTCTGTACAATACATGGACACGTTCATCCACACACACTTGTTTGTGTATGTTTGTGTGTCTGAGTGTGTGTGTGTGTGTGTGTGTGTGTGTGTGTGTGTGTTTGAGTGTGTCTGTGTGTGTTTGTGCATATGAGTGAGTGTGATTGCATGTGAGTGTGTGTGTGTGTGTGTGTGTGTGTCTGTCTGTCTGGTCCTGTGTCGATGTGTGCAGGCATATACTTCCGTGTGCGTGAGTTCGGGCTAACATGACGCATGCACGGCAACATCATGAGTGTGGCTTTACCAGTCTAAGCAAGGGAGCTGGGCGGAGGGGCCCCGCGGGGCGGAGGGGCCCCGCTGGGTGCGTCCTAACTAGAAAGGCCCCATGTGGACGGCCGTCGCCACAGGGATCTTCGAGGAATCCCCCTACATGGCATCACACATGGCACGTCAATTACAGGCTATGTTGAGGGGACTTGGGTTCCCATACAGGGACGCAGTCGGCCGGTTCAGAACACAGAGTTGTTTAGCGTTCCGCTTATGTGATCGTCACACACGCTCACAGACTGGCCCTTCTTTTGATTGATAACATTGGTAACATTTTGAAAACTATATGACCTAACCAAAGATGTTTCCTTAGCAAGCTTGTGTTTAACAAACCTGTTTGACAACCTGGCCACTTGAGCCATAAACCACCTCACAATTCGGTTTCTTTATTCATTTACCTAATAGTTTAAAAAGAATGAATAGAATCACTTTTATAAGGGTTATAAAAAAAAGGCAACCAGGTGTACCTACTTGAGTCTTCTGTGTACCTTTTAGAAAATCACACAAAGGCTACGCTCTAGATCACTCATGTTACGGCATAACCACGACATACTGGAGAAATACTATCCGTGGAATGAATTAATAGGCTTGGAGGTACTCCACCCTAATATCAGGTTATCAACAGGTTTATTTTTCACCAACTAAACACCACATCGCTGCTTAGCTGTGCCTTCAAAGCCTGCTCTCCCAGATGGCTCAAGAACTGAAGTTCAAATCAGTGCATTCTTGCGCGCATGAAATCAGAGGTATTATTGTAGCGCCTTAAAATACCACCAAGTCTAATCTCCTCCTTAGTAGCTACTTATAATGGAGTTATGCATACATAAATTCACATGTATATAACATTGCACACACTCTGCATTGCTAAGGAAAGTGTCTAGAATCCATCTGCACACACACAACACACAAACACCCACACACACACACAGACTGACACACACTTGGACCCTAGTGATTCACTGCCTTCCCAACTGCTCAAAGAAGCAACCACTCAACACATTTGCCAACCACTCAACACATTTGCACGCAGAAGACTGTTTTTTTTTTTTAGTTGCTGAACTTTCACTCAATGCCTTTTCCATTTAGCGTAGAACAAAGCAAAGCAGACATGGACTTAGATTATACATTTCTTATGTAGAAACAGTTTGCTATATAATTGAATGAATAATGTCAAACCCAATAGCTGTCAGCGCATATTAACTGCTCACTGTCAGCTGGCTGGAAAAAATAAACATGAAATAACGACAAATATAAAGAAAATGTGAAGAAACTTGCCGTTGATATTTGGGTACGTTTGTGATAACCAGGATCTTCTTCTCCTTTCCTCCCATATCCCTCATGGGTGAGATGTAGCTGTAGCAGTCCCTTCCTCCAGGGTTCGCCCACTGATGGACAGGGATCCTGCGATATAGACGGTGGAGGGCCCCCCGTTCTCGCGGATCACGAGCGAGAGAAAGTATTTCTAATATCTACTGAACACAATGCAGTGTTCTGGAGAGCTCAGCTGACAGCTGCCAGTGCTTTTGTCTGGTCTGCAAGGAGAGTCACTGGACGCAGAGAGATGAGTCCATACAACTGGCCTGGAGGAGGGTGGGCTCAGGGGGTCCAGGGGAAAACAGAGAGAGAGAGAGAGAGAGAGAGAGAGAGAGAGAGAGAGAGAGAGAGAGAGAGATAGAGAGAGGGGGGGGGGGGGCGGAGGGAGAGAGAGAGGGGGAGAGGGAGTGAGAGAGTAGGGAGAGAGAGTGTGTTTGTTATGGAGGAGGGGTACTGGGGTAGGGGGTCTGCTTGGGGACCAGGAGATCACTCATGGCCAGCGTGCAGGACATGATCATGGGAATATTATCAGGCTTGTTTATAATGGAAAATGTTGGGCTGCCATGCGTCTGCCCACAAGGGAGGAATGGTGCCTGCCTATGGGAGAGAGACAGACAGACAGACAGATAGAGACAGACAGACAGACAGATGTAGTGTCCATATATTATTTATTATTATGCTTTGTGGAACATTTAACTGTCAACGTGGTTAATAATGGCAACTGACATAATGACACAGGCCTGCAGTGAATGCTTGTATTATAGTGCGGGCAGAGATGGGCAGTATTTCAATTACATGAATTTGTAATACATATTTTAATCTGTTTTGGTATGTTGTTATTTGTATTAGATTTGAGTGAAAAGATTTGATAGAATTTGTATTTAAATACATTAGCCCATAGTATTTCTGTATTTAAAATACTTAAATTACCATTAGTGTCTGAAAATGATATGAAGATTTCAGATGTAAGATGATTTTTGCCATGTATTTATTTTGCAATGTTATTTTCTAGCTTTATATTTGTGTTATAAATATATGTATTTATATGTAAATATAATGTTTACACATCCATTTTTACAAGTCACTACTTTACTTGTCAGACCATATCCGCGATTGCTTAGCAACAGTGATTGATTTTCTTTATCCATTCCTTTTGTTCATATGTGTAGTAGTTAAGGTTGTCTGTTTAAAAAACAAGTGTAATTTAAATATTTTTCTAAGCACGCCTGTATTGACACTTTTTTGATTCCATCCCTGAATAAACACACACATGCACCTATTGACAGGCTAAGTGTGAGGTAATGGTAAAGTATCGTTACCAGTTGAGCTGAGCTACCGCTAACCTTATACCACCCAAACTGGCTATAGCTTACTATGCAACACCAAAGTCTAACGTTGTATACATAAACATTTCATTTCATGACCATGAAAAATTAAGCAAATTACTGTAGTTAAACTTTCTCTTAATATGTTTTACTCTAAATGGCCTACGAAATGTTTTAACTGAATGGCAATAACCAGGGTGCTATTTGTTGGGGGGAGGGGAGGGATCATCTGTTAGTTTTTTTTGTTTTTGGAAAATTAAATGTCTTTTTAGTTTGCAGTAAAGATGAATGTTCAACTGTTGTACATTTAGGCTAATAGGGCCTACCATTAACTTAAAAAAAGAATGAGGCCTGTTGATTGGACTATTTTTTCATGATTAAAAAAAAACTAAAAAAAACATCCCCCTCTGTTTTTTGACAAATCGTACCCTGGCAGTAACATGACGCAGCTCTGGCTATCGTAAGTGAGCTTACTAGCAAGATTACAAAATGCAAGCCATAAACCGCAGACTTGTGCCGTCACTTAAGACACCACGTACAGAGGGTGACTTGCATGTGACAGTGGACTTTGGATGGTGCACATTATTTTACGTGGCTTAACTGATTTGAGTTGAAAACCTATTTTTTACTGAATTGTAATTATTTATTATTACAATTATTTATTTCCATTCAACTCTTATTGAACAAAAATGACAATTTTGGGGGAAAAAGTTCAAACATGTCCATGGCAACAAAATGTAAGATTGAATGTTTGGTTGTTTATGCTGCCTGCATAGTAACAGACATGAATACGCACTTTTCCCTTCTAATTCCCTATTCTGTCTGTTCTAGCGTGCTGAGTTGACTGCGACTGGATGCCTGGACTCTCCTTATGGCTAACCGGTCAGCACCCCATGACCAATTTAAAATGTTTTGCCTGTATATATGTATGTGTATATGTATGTATATATGTATTCAATTATGGCACCCACTGCACTCCTGATCCCCCACTCTGCGTTCCTTCTCAAGTTTTATTCTGTGCAAATTAAAGGGACTTTTTTCTTGCCCTCTGGGGGGCTAGGGTTAGGGGTCAGGGGGGTCATACATATACGGCCTGTCAAGCCCTTTGAGACTGTACTGGTGATTAAGGGCTATACTAATACAATTTTATTGAGTTTAATTGAATAGATAACCTTCTGCTAAGACATACAACATCTCGTCTTTTCACCCTCACAGAAAGCGGTTAACTGCTAAAATGTTAGAAAAAGTAGTTCAAAACGACTCAAGGGAAACTACTGAATTAATAGTATTGTTCATTTATTAATAAACATAAATAAAAAATGGAAAAGGTGAAATGCTGTTAATGCAAGACACTTGTTTAGGGCTTGCTTGGTTCCCTTTGTGACAGAGATAACGACAACGGCAGCTTCAGTGTAGTGTCTACATTGTTCTGTGAAATAAGTACTTCCTCCCCTTGTGGCTGAATTCCTAAAGTGGAAATGCAATTAACTATAGGAGACATTCAAAACGACTCACACCAGAATTATTATTATTTCTTGTATATTTGACTTGACAAGCACCAATATGCCCAATCTCTCCCTCTCTCTCTCAGCATTTTCGTTTTAATTAAGTTCATTATTCTCTTTGTCATATGCTTTTCAACCTTCATCCTCAGCTGTTGTGACATTTCCATTAGATCGCAGGATCTCTTCCTGTCCTGAATCCTCCGTGCATTCCCTGTGACCCCTTTGTGTGTGTTAATTAGCTTAGCATGTCCTCTGTTGCCGTAGGGTTTAACAATACAATGTGATGGACATGTGTCACCCTGCGTTAAAAGTTCTTCTTCATTACTTGCTATATTTAGCTCAGCCTCAATATTCCAGACCTATTATGATCATGGCAGATCTTGGTTTTAAAGAGAGGATAAACTACTTTGTCATTCATCGGTAAAGAAACTAGGTGTACTTTGACCCAATGCGTTACTTTTACGGGCTGAGCAGAGAAATAGTCTGCCAAAGACGTTGACGTCGCTTAGCAACCAAATCCGCTGGGGTTGATAAGCTACCAGACTACTTGCAGAGTGATACGAAAGATGTTGACAGCAGTCATTATATTCTTGGCAACGGTCATTAAGTAATTGACCGCCGGAAGTCGGGAAGGCCCATGCAAGTGAACGGAGCGTTCCACAGCATTGAGAAGAGTAATGTAATAAATATTATTATGCTTCATGGAACATTTAACTGTCAATATGGTCAATAATGGCAAATTACATAATGACACAGGCCTGCGGGCAGAGATGGGCAGTATTTCAATTACATGAATTTGTAATACATATTTTAATCTGTTTTGGTATTTTGTTGAGAGCGAGAGAGAGAGAGAGAGAGAGAGAGAGAGAGAGAGAGAGAGAGAGAGAGAGAGAGAGAGAGAGAGAGCCTATTGGGTGTATTCACACCAGGAAAGATCTTTTGTTCGCTCTCTTTGGTCCGGACCAAAACACAATGTTTCTTTTTGGTTTGGTGCGGTTCCTTTTCACAACGCAATTTTTGCAACAGTCCCAGAATTTGTCAACAACGCACATGTGTGCAAAGATCGTTCAATCATTGGACAAAAAGGACTGGGGCGGGGTAAAGTGGGGAAAGTAAACAATCATGGATATCCAGCGGGCTGCACTCGTAGTGCCGCACCAAAGTGAGGTGGTTGCATTCACACCAACGCAAACGTACCGAACCAAGGGACCAAACCCGTTTAGTGAGCACTAAATGCTGCTGGTGTGAAAGCACCCAAGAGAATAAACTTGTGAAACAGAGAAGTATCGTCATGTAACCAATTGATTTCAACAATGTAACTGTATTCTAAATACCAACTATTTCAATTGTAACTGTAACGGAATACAGTACCTTATACTTTGTATTCTGAATGCATAATAGATAGATAGATAGATTTACTTTATTGATCCCAAGCTGGGAAATTGCAGTATAACGCCATTACATGTATTCCGTTACTCCCCGACACTGTCCTCCAAGCTCTCTTGTATAACGCCAGTCTCACAAGAGAGACTGGACATCAGGTCTAGTGTTTGGTGACAGTGGTCATTTCTGGGGGGGGGGGGGGGGGGGTTCATCTCAGGATATTGGATGAGCACAAACAATTTAAAATCATTTTGAAAATCTGCCTCGTTGACTCACTGATCACAGCATATCTTGTGAGGGCGGTATGGACCCTGACCTGTAATAAAGTGTTTGAACGTGCTGGTGAAGACCAGTGGTAATTCATCCAGTACATCCGGTACGTATAAATCTCTCAGGGCACAGAGCTAAAATAATGTGTCATGAAAAAACACATCATTTTTTTATTATACATACAGTAGCTATTACCCATCCGTATACCATGATGATTACAGTATAGTTTGTAAATATAGGTCTAAACAAAGAGATACCAAACCCCATTTTAGAGGTTTTTCCTTGTGCGGCTTCTACTGGAAGGCTTAGGCGGGGAGGAAACCCTGGACTGTAAATATTTGACACATTCCTTCTTTTAGGGACGTTCATAATCTTACATGGAATCTCAATCAGGACTGCAGATCCCTTGGGGATCCCTTACAAGGTCACAGCTGTGTGGGTGGACCACGGTTTGGCATGCAGAGCAGCTGGCCCAAGCTTTTCCCCAGGACGGTGGGCCCACTGCGGGCCTCGATTGTCAGAACCAAACAGCGGTACGACAGTGCAACATTCATGTGGCTGAGCCGCATGGCCCTGACAATAATGCATAGAAGTCAGCATTCAATCATAGACAATTCAATTAGAATTTTGAATTAGAAATTCAAAATAGAGCTTCATAAATAGAGACCTGCGTTATTTTTATATATCCATTTTCTATGGATAGTCATTTGGAGTAGTGTGTAGTTTGGATAATACTGTGTGTGTGTGTGGGGGGGGGGGGGGGGGGGGGGGGTTTCTAAACTCATGTCTGAGGAAGCAAATATTACCCTGGCCTCCAAGGTGTATTAGCGATTTTTAAAATAATATTTTATTTCAAATTGTATTTGTATATATACTCTTGTTTTCGCACTCTCTTTTCCCACTGTACTGCTGGTCACTGTGAATTTATCCTAAGGGGGATTAATAAAGGACTATCTATCTATCTATCTATCTATCTATCTATCTAACATCAGTGTTGTCACTTAGGAATCCTGTGCTTTTCCGCTATGTGTAAAATAATATTCTCTCTCTTTGGAAAATACTTTTGAGAGCGATGTAACTTTAATTTGTTGCCCACATGGGGTGGTGGAGATGTGTGAAAAAAGGAATGGGATTGCTATACAGTGCTCATGCTTGAATTTGATTTGGCAAGTCATTCCAGCTATATCAAATGTTCAACACCTGGTTTGGTTGCATTGGCCGAGACCATTGACCTCAACTACAAATTATGATGACATTGACTATAAACTTTAAAAGCTTTTGACTGAGTTAGCTGTTCTGTTTCAGTTAGCTGAGCCGTTTCAGATTCAATTGATAAGCTCTGTTAGTGAAGTAAAGGAAAAATATATATATTTTTAACCATTCAGTAAAAAAAAAAAAGTAAAGATATTTTAGCAGTGATTCAGTGAATCTAAATACACAAAAAAATCTTCATCATCATCATCATAAAAAAATGAATTTCGTAGATTTGATTTCCTGTATTCTGGTGCATTTTGGGGATGGCCACTACCTATTACCTATTACCTACTATTCATTCAGATTCATAGCCTACATCCTGACTTGCAGGGCCTGGACAAGCTTACAAGCTTACCCATTGTTGTTATTATGATAATGAGGCAAATCATGATTACTGTCCTATAGCGTCCATTTTTTGTGAGAAATGGGTGGAAAGTGCTTTTACAACTCTCTGCTAGTTAGCGATCTATCTCTTTCTCTGCATGTAGTTGCGTTGCGCGAATGCTGCTGAGGGAGGTAGCCTATTTGATTGATTCGCTGAATTGTCCAATCATGATAAAAAAAGCTCCCCCCCCCCCCAGACCCCCCTGTCTATCAGGCCTACTGCGCCCCACCAACAATGTTTATCACCAGCCACCACTGCCGGTAATACATCGGTTGACCCTGTCACGTTATGCCGCGCACACACACACACACACACACACACACACAGACACACACACAAACGTCAAGAGTCAAATCGAGAGAGATCTCTCTCTCTCACAACAAATGGTGCCTTACTTCCCACAATTATCCCTTGCCCTCTTTCTGAGGGCACGGAGGAGGGGTGTTGAAAGAATATATTTATCACCCTGAGCCATCAAAGTGTGTTATTTTTAAAGAGGTGCTTCCTTGTACATCATTGTGTAGAAACATTTCAGACGGCTTACAGAGAGCAGTACACCAGGCAACCCCCAACCGGCTCAGTGGGACGCATTTAGTGGATAGAGATGTTCTGTTGGTTTCGGTATTTGTGCTGGTGTGTGTGTGCGTGTATATATGTGTATGTGTGTGTGTGTGTGTGTGTGTGTGTGTGTGTGTGTGTGTGTGTGTGTGTGTGTGTGTGTGTGTGTGTGTGTGTGTGTGTGTGTACATGTGCCTTCTCGGGGACCGTTTCAGTAAGGCTTACTGCGAACAGCATGGACATGCTACAAACTGGGTTGCTTTCCTTGTCCAATCAGCTTCACAATGAAGAGATTTATAAAAGTTCAAATTATGTTGGAAAAGTGTGCCATGGCAAAGTGACCAGGTAAAATACAACAAACCATACAGGACCCAAAAATGACATGGGTAAACGTTATTTATAAACAACTATTTAACAGTTTATCTATACAAAGCTATGATTCATATTCTAAACTAGTTACAGAGCAATACAGGTGTGGTTAAAAAAAAAACAGAGTAGCAGGGCGGGTCATGCATTATTTGGCATTGCTTACTGACAGTCCAAGAGAAGATTAGAAGCTTTATCTGTGTGCTTACATTGACTGTGGGAGAGTTCCACCTCACATTGTTGCAACTTTAGGTGACCTTATCTTGACAGTCTGATTTATTGGTTATAACGTGTGACCCCTCCCACTTGGCTCAAATAAAGTGCTGTTCACTTGGCTAGGAGTTACAAAGTACTCCATTTCGGACAGGGGGTTTCGTTTATCCCTTTTCCGTCGACGTTCATCCACTGTACCATCCACTAGTATACTTTGTATTTTTTTCCAATCAACAGGGTCCGTGCGCCGTCGAGTCTGCTTTTCTACTTACAGAGAAAGGAACGATCAGGTTGGCAAACTCAAGATATTGGCTCCAACAGTGAATAATGATGTTTGTTTTGGCCACGGGTATTTCTATGCACGCAAGTAGTACTTTTATCAGGATGTCCTGAATATATCCGCACTTCCGGGTGCGGGGCCGGGCGGTGCGCCTTTCGCAAACGCAGAACTCAACTACGAGTAGTGTATATAGTAGTGTACTACATATATGCTTCCATAGTATTGGCTTACTTTATTATGTTAATATACATCATTTGACAATGTTTATCTTCGCAGGAGGACCACACACACACGCAGTCATGACGGACCTTGGTAGCTCAAACTCAATATTTGCTTTGGACATTTTCCGAACTCTGAGCCAAGCGAGCCCAAAGGGGAATGTCTTTTTGTCCCCTTTGAGTATAAGCTCGGCTTTAGCTATGGTGTACCTGGGCGCTAATGGGGACACTGCCTCTCAAATGCTGAAGGTACACAACACATCACAGAGAGAGAGAGAGAGAGAGAGAGAGAGAGAGAGAGAGAGAGAGAGAGAGAGAGAGAGAGAGAGAGAGAGAGAGAGAGAGAGAGAGAGAGAGAGAGAGAGAGAGAGAGAGAGAGAGAGAGAGAGAGAGAGAGAGAGAGAGAGAGAGAGAGAGAGAGAGAGAGAGAGAGAGAGAGAGAGAGAGAGAGAGAGAGTGAGTGTGTGTGTGTGTGTGTGTGTGAAATGTATCATGTACTTTTTTGTATCAATGAACATTAAAATGTAATAACATACAATAGAAATGTTTATTATTACGGTAATTATTTAGTAATTATAGCCTGTCTACCAATGACGACAGACCGCTATGAAGTAATATATATTTTACTTATTAGCCTACTGTGCGGACTGCTTAGAAAAACAACCAAAGAACGCAAAGAATAAAGGGTGTGGCGATAGAGGAAAGCTTGTCATTACTGTTGCACCTTGAACACATTTCCCTCGGGATGTAGGCCAATAGATGGGCAAAACGCCAAATGATTTATTACAGTCAACTGATTATATATCGATTGTGTTCCATATTTTTAATTGTTATTCTAAATTCTGTTCTGTGCAGACTCTCTCTTTCTCCTCTGAAGACATTCACACAGATTTCCAGACACTCAATGTTGATATCAGCTCTTCATCGACGGCGTGTATCCTAAAACTAGCCAACCGACTTTATGGGGAAAAAACGGCTCACTTCCTCCCGGTCAGTGTGTTTTGATTTTTGTAGTTCTGTCCAAAATATATGACAATTGATTCTGTGAATTTGCATTTGTTTAACCTTTTTAATACACGTTATGCAGACCTTTCTAGAAGCCACCCAGAAGTTCTACAATGCTGACCTGAAGGCAGTGGACTTCCTTGGTGCTCCAGAAGACTGTAGAGTGGAGATCAACAGCTGGGTTGAACAGCAGACTGAGAGTAAATATATGAAGAGAAACCAGGTCCAGAGCTGGGAACGCCATTGAAACACAAACATATCAATCTGGAATCTCATTCATGTGTGTCTGTCTATTTGTCTACAGATAAGATCAAAGATCTCCTGAAGTCTGGTAGTGTAACTCCCATGACAAGGCTGGCTTTGGTGAATGCCATCTACTTTAAAGGCAGCTGGCTCAACCGATTTGATAAGGCCAACACCAAACAGATGGCATTTAAACTGAACCAGGTGAAATATTAAATGTCAGATTAACTGAATCCTCATCTGTAAGTGGCCTTATTGGTGATGTCATGAGGGGCAGGATAGTCTTGGTTCCCAGTTGTTTGACTCCCAGTTGAAAGGTTTTGTTGATTTAGCTCACCTTGGTACATCCTTCAGCAATACACCAGTGTATTCATCCTGTTTATGGTTTCCTTAATGCCAGAACGAGAGCAAGCCTGTCGAGATGATGTACCAGATGACGAAGCTGCCCTTCAACTACATCCCTGACTACAGCTTGCAGATCCTGGAGCTTCCCTATGTCCAGGAGGAGCTTAGTATGTTCGTCTTGCTGCCTGAAGAGTCGACAGACGGCTCAGACCCACTGCTTAAGGTAATGCCACGCCACAGTCAATGGTAGTTGAACGATAATGAAAGAAACGGGCAACGGCTTGGCTTCAGTTCCCAAAATAACATAATGATGGCCAGTGGCCACACGTATTATGAATGGTTGTGAATCATGTTACTCTTGTGGAGAAGTGAAGATTGAAGTTTAGAAAGTTTAGAATTAAAAATTCTAAATTTGTGACTGGTAACCTGGGCACCAACAGCATTAACAATGTACAAAGCATTTTTATACAAAAACAACAATGACACACACTTGAAACAGCTTTAGAAGATAACTGTATGGTATGTAATTCTATATGTACTAATGATATTGTGTGTGTGTGTGTGTGTGTGTGTGTGTGTGTTAGCTGGAGAAAGAACTAACACAAGAAAAGCTGGATGAATGGACCAACAGGGACAACATGGACACACAGTCAGAAGTCCTAGTTCACCTTCCTAAGTTTAAGTTGGAGGAGGACTATGAACTCAAAGAGGCATTGGGCAAAATGGGCATGACAGATGTCTTCAATGGGGCCAAAGCGGATCTTTCTGGAATGAACGGGGAAGGAGGTCTGTTCCTGTCTACGGTGGCCCACAAGGCCTTTGTAGAGGTGAACGAGGAGGGGACAGAGGCGGCTGCAGCCACAGCTGGCATGGCAGCCTTTTGTATGATGCGAGAGGAGCACTTCACTGCAGATCATCCGTTCCTGTTCTTCATAAGGCACAACAAGACCAAGGCCATCCTGTTCTTCGGTCGGTTCTCTTCCCCTCAGTAAATAAAACAGGTTGAACTTTATGTCTTAAGACTTTTAAGTCTAAAATCTGCCTTGTAAATGAATTGAATACTTTTTAAAACATGCAGAAGTTTTTCAAAGTATTTAATTACTTCTTGAAAACTTATTTTTACCATTAAGATGTTGAAAAGAAGGTTTATGCTGAAAAAAATTATAACATGGGTATAAAATGATGACATAAGGAAAGAAATGCAGGGTTCATTTTTATCTAAAGAATTTGCCAATAAATTTTTTGTGAAAATGTACCTTTGTGAGGTTTTGCTTAAAATGAATCATAAAAAAAAAAATCATTTCAACAGTTCCTTTAGTTCTGATATTCTATATTTAAATTGTAATTTATGTTGTCAGTATTTACAACAGGATTTACATTTCGATACAATACAACTTTATTTGTCAGTTTGGGCTGAAATTACTTTTTTTACTTTTTTTTTTTGCATCCCTGGGCAGCTCATTTAAGGAAAGGAGGACTTATACATACATATATGACATATAGCATCATTAGACAAACATGTATACATGTATATATAGGACAATACACTCTACCAGGGCAATGTGGATTGGTTAGTTAAATGGTGTGATAAAAACTTGCTCATCATTAACACTGTGAAGACAGAGGAAATCATACATGAGACATAAAGCATTGATAGACAAACATGAAACATGGCTACAAATGACAGTAGCAAGCATGACAGAAGACAAAGCATACATATATTACAAAGAGGCTACATAAATATATCCAAAATGGAGACATTTTATTAAATAAATATTGCACTAGATCTTAATGTTTTTGGTTTAACAAAAGGATTGATTGATGTATAAAAGAGTATTTAAGTCTGTTGCGTTTGAAAGAAGGAACTCTAAAGTGCCTGTTAGACGGCACTTGATTGATTTCTGAATTATGGATCTTCACTGGGGACAGTTGAAGATTAGATGTTTTTCCAAAAATGATTTCCTCTGTCTTCACAGTGTTAATGATGAGCAAGTTTGTATCACACCATTTGAGTAACCAATCCACATTGCCCTGGTACAGTGTATGGTCCTCGGATTGGGTGAATAGGGTCACTAGGGTGGAGTCATCAGAGTATTTTAAAAGATATTGATTTGGCACACTGGTGGTGCAGTCTGAGGTGTACAAGGTAAACAGCACAGGGGAGCTTAGACAGCCCTGGGGTACTCCAACATTGGTGGTATTTGGAGAGGATAGTGTATCATTTACCTTGACTAGCTGAACCCTGTTTGTGAGAAAGGAAAATACCAGTGAATTACAGTAGATAATGGTTAATCTGATGTATGTAGTATGTTTATCTTATTCTAATATTTTTTTTTATTATATTTTATTTCAAATTGGTAAATTTATTTGTATATATACTCTTGTTTCGCACTCTCTTTTCCCACTGTACTGCTGGTCACTTGTGAATTTCTCCTAAGGGGGATTAATAAAGGACTATCTATCTATCTATCTATCTATCTATCTGAAACTTAATCATTTTAGATAAAAGTATGTCTGGGTGAATGGTGTTAAACACAGATGAAAAAGCAAGAAAAAGAGCCCTGGCATAAGTTTTTGGTTTGTCAAGATGTTTCGATAAGATGTGCACCAGTGTAACCACTGCATCCTCTGTACTGCGGCCTTGTTTGTAGGCAAACTGAAATGGGTCCTGATACCTTCCCAGATGTCTATTTAGGTGTTGAACCATGATCTTTTCTAGTGACTTCATGATCACAGAGGTAAGGGCTATTGGCCGAAAATCTTTGTATTCATTGGGAAATTGTTTTTTGGGGAGTGGCCTGATGTGAGATGTTTTCCATGCTAGTGGTATGAAGTGTGTATCGACCGACACCTGAAAAATGGGTTGCCACACAGGGGCTAGTTCCCTGGCAAAGGGTTTTAAGATGAGTGGATTGCTTTGGTCAGGCCCTGATGCTTTCCTTGGCTTGTTACACTGGAAAGTACCCCTGACCTCCTCCACAGTTATGGAAATTCTGTCTGTGAAATAGTTTTATATTTACACATTCCTTGAGGTGGGCAGTTGAATCAAAACTACAGATTTTTTTTTTTTAGCTAATTTGCTAACATATTACATACATTACGTACATTACACACATTACATATTAATAACAGATTCATTGCAAGTCACAATGGGTTTATTTGAGGAGAACAACCCAGTCATATTGTCCCAGAGTCTTTTGGCGTTTCTTTCTTTGAACGTCTCCTCCAGCTGATTTCTATGTACCTGTTTGGCTTCCCTTGGTTTGTCTTTTAAATCCCTCTCCAATTGTTTGCATTTGATGGCACCTTTGTTTTTAAAGGCCACCTTCCTTGAGTTTATTATACCCCTAATGTCCTTAGACACAAACCTTTTATTGTTTGGATAGATATTTATTCTTAGTGGGAATAACTAATTGTACACAAACGTTTGTGTAATCAGTGGTGACTGTAGTGGTTTCATCTAGAGAATTCTGATTATGAAATAATTCCCAGTCAAAGTAGTTCTAACTGTAGAGACGTGAAATCCGTGAGCTGCTGATCATGTGAGAGAAGGTGATGCAGTCGCATTAAACAAAGACGGGGAAAGTTGGTGCGATCTATGAGAAAGACGCAGAGGAACTTTCCTTACGAGGCTTTTGTCGGGATAAAAAACAAGTGGTCAGCAAAATAAGGAATGTGTTGCCGTTTTTGCACTTGTAAATAGTTAATCGCGTTTGTAGCCTACACTCAGATGTAGGCCTATACTCATTCTTGCATGCAAGTCTCTTGAATCATAAAAAAAATATGATTACCAACGTGGTACAAAATACAAACAAAATACATCAAGATGTTAGAAGATGTTCGCTACAGTAGGTCGGACGTACCGGCGTACCATACAAATGGATAGCACCATTTGCACATTTGCACCACAGCACTGGGAGATTTCCCACTTTGCAACTCATGCGGGTGGTGTACAATGCATCTTGAACACACCTTAGTCTCCCCATACAGTTAATTGGTTCCTTTAGCTCATGTTTTAAATGCGATGTTGCTGTGGCCGGAAGCATTGCTGGAGGGTGAGCAGCAAATCGCAAGGAGCGGCTCCATCCCCAGGATACGGCAGTAAATATATTGAATAACAGCTGACATATCTATATTTGAATATCGGCTGATAAGCACATGGTGAATATTTGCTGGTCCAGTCTGGGAGGCATAAACTTTACCTCTTGCTCCTCAGGTTTTCCTGCTGGGTTCGTGCTTCATGGTTGCTGATACAAAGCAGTGGATGACATCGCCAGGGCCGTGCCTAGAGAGGGAAGCGGCATCTCAGGGGGCCACTAATGGGAAAGTTGTCTTGTTTATTTCTTTGTGTGGGGATTGGAGGGTTGAGCCCCACTCTAAAACCCCATCCACTTCTCCTGTTGCAGTGCCCGAGTTAATGTGTTTGCTTTGCTTTATAATTTTGAGTGCATGGTTACCATGTGTGTTGTGTTGCTCACCCGTCCCATTTTCAATATAGAAAAAATAGAGAATGTGTTTAACCAGTTAAACAGGAGACTATGTACAGTGGACAACAGGAGACTATGTACATAATGATGATCCGTATGTTATGCATAGCCTACTGTACATCCCATTCTTCATCCCATTATTTTGCTCCCTGTGATGTGACTACCTCCTTTGTACTCTTCCTGCTCTCCACATCTCCTTGCAGCCCAACCAGGTAGTCCTGAGTATCAAATAAAAGGGATGTGTGACCTCCGGGTAGCAAACACAGCTCAAATGAGATCTCTTCAATCTACACCCATCAGCAAACCCTCCAACTGCCCTTTCCACTTCCTCCCCTCCCACCAATATTTTTTTGCAGTGCCCTAGTTAATTAGTTTGCAGTGCTTCATCATTTTGATTGCAGGGTTACCATGTGTGTTGTGTTGCTCACCCTTCCCATTTTTAACATATTTTAAAAAGACAACCTGTTTAACTAGTTCAACAGGAAATCCTGTTCCGTTAATAGGCCAATAGGACAAGCCAAGTATTCTTGCCCGTTTTGACTACAACATTTATTTTGAAATTGCAAACCGGAAGTACAATTCCGGGTTCGAGTGCAGTGCGAAGTGCCGTCCGTGTTTCTCTACCTCGGGACTACTTCTGCATGGTAAGAAACAACTATTTAATTTGAATGAACCGTATTATTTCAGAATGATTGGGACCGATTGTGGCTCAGTAGAGCTTATAGGAAGAGAAGCCCGTTAAGAATAATAACATAACTATCCGTTGGAAGTGGAAGCATCATTGTGCCACCCCTGCAACGGGAACGACCATTTGTGTTACTGTTGTAGTCCATCTACAACACATACAAAACGAATTGGTTATTCTTAAGGGGTTTGCATTCGTGGTATCAAGGGATGTATTTTTTTTCTTCATCAGCCCACGAATACAAAACTATTTATCAATTGTAGAAAAGGTCCGTTTTAATCTGTATTGTATACAGATTACATCTGCGTTACACCCAAATACCTTTCTTTCTAAATGGCTCAGGTGTCATGTAGTTACCTCCGATAAAAAGTACCCCCTGCCGCGGGAGCGCGCATGCATCCAGTGTAGGCGGAAATTCCCACTGCGCTTCGAATTCACCCAAGGCTAAAATAACATGTTTTTCTAAATGTGGGTTATTAACGAGGTGTTAATGTAGTAATTTATGGCACATCTGTCAAAATAAAGGTTGTTATTCTTCCTAACTGTACGTTTCACACCAAAAGCTGTAAACTGTAAACTAAGCTCAAAACGCAACGCTGTCAACGCAACGTGTCACACAATAGTTCAGCTCATCGCTCATTCGAACCGTCTTGCTTTTCCATTTAAAGGAGCCGCGTGTCGAGGGAAGTGCTGCTGCTGCTGCCGAGCCACAAATACACAAGATAGTCACAAGTTTGGCCAATGGAAAAATAATAATAAGCTTAAATACATGAAACACTGAATAACTAATGAATGGAGCGATTGCTTATATGCTAGACCTGTGTGCCTCTTACCCTCTTACTACTCGTGTGTGTGTGTGTGTGTGTGTGTGTGTGTGTGTGTGTGTGTGTGTGTGTGTGTGTGTGTGTGTGTGTGTGTGTGTGTGTGTGTGTGTGTGTGTGTGTGTGTGTGTGTGTGTGTGTATGCGCGCGCGCGCGTGTGTGTGTTCATGCCAATTCATTCTCAACCATGGCCGAGATAACCACCATTGCATTGCAAAATAGCCAAAATACTGTATGTAGGGATACTTAAAATGCACACTCTCTGTCCTACCCTCAAGTGCTTACACAATTATTACAAGTGCTTTACACACTTTACACATGCTACACACTACATGTATCCCTTACTTAAAATCTGTGTGAATTATTAATTTTTTAATTTTTTGTTGTTGGAAAGACACAAACATGTTTATATTCTCTATAGTTATTAGTGATGATCTAAAGTATGTGTAAAATAAAGCACTTGTGATGGTTGGACAGCGAGTGTGCATTTTAAGTAGGGGATACATTTTGGCAGGTCGAAAGTAGTCTGACAAAATGTGTGTCCCCCTAAAACTTTGGCTAGGAAAGAATAAACATGTATATTCTTCATTCAGTGTGCATTATAGAGAAGGGATACATATTTTGGCTATTTTTTGTATTTGTGTTGGGTAATGAAAGGCACTATAATTGCGATAGGCCTACATTATTAGGCCTAACATGATCAATGTTATTATTTATTCTGAATAATTTGCAACGGCATCCGCAGATTTTGCAACTGAAATGGCCTATAGGAATAAAATACGTTCAGCTGGTTTTCAGTAGACAGCTGATAGTTTGCCCGCGGTGCAATGAATGAGTAAAGATCGTAAACGCGTAGGAAGAATAAAAACCTTTATTTTGACAGATGTGCCATAAATTACTACATTAATGGCGCGTTCAGATCACTGGGAATTATGGGGAAAACACGACATCGGAAAGTTCTCGTGAACGACACCTCATGACGCTCTGATGATTCTACTTCCTTTCGGCAACTGGGGCCAGATTTTGATAAGTTTGATAACAGAGTTGCCCAGTTAGTGACGTATTGTTAACTAGTGACGCGCATGAACATGGCGGACCACAAGTCAAATGTTTTGACCAGTGAGAAATTTTTTACTCAATACAAAAGTATCAACCATCATATCACATATTTTTGGCCATGTCTACACTTTACTATTGATTGACGTTGTAACCGTCTGTTGGTATCGACTTTGCTCAGTTTTAAACGTTGTGTACTGGAAAACCAGCTCTAGATAAGGGCAGGTGTAGCCTTCCATACAGTGGCAATACAATGTGCTTCTCATAAATAAAAGCAAAAGGACAGTAGGTGATAGGCAAACACAGAACCTATGTTCCATGCCCAACAGATGGTGGCGGTAATCCCGGTGGTGTGATATATACCGCTGACGAAGAAGAACTTTTAGATTCCGAATGCAGTGCACATGAACGGTCGCTGGTTTATACTACTCCGATCCTCTCCGTAGCTTTGTGTGCACATCCAATATTTCCAATATTTATAATCTGCCCCTTATGACATCACAGGTGGGCGTGTCCACCTAGATGTGTGACGGATAGATGAGCAACGTTTGCTACAGTCCACTGGGTAGGCTGGTAAACTGATCTATCCAGCACACATATAGGTGGATTCGCCCACCTGTGATGTCATAAAGGGCAGATTTCCAAAACGGCTTGTAACGGCTAATCACACCACGCCACCTGGTGGCATGTCATGGGACCTTTAACTATCTGTCGACAAAACGGAGACGGCAAGGGCTGTGATTGGTCCTCTAACAACATCATTTCTGGAATCACTTTTCCCGGTTTGACTTTGCACCTTGTTTACTTTGCACATTAAGGACCAATAAAACACCAAATAAGATTTTAAAAGCTTTGGAAGTTTACTTTCAACACTATTTACATGGTTAGTAGTCAGCATATAAGATTGATTGCATTGCGTATTCGCAAGGGCGTCATCAGCTTTTTGAGAGTGGGGGGGACATATTTTGACGGGGGTTCTGGGGGTCCTCCCCCAGAAAAAATTTGAAAGAAGTAGATGCAATTTCCCGCATTCTGGTGCATTGAGCAAAAGTTCGGATGGAGGTTGAAAATAGGTTGAAACGCATGGACATGTGAGGGTAATTATGTTTTCACCAATAAATGAGAGATTTTAACAGCCATTGAAAACGTTTATATGTCTTGATATATAGGCTAGGTTTTTTATACAACAAAGTAGGCTATTAGGCACGAATATTTGATCTTTGTGACTTTGAATATTGCTAATGCCAGAGAATGTCTCATAACGGTGCTAACATTCTTATCAGAAAAGCTGGCTGTGTTTGGCCATGGAAGAACGCAATTTCAAATTTTCTGTTTGGCCACTCAATGGAAAACTTGGGCAACTCTGACTTACTTTCCTCTTCGAAAAAAAAGTCCTTATGTCCATCTTGTGTTGCTGTCGTTGATCCGACTCTCAACATAGGCTTGCTTCGGTCGGCTTCGGTGCGTGTTTTGAATGCGTGCGTGATGCTGCTTTGTGTGTAAAAAAACAATGAAAAATGCAGAGTGGATTTCTATTTATATGGGTATTCCCCCTACTGATAAAGTGGAACGGATTTGATTGTGAAGCAATGGAAAGAACGCTGGACTAGTAGGGGGGGGTCGAAACAACTTTTTTTCAAGGGTGGTTATATTATGGTGACGCCCATGCGTATTCGACATCCCGATGGAGAACTTCGAAGGCTCGAGGGGTCTCCGTAGTTACGGAGTCGGATTACGGCTTTACGGAGTCGGAGTAGTATACTTTGGCCTTATACATCAGAATGCCTCTTGGGATTCATTGATTAGAGTAAACGTTGGCACCCCAGTGCCAACGTTGTGCGTTAATCAACATTACCCCAACATTACCATTACCTGATAGATCAGACTCGTCTATCGCTCCCTGCTTTAAATGAAACCGGTAGAAGACGCCACTGGTTTGTTCTAACTGTGATCTGCTGTAGATGGCAGGGAGCCACACGGGTCCAAAGAGGGTACTGGTGACCGGAGGGTCTGGCTTGGTGGGACGAGCCATACAGCATGTGATCAACGAAGAGGGGGGAGGAAAGGATGGGGAAGAGTGGATTTTCCTCTCCTCCAAAGATGCGGACCTCATGTAAGTTCACATTTGCTTCTACCTGGCTGGCTGCTTTTACCAAATGTTGGCTAGTTGTACTACCATGCTTACACACAGACATTAAAAATAAACTTTCCCTTTACCCTGGTCTTTCTTCAGGAACAAGGAGGAGACGCAAGCTGTATTCCAAAAGCATAAGCCCACCCATGTCATTCATTTGGCCGCAATGGTGGGCGGTCTCTTTAAGAACATGAGGGTGAATTTGGACTTCTGGGTAAGAGGCAACCACAGCACACACAAACTTCACAGGAATTGCATTGATTATGCTGAGTATTTTATTGTGTGTGTGTGTGTGTGTGTGTGTGTGTGTGTGTGTGTGTGTGTGTGTGTGTGTGTGTGTGTGTGTGTGTGTGTGTGTGTGTGTGTGTGTGTGTGTGTGTGTGTGTGTGTGTGTGTTCCACAGAGGAACAACATCTACATCAATGACAATGTGCTGCAGGCAGCACATGAAGTGGATGCAGTGAAAGTGGTTTCCTGCCTTTCTACGTGCATATTTCCAGACAAGACCACCTATCCTATCGACGAAACAATGGTGACAAGTACATGACATACATCATAATCTGCCTATTTATAATCTGATTTTATGATAGTCCCGGTTCACCGCTGAGATTTGTTTTTTTCAACCTTGGAGATCTCTTTTTTTGTTATGTGTTTGCATTTCAGTTACATATAGTCACTTTAAGTTCATATGAGTCAGTTTGAAGTTTAAATGCAGATAAATACACCAACAGATCCAATACTATTGTATCACAAGAGTTATGTGTGTTGATAAAAACTCTATTTTTCTTTAGTGTATTCCTCAACACCTATTCTCTAACATACTATGTCTTGGTTTGGAAAACAAAACTGAGACTAATTCTGATATTTCTTTAAATTCTGCAGATTCATAATGGTCCACCACACGCATCTAACTTTGGCTATTCCTATGCAAAAAGAATGATAGATGTGCATAATAGGTATGTAAGCCGTTGATTATTTGGTACATATCATTAAATGGAATGTGTACCTTATTCACATCAAGGGTTATTTTTACAGGGCTTACTTTGAGCAGAACGGGCGCAGCTACACATCTGTGATTCCTACCAACGTGTTTGGTCCTCATGACAACTTTAACATCGAGGACGGACACGTGCTACCTGGCTTAATACACAAAGCCTACAGGGCTCAAAGTAAGACTTGTCGTGGCTAAGCAAGAATTGGGTGCAGAGATTGGAGTACTTATTTAATGGTATTTTTCCCTCCCTCTGTGTGTGTTTTTGCTTGGCTCCTTGGTCTTCCAGAGCAGGGGACGCCCTTGGTAGTATGGGGTTCTGGCACACCTAGAAGGCAATTCATCTACTCTTTGGACCTGGCCCGTCTGGTCCTGTGGGTGGTGAGGGACTATAATGAGGTTGAGCCCATCATACTCTCTGGTGAGTTCAATGGTCAGCAGCCAACACATATTTTTTGCTTGTGAGCGAGTCAAACGTTGTAGTTCCTTTCTCATTGGTTACAGTTGGAGAGGAAGAAGAGGTGTCCATCAAAGAAGCAGCCGAGGCAGTGGTGCGAGCACTAGACTTCAAAGGAGAAGTGATCGTATCCTTTTCATGCAGTTCAAAGTAGTGACGCATGTTGAAACTATGAAGAATGAGATCACACACATAACTTCCCTGATGAAAAAGGAGTGAATGACGTAACCCATTCAGATTAAGATTGTTTCTCACAATGCTGACAAATGGTTTTCCTTCCTTAACCGTTGCCCCCCAGTATGACACAGATAAATCAGATGGTCAGTTCAAAAAGACTGCCAGCAATGCAAAGTTGATGCGCTACCTCCCAAACTTTGCCTTTACGCCGTTTGAAAAAGGTACTGGTGGTTTTTATGCACTTGTGTGTTGAAAGACAATATGTAGCATGGCAGGAAGTTCGTTTTTCCAATAGATTTAACTATATTTTTTTATTTTACAGCTTTGAAGGAAACCTGTGATTGGTTTGTGGCCAACTACGACAATGCACGCAAGTGAAACGCAGAGATGGCAGGGTTTCAGCTGATCAGAGGTCTACATTAAAAGACAAGTGATGGGCTATAGGTGGTTACGTTTTTCTATGGGAACTTTTATGGTGGTTTGTTTTGAATGGATGTAAATAATTCAAACTTGGCATTTGTCTTCCTCATAACACTGAACAAAATAAACTAGACTTCTTTAAATAGACTTAAAGGGCATTCTAGATTTAGTCTGTCCAGCTCATCGCATAAAGATTTAAATTATTCTGTCAATCAAATCGCATACGTACCAGTGGCGGCTGGTGGTTTTTAAAGTGAGGGAGGAAGGACTGTGCGCTTGGTTGCCATTGGCCTGCTTGCACTGTTAGTGGCGTATGGTGGCATGAGTATGTGAGACTCAGGGTGTTTTGGTGAACTACAAAATAGCAGGGAGGGATAATTATGTGAATAAAATTGATACAAATCCACCAGTGGCAGCATTGTACTTTGAAAGCTGGTGGGCAGCATGTCTTGGACTACAAGGGCAGAAGGAAAGGATGCAAAGCCAATTAGTCAAATCAGGCCTACTCTTGATTTGTAAAACTAAAAAAAATCTGGGCCTATCATTGGGCCTATTTTTGCCCTCAATGACTGAAGCTATTGGTTGTAATTTGGCTGTTTATTTTCAGCTACAATTGTTTTAAGAAAAATTAAGACAAGACCAAAAGTGATGCCATTTAAAATGCACCATGCTCTGAATCATTCACTAACATCCTTTCCACAATATTAAACAGTCAGGGATTTCATTTATAGATCAAGTCAATCCTCCTCGCTGTTTGTGTTGCAAAGATATCAGTGACCTGGGGGGTATTCCATCAACCAAGCTAAACCCAAAGCCGGGCTTATTTTGCTTAGCCTGGCTTCTTTCAGCAAGAGTTGCGTTCCATTAATGTGGCTTAAGGGAATCTCCGCTAAGTAACCATGGCAACTTATCCGACCAAACTAACCATCAAGCTAAACGCAAAGCCGGGCTTCTTTCAGCTAGAGTTGTGTTCCATGAACGTCACTTAAGGGAATTTCCGCTAAGTAACCATAGCAATTTATCCGGCCAAACTAACCTGGTCGGTAGCAGGTTAACTGTCGGGCTAACTTGAGCGGTGTTTCAGAGAAATCCATCTGTCAGCAACAATTGTACCATCAGAAGGTTCCGCCAAGCCTAGTCCTCACAATTTTGTCATAAATGTACATATATGAAGTACAAACAGTGTATATTTTCACTAAGGGTCTAAGATTAAATGACGCAAATGAAATAATTCAATGAATTGCTATCTATTATAACTGTGGCTATTTTTTCAACACATTTTTACACAAATCGATGTATTATCGCGTCATCAGTAATCAGCGGCTGGGTGAATGGTCTAGCACTTGCCCTGTGCTACGCGCGACCCGAGTTCGCGTCCAGACTAATGCGTAGTATTCTTGGCATTGGCATCATTTTGTAATTCCCTTTATTAATTTTATTAATTCCCTAATTAAGAATATTCAAAGAAATGGAAAATAAATGGCATGAAAAGTTATTTGATTTCTCTAGTAATCCTTCCTATATTACTATTACTTGCGTGGGGATAGACCCCTGGTCGACCGGGTGCAAGTCCGACACGTTAACTCGAGACTATCTCACTGCTTTTAAATCCATGGTCAATATTAAATTAAAATATGTTACGCTTAATACTACTTATGCATTCAACAGATCGCCGATTTTTGTGCCAGGCAGCCTCCCTGTTTCTATTAATGGTTACGGTGTTCCCTTTTTGAGTTATTAGGGACCGAGCCAAACATGGCAAGGTCCCTATTGAAACCCTCGTGTTTCTTCTTATTATTTTTAGCCACTTCGACTGCATTTCCCCCCCCCTGAACATATACGAAAACTCAATTTTTTTAGGTGCAACCCAATGGTGGAGTACCGAAAAATAGGTACTGTTTATTTCGGCAGACTTTTGGCAGTGGAAACGCCAATATAAGCGAACCGAACTGCACCGCTCGGTGGAAACGCCAATATAAGCGAACAGAGCCGCACTGTACCGCAACGAACAGTAGCGCACCGCTCGGTGGAAACGGGCATATGAGCGGGTTCGTTGGTTCTCGTAGCCTAGAGAGACTGAGGGATAAACCCTCCCTCCGGGCTGCTCCACAGCCAAGGCTCCTGCTTATTGGTTCATAGCGCAGCCAGGGCTCCAGCCTATTCGTGAATAGATGTTGACGCGATTCAGATCCTTTAGCTAGTCCCACCCACTCAGGAGGACTTTCCTCTCTCCCATACCGCCAGTAGTTCCCAAGAAATGAATGGGAGTCAATGGAGGCTCCCCGCAGTAATATTCAATAGGCGATAGGGGGTGCTAATATCCCTTTACCCAGGGAAACGAACATTACATATAAAAAGGCATTAATTCATTACAATCGTCTGGGCAATCTACACTTTTTATTCTCAACAATGTTAAGGATCTCCCTCCCTCTCCTCACTGGAGAATACATATTTGAAATCCGAATTGCCTTTACAAGCTTGAATTTTTTATAGTTGAGTTTTTTAGTTTATTTTAGAGGACTTTCGGAATTTTTATGCAAGTGATCTTGAATGTATTAATTTTATATGTGCTTTTACGTTTAGAGGACAAAGACAAGAAAGAATTACTGAAGACTAATACAAAAGTAAAAATTATTTATTCAAATAAATAAATAAAAATAAATATAAAGACGATGCTATAAAGATGCCTCTCTCCAGTTAACAATTAAAACATTCTTTAAATAAGATGATTTTTAAAAATAAATCCAAGGAAAGCTTTTCAGGGGTTGACATAAGAAGTGTGGCCTTCTTCATGGACTATGCAGTATTCATGGCCCCGGGTGGCCCTCCTCTTACAAGCCTTGCCCGTCTTCGTGATGCCGTTGCACAACTGGCGGCGTGATAAAGTGCTACCATTGGAAATAACAGGGAATCGGAAGGCAGAAAAAGGACCAAATGAAAGTGATTATTGCCATTACATTTAAACAGATGGAGGTCCAAATGTTTGAAGAAAATAACACCTACCTGTTGCCTGCTAGTGAGATGTTGAGACTAGAATTACGTGAATCACTCGCATCAAAAACACTGCCTAGGTTTCTTAGAGGAACGACCTTGATTACATCCTGTGAAATAAAACCAAAGCAGATTAATAAATATTTATGCAGTCTTTTTCATTAGAGATTTAAAAATGTATATTTCATTTAGAAGTAGATAACGACTGAGCTGCAGCATCAACCAATTTCGGTTTGAAAAAGGCAAGAAGTCTGTGGGAAAGGTCACATCTAATAAAACGTGCACAAAGTCTAGATCCTGTTCTCACCGAGAGCCTGGACGCCCTCATTAGCTTGGGGGTGGATTGAGTCGGGGCATCCTTAACTGACACAAACCTTTCCTCTAGGTTCTGGCTGGGAGACGCGTCAGCCGACTGACAAGGATCATCTGTGAATGCAGATTTATACTTAAGTTATTCCTCCCCCCGAATAGCAAACAATTATTAAATGATTTAATATATTTAAAAAAGGATATACACCGGTCCATACCGGGAATGAAAGAATCGAAAGGGTCTTGTTCCATCAAGTGATCACATTCACTCCTTCAGTGGGGAAAGGAAGCAAGCATTATCAAGATAAGATGTGCAATTCTCTCCCTAAAAAAGGGGTGGATTACAAACAGCGACAATATGTGTATTTCTACAATAAAATGGAAAATCTTGACTAATTGTTATACACTAGTGACACTGGTGTGGTTCCTTGAGTTTCTTCTTTAAATTCTGTTGTGGAACTCAGCCCAGAGCCGGCTCACCTCTGTGGTGTAGAGTGGTGCTCAAATGGCAGACGCTGGTTCACCGGCTCCACGATCTCACAAGGCGGAAGTGACAACAGGCGGGACGTCTTATCCCTCATCTGGGAGCATGTCCGCAACAACTGATTGACTAACAAATGACCTATGCATACACCCAAACACAACCTTTAGTGACATGATCTCATTATAAGCACCAGTCCATGGTGAGCTCTCACAGCCCTACCAAGTGTCAGCATGAGAACCAGCAGGCTGAGGCCTGTGAAATCCAGCGCCGGCTGCTGGTTGACCTCCGCTACAGCGTTGAGGGAGACGGTGACCAGCAGCATCGCCCGGGAGAAAAACGGACTACGCAGGAAGCTCAACAATACGGCACCCATTAGTAAATAGCCAGCGTGTAGCACACACGTGCACATGGCGGCCAGGCTTAGACCTGAATACAAGTGGAAACAAGAGAAAGAAAGCTTGTATCACTGTTCAACAATGGACCCTTTCACAGCTCGTCCAGTTAAACTAACTTGCTGTTGCCGCAAGACTAGGTCGGTTTCATTGATGTCTGTCGCAGGCGCAGCACGGTCAATATTTACCCAACCAGTTGTGTCTACGCTGGAACAGACCCATGTTTTCCCTATTGTGAATATTGAGTGTCTCATCTCAAACACACACACACCACCTGCTTGTAAGCGCTCCTTTGTGTACCTGCCCAGCCGAGGTATCCCTGGATCATGTGCAGACGGCCTTCTATGCGGCTCTGCATGCCGTCCAGATAATGCAGCATGAACCCCAGCGTGCCGTTCATCCGCTCCAGCTTGCGCATCAGGTCTGTGTAGTACTGCGCTGTCGTGTCCTGGTATTGAACAAACTCCACCATACTACTGTCTGAAGTACAGAGAGGAAAAGATAAACTATACAAAATATTTACATTTAATTATTCAGGGTTATGTTTACCTATTTTATGATAGATATCCTGTGCTTTGTCCCGAACGTCTGCAAGGTCTTCAATAATGGCCTGGTGGTTTTCCTGCACCTCAGACCCTTGGTCCTTCAACTGCTCACTCACATTCTCTAAGGGAAGACAGACAGCTGTGGGCAGAGCTTTTGCAACTCATGTGAACAGTCCATATTAATGAATTGGAATTCATAAACTCATAATTAATGAACAAATGCAGCATGTTGTTCATTCATATCACTTCATTAAACATGTTAACACAAACAATGGCAGTCGGCAGTTTAACACATGTACATTCAGACAACATTCTGTATATTTGTGTCCGTCTGTTGGTCAAAGTATGGCTTTGATGCATTTGTCACATTTACAATATATGGCACTTCTAGTGTGCTTACCCATTCTGTGTGTAATGCCCTGAATGAGCTGAGCTACCAGCTGTTGTCCAGAGGCTATGAGGGCCTTCTCCTTGCCAAGTTGATCCAGGTTGATGTCAAGGGAGCGCTCCAGTTGCCCCTGACCCTCCCACAGTACTCCCTGCTGGGCCTGCAAAGCTTTGTGGCCCTGCATGAGTTTATCCAATGAAGCTACAGTCAACTCCTTGAGCTCAACTTGGCCATCCTAGAACCAAGAAGGGATGGGCACAGTTAAGACATTAACTTATCTTAACGATTAAGTATATCTCATCACTGAGGGGCAATTTGTTTTAGGACACCAGTTTTTTAACACAAACACCTTGGCAGATCATATCTGCAGCAACTTCAAAGCAACATGAACTCGTTGTACAGGGGTTGACTAGGATCAGTCAGTATTGATCTTCTTCAAAGTCCTAACCTTCCTACAAATGAGGAAGGTCATTCAAGGTCATGCCAGCAATTTTGCTGCACTTTGACAAAAACCTGCAATCCGTTTATATTCAAGGGTAAAGTACTCATACCCGTGGAGAGAGGACGATCAGAGGACTATTACTAGTAAAAAACTGAATAAAATATTTTCTCAAAGGTATTGTCGACATTACATCTTGGAAGCTTACAATAAAAGCACATGCACGGATAGGTGTGATGGAAAAATCCCTATATTGTTTAGTTGTAATAATTACAGCTTTGTTTTCTTAAGGTTATGTCCACCCCATCTGTTAACTTGTCTTACCTAGTTCCCCTTTGTTCACCTTTGGCGTGGCGTGAACCAGTCCCTTATCTATAGGAGAAAATCTCCTGTACGCAAACATTTCCCTCACGTGATGTATGGACAGATGCATTGCGGGGAGGGGGTGAAACTGTTAAAAGGCTGTGTCAAACTATTCTGCTAGAGGAGACTGTGGTGTATGCATACATTCAATTAAAAAAGGACAAATTTTTAACTATTGTATTCTTTTTTGCATTAGAAGTCTCATCTGTCCTAGATGCAAATTCCCACGACATGGGGCTTTCTACGCACAGCGTGAAACTCGAAGGTCAGCTTGACATAAATTCTCTAAAATTGTAAAAGGCGAGAACACTCTGTTACCTTCAGGTCATTCATGGCGTCTAGTTGGCTGCTGGCTGTGGAGATGAGAGCGTTCACGGTCATCTCCGCCTTTCGCCGAAAGTGCAGTTGGCGTGTGCTGTAGCACACGGAGCGCACGCGGTTGCTGACTATGTGGTACGCGTTCCATGTGTCAGAGTCCATTTCTGCTGTACACTCCTTAATTGACTGCAAATGAGAACGAAATATTGAACTACTTGTATTAAAGTATTTTTCTTTTAGAGACAATTTTGTAAACATAAAATCCTATCCAAGTTGTAAAACACAACTCTCAACAATCTCTCAAATAACACACATTTAGTAAAACCACCATGTATTTATTGATTTACGGTGTTCTGGATCTGTCGTTTAGGTGAAACAGAGGATATACCATCTCCTCTGTGCAGGGGTAGGTCGGCCTGCCCTCCACCTGGGCTTGGCAGTTGAACAGCATCACTCCCAGCTTGGCAAGCTGCTCTTCTGATAGACTTTCACAGGTGGACTTCAACTGAGCAACCACCTTCAAAGGATAGGAAGGATTCGTGTTCAATTGAAAAATAAATGGACATCACAGATTCAAAGACCTGCAATGACAGTTTAACAGATACTGTGGCCACCTCAAACTTGCTCCTAGCTCGGGTTGTTATGTTCATCAGCAATGCAAGTAGTGCGAAACACTTGGTACATTTTGTTTTACCTTATAATGGCAGCTACCCAATGGGCTGAGCTCCATCTGCCTTGCTTCCGCCAAGAATTTATCATCTGCAATAGTCATTTCAAACGGAATGGAGTCTTTCGCAGGCGGTCCGCTAGCTGGGAGAGTTGCTGCTGGAGGAGTCTGTGCTGGCTTTAACCAGTCAAATAACCCATTGCTGACATTACATCTTAATGCCAACACACAGAAAAGTAGTGAACGAAGTCGTCGAAAGACAAACGGGGCCATTATAACTGCAATGAAAAAAACAATACAGACAATCAATTGATATCCTATACTTTAGACAGCTGTACCACGTGCTTAACATTAGAGGAACAGGAGATGTCACTAGCGAAGCCGCATAAAAGTCCACCTCGATATAATAAAAAGGGAAAATAAGACATCCAATCTCAATCCAACAGTGTACAACGCAGTGCACTCTACACATAATCAAATAAAAAGTAATAAACTTGTTAATTTATTCAATGATCTAGTGGCTAATAAACTGCAGTCACGGAATTAACCTGCATCAAACGTTCGTGGATTTAGGCCAACCTCCTCGACAAAGACCTGAGTTCATTCAAGCCAATCAAACAGCCTAATCTTAAATTTCACAGCTACTAAAAGTAAGTTAACACTTAATTAATTGTAAAGAAGTTAACAGAAAACAGGAAAAATAAAATAAGTGTTGATATCGTGCTCAAAAGTACCTTATTTTATTATCCAAATCTGAAGGCTGATCGTTCTCAATTCACAAGGGCATCACCGACGGGATTAAGGCCCAGCTGATACAAATAGCAAATCACCCCGCCCATTTCAGCGGTGTACAGAATCAGCTAATGAAAACGGTGGTAGTGTAGGATATGCTCGTTTTTGGGTTGAGGACACCAGGTCGGTTATTTGTTCAGATTTCAGTTATATTCAGTTATATCTAACCCTATTTCATGGCTTCGCCTTATGGGCTTGTCCCGTGCGCACGGGACAAGCCCATAAATCGAAGCCTAGACGGCTACGCCTATATCATAGAACTAGAGTTTTAATAACATAACTATCGTTCAGCATTAAAGAGCCTACAGTTCAACCATTCAGACAACAGACCAGATATTGTGATTGAGGTGCAACAAACATTAGGCCTATACCGTATTAAAATTATGGGCCTTATAGTTATATTTGTATGGGTTCCAGCACACATTGGAATAAGGGGAAATTAAATACGTATATAGGTATAACTGAAATGAAAGGCATTATTAAGCAAGAACTGAATAGAAGATGGCAAAAGCTAAGGGAGGAAGAGTGGAAAGGACGATGGTAGCCTACTACTGAGTCCAAAGGAAAGTAGGAGAAATGAGATGTGGAGGGAAGAACAGAAGAGAGGACTAAGTTCTATCGAGACTCCGATTTGGCTGAACAGAAGCCTACACTGTTTTAATAGGAACACATGAAACAGGCAGATGTAACTGTGGGCAAGAAGAGACTGTAGAACATGTTATAATGGAGTGTGAGAGGTATGAGCCAGACAGAAGGCAGATGAGGGACCATTTCAGAAAAGAGAAAGTACAGTTTGATTTAATAGATATTTTACAAAATCATTCCAATAAGTGTCATCAAATTCTATTAAATTTTCTTAGGGTAACTAATTTGTTTGAAAAAATATAGGTTATAAATGTGTTTAATTATTATTATTATTATTTGTATGTGTGTGTGTATATATATATAAGTAGGGAGGTTGTTATTTATTCCACACGCCATACCAGTAGATGGCGGTAATGCATCTATAAGTTATTTTCCACTCGCCAAAAAACAATACAAAAGAAGAAGATGAAGATATGCTCGTTTCATTTTTTCGGATTGAACGAAAACTGCACTCATTCCCCAACGCACGAAATGAAGAGACCCGCCCGGCTGGTGTACCCTGGGATACAATTCCAGCCAACCTTTGGTATCAAACTCCTTCCCAGCCTACGAAATGCGCTGCGCTTTCCCATCTGACTACCAGCAATACAGTTCTGTCAACCTGGGTTTGACTTGTGAATAACGTGGAATATTTTAATTGGACCAGGTGAACACATAACTTATTACAGACGTTATATGCGATGTTTATAAGAATTGAACGGTCTGATACGGCGGTTGTTAAACATGCCATCCATCTACTTTATGGTTGTCCACAAAAACAGCAGCACGTGTGTTTGTGTTGTATTTCTATGAACTGTGTTTCCAAAATAACTCAACGTTTGGTCGTCTACCGAGTTGGTTGTGTTTGACTATGAAGCACCTGCATAGTGCTCTGCACACTTTTGCTCTGCTGTTGTAGACATGCTATATGGCAGAATAGAACTTAGGTCAAGCTAGCCGTCCTTTATTCTGTCCTTTATGGAAAATGCATTGGAACTGCCAAGCAGGGACGACATTCTGTCCCTCTCTGAAATATATCTGCCATTGTCAGTGTTGCTGTGTAGGCGATACAGTTGTCCTATATACCCTGTGTTAACACCTTATTTTGAAACCCCCGGGTGTAGATACATGTTTAGCTTGTTCGCAGTATAATAATAATACCTACATCCGAAAGCCCTTGCCTAACATGGACGACAGCAATAATAGGAAACTGAATTGGGATATAAGAGAGACAGAATTGCTTCTAGAAATTCTCAAGGACCTTGACATGAAAAAATGCCTGGACGGGAGGCAAGTGAACGACCAGCTTTTCAAAGTAGCCCAGAGAAGGATGACCACAGGTCTATTGACTAACTGAAGATCCGCTGGAAAGTTCTTAAATGTGCATATTGTAAGTGCAAAAGGCCGTCCAGCGCCCCCATAAAGATAACAGGGTTGGTGGCGGTATGAAATGAACATAATTGCAATCTTGTTATCAAGGTGTCCGCTAGCCGCAGCAGTTGTCCACAATATAAGTTAAGAAGTGAGAGAACTAACCAATGTGTCATTAGACCTTTAGATGAGTAATTATATAATATGTTATTCCATGTTATTGTTTTCTCTTTGCCTCTCTTGCGCATACCTTTCGCAGGTAAAAACAGGCCCCGATATGGATATGCCATTAAGGATAGGATTTATTGGAGCAGGAAACATGGCATATGGAATAGCAAAGGGGATCTTATCTGGTAAGTTAAAACGAGTAGAAAGAAGAAAGAATCACTGTAAATACAAATACTTGCATGTATTTACATGTGCATACTTAATGCACATGCATGTATAATTTTAGCGTACTGTATGCATTGCACTTGCATGTTGAAGCCGAGGTGTAGTCTAGGGAAAATATGTAATATTTGATTCGCTTTCCAGGAGATGTTCTTCCTGTGAATGTTAAAGTGAGTGCCCCATCACCGAGGAACTTTGGACGATTTGAGGTAATTCTTATTATTATTTTCCATTGGGAGACAAACCATTAAGTCCAGCACCATATGTCATGCAACAATCATAATATACCAGCTGCTGGAAGGGACACATACAGATACGGGTATGAGGTGTCCGATACTGTGTTCTCATCGATACCACTGTACTCACAAGTCCTTTGATACACATACACACAATACCAAAACATTGACACCGTTTTTTTGCTGATTCAAAGGTTTGTTACACCCCGCATATCAACAAAGTAACATGCCATCTGAGCTGTGGCCAGCATTGTAAATCATGGCTATATTTGCATCTTCCTCACTTTTGGGGTCTGGAGTCTTGGGTCACTATGGTATACTGTGATCTGGAGGAGTTTTGAGAGCATTGGGGACACAAAGATCTATTGTATTCATCCATGTCTTTCATTTTGCTTGTTAGGAGTTGGGGATCTCAGTCACACACTTCAACTCTGAGGTGGTCTCTGGCTCAGATCTTGTCTTCGTAGCTGTCAAGCCCCACCTGGTTCCAGGAATTCTCCGTGAGATCTCACATCTTGTAACTCAGAAACACATAATTGTTTCTGTTGCAGCGGGCGTAACATTGGCAACATTAGAGCTTGTGAGTTATTTTGTCCACTAATGATCTTCTACCAGTCAAATGTCTAGTGAAATAATTGGCAAATGACCTTCCCCCCCCCTTTCTACTTTTAGCTCTTGCCAGTAGATTCAGTGATCCTCAGGCTGATGCCTAACCTACCATGTTTGGTCCTGGAAGGGGCTCTCCTGTTTTCAAGAGGCTCCTCTGCAAAGCCAGAGGATGCAGCACTACTTAGCTCTTTGCTGCAGCATTGTGGCCTAGTGGAGGAAGGACCTGAGGCCTGGATTGATGTACACACTGGACTCAGTGGTAGTGGTGTGGCCTTTGTGAGTGGTGTAGGGGAATTCATAGTCATTGAAAATAACATAAAACGATAATCTCTCTCGCATGTCATTGTCATTTATTAACTTTAAAATGTTGATATACTCTGCAGGTATATCTGTTTGCTGAAGCACTGGCTGAAGGGGCTGTTAAAATGGGAATGCCAAGTTCCCTGGCCCACAGCATCGCAGCTCAGACTATTGTGGTCAGTAGTGAAGCGGTTCCATTTTAGACTGGCTGTTCCTTTGTTTTCATTAGTTTTGCTTTATTTTCTGGATATAGGGCTGTCTCAACAACAAACCTTCTCTGTTAATATCCCCGTGTTGCTTTCCATTGCAGGGTGCCGGCAGATTGTTACGTGACACGGGAAAGCATCCTGCTCAGCTGCGCTCTGAGGTCTGCACGCCGGGAGGTACGACGATATATGGACTTCATGCGCTGGAGCAAGGCGGTCTGAGAGCAGCAACCATGAGCGCAGTGGAATCCGCCACAGAGAGAGCCAGGGAGCTTGGCCAGAAGTCGGCTGGAGCTGGGAACAGCAACTGATGATGTTGTCTTTGCCCATTGAAATGGATGGGTCACACGACTCGTCCAGTTAAGTGTTAAGTGTGCAAGCGGACCCTTTCAACCACCCAACCAAACTTCACAGAGGAACCAAATTGGACTCTGTGTTTGCCTTGAATCGGTTTCATCTTTATAGGTTATTATCATAATGGGTAAACTATCGTTTTGTTCACATGTAATTTAAACCTATTGCTGACATAATTTATTGAGGCCATCTGAAAAATACTGTCTACATCATTCTCTTAAGAGTTTGAAAAGTATATAATAGTGAAGTTGTTTTACTAATCATTAATATCGAATAAAATTTGATAAAATTCGCAATTGCAATGTGAGGATCTGTGTTTCACACTTATAGTAGCTTTCAACTTAAAGTGCTTAACCTTTCCATATAATTGTGGCGTAGCTTCTTGTTTTGGGCCATCTACTTATCTTGGTATTAATCAACTGAAATGTGTGGCAAATAACGCACAGTTAAATCGAGAATCACATGGGATCTATGTGATATATTAAATATAAGTGTCCCCTCCCCCAACCTCCCGAGGTCTCCCTGCTCGATCGTTTCCTTGGCTTCCTCCTTCCCGTATCGCAGATACCCGGCGGACCACGCGTGTCACATCGGCCCAATTCATAAACCCAATACAACAGTAAGTGTCGTCAACGTTCAGTGACAGCAATAGTTTCCATATTTGTGTTTGACAGTCATTCATTTATGTGTAAAACGAACCCTTAGTTTGTGGCAAAACGGTCATATTGGTATAAACGAAAGTGCTAATACTGCTAGCCTGAGCTAGCCATCGGCATGTCAGAATGATGCAACTAGCATGGTCAGTGATAACCATTCATTGTTAATAATCGTTTGATAACGATCTGATTTGATTTTATGCTAAACATAATAAGCGCCCACATATTCGTTAAGATGACCCACACCCAGATGAAATCTGTATCACTCTAAGGTAACTAGGTATCTAACTAACCTTTTGATATCGTCAGTATTGAAGCTGGTCGACGCCCTTCTCGACCTGTATGTGCACAACGTTGCATGTTTTATTCGGACACAAATGTAATATAACATAAAATGATAATACATGATTGTCGACGACCTCCCTTGATGGCAATCATTCCTATCCCTTCAAGGTATGTCTGCCACATCATTCCCATCCTTCAAGGGATGTGGGCCTTAGAAGAGATTTAAATGAATGCCATCAAGGGATGTCGGATCTGGATGGATATTAATGTATATTATTGTCATTGGCATTGGGCAGGGAAAATTACTGGTCTGCACCATTCATTTGTTCCAGATGTGTCGGTTGATGTCACAGATTGAGTGCTTGATATTTGCTGTTGCTATTGGATTACCATTCTGTTTTAAACAGCACTTTAAAACAGAACTATGTTTTATTAATCTCATTCTCTAATTTAACCATAACCGTTTTTTCATTTTATTCATGCTTTCAGAGTTGGACAAGTGAGTTGTATATATTGAATCAATTTGTACTCATTTACTTTTATTTATTTGATTAAAAAAGGTACTCTGAATGCTTGTATTCCTCCTGTTGTCATTTATTGTATTTGCGAATAAGTGATTGTTTAATTTGTCTTTTTAACGGCTTGCGGATTAATGGATGAAAAGAACGCGTTTTGCATTTGGATTTAGTATTTAGTTTGAATTGAACACTTACACTTAAGGTGAGTCCCCCCCCCCCCCCCCCGTAATTTTTTAATACACATGAAATGTCTTCCCTAAATGTGTAATTTATTTATTTGTCATTTTATTTAAGCCGTTGTATTTGGCTCAGGCTTTGTATCAGGCTTTGCATGAATGTGCCAAACACAATTGATTAAATGTTCAAGGAAGGCATTTCTTGTGCAATGAAACTGTACAGTAATATAAGCATGGTTGGTTTACTAATTATATATCTTGGAGTCATCAACTGTATTTTCGGCTTCATTTCAACTAATATTCTTTGCATGTCTCTGCACACCAGTGTCATTAAGAACAATACTCGAAACAATGTGCTTATTCAAAAATGTCATTACAAAATTCGACTTTATTTACTACTTCATTTCATTTATTCTTTTCTTGAGTGAAACAACAATGCATGAGATATCCTTGATTGACCGCATTTTATACCAAAATGTTCATATATCCTTCTTTTGTTTGGTCATGCTGTTTGCCAAGCCACTGCCATTTACCTACTTGAGGAACATGAAGCATGTTTTTTGAACTAAATCGTTTTTCAATTTGGTCATCTAAACTGTCAGACATCTGCATGTTCTGCTTCCAACGTGTTTGTCTGATTGATTCATTGACTCTACAGTATGCCTCACTTCTCGGGCTGCTTAATGTTCAAATGCAGTTACTGACAATGACTGTAGCCTAGAGTCCAATGAATACATCTGTATGTCTCTCAACCGTCATGGATGCTGAGTAACTAATCCAAGAGCCTGTCCCTGTTATTCTCTTCTTTTCTGCCCGGCTCAAACCCAAAGCCATCAAGAAGAACCTCTTCCCCCCCCCCCCCCCCCCAGTGCCCTCCAATGGATCATTCTGAGTGTGCTCTATCTGCTTGCCTCGGTCAAATGGATGCTCCCTCTAAAATAGCAGGAGAAGGGAGGAAGAAATCAGAACCTGGTCAAGGAAACGTTGAAGCGGCATCCTCCTCCCCGGAGAGCGGAAGCGCCAATGGCGAAGGGAAACGCCCTGCGAAGACCCGCCGTCGTCGGAAGCGTTCGTCAAACCCAGAGCAGCAGCTTGAGGGCAAGGCTGGAGGAGCGGCTAAAGGCAGAGGGGACCCGGAGCAGGGCGCCGGCCGGCCGGCTGACGCTGCCTTGTTCTGCTTGCAGTCAGAAACGGCCTCCGTGTGGCTGGAGCGCAGCGCCTACGAGCAGGCCGAAGGCCGCTATCAATGCTGGCTCGCACTCTCCGTCGGTCGTGGCACGGAGCCCTACGAATCTGACACCCCCGCCTCCCAGCCCGCCGGGTCCCCGCTCCCCCTGCCCAAGGTCAGGCGTTGCCCCAGGAAAAAGCCCAAGCAGCGTCCCGTCCCAGATTCACTGAGTCTGGCCTGCCTGGCTGCCCGCCCCGCCACGCCCCCCACACCAGACGAAGGATATCAGTCTCAACAGCCGACCCCCGCCACCCCGAGCCCGCGAGCGCCCGCACCCGCACCCCCCGCGGCCCCCATCAATGGTCTGCCCCGCCTGGCGGTGGAGCTGCTCCGAGAGGTGTGGCTGGAGAAGCCCCTGTACGACCGCGCCGAGGCGGCCTTCTATCAGCACCTCCACAGCAGCACCAACAGCAGCTCCCCCAAGTGGAGCGCCCCGCACGGCAGCGACCACCCGCAGAGCCTCGTGGAGGAGGAGGAGGAGGAAGAGGAGGACGCGGGGCCGGCGGAGGGCGACGGCGACGGCCAGTCTGCCGCGCAGGGCAAGGCCGAGGTCTTTCACGCCCTGCATCCCATCCAGGAGGAGGAGGAGCCCGCAGAGGTCGGCGAGGAGCAAGAGGGGTCTGCGGCGGGGACCCGCTACTTGATGCACCCGGACAGCGAGAGGGTGTGGCTGGACAAGTGGCGCTACGACGCGGCGGAGAGCCGCCACCAATGTCAGTGTGCGGGCACGGCTGCCCTGGTGACAGGGGCTCGGAGGCCGGGCAGCAAGGCCTCCCCGGTGACCTCAAGAACCCCCCCGAGGGACAAGTATGACCCCCGAGCCCTGGAGCGTCGTGTCAGCCCATGCATTTGATTTCCCCTTTAGTGATTTCAGTATTGTTATTTTATTTTATTATATTGTTTCCTGTTTTCATTTTATTTCGTGGCTTTTTTTTTTTTTTTTTGCTGTGACTGATTTTTATTTTTTGGTTTTGTTTGATTTTTGTTCCCATTTGTGTTGTGGTTTGGAGTATAAAATATGCATGCTGTTTTACATTTTGAGTTAAGCTGTCCATTCAAGCATTTCATTGGTATTGCGTTAACAAAATTATATCAGAGATTTTGAGAGAAAAAAATGACATGGTTGTGGAGTAATGCCATTTTTATAGATGAGCCATTTTTATGACATTTTAGTGTCTTTTTTTATTGAAGAATTTCAAGACTCAATTATTTTTGTGTTGAACTAACAATATTTTGCGATCCTTTCCTATTTAGCGCCACCATGAGCTCAGTGGACTTTTTCGCCCAGGACAAAATCTGGTTTGAGAAACCTCGCTATGATGAGGCAGAGAGGCGCTTCTACGAGAAGCACACTGGGCCTTCAGAAGAAACCCAGGTACCCACCGCTCCGTCCTTCCTGCGAGGTGTAGTGTGCTTCGTAGATTCACCGACACTCTGGATTTATTTCTGTGGCAGGCGTATAAGCCCAATCATTTCACTAGGCCCGAATGAAAGCCTTTGATGGCCTGCTGCTCTGTCTACCTGCCTTTGTGCACTCTGCCTGTGAACTCTGCACCATTGAACTCACTACACCAGATTCTTCCAGAAGGCTAGGAGGATCTTGTGCTAAAGTAGAGATCTAGTCTCGTGTTCTGGGGGAAGGGCTTTGGAGGGAGGCCTGGAAGTGGTGTGATTTTATTTTTTTCAGTTTTCAGTTATTTTAGAAATAAGCCTCAGGCTGGTTTCTCCAAGTTGCCTACTGTAGCTTTTACAACTGAAGAATAATGTCAAATTGATGTCAAATGTCAGTTGCAGGATGCAGGAGCCAACAGCATTCTGCAGGACATCGCAAGAGCGAGGGAGAACATCCAGAAGTCTCTAGCAGGAGTGAGTAGACTTTATTACAATACTGTTAATAATTCACAAGTCACAAGGGTTTTGTTTTACACACACAACTCGTCCCCGATCCGTCTGGATGTTGCTTGGCCTGCTGGGTGGATTACGTTATAGCCAAGCTATCAACTGCAGGCAGTCATACTGTGGTTGTGTTTCCACCAACTCCCCAGTCCTACGTAGGGGTGTGACAAAATACTGAAACGGTGTTGTATCGTCGCCCTTCTTCGTGCTATACGAAAATCGATACGCTGGTGCCAAATATTGATATTTTTAATAATAAAATAAGGCCCAATAAAATAAGCAGATTTTCCTGCTCCCCGCGTCGCTACAAAATCCAGCCCTTTACCTTTTCACAGTCATTTTGTATTCATAGTTAGACATATATCGTTATGTATTTTTATAGGATTGTCTAACAATATATTGATTATCACAGAATGGTCTTATATCAGTATTATCGTTATGCTTGGCCATGTATCGTATCGTGAGGTACCCTGTGATTCCCACACCTAGTACTCCTCAGGTTCGCCATACGGTTGGCTTCTTTGACTTTGTATCAGAATAGAATATCTTTAATTGTCATTGCACAGGTACACAGGTACAACACTATCATTCGAACATGCCACCTTTCTGGTTTGACTCCCTGCTCACCAATGTTTACTTTTATTTATTCTTTTATTCTTTACCTTATCTGCATGTCGTTTGTTTAGTTCATTCCCTCCTTTCCTCTCCCTCTCATTTCCCGCCTCTCTTTCTGGGCCCTAAACTCTGTGGTCCCTGACCCCCTGGCCAGATGAAGACCACCCTCTGTATCAGAGGCTCTGGTCAGCCTGCCCTGAACCGTCCACCCCAGCTCGTAAGTGCCCCCCTCCTGCTGTGTGCCACTGGCCTCATCTCTTGCAGTCTCAACATGCTTGTTAACCTCCGTGAGCCAAAGCATTGGGCCCCATGTGCTGTTGCATGGACATCATTTGACCTCAATCCATCGAGTTTGCCTCAATCCATCTAGTCAGCCATTGGTGGATCTCTCCAACCAACACAAAGTGAATCTCCTCACTTTACCAGGGTCTGTCCATGGTCCAGCACTCGTCCTATGTTATAAAAGAGCTTCTGGTTGGAGCTTGCAGGGCCTGGGCCAGAAACCGCAAACTGAAAGCAACATATTTGCACGCTGATGCTTTTAGAAGAGATTGGATGTGATGAAATTGAAAGGGTATTTCTGCAGTAGCCAGTCTATGAGGTGTTTGGAATATGAAACCTTAACACTTTTGGACAGTGATTGACGTTTTTCTAGTTTTTGTCGTGTTTGTGTAACCAATTACATGCTTACAGATCCCTGCCTCCAGCGACATGATTGGTCGAAACAAACTGAAGAAAAGTGAAACGCCCCGTTGGCCCAGATTAGAGATCATCTGCCGTCACACTTAAGATATTTGTGAGATGAATCTGGCTACTATCATTTGTTTTTATGAGCTGCTGGTGAGCTGTGTGTTATTGTATAACCCAACAGTGACCGCTCCTTAGGCTTGGTGTGAAGAGTGCGCGTCACTTCTGGACTGTTCTCTAGGTCTGGCTGTTATCATCGTGTCACTGGTGCTGACCAGTCTTCTCCTGTGGTTCCTCCTCAGACCACGGGCACTGGGGCCGGGGATCAGGGCGAACTCGTATCTCGCATGAAGACTTTGGAACTGGAGAACCAGAGCCTGCACAAAGGTGAGGATCCCCGGGGAGTTAGTGTTTTTATTTCCTTAACTTACATTCTTAGTTATTTAATCCTGACCATTATAGACATGACTGTTTGGATGTAAAATAAATAACAAGAATACATTCATGTCAACATTAAATGAAAGGCCATAGGGAAAAGTGAATGAAAGCGAGTTGATTGAAGTGTAATGCCCCCCGTGGCGCCCTCCTGGTCGGTGTGTTCAGTGGTGGAGGACCTGAGGTCTGCCCTGTCCAAGCTGGAGAGTCGAGTGTCCGTTCTGGAGAAGTCTCCGGCTGCAGCCACGTCGCCGCCCGCCGCCCCCTGCACTAACGTCAGTCTTTTGAACCCTTTCCTTCTCCGACATGAGACTGTGTGTGTGTTACTGTGAATGTGTCTTCATCGTAAACGCGTCCTCCAGGGAACCGCAACCAAGCAACAGAAAAGCAGCGCGCCAGTAGACGACGACGACGACGACGACGACGACGACGACTTTGATCTGTTCGGCAGCGACGACGACGACACGGAAGCAGAGAAAATCAAACAGCAGCGGGTGACCGAGTACGCAGCGAGGAAGGCCAAGAAACCCGCCCTCATCGCCAAGTCATCCATTCTGTTGGACGTCAAGCCTGTATGTCGCCGGCTCCCGTTCCGCACACACACCGCGTCACGCGTCGCATGGCACATCGGACTCTCCTGTTTGATGGACTCCTGCCCCCATGACCCCTGACCCCACCCTCCCACTTCTTCTTTGCAGTGGGACGACGAGACGGACATGGGGAAGCTGGAGGAGTGTGTGCGCTCGATACAGGCGGACGGCCTGCTGTGGGGCGTGTCCAAGCTGGTCCCGGTGGGCTACGGCATCCGGAAGCTGCAGATCGCCTGCGTGGTGGAGGACGACAAGGTGGGGACGGACCTGCTCGAGGAGGAGATCACCAAGTTTGAGGACTACGTGAGTACCACACACACGCACGCATGCACTAGCATGAAGTCGGTGGATAAAGATAGGCCACATATATCTACATATAATATAACATAACATATATACACATGTATGTCCACGGGGTTCATCTGTGGTTGCACGTGTTTGTTGCTGTTGTGGGCTAATGGATTTGTGTTCCTCCTCTTAGATCCAGAGTGTTGATATTGCTGCTTTCAACAAGATCTAAGTGCAGCCTGTGTTTCCTGTCTCCATCCATCCTCTCTGCTGATTGTGAACGGTTAATGTACGGTTAATAATAAAGACTCTTGCACTTCACCTCCCCTGTCCTAAGTGCATTGTTATTCATGTTTTATATCTTTTTTTTATTATTACAAAATGCTTTTTTCTGCCTTTAATTTAAATGTTCACATGTCACCGTAGTTGACAAAAACCTGGCAGTTGATTCGTGAACATCAACAGCATCTAAATAGGGTCATAAATTAGAGATGGGAGTAGAGCAATAGCTGAAACTATTAACACTATGAGCCCCATGTCCACTTGGAATAAATTGTAAAATTTGTTTGTGTTACTCTGCAACGGTTCCTTTTGAACAGATTTATTTAAAGCATATTGTGTTAAACACGTATTCAATAAAATAAACGATGATGAAATAACTGAATGCAACGTTTTTCTTAAGTAAAAACCCCAATCCCCCCCCATAAATACGACATAACTGACAACACTTTTTTATTAGAGTTGAGTAACACACAGGGAGGCTGTAATCCTGAAAGAAGACAACTGTAATTGAACAGCCCAAGATGAGGCAGCATCATGTTATTCATCCAAACCCTCACTGTGAAGACTGCACAGCGACCTCTGGTGGTCACATGGGACTGGCGGCTGTGACTGAACACAGTCGGAGGAAGACAGCGTGTTCTCCTACACGCTGTTAAACGCAGGGAGGGACGAATAATGACAACCTATTTTGTACATATTCCTAAGGGGTCCGATGTTTATCATGTATTTCCCTGGTGACCATGCTTCAGAGGGATATAGCTGAGTGACCGTATACCCTGAAATGATACTCGCTTCATATTAAGAGAAGCCACATAAACCCCATCATGAACTATGCCCAACTTGAAGTGCACCTCTGCTATACTGCCGTTGGTGTCTATCATGATGGCTCATATAGGCCACGTTGGTTTTTTTTCATTCTTCTTTCGTTCTTTCATTGTCACACACTTCTCTTCTTAACGTGATTGTTTTAATTCACCTCAGCTCTCGTCATTTAACCTCGATCACCACATCATGGAATTATAAAAAATGATAACATGAAAAATACTCTCAAAATAGGCTAGGTGTATTTGATGTCTATAACGCTGACTTTAAATACCAAATACATTGGGAGAAGGGGTGGATCCACTAGTATATGTCTTTGACGGTTTCGGAGCCAACCAGGTACCCTACGGCCCGTGTGCACAGTGCACACGCAATACCCACTGTTTTCAAGTTAACGATTGGCCGATGACGGCGATATTTCAGTGTGGTGTGCCAAATGTTACGAAGACGTTACAACTAAGATGGTGGGATGAGCGATGCATTTTGGTGGAACTGGTGATGCAACGTCTCACAGCCCAGGAGTCTGAAAGCTAAGCGCCTGCAGAACCAGAAATCCAAGATGACAACAAACAGGCGGTAAACCGGCTTGTTTTGTGCGTGTTGTTAAAGGACAACCCGACACCACGAGTGCGTTGGATTTCGTCAGATGACTCCCTCTCCGTTTTTCTGTTTGTACAAAGAGCGAGGAACCAGCGGCATCGTTTCCATGCGTTCATGTTATCGCATGACGTGTCAGTGAAAGGCTGCTCTCATGTACCTCAATGGCTTAAAGAGGAAAAGGGGTGATGGGAGGCACCATTATGGACGCTCCACCACGCCCGTCACTAAGAAACATGTCTAACCAGCTTTGAAAATGTTGGATACTACATATGTGGAGGTAAACATGTCAAATATAGATAGGGGTGGTTCAGGGAAGGGGTGGGGCAGACGAGGACCCTGTCCACAGTAGCTTCTTACAGGAGAACGAATGGCTTGTGAACCACACACCGAGACCCATGCTTGGATAGGCAGCACAGCCCGTGGTCACTGAGGCACGAGCTCCTTCAGGGACGCCAGCGCTGAGTGGATGCGTACATGGAGCCGGTTCTCAAAGTCGTAGCCGCTGAAGTCCTCCTAAAAAACATTGGAAACAACAATCAATCTGACTTCCCTTTCTGAATCAATTGCACCAGTTTTGGTTGGGAACTGCAGTGTTCTTTTAGATAATTACCTTTGCTTGAAGAAGCAAGGATCTCCCCTTCCCGACCGTCTGTGTAAAGCATAAAGGCCTCATTAGTTTGTGTTTCTGTCAGTCATGATAAGAGGATGTAAAAGCTGAACCCACCTCTGGTTTGGTGAGAAGAACGCAGCCCAGTTCGTAGACAGAGTATGGCTGTACATAGGAGTTGATTTGGTGGCCGTACTCATCCCTGGCGGCCAACTGAAATTCCTGGATGTGACATATCATGGATATATCGTTTAGATCCTGATTCCTGATTGGTCAATACATTTCCAAAAGTGTGCATTACTTCGTAATAACGGGTCACCTCGAGGTGTCCTGTTATTGATGAAGGTAACTAATATCTAATATTGTTGGTCACCAACCCAGGCGTGCATTTTTTCCAACAATGTGACACCTCGCCGTGGTTAATTCCTTACTAATGTGCTATCTAAAGAGTCTAACCTGAATAGCATCTTTAGTGTTGCCATGGCATTTGTGAATGGAGCCGAGAAGGAGGTGTTTTAAACCTCTGCAAGGTACGTCGTCCAGACCCTGTAGCACTGGGCAGATAAGAAGAATAATAATACTGTCAACTGTACAGGTAGATTTTGACCATAAGACTAGAGCACAATGCATTTGGTAAAAATAAAACTAAATAATAGCCCTAATATTAACAATGGAAATAGGAACAACAAGGTATTGGGATCTAACCTTGGTTCATGATCTGTAGTTTGGAGGAGGAACAGTTTTGAAGTGCTTTCCACAGGTAGAGAACTTCGATGACACCCAGGAAGCAGAGCTCTCTGCTGGGCGCGGTCTTCCTGAGTCTCTCAGCCTGCCCGCATAAAACACTGGGTGAGTCTAATACGCTGTACTGCTGTAAGGACACAAACATTGTACATCTCTCTGGAGGAAAACACATGTGGTCCTCACCCGTTTCAGGGCAAACTGCTCAATCTGATTATTCTTCCTTTTGAACAGTTTCTGCACGTCTTTGAAAACACCGCTGGCTCCGTCGAGGTCCCCCGAAGCGCCCTGGCACACTGAACGACAACAAGGCTCAGGACTCAGAGACCCCACACACATCTCTGCAGAGCTGCCTGCATTTACACTTCCACGTTAACGTTAACAAGGAGCATTCCCACCCAGAATGGACGCGAACCAATGAGCAAATCTTGGAACGGAAACGCAAGACCGAGACTGATCCAATGAAAATATGTTGAAAAAAGTAATATATCCTTTAAAATATGCTGCTGAAAAGCGGAGGGTGTATTGCAACCAACTGAAAATGCAGTTGTTTCTGTCTGCCAGAAACAAATCAAGAGACTACACGTCTTTGTGTACCGTAGGTCGACCAGTAAAAGTGCCGTGTACACCCTCTGAGTCACGAAGCAGATGTTTGTTTGCTTTGGGTTAAGTTCAAATGATTCATTTTATGTATTCACCTTCTTATGGTCCAGGCATAACGAACGTTTAATAATTCTGGGACTCACGCACATACACTATGCATACACATAAATGGACACGATCTATGCAGGTGGAACTCTGTAGATGTATATGTATATATATATAATATATTATAAGACGGTGTGTAAGTGACTCACCTCCAGTCAAGTAGGCATAGTAACACTGAGACCAGCGGGACTCATTCTTCAGCCTCTCGAATGACCTGTGCGCATCTTCAAAGTTCATCTCTATCATACTGCACCAACCTGGAACACGCATGCACGCACACGCACACGTTTTTCAGTGCTATGCTTTGGGCAGATGACATAGTTGACATAGGTTAACATAGCGGCTAACTTTGTGAGGAAAAACATACCAATCTCATAGAGACACACGTGTTGGATCTCTCTTTGGTCTGATGCAAGCTCTAAAGCATCATGGAAAGATACCAAAGCACTGTTGATATGGCACTGGGGACAAAGGAGAGAGAGCAACAGAGAGAGCACACACACATGAGCCATTTATGTGCCTGACAGCACACACACACACACACACACACACACACACACACACACACACACACACACACACACACACACACACACACAAACAGGTAAGGATGACTAGATTAGGTCATGCAGAAGACACATTCAATGGAAATATTAGCAGATGATAATTCAATGTGAAATGGTGAACGGATGAACTGCATTGGAACTGCATGTTAGAAACAAATCAAGTAGAGTCTAATTACTTTTGTAATAGTTCTATGCTACTATTTGGAGAGGCAAAGGTTAAGGAATATTACTTGATGAGGCTGAAAGGTACCCACCTCTAGCCTCTGGACTCGTCCTTTGAAGAACATGAAGAGGGAGGAGTTGGGGTAGACCACAGACTTCCTCTGCAGAATGGCTTTGGCCTCCAGCAGACCGGCGGTGGTGTCTGAGCCGTCCAGGGCAAAAAAAGGAAGCACTACCGTGTGGTACCACAAGAGGGCCAGCCTGGGAAAGAAATTCATGCAAGTGCAGTGTCGATTAAATCAGTGTTTCACGTTAATAGATGGCCAACTACAGGTCTACAACATATATACAACAATCAGTTCAAAGGCACAAACCTTTAGCCTCTTAATCTCACTTTCAATATGCTCCAGATTATCTCTTTCAAAATGTAGGCCTACATTTTCTTATGAAGGGCATGCCAGCAGACCAGCACTAATGAATGGTCCTCCAAACAATATGTCTCTTGTTTGCTCTGACAAACATAACACACCCAACAATGGCCCAGTGTATAACCAACACGTGTAGAATTACATAGCCTAATGCTAGACATAGGAGTCACTGTCAATACTGTATACATACCACTTAATACTAAATACACCTGATCACATTTCAATGTGTCTGCCTAGACAGCTAAACAACAGTTTCTAAAAAAGAGAGAGTGTATTCTTTGATATTTGCCATATTTTCATCAGGTATCAGGTCAAATAATGTGTACAGAACTAGAAGTAAAAACACTCTGTTACTCTGTTAATACATCTGTTCCGCCCAAGTTCTTCCGTTACCCTAACAACGTCTTCTCCTCGTCCTAACTGCAGAGGAGCGGTCTACTCACGTGGCCAGCGGGGCCTTCATGTCCTTGCTCTCGCTGGCGTACATGAGGGAGGAGAGGCCCTGGAGACGGTCGCCGGGGAAACCCAGCAGGTTGATGATCTTGAGCAGGTGCGGCGGCACCATGGAGATGCACAGGTGGAAGAGGCCGTAGCCGAAGCTCACCGAGCCCTTGAGGCGGTCCAGGGCCTCGGCCGTGACGCAGGTCCCCGCCGGGGCGTTGTGGTTGGCGTTGTCCGACAGAGAGGACCTCCTCTGGCAGGCCTCCTGCAGCTGGCCGATGTCACTGTGGCACTTGTTGTACATCTTCCAGGCCTTCCGGAGGATCCAGCCCCCCTTGATGTACGCTGCGCAAACACCAGGCGGAACTCACTAGGAACAACTTGGTCACAGTTTGAAGGAGCTGAATACTAACAAGGACAACTTTACTCCCTTATCCTAGTGCTTGACTATTCCCCTTTTAGTTCATGTCTTTCACCTGTGGTGCTTAATAATTTCCCTCCTGTTTAGAGCCTGTTTTAGTGTTCCTTTAGTGTGTCACTCGTGTAATAGCGTCTCATAGATGTTAGATATAGTTGGGTTATTTGCCTTTATGCTCTTTTCTTTGTTTGCTTGGAAGAACCCTAAATGAACCCTAAATGAAACTCTTCAACCTCTTGAGTCTTCCTTCTCTATGCTTGGGTCCACACCCTCTGCCATTACTAACAACTCATTAACAACAGTCTGAGTGTAGGCCTACCGGCCCAGAGCGGTCCCTTTGGTTTTGGTTCAGGGGTGGCGGCGGATTTACCTGACAGCTCTTGCTTGACGAATGAGAGGACAGCGAGGTAGACCTGACAGTCTGCCACGATGATTTGTCTCTGCAGGCGATCCACGACCGCCACCCCGGACCTCTGAGAGTCCATCTTTCACCCACACACACAGAGACACACACACACACACACACACACACACACGTAAACACATTAAAACATAAAAAAACACATACACCAACGTATAATTCACATGCCGTCCATATGCAAACATTAACACTTGCAAGCATTTGACACACACGCACATACATAAACACACACACACACACACACACACACACACACACACACACACACACACACACACACACACACACACAGTATTCCATGTGGATGATGGGCATCACTCTACTACGTCCGTTCGTTTCAAGCAGCTACTAATACTACTTTGCCGTGGGTTTGGCTATGAGCACATGGTTGCCTGAATTATCAGGCTGTGCTCCAGGAGGGATCTTATATCCAGATCCATGTAGCAAGCTGTGGATGTGTCAAATCCTACTCCATATTTTCACTCTGCCAGAAGTCCTATCCACAGCAATTACCCAGCGCGATGCGATCGGACGTGATGACCCAGAACGGCATCTGCTCTGCCGCTTCTCCCCACAGTGGAAGAGCTATTTTCAGCTGAAGCTCTATCCAAACACATGGCATGCGCTGAACAAGCCTACGTCCCACATCATTCCAATACAGCTGTTTCTTCATGTCACTCTGTCCCACTGACGTATTTGTGTTGTTTGTTTACTGTGATAATCTCTCCATGAATCAAACTCACTGAATGAATTAAGTTCAAATGTGAATGTCTAGATGTCTTCCTCCTCCTTTTTTGATTCTAATAAAGCTTCTCTTTATTAATTTGAAACTGGGTTGATCACCCATGCAACCTCACAGAGACATTCAAAAAGCATCACAATCCAAGAGGGCTTAGTCATATCTATGTAACATTCAAAAGTATTGATAGTTTTCAATGTACTATACTATATTTATACTTCATTTTTTTTGGCCAAGGACACCTTTAGCAGCTCAATGTATTTTGGGGAGAGGATGAATTAAATTTTGTATAAATAATGCATGTTATTTGGTGTAAACATTAACATTAAATGGGCCTTGGGAATAAATACATTTATTTATGTTTTAATTATCTCTGGGAAAGTGAATCTTAGTAATTAGTTTCCATATCACTGTTGATGCCAGAGCTAGCTAATGAGCTGTGGTCCCGGGGGGAGGTTGTGTGAATGTGTGGAGATGTTTCCCTCACACTCACACTCTTCTTGATCTTGTTGCGGAGGGTCTCGATGACCCCTGCACTGTCGCTCTCACACAGCCTCTCTGTGGTGCGCAGGTCATCACAGGCCATCTGCATCTTCTCCTCCTCAAAGGTCATCATGGCGTTCTGCACTCACACACACACACACACACACACACACACACACAGTCACACACACACACGCGCACAGATACACACACCACATGATTAATAATCACACAGCAAGAGGATAGTTCTACCTTAATGCACCATTATTCTGTGGGTTAGTGACGGATGCAGGATTATGATTATCATTATCATGTCATTATCATTATCATGCTTAAAGGAGGGTTGTGGAATAGAAGTTTGAAAAAAAAACTGGTTCAAGATAAAGGCCTGTCTTTACTCATTCATGTGTTTTGCGAGCTCTAGAATTGTATGAATTATATAATTTGAATGCACCCACAATATATGAATGCAATAAATAATACAATAATTCTTTATGACGTATATAACGTGATTTATAACGTGAACTGACCAGTTGAGAATAATTAGCGGCAAGAGCCTTGTGATGCAGATTACACAGTAACCATTGTTTCAAACACACACACGCACATGCACACGCGCACGCACACACACACACACACACACACACACTCACACACTCACACACACACACACACACACACACACACACACACACACACACCCCTTACCCTACAAGAGAGACGCATGTATCTTGGTACAAAGAGCATGACATCACCTCCCAACTTCAAACCAGTCGTGATGAAAAAACCACTGGTGACAGGGTCATCTCAGCGCCCCCCCCCCCATCAACATCATTATGTCCGTAAACAGCTGTGTGGGTTTGAGTCGTGTCAGGCTTGGTGGTGCAATCCGAGCGTGTGATTGAGTTTGAAGCCCTGAGTGAGCAGGTAGGAGGGTCGTAGGGAGAGGAAATGAAAAGGTGTTATGGATGTGAGACTTGTGACTCATGTGACTCACTCACGGTCGTGCCTGGTGGCTCTACTTGTTATTAGACTAAAAGGCTAAATGTACTGGGTTGGATCCCTAATGTTAAGTCTGGCTCGACACAGTCGTGAGCAAGATGCCCAAGGATCTTCCTCTTCCTTCACGGTGAGGAGAGAACTCACCAAGAAGCTGACGAAGCTGGCCCCGAAGCTCATCAGTGGACTCTGTGTCCTGAATAGAAAGAGACATGCATGGGATAACAGGAACCTGAACCTAAACCATTTAAAAGGAACCGTTTGATCTTATAAGGCCTAGCCTACTCGGGATGCGTTGTATAATCTAATTAGGCAACATAATAGTATTCAGGCTATACAGGACAAACACTGTGTGTATACCATGTCTAATAGGTCAATATGACTTGCTTTAATGGGCCAGTGTAAACACGTGAGCCTGAAAAGCATGTGACGTGAAATCAGGTGGAAAGTGCAGTTTTTTTA
>NC_140279.1:19844510-19877010 GCF_964030765.1 Micromesistius poutassou | reverse complement strand
GAGACATATGGTTCATAGAAAGCTAAGACAAGCTTCTGGTCCTTCAGTAGTATACTTATGTATACTTATCATCTCCGTACAACAATCTTAAAGAGCAGTGGGGATGGTTTATCAATGTCTCAGTGTCTAAAGCCAAGCCAGCGGATCAAAGTGTCCATGTGTTGTGTTTCCTGTGTGACAGCTGGGGCGGCGCTGTGGGCAGCCAGTGGCTGATGAGATGGCAGACTTTGCTTTGGAATCCCAAGGTTAGGTTTGTCCCTCAGTGGCATCGACGTAAGCCTCATGTGTTCATCATATCATGCCCCTAAGAGCGCGTGTGTGTGTGTGTGTGTAGGTGGCCGCGTGTTGAGACACCTGTGTTCTCCGACCTACCCGCCCAGAGCCTCCGTCTTGTGGTCTCTGTCTTCATGTTTCCGTCCAAAGAGCCCCCGCTGGGTTATCCAGGTTTATAACTCTTCTGCATTATTCACACACACACACACACACACACACTACACACTTTTCAAGAGTAATTATCAAAATTTCTTATCTGCCATCTGCCTATAACCAAGGCCGACATCCCATTTGACTTAACTCTCTCTCTCTGACCAGGGCCAGCCAGAGCTTCTTCCTGGGCAGTGTTGGGCCTTTGTTGGAGGCACGGGACACATGGTCATCTCCCTGTCCCACCCCATCAACATCAGCCACGTCACCCTGGACCATATCGCATCGCACAAGACCCCCACAGGCCGCATCGACAGCGCTCCCAAAAACATTCTAGTCTATGTACGTCTATGTAGTCCCTTTTTGTTGTTAGATATCTAGATTTAATAGAAACTTATATTTTGTAAATCCTCTCTTTTATTCTCTCTCTCTCTCTCTCCCTCAGGGAATGGAAGACTGCGAGCAGACCACAGAGGGAACCCTTCTGGGGAGCTTTGTGTATGACGGGGAGGGTGAGCCCAGCCAGACGTTCACGCTTCCTGTGAGTCCAACTCAGAGCAGACAATTAAATCTCAAATCCAACTAATTGGTTGATCACTTCCTCACTCATTGTCCACTTCTTCTTTTAAAGCACATATTAACACCGCCTTAAATGAAAAACAATTTTCTCTTCTCAGGGTGAAGACAAAGGTGTGTTTAAGTTGGTCAAGCTGTTGGTCCGGACCAACTGGGGCAACCCAGACTATACCTGTCTGTACCGGTTCCGTGTGCACGGCAAGATCCACTCCCACTGAAGACCAGAGAGCGGAGCCTTGTTATTCAATAAATACAAGTACCTTCCTGCTCCGTCGCTTTCTCTCTCCTATAATCAGCCCTCTCCAGCTGGGAGATGAAAACCAGCAGGAAGTGACCTACATACTTCCTGGTTCTGGTGTAAACAGAGGGCGATGTTAGATACTGTATTATTTATTACGCCGCACTGACCTAATTTAAGGAACATGCCACGACACGATGTCCAGTTATTGGAAAAATAATGTAAGACGGTGGCCTTACCATCTAACTAAATGTCAAAAGCGCATGTTGTGCCTCTGGCTTCTCCCTTACAAGTCTTAACAAACATGCCTCTATATGGATGTCAAGTAGTTTGAAATAAAAACACAGGAAAACAAAATGGGAGGATTTTGGAGGAAATTGGGATCTGGTACTGTAGGTCACCTCCTGGTACTGTAGCCTCTCCTGGTACTGTAGCCTCTCCTGGTACTGTAGGTCACCTCCTGGTACTGTAGGCCACCTCCTGGTACTGTAGGTCACCTCCTGGTACTGTAGCCTCTCCTGGTACTGTAGGCCACCTCCTGGTACTGTAGGTCACCTCCTGGTACTGTAGCCTCTCCTGGTACTGTAGGTCACCTCCTGGTACTGTAGGCCACCTCCTGGTACTGTAGGTCATCTCCTGGTACTGTAACCACCTCCTGGTACTGTAGGCCACCTCCTGGTACTGTAGGTCACCTCCTGGTACTGTAGCCTCTCCTGGTACTGTAGGTCACCTCCTGGTACTGTAGGTCACCTCCTGGTACTGTAGGCCACCTCCTGGTACTGTAACCACCTCCTGGTACTGTAGGTCACCTCCTGGTACTGTAGCCTCTCCTGGTACTGTAGGTCACCTCCTGGTACTGTAGGTCACCTCCTGGTACTGTAGGTCACCTCCTGGTATTGTAGGCCACCTCCTGGTACTGTAGGTCACCTCCTGGTACTGTAGCCTCTCCTGGTACTGTAGGTCACCTCCTGGTACTGTAGGCCACCTCCTGGTACTGTAGCCTCTCCTGGTACTGTAGGTCACCTCCTGGTACTGTAGGTCACCTCCTGGTACTGTAGGCCACCTCCTGGTACTGTAGGTCACCTCCTGGTACTGTAGGTCACCTCCTGGTACTGTAGGCCACCTCCTGGTACTGTAGGCCACCTCCTGGTACTGTAGGTCATCTCCTGGTACTGTAGGCCACCTCCTGGTACTGTAGGTCACCTCCTGGTACTGTAGGCCACCTCCTGGTGCTGTAGTCACCTCCTGGTACTGTAGTCACCTCCTGGTACTGTAGCCTCTCCTGGTACTGTAGGTCACCTCCTGGTACTGTAGGTCACCTCCTGGTACTGTAGGTCACCTCCTGGTACTGTAGGTCACCTCCTGGTACTGTAGCCTCTCCTGGTACTGTAGGTCACCTCCTGGTACTGTAGGCCACCTCCTGGTACTGTAGCCTCTCCTGGTACTGTAGGCCACCTCCTGGTACTGTAACCACCTCCTGGTACTGTAGGTCACCTCCTGGTACTGTAGCCTCTCCTGGTACTGTAGGTCACCTCCTGGTACTGTAGGTCACCTCCTGGTACTGTAGCCTCTCCTGGTACTGTAGGTCACCTCCTGGTACTGTAGGTCACCTCCTGGTACTGTAGGTCACCTCCTGGTACTGTAGCCTCTCCTGGTACTGTAGGTCACCTCCTGGTACTGTAGGTCACCTCCTGGTACTGTAGCCTCTCCTGGTACTGTAGGTCACCTCCTGGTACTGTAGCCTCTCCTGGTACTGTAGGTCACCTCCTGGTACTGTTGGTCACCTCCTGGTACTGTAGGTCACCTCCTGGTACTGTAGCCTCTCCTGGTACTGTAGCCTCTCCTGGTACTGTAGGCCACCTCCTGGTACTGTAGCCTCTCCTGGTACTGTAGGTCACCTCCTGGTACTGTAGGCCACCTCCTGGTACTGTAGGTCACCTCCTGGTACTGTAGGCCACCTCCTGGTACTGTAGGCCACCTCCTGGTACTGTAGGCCACCTCCTGGTACTGTAGGTCACCTCCTGGTACTGTAGCCTCTCCTGGTACTGTAGGCCACCTCCTGGTACTGTAGGTCACCTCCTGGTACTGTAGGCCACCTCCTGGTACTGTAGGTCACCTCCTGGTACTGTAGGCCACCTCCTGGTACTGTAGGCCACCTCCTGGTACTGTAGCCTCTCCTGGTACTGTAGGTCACCTCCTGGTACTGTAACCACCTCCTGGTACTGTAGCCTCTCCTGGTACTGTAGGTCACCTCCTGGTACTGTAGGTCACCTCCTGGTACTGTAGCCTCTCCTGGTACTGTAGGTCACCTCCTGGTACTGTAGCCTCTCCTGGTACTGTAGGTCACCTCCTGGTACTGTAGGTCACCTCCTGGTACTGTAGCCTCTCCTGGTACTGTAGGTCACCTCCTGGTACTGTAGGTCACCTCCTGGTACTGTAGGTCACCTCCTGGTACTGTAGGTCACCTCCTGGTACTGGGAGCCAGGTCCTTGAAGTGGACCACGTCATTGGAATGACACAAACCTCAAAACCTACCCCTGAACCCTATATCCCAAACTCAAAACCAAACCCTAATACCTAACACCTAAATCGAGCGCTAACCAAAAACTAACATAACGTAGTGATGGCATTTTGGAAGGGTTGAAAATAGATCATAGTTTATCTATTTTCTCTTTTTCCTTTTTCATATTCTCAGATTTTCTTGTTGGCTCCATTTCTTTTTCTTTTCCCTCCATTCCCTCTCTTTTTCTATGTTCTCATTATCCATCCTTATTCTCACTCTTATTTTTTAGTTTTTTCCCCCTCACCCTCTGTTCTTCATTTTTAATTCCCTCCATCTTTGGGCTCTCTTTTTCTTTCAAATGAGTTAACAAATGAGTTGCTGGGGCAACACTGCCTTTACAAATCAAAGAAGACTGAAACAATGATTTTTTTTCGAGGATGTAAATCGTTGTATATATTTTATTTAGAAGTTATTCTCTGGTTTAACATATATGCCCATTTTACAAGGATTATTACATACATATTAGACTTTTCATTTGGTTCCCATTTATAGACTCTAATATCCAACATATACTCTTGAGTGGGTTGGACAGTTTCATGTTTTACAGAACATATATATGTGTATATATATATATATATATATGTGTATATATATATATATACACACACACATACATATATATATATATATATACACACACATACATATATATATATATATACACACACATACATATATATATATATATATATACATATATATATATTAGGTCAAAAGCTTGTGTTGTGAAAGTGTGGCACCTGGAAGAGATTCAAGAGCACTAAAACAGTCCCAGACTTTATCAAATGGAAAGTAAACATTAACGACACATTAACAGTGACCACGCTCAGATAGCCTATTAGCTAACCTCCTGCTTGCAGCTGTTCAAATGCACGTCCACACAACCATTGGAATACTTCTTCCATGCATACATATATGTATATATATATATATATATATATAGTAAAAAATATAGTATTTGGAATAAAGACTAAACTCTCAGACGACATTGGGTATATCATTTTCACAATACTGTATATACACTGTGTTATTTGGCTGAATTTACAGGGGAAACAAAGCTACAACAAAAATTTCATCTTTGAATCAGATTCAACACACATGGGATCTAGCTCACCACTTGCTTAGTGTTCAATGTGGTTGTTCCATTTGTCCCCACTATAGAAGATATGAAAATATAAGATGTTTAACAAAAAGTAAACAGGACAAGCTCTGCTTTATTGCAAGTCAGCAAACAGTAATGTGTTCAGAATTTCAGGTTGATGTATATATCTCTAATCCCCTGGCATCAGCACACAGTTGACACAATAGAAACATATCTACTTCTGTAACATGTCTACCGTGTTGGGCGATTGGTCTGAGATCAGAGATCACACCCCTTTGGTGTCTGATTACGTACAAATCCAATAATATTGCTTTTAATTAATCTCCAAGGTGGTGAGATGCGGATACAATTCCCATCTTTAATCAGATGATATTTTTTATACTTAAATCAATTATTCTTTCTTTAAGTAATTTTTAAGACTAAATGTGGACTTGTTAAATCAAAGTAATAAAGGGTTAAAAAATAATACATTCCATATTTAGTTTGTGCTTCTGCATGCTCGTATATGTTTGTAATTCATAGCATTCTGAGATTCTTTGGATGGTAAGAGAAAATAATTGATTGATCAATGACCATGTTGATCAGTCCGAGCTATAGCTATAAAGTATGGCAGCAGGCATGGTCGTTGTAACTCTCACTCTCAGTCTTCTGTTGGAACAGCCAGGCAACATTCATTGTGCATTACATGACAGCCACATGTGCGATTGGATTTGAAGAGGATCAGTTTAAACAGGACACCCACACACACGCACACGCACACACACACACACACACACACACCCACACACACGCACACGCACACACACACACACACGCACACGCACACATACACACATAGAGGGAGATATAGGGATGAGATACTAAATATGGCAACAGACAGTATAATTATAGACTCTATTTTCGTTCCATACACACAATATAACAAGCTAGTCTGTGATATTGTCTGTTGCCAGTCCGCCGGGATAGAGACTAGCATGCAGCACCGTTTCACACAAGTTATTCTCCTAAATAAACACGTCACAACTACAACATGTGTGTTCAACGTAGACTTTAGGGAGGGTTGTAAGAAAGAAAATAAGTCAAATAGAAAAACCTGTGGATGACGATCCGGAGATCTTTTACATGACAAACGCGGTCAAAGTAAGTGCAATAGAAAAGCATAATTGTGTGTTAATGATTTGTACACCATTCTGTATATATTATATATGATTTCAATAATGGCTTATGTCCAAATAGAATATACGAATGAGTTTAGTGAGATTAAAAAAGATTAAAAAAAAAGAAATACTGTCATATATATTATATCGATTGAGTTGTTTCTTCTCTTCTGTATAATTATTTTGGAAGGTACATCATGTGCTTAACATCGTTCTCCCCCGACGAAGCAAGTCAGCCTTGCTGTGCTGTGGAGGAAAATCCACCCCACATCACCATTCATCTCCTCTTCTTTTCTTTTTTTGAGTTCTGTCAATCACGTTTGTCACCAAGGTAACGACTTCAGATCCCGGGCCAACTAGCACCTCCCCCCCCGTTAGCGATGCGTCCGCTGAGCGGTCGACTGCAGGCGGTGGCGGGCCGGAGGGACGGAGATATGTGAGGGCGTATGATCTGAGAGGACGTGCTCCACAGGGAGCGCCAGTATGTACTTGAAGAGCAACTCGGTGGAGATCATGTACGTTTGTGCTCCTGGGCAGGGGGGTCATTGGTGACGCACCGCAGGGGGGAGACCCACACCAACCCAAAGAGAAACCAAACAAAGAAGCTAGCTTTGTGGTATCAATCCATTACCTCCTCAACACACATCCAACCACTGTACCCCCCGAGAGACAGAGAGACATAGAGAGAGAGAGAGAGAGAGAGAGAGAGAGAGAGACGGAGAGAGAGAGAGACGGAGAGAGAGAGACATAGAGAGAGAGACATAGAGAGAGAGAGAGAGAGAGAGAGAGAGAGAGAGAGAGACGGAGAGAGAGAGAGAGAGAGAGACGGAGAGATAGAGATGGAGAGAGAGAGAGACGGAGAGAGAGAGACATAGAGAGAGTGAGAGAGAGAGAGAGAGAGAAACAGAAAGAGAGACAGCAAGACAGAGCGAGCGGGAGAGAGTGAGAGAGAGAGAGAGAGAGGGTATTCTCCCCCTAGGTTGTAATTGGGGGAGAGAGATACGGAGAGGGAGGTGGAGAAGGGGGGAGGTTAGCCTAGCTGATGTGGTGGGGCGCTACTAGAGGAGGAGGAGGAGGTGCTGTGGGGGGCTCCTGTCTCTGCGTGGGTCTTCAGGAGGTCCACCACCTCCTGGTGAGGGGCAGCGGTGGCCACCGTCATGGCCGTCTGACCGTCCTGCGCACAGGAAGACGCGCAGAGCTAAGACAAGACGGCGTTTTACTGACCCCAGACGGGGAATAAACATCAAATATACATCAAATCTATTGTAACCACAGTAAAAAAACAACAAATGAATACAGACAATAGACACTCGATAGGAGTAGTAGCAATGTGTATACAAAGAAATTCATGTGAATGTAGATTTTATTGACAGAAGATGCTACATCAGTGACCATTATACATGGTAAACACCTCATACATTATACATTATACTAATGTATGAGGTGCCTGAGACCTACAGTGGGCAGTATATGCTACATCATTGAAACTATAAATGATTCACGAAAGCTTTTCCCCCTCATGAAGTGTAATAATATTACATTGAGAAAAAAACTGGCGGTGTGTGTGTGTGTGTATGTGTATGTGTGTGTGTGTGTGTGTGTGTGTGAGTAGTAGCAAGCACAAAGATACATTGGCTGGTGCAAAAACATAGAACAGATATAGTCGTGATAGTTGTGACTCATTATCCTGTTCACACCAGTCTGCGGTTGTTGGCAATATTTAGCCTGATTATAAAAGAGGAAGATCAGGCTAAAATCAGGCAAAAAATCAGGCTAAAATCAGGCTAAAATCAGGCTAAAAATCAGGCTAAAATCAGGCTAAAATCAGTCTAAAATCAGGCTGATTATCCTGTGGATAAAAGAGAATAAAGTTAAGACAAAAGCGTGGGCTCTCCTGGTTCTAGTCCCACCTGACTGAAGAGAATCAGTGGATGTTCCTGTTCAGGGAGTAGCACAGTATTAAATGAACACCAAGCATAAGTTGTGTCTACTGAACCTTTAAATGATATCTGTGATGTATTCAGTGGACACGCCAAGTGGACAACCTGCATGGTTTAGTTTCAAGTTTACCATTTAGTCTTCTGGCAACTATTTTATACAAGGTAACTTGAGGCTATGTTTTATATTTTGATCATGGATGAGCAGGTCAGGGTTAGGGTATATTGTTTAAGATACTGATCATGGATAAGCAGGTCAGGGTTAGGGTATATTGTTTAAGATACTGATCATGGATAAGCAGGTCAGGGTTAGGGTATATTGTTTAAGATACTGATCATGGATAAGCAGGTCAGGGTTAGGGTATATTGTTTAAGATACTGATCATGGATAAGCAGGTCAGGGTTAGGGTATATTGTTTAAGATACTGATCATGGATAAGCAGGTCAGGGTTAGGGTATATTGTTTAAGATACTGATCATGGATGAGCAGGTCAGGGTTAGGGTATATTGTTTAAGATACTGATCATGGATAAGCAGGTCAGGGTTAGGGTATATTGTTTAAGATACTGATCATGGATAAGCAGGTCAGGGTTAGGGTATATTGTTTAAGATACTGATCATGGATGAGCAGGTCAGGGTTAGGGTATATTGTGCATGGATGCCTACATGTCGAGCAGATGTAACGGGCACAGCTAGATGGGCTGGAGTAGAGGTGACAGCAGAGGAAGAACGACTGGACTAAGAAGAAGGAGGCAGTAAGGAAGAAGTACATGGTTGGCTCTAGGATAGGTCATAAGATTTGTGAATGGCGTACAGTTTAGCTAAGGGTTTTGACAGAAGCACACCTTACCTGTGCTTACTGTGCTTGAGCTTGTGCTTTGTGTGCAAGTTGTGGTGGTGGGGGGTGAGAGCTGGAACCAGTGTTTCAAAAACAGGACTGATCAAGCCCTGCAATTTCTCTGTGTCTACAGATGGTGGCAGTGTCGTGTTGGCTCACGACTGTCCAGAGAGCACCCCTAACGTAACACTCTCACTGACCACGAATTAACAAGTAAAGCTAATTCATTAATAACAATGGGTATTGTTAAAGCAGGGTTTGAGCAAAAGAAGAGATAATCATACTACACCCTGTAATATATTGATGTGATTTGAATTGCTCCAAACCTCAGAAAGAAAGAATCAAACACCTGGCCAGGGATGCAACCATTAGCGCTCCGCTATTGACTCTGATATAGACGCTGAAATATCGGATTTTTCTCCCTTTCTCTTTTGGAAACAACACAGGCTGGAAACAAAGACGTGCAGAGCATGAGATGAGGCTACTTATTTATTTGTGAGGGTGAATATCTATGTGTGCGTGTGAGAGAGTGTGTCTGTGTGTGTGTGTGTGAGGGTGTGAATGTGTGTGTGTGTGTGAATATTTGTGTGTGTATGTGTGTGTGCATTTGCATGCGTATGTGTGTGGGTGCGTGTACCGGTATGAATATCTGTGTGTGTGTTTGTCTGTGTGTTTGTTTGAATATCTGTGTGTATGTGTGACTATCTCTGTGGTGTGTGTGTGCGCGTGTGTGTGTGTGTGTGTGTGTGTGTGTGTGTGTGTGTGTGTGTGTGTGTGTGTGTGTGTGTGTGTGTGTGTGCGTGTTAGTTTACATACTTGTGTGTGTATTATATCTGTGTGTGTGTGAGAGTGTGTGTGTATGTGACTCTCTGTAAGGTGTGTGTATGTGTGTTTGTGTGTGCCTGTAGTGCACCTTGTCCACCAGGGAGGTGTCACAGCAGCCCGTCTCCAGCAGCAGCCGTGCGATGTGCGTGTGTCCGTGCTCACAGGCACACATGAGGGCTGTGGAGCCGTCCCGGTCCTGGCTGTTGACGTCCGCGCTGCAGCTCAGCAGCAGCTTCACCATGGCAACGCGCCCGTGGCTCACCGCCAGCATCAATGCCGTCTGCCCTGCCTGGGGGTGCGGAGATCCAAGTAAATATATCTATATATATGTATGTATATATATATATATATATATATATAGGGGAGGTGGGGGAGAGGGAGAGGGTGGGAGGGAGGGAAGAAGGGAGGGATTGAGGGAGTGAGGGAGGGAGAGGGGGGAGGAGTGAAAAGGAGGAGGAAGAGAGAGAGAGAGAGAGAGACAGAGAGAGAGAGAGAGACAGAGAGTGAGAGACAGACAGCGAGACAGAGCGAGAGAGAGAGAGAGACAGAGAGAGAGACAGAGCGAGACAGAGAGAGAGAGGGAGAGAGAGAGACAGAGCGAGACAGAGAGAGAGAGGGAGAGAGAGAGAGAAAGAGAGAGAGAAGGGATCAAGGTACTGAGGTAGGAATTATCAGGAGAAATTGGAGGTTCAATTAAAAAACAAAAGGAAGCAGGACAGGGAGGAACAGGGAGCGCATAGGGGAGGACGAGGGAGAGGCAGAGAGAGAAAACGGACCACAGCACATCTGAGTGAGGGGACATCAGAGAGGAGCATGTATCAGCTGTGAAGCCCCGGGCCCCGTCCCGTTACACGTGTTAGAAGGTACATTCATGTGAATGTCCAACAATGTGTGTATGCATTTGTGTGCGTGTTTGTTTGTGTGTATGTTTGTCTGTGTGTGCACGTGTGTGTGCACGTGTGTGTGTGTGTACTGCACCTGGCTTGAGCGCGCGTCCACCTGGCCCCGTCTGAGCAGCTGCAGCACCACCTCCAGGTCGTCATGACGATCTGTGGCCGTCAGAGCCGCCAGCATCACAGCAGTGTAGCCTGCCTTGTTCACATTGTCTGTCTCACACAGGCCTGGACACACACACACACACACACACACACACACACACACACACACACAAATTATAAACAAGGGCATAAATCTAAAGGAAGGAAATAAAGGAAACATTGTGTTTTCTGATAAATGTTTTCTATCTAATAGTTTGCACGTGCATGTGAGTGTACGTGCCTGTGCATGTGTGGGCTTGTATTTGTGTATAATGTATGTGTCTGTGCGTACAGTGCATGTGCATATGTTATGTGTGTGTGTGTGTGTGTGTGTATGTATGTATCAGTGGCGGCTGGTGGTTTTTAAAGTGAGGGAGGAAGGACTGTGCGCTTGGTTGCCATTGGCCTGCCTGCACTGTTAGTGGTGTATGGTGGCATAAGTATGTGAGACTCAAGTTGTTTCAGGGTGTTTTGGTGAACTACAAAATAGCAGGGAGGGATAATTATGTGAATAAAATTGATACAAATCCACCAGTGGCAGCATTGTACTTTGAAAGCTGGTGACTACAAGGGCAGAAGGAAAGGATGCAAAGCCAATTAGTCAAATCAGGCCTACTCTTGATTTGTAAAACTAAATAAAAAAATCCTATTTTGCCCTCAATGACTGAAGCTATTGGTTGTAATTTGGCTATGTTATATTTATTTTAATTGTTTTGTGAAAAATGAAGACACAAGACCAAAAGTGATGCCATTTAAAATGCATCAAGCTCTGAATCATTCACTAACATGTGAATGATTGACATGTTGACATGGGCTGTAAGCCTAACATTGTTTGAGGCAAATGTGGATGTTAATGGATGTTTCAGAATGTTGGTCATGGTGTTAAACCAATTAAGATTGAGGGACTTAAGATATCAGTGACCTGGTCATACCAAACGGGATCGGGAACGGGACCGCTCGGTAGAAACGCCAATAAACGCGAACAGAGCCGCACTGTACCGCAACGAACTTATGTTACGAACTGTAGCGCACCGCTCGGTGGAAACGAGGCCTACGACTGAGCGGGTTTGTTGGTTCTCGTAGCCTAGAGACTTGAGGGGATAAACCCTCCCTCCGGGCTGCTCCACAGCCAGGGCTCCTGCTTATTGGTTCATAGCGCAGCCAGGGCTCCTGCTTATTGGTTCATAGCGCAGCCAGGGCTCCAGCCTATTCGTGAATAGGCGCGATTCAGATCCCTTAGCTAGTCCCACCCACTCAGGAGGACTTTCCTCCTCTCTCCCATTGACCCCCATGTTATTCACCAGCTGCCAGTAGTTCCCGAGAAATGAATGGGAGTCAATGGAGGCTGAGGGAGGAACGTCCTCCCCAAAGTAATATTCAATAGGTGATAGGGGGTGCAAATGTCCCTTTACCCAGGGAAACGAACATTACATATACAAAGGCATTAAAGTAGTCATATTTAAGGGCATTAATTCATTACAGTAGTCTGGGCAATCTACACTTTTTATTCTCAACAATGTTAAGGAGGATCTTCCTCCCTCTCCTCACTGGAGAAGCCTCCACTCATATGTGTGTGTGTGTGTGTGTGTGTGTGTGTGTGTGTGTGTGTGTGTGTGTGTGTGTGTGTGTGTGTGTGTGTGTGTGTGTGACCTGTGTCCAGCAGCAGCCTGACCACGGGGAAGTTGGAGTGGGAGACGCTGTAGTGCAGCGCCGTGTTGCCGTTGCCGTCCGTCAGGTTGACCACGTAGGGCAGCAGGGTGGGCGTGGTCCGGCTCACCTGCCTCAGGTACAGCCGCACCAGGTCCGCCTCCGAGCCCCGCTGGCTGGACACGCGGAACCACTCCTGGTACAGCACCAGCAGCACCTGCCGCTGTGGTCCCCACACACACACACACACACACACACACACACACACACACACACACACACACACACACACACACACACACACACACACACACACACACACACACACACACAGATTAGCAGACTCAAGCCTGGACGCACAGGTCTGAGTAAAGCACGTTTGCGAAGATCCACGTTGTGTCTCTCATTCCTGAAGCGGATTAGTATGGACCGCTATGCAGAGCCGCTGCAATGTACACACACACACACACACACACACACACACACACACACACACACACACACACACACACACACACACACACACACACACACACACACACACACACACACACACACACACACACACACAAACACAAGAAGCAGCAGAACTACACAAACCTGTAAAGGACAAGGTAGCCACATTCATTTATTCATTCAAAACATTCATTTTTGTCGTCTCAAGGTCAAAGCACTGATTTGTCTTCCTCTGAATAGAAGAAGAATGAGACGAGTTGCATGTGAAAAAAAGGTTGAATTCTGATTTGCTCATTGTAATGATTGATGTCAGTAGACTACTGTAGCATATGAGTTGCTGCCCCATTACTCTTCTGTTTGATCCTGACGCACGCAAGAACCGGCTCCGCCAAACACGAGTCGGCCTCATGAGACCACCCTGATCTCACGGGCTCTCAGGTCTTACAGGGGGATCACGAGTGTACAACAGGACGTCCCAAGGACACACCAAAGCCCTCAGCCGGAGAGGTGGACGACAAGTTATCTCACAAAGACCATCCTCTCATTGCTGTTATCCCAAGAAACATAATAGAAATAACCCTTGAATCTCAGAAAAGAACCTGTTCTATGAACGAGAAGACAAACTGATGCAACGTCTTTCACTGCTGTGATGACTAGTCATTAGTAGCAGGGACACACACACACACACACACACACACACACACACACACACACACACACACACACACACACACACACACACACACACACACACACACACACACACACACACACACACGAGTCAACCATGCGACGACAGCTCGTCAGGAGCAGTTAGGGTTATGTCTTGCACTAGGAGGACACTAAGAGGAGGATCGAACTAGCAACCTTCCGGTTACAAGTCAACCTGCTCTACCTCCTGAGCTACGCCGACACCCAGGCTGTGATTTGTCCAGAGGGGGGGACGTTGAATAGGCCTCAAGTCCAATCAACAGGCCTCATTCTTTTTTTAAGTTAATGGTAGGCCCTATTAGCCTACATTTCAAACAGTTAAACATTCATCTTTAATGCAAACTAAAAATAAATGAAACATTTAATTTTCCAAAAAGACCCAGAGGGTTAGGATCCCTCCCCTCCCCCCCAACAAATCCCACCCTGCACACACCAAGCTAACATGGAGACTTTGAGGCGGCCATCTTACCATCTCCTTGTCTGGGGAGGAGACCTCTCCCATGCGGTCCTTCACATAGATACAAGCGTCTACGAAGCCCTGCTCCACTTGGCCCCTACATGTTTAGTGATACACAAATACACATCAGTACATGAAAACTATTTACTACTTTCTAATAATCATCTGAGCTTTCTTGCCCAGAAGCTGCATGTGGTGGAAGAAGTTTGGACGATAGAGTATGGATTTCAAAGTTGAAGAAAAATACTTATTTTCCTATTGTGACCAGCGAAGTTACACCAAGAGAGATCAACGTCTATTGTGTTGGCCTGGTATTGCCTGCTGATTGGCCAGCAGCTGGGTGCAGAAACAACACACTGTGCTGTGATAGGGTGACATGGCGTCCCTGGCTGAGCTTATCAAACCGATGGATCTGACCACTGTGTAAGGTAAAGTCATCTGGTCAAAGCTCTCTGAATCCAATCGAGCGCAAACAAAGAAAAAAGCCTGCGTGTGTGAGTGTCAGTTTGTGTGTGCGTGTGTCAGTTTGTGTGTGTCTTTGTGTGTCTAATTACGTGTGTGTGTTAGTTTGAGTGTGCATGTGTGTGTGCGTTGGGGGGGGGGGGGTCCTCCTAACACACAGCAGAGGATAGGCCGGCTGCAGCTGCCTGTGGACAAAGCCTTTACTTGTGTGAGTCTGACGTCTGTCACCCTCAAATAAGCAGCCTGGCTCACCCTGCAGCCGGCTCCTCCTCCTGGAGCTCCAGCAGCCCGACCTCCGGGGCTGCCGTCACTCCTTCTCCCACGGCCTGGGCCTGGGCGACTTCCTGCTTGGCCACATCAACTTCCTGCTCCGCCAGTGGAGTTGTCTTGTCTTCTTGTTCTGCATCAGGCCCGGCAGAGCTCTCCTTCTCCTCCTCAACCAACACCTCCTCCTTCTTCTTCCTCATGGTCCTCTCATCTGCACTAGACTCTTCACTGGACGTGCTCTCATAGCTGAGAGAGAGAGAGAGAGAGAGAGAGAGAGAGAGAGAGAGAGAGAGAGAGAGAGAGACATGAATAGTCATATGCACACAAACACACACACACACAAACACAAACACACACACATACTAACACTGTACTATACTACTGCAGACTTTGATTGGACTAACACTTAATTGTTTCCCTTGTGGTGACATAGTGAACACAGATGAAAAGAAAAACCTATTTGGGGTATTTGGGAGCAGTTAAAAAAATAATATTAACCTTTACCATTTTCAAATGCTTTTAAATATAAACAAAAAGTGACATTTTGACACACACACAACCATCAATGAGACAAAGCGCCCCAAGCACAGGGACACCATGGAAGCCGCCCGGGGGCCCAGGCTTCGTCCACAGGGGCCCGTGGTCCCCCTCACTAATGCAAACATGTATGAAAGTCATGCCCTGGAAACCTCCGGGCCTCGGCCCCATCAAACGCATTCCTCATAGTCCACATCTATGCCCCGATGTGTTTGTGTTAACACCCGGCCTTCAACAACACCAAACCTTGTCCGCCATAGGCTAATTGCATAAATTACATTTGTGTGTGTGTGCGTATGTGTGTGTGTGTGTGTGTGTTCATTGAGGTGTACCATGAAGGAAGCTCTGTGAAAGCCCTGGTGAGCTGCTAAAGCAACATGCCTGTTTGTTGACTCACATATATATATATATATACATATATATATATACATATATTGTGAGAGGGGAGTAAAGCATTGGTTGGGAGTAAAATAAGAGATCACTGAGAGTACCTTAATGTATGTGCCAAGTGTCCTAGCTTCCTAAGGCCAAACGCATTCCTTTATAATACCTGTGGAGGCCATCCTATAAGCCTTGGCATGGATGCAAAGTGTTCTCAACGCGCAGCAGATTAATCCAAGGGCCAGGCATCAGCTCTCTTTGGGTGGTGTTCCCGTTTATTATAAAAGTAGAAAGGCTGATATAAAATGGAACTTCACCAGTGTTGGTACTAAAGTGCTGTTGTGCTAATAAATAAATTGCTGTGGCGTGCTGTCGGTGGAGTGGGGGCTCATGGCTACGGTAAGAACTGTGTGTTCCCCACCATCCACACCTTTGCCCAATTGATTAGCACACCTGTAAGTATACCTAATTCCCAGTGACGTGCCACACCCAGTGCAATACTCCCCCAAGTGGCTAAAATAAGTAATAGCTAAATTAACCTAACTAAATAGTGGCTATATATGGCTCCTACAATACCCAAGTGAAACAAGCTGCTGGGTTGTTTTTCTTTAAGATACTTGAGAAAATGACACTTTTGTGGGTTTTGTCTTTGGTTGATGTTGAGGGGGTGAATATGGCCTTGTGTGTGTGTGTGTGTTTCTCAGTGGTTTCTCTCTGTCCGACGCCAGATGCTAAATGTTTTTTCTCCAGTGGCTAACCAGGATCAGAAGTGGAGTTGAGAACCTGAAGACCATCTTCACAAGGAAAAAAAAAGATGTCTCGCAGCCAAATAATTTCTCTCTCTCTACTCTTTCCAGCGTGGTTCCTTCCCAGGAGAACCACGTGTTTGGAAGCCTGGAAAAGTCTCTACTTCTATGGGAAAGAAGCCTTCTGTTCAAGGGCCAGACCAGGCTGACCCTGCGGCCTCCCTGGAGGAGGAGGGAGTGAGGGAGTGAGGGAGTGAGGGACTGAGGGAGTGAGGTAGTGAGTGAGTGAGGGAGGCCTGAGGAGCAAGGTTGATCACCGGACCCAGGCAGTTTGTATCCCCTTATTGTTACCAATGACACCGATGTGTTGGCGGGAAGGGTTTTTGTGTGTGTGTGTGTGTGTGTGTGTGTTGCAATCTGCTAAGTCACCATGCATCTCATTAGAACTGCAGGCATACACTTGAACACACAAAGTCCATAGATGTAGAGCAAGCCCTCATTCACGCACAAAAATATACAGACATACACTAATGATACGTTACACATCCACATTATTTATCCCAGCAAGCACAAACAGAGTGGCAGATGTGGGGGTCATATTTCGGTCAATGTGGTTATAAATAGCATGTGGGATTCCAGATGGAGGAGAGCGGGCTGGGCTGGAGACACTTGATTCTATTCATAGGAGAGAATACAGATGAGAGTCCATCCAATACATGCTAGCTCATAGCAGTCCATTCTAAAGACATGTTAATAGTCCATACTAAAGACATGTTAATAGTCCATTCTAAAGACATGTTAATAGTCCATACTAAAGACATGTTAATAGTCCATGTTACTAGTACTAAAGATAGTCCATACTAAAGACATGTTAATAGTCCATACTGAAGACATGTTAATAGTCCATACTAAAGACATGTTAATAGTCCATACTAAAGACATGTTAATAGCCCATACTAAAGACATGTTAATAGTCCATGTTACTAGTACTAAAGATAGTCCATACTAAAGACATGTTAATAGTCCATACTGAAGACATGTTAATAGTCCATACTAAAGACATGTTAATAGCCCATACTAAAGACATGTTAATAGTCCATACTAAAGACATGTTAATAGTCCATACTAAAGACATGTTAATAGTCCATACTAAAGACATGTTAATAGCCCATACTAAAGACATGTTAATAGTCCATACTAAAGACATGTTAATAGCCCATACTAAAGACATGTTAATAGTCCATGTTACTAGTACTAAAGATAGCCCATACTAAAGACATGTTAATAGCCCATACTAAAGACATGTTAATAGTCCATGTTACTAGTACTAAAGATAGTCCATACTAAAGACATGTTAATAGTCCATACTAAAGACATGTTAATAGTCCATACTGAAGACATGTTAATAGTCCATACTAAAGACATGTTAATAGTCCATACTAAAGACATGTTAATAGTCCATACTAAAGACATGTTAATAGCCCATACTAAAGACATGTTAATAGTCCATACTAAAGACATGTTAATATCCATATTAATAGTACTAAAGATAGTCCATACTAAAGACATGTTAATAGTCCATACTAAAGACATGTTAATATCCATATTAATAGTACTAAAGATAGTCCATACTAAAGACATGTTAATAGTCCATACTAAAGACATGTTAATAGTCCATACTAAAGACATGTTAATAGCCCATACTAAAGACATGTTAATAGTCCATACTAAAGACATGTTAATATCCATATTAATAGTACTAAAGATAGTCCATACTAAAGACATGTTAATAGTCCATACTGAAGACATGTTAATAGTCCATACTAAAGACATGTTAATAGTCCATACTAAAGACATGTTAATAGTCCATACTAAAGACATGTTAATAGCCCATACTAAAGACATGTTAATAGTCCATACTAAAGACATGTTAATAGTCCATACTAAAGACATGTTAATAGCCCATACTAAAGACATGTTAATAGTCCATGTTACTAGTACTAAAGATAGTCCATACTAAAGACATGTTAATAGTCCATACTAAAGACATGTTAATAGTCCATACTGAAGACATGTTAATAGTCCATACTAAAGACATGTTAATAGTCCATACTAAAGACATGTTAATAGTCCATACTAAAGACATGTTAATAGCCCATACTAAAGACATGTTAATAGTCCATACTAAAGACATGTTAATATCCATATTAATAGTACTAAAGATAGTCCATACTAAAGACATGTTAATAGTCCATACTGAAGACATGTTAATAGTCCTTACTAAAGACATGTTAATAGTCCATACTAAAGCCATGTTAATAGTCCTTACTAAAGACATGTTAATAGTCCATACTAAAGACATGTTAATAGTCCTTACTAAAGACATGTTAATAGTCCATACTAAAGACATGTTAATAGTCCTTACTAAAGACATGTTAATAGTCCATACTAAAGACATCTTAATAGTCCATACTAAGGACATGTTAATCCATAGAAGTTCATACTGAAGACATGCTAGTTCATAGCAGCCAATGCTAAAGACATGCTAGTTCATAGCAGTCCATACTAAAGACATTTTAATAGCAGTCCATACTAAAGACATGCTAGTTCATAGCAGTCCATACTAAAGACATTTTAATAGCAGTCCATGCTAAAGACATGCTAGTTCATAGCAGCCAATGCTAAAGACATGCTAGTTCATAGCAGTCCATACTAAAGACATGCTAGTTCATAGCAGTCCATACTAAAGACATGCTAGTTCATAGCAGTCCATACTAAAGACATGCTAGTTCATAGCAGTCCATACTAAAGACATGCTAGTTCATAGCAGTCCATACTAAAGACATGCTAGTTCATAGCAGTCCATACTAAAGACATGCTAGTTCATAGCAGTCCATACTAAAGACATGCTAGTTCATAGCAGTCCATGCTAAAGACATGCTAGTTCATAGCAGTCCATACTAAAGACATGCTAGTTCATAGCAGTCCATACTAAAGACATGCTAGTTCATAGCAGTCCATACTAAAGACATGCTAGTTCATAGCAGTCCATACTAAAGACATGCTAGTTCATAGCAGTCCATGCTAAAGACATGCTAGTTCATAGCAATAGGATGAATGAAGATGAATCTTCAGATATGAATGCCATTGAATGCCAGGAAGTTGAACTGTGTCTTCTTTCAAAAAAAGATGTCAGGAGTAGCCAGAAAGTACATGCACACACAAACTCAAACAGAGTCCATATATTATATTGACATTAGGAGCTCATTAAAAATAGAGGACTTTACCCTCCGTTCACCCCAACAAATTTCAGGTTTTTCTTGGCTCCCCCACTGCTCCGCTTGGCCGTTGCACCGTTCTTCTTCATAATGGATTTGAGCCCTGGCAGAGAGACAGAAATAGAGAGAGAGAGAGAGAGAGAGAGAGAGAGAGAGAGAGAGAGAGAGAGAGAGAGAGAGAGAGAGAGAGAGAGAGAGAGAGAGAGAGAGAGAGAGAGAGAGAGAGAGAGGCTGTGATTTTGTTCATTAGGTTAACTTGTGGTGTATTTGTGTGACTATATTTTAGGGATAAGGCAGGTGAGTGATCAAAGTAGACATAGTTTCCTGATGAAAAGAGGATGGCGGTGATACAGTTAAACCTGCCATAGTGATCTCAGCTCAGATAAGGAAGATGGGGATATGTTTGGCAGTATGTGTGGATGGCTACACAACACTGTGTAGCCATCCACACATCCACGGATACAGGGTGGTGCCCAGTTACTATAGTTATGGCATGTTTTGGCATTATTTGGAGCTCTCTGAAAGTTTGACATTCATATATATTATATATATATATATATAAATATAGATATTATATTATATATTATACAGTATATATACATGCTAATATATGCAGGTGTCAGTGTCAGCGAGTCCATTTAACACACATTAAATGAGGTTTTTTTAAATAAGGTTTTGTGGATAAAGAAGTATAATTTCGCTTTGATAAATCAAGGTGTTCGGAAATTGGTACCAGCTAAACTTTTTTAGCACTTTTTTTTTTAACTTTTTGAATTGCAGCTCCTGGATGAGACTTGATGAAAACATAATATCGCTGATTGCATTCAACAACACTGCAGGCATTAGTCAGGTTAGGTAGACATCAAATTAAAGCAAAGTCCATGATAGTGCAAGGATATCTAGAGAGCATAGATGTATTCTGTGAAGCATTTCCATTTAACAGTTACCCTATGTCTTACACATCCACACACATGTAAGCGTCCCTTTTTTAATCAATGTAATGTCATGTTGATAAGAAAATGACAACAGGTAAGAAGTCAAACATAGTCAGTTTTGGTATTGTTATCCCCATTGTGCTCAATAAAGTAATTTTTCTTTGTATGGTTCTGATGCTACTTTAAAAACTTTAATTGCAGCCGGCCTGCCCTGGAACGCCCGTGGATTCCTGGGTTTGTGTTTTGCTTTAGTGTGTTTATGTGTGGCTTTGTGGCTACTTCTTCATGGAGCTGTCCTGGGAAGACATTGTGGAGCCTGAGGATGCAATTATAACCCAGCAGAGCTCATTTACAGTAATAGTGTGGAAATGCACACAACACTAATGGACTCAATCTGAGCAAAAGCCAAGATCAATGTGCATTATTTATATGAGGGGACAGGGAAAATAAATTAAGAGAAGAAGCGACAAATGAAAGGTGAAAACTAAGGTTACTTTTGCCATTCAGATGGAAGTACCACAAACAACTTCAAATACTTCATCCCCCAGCCCCCCTTGAGTATAAGTAACAATTGTAAGTGCAGCAGTGTGTGTGGAACCAGTGGAAATAAGTAAAGTATAGGATATAGGTAAATAAGTAAAGTATAGGATATAGGTAAATAAGTAAAGTATAGGATATAGGTAAATAAGGAAAGTATAGGATATAGGTAAATAAGTAAAGTATAGGATATAGGTAAATAAGTAAAGTATAGGATATAGGTAAATAAGGAAAGTATAGGATATAGGTAAATAAGTAAAGTATAGGATATAGGTAAATAAGTAAAGTATAGGATATAGGTAAATAAGTAAAGTATAGGATATAGGTAAATAAGTAAAGTATAGGATATAGGTAAATAAGTAAAGTATAGGATATAGGTAAATAAGGAAAGTATAGGATATAGGTAAATAAGGAAAGTATAGGATATAGGTAAATAAGGATATTTTGCTCATGTACATGTCCGACACAACAGCCAATTCTTTTGTTTTATCATACCTTCCATTTGGAAGGTATGATATGGGTTGAGGTATGAGGTTTCCCATAAGCAACCTTTAGCTGCTTGAGAGCTATAGCATGTAGCTATTCCTTTTCAGATGACAGTAAATGTTGTTAATGCATCCGACCATGGCTTTCACTGAATTCCCTCAACAGATTGACTAGTTCCCATACTTTTTTATGGAGTAGATAGCAGCATTGGAAAAGTGCCATGGGTCAGGTTTAAATGTTATCTGTCCATGATCTATCCTCCTGGGGATAGGGAAGGACATCTGGCCAGCATCTACTTTCTGTGAAGCAATAGAGGTAGTCAGGTAGACTTGGGATTCTAACCATGGACAACGGATCGCAGGGCCACTGTTAAGGTATTGCCAAGGTTAGGGCCGCTGCGTTAACAGTGTAGGCCTGTGCCATTAACAGAGCCCCCCCTGGCCTTACATTGATCTTGCACATGGCTCTTTTCTTCTTCGATTTTTCATTTGGTTCTTTAACTCTTGGCTCAAAGCCCAGTAAGGCTATCCTACCTGTCTATGCCCCACCCCCTCCTACCCTATGTTTACGGCAAAAGCACAGAACTATATGTATGGTAAAAAAACAAATTAACCTTGTATAATGTCAACCTTATAAACCTTGGCAGCCGACACGTTCTAGCCTTTGGGGGGGGGGGGGGGGGGGGGGGGGCTGGCAGTAGCTCAGAGGGTCTTTCTAGTCTCCTCCTCTGCGATTTGTCGCCTTTTCTCTGGTAACACAGTCGTCGTTGTGTTCATGTATATAGCTGGGCGGACATGAGACACGTGTTGATATGTTCTCTAAATGCAGTCCATTGTAGCTGTGATCAGGAGCTCTGCAGCCTCCTCTCTTAGAGGGAACCAGATGGGAACCAGTACGCTTTCCCTCGATTTTTTGAAATTCAGTAAATCTGTCTACTCTAAATCGATAGAAAGGTTCCTAAAAAATACATTGAGAATTTTCCGGTTCCTAATTAATTTGATCTTGACAATAGGAGTCCAGGATTCCAGGGAGCTTTTGTTTTCAGTGTAACATAGTGTTCTCTGAATGCTAATGTAGACTAGACATCCCAGTCTCAAGTCTCAGAGTCTGAAAGCAACCATATGGAAACTGCTTAAATAATACAATAACAGAAAAACTTGCATATTGCTGTGTGTGTGTGTGTGGGGCCCTCCTACATGCATGTTAAAGAAGATGTTATTTTTAGCCCAGAAAACTTAATATGAACTCTGAACATGAAATAACTATTACGGCAAAGGCATTCTATATTTTAGTCCCTGATGTAAGAGTTGTCAAAGAAAGTACCAAGGGCATATATACTGTGTGTGTGTGCATGCACGTATGTTTGTGTGGGCTAGCTACAGGGAATAAATATATTTATATCTAATGTGTTCTTGGAGGCCAACCAATTACAGGCCATGTATTCTTGCCATCAGAACGGGACAGTTGTTTTTCCATTTCAAGTCCTGGCAATCAGTCAGGTCTAATGCCATACAGCCACTTCTCTCTGCCAAAAGCAGACATGTTCATGTTCGTTCATGTTCATGTTCGTTCATAAAAGAAGACTTGAGAACGGAAGCCAGAATAGATCAGGGCTTTGGGTCCCCTCTTTGGACCGCATACTGTGGGCTAAGTGAGGATGGAAGTAACTGTGGGAACAAGACAAGGGAAAAATCTCCTCTGCATAATATCCTTTATAAAAGAGGAGCATGAGAGTTTGAATTTAACTAACATCCTCTAGATTGACTATAACGGAAGCGCTGTGAACTTGTTGTCTGTAGCCTCCAGGGCAGTCTTAATGTGTTGATAAAATAGTAGTAATGGCAAATTTTATAAAAGCTGCTTCAATGGCACATTACTTTAGCTACAAAATGCTCTTTACTTCATGGTTTATTTTCTTCACACAAAGATGACTGATTGGGACTAAGCTCTTCATGTTTTCAATGGGATTATTTCACTCTGTTGCATCATGCATGTATAACCATGCCTTGAATAAGGAACGTCTTTATTTTTTACTTTTTACAGGATTAATGCAGCTCCCCAACATGAATGTTATATTAAGCTCTGAAATGAAGTGACTATCCATAAGCTCACACCAAGTAAATAAGCAAAAACATTCCATGCTCCGTATGTCTGCACAGAGAACCGAAATTGAAAGATTGACAGATTAACATAGGAATGTCAATACAAACGTACACTGGGGACTGTGGTCAAATGCCTCTGAAGCTTCGGTGTGATAGTTCAGGTACACTCAGTGAGCAGAGCTCAGAACTAATTAAGCTAGAAGGTGATTTGTCTAACATCTGATGATAGCCAATACGCTTTTTTACCTTTATTAAAACAAACCTCAAATCACAAATTTGCTATAGACACTGTCAATGTCTGTGCAGACATTACCCTGACCGGTCTATAAGCTGATCAGGGGCCACTTCATCAAACTTGACATTTCCATATTAATCCATTTGAGACCGCAAGGAAAAAATCAAAAGCGGATGAGACATGGCCCTATTAACCATATGGAGGATACTCATAAAAGGGTATGAATAATTATATCCCACTGTGAAGAGGCTTATTTTAATGATTCTGAAAGCGAGGAATCTATGTAGATTAACATGCAGATAAGCAGTGGTTCTGCACGTGAGCACAGCTTGTGGTGTATGCAGAAAAGTGTGGAAAGAAAGCGTAAAGTAGAAAATGTAGCTGGTTTTATGACTCTGGGGAAAGTACCTTGTTCCTGCTGTTTTTTGGCGGCAGCAGCTTTCTGCGCTGGGGAGTAGAAGGCAGAGAGGACGCTGAGAGAGCTGACCAGTTGACTCTGAATTGAGCTCATCTTGGATGGACCCGCTTTCCCTGTGGGCTTCTCCACTGCCACCGCCACTGCTGGTGCAGAGGCTGCTTTCCCCGCAGGCTTGGCTGGCGCTCCCTTGGCTGGGACGGCTCTTTTCCCTGTGCTTTGCTTCTGCGCGCTGGGCCCCTCCTGCTGACTGGGTGCAGCTGGTTGAGCTCCAGAGCCGCCGCTGCCCAGCTGGGCCCACTGCTCGCCCAGGAGCCCTGTCAGCCTGGTCACTACCTGGCCTAGTGCCGCCGGGGAGGTGGGAGACTCACCCGAGCCTCTGTTTGAGGGCTGGGCATCGCCGGCCTCACGACGCAAGGCCTGGGCCTCGGTTGAGCCACGGCGCTGGGCAGCCTCGCTGGAACCTCTGCGAACGGTCGGTGTCTCGCCGGAGCTTCTTCGAGATGGTTCCTTCTCACTGGAGCCCCGCCGCGGGCCTGAGGCCTGGCCTTGCTGGGCCTCACTCGACCCCCGGCGAGCGGGGTAGGTCTGAGACTGGGGTTGAGAGGACTCAGTGGATCGGCGGCGCGAAGGCTGAGGCTCCTTGGAGTCTCTCCGAGACACCGAAGTCTGGGATTGGGGCGGGTTTGGGGTGTCACTCGACCCCGGGGAAGGGGGCTTTTTCTGGGCTCGAAGCTTTGGTTGAGGCTGTCGGTCATTCGATGCCACAGAGGGCTTGCGTGGTTGGGGCTTGACCTCGGCCGGAGGCTGAGCCTGGATCTGAGGGGAAGACTGCGGTTCGGAAGAGGTTTTTGAGAGGTTTTGGTTCTCACTAGATGTTGCTCTAACAGGCTGAGGGGAGGATTTAGTCTGCACCGGTACCAAGGCCTTTTCCTCAACCTGAGGTTTGGCTGGAAGGGGGATGGGTTGAGGCTTAGCTTGCTGAGGTAGGGTTTCACTGGATCCTCTCTGTGGACGTACAGGCGGAGCTTGAAGCTGAAGTAGGGAAGACTGCTCGGTTGTAGGTGTCCGGCCTCTCTGGGGTCTCACTGGAATGACTGTACTCACAGAAGAATTGTCTATGACAACTACACTGGTGCATTCAGTGACCATGGTTGTAACGCCTATGACAAGCTTGTCTGTTGCTGTTTCCATCTGTTCTAAAGCCTTCAAAGCATCTTCATCTTCCCTAACAGCTGTTACCATGCTACTTGTCACTTCTCTAGTTTCTAAATCAGTATGTAGAGTGAGACTAAGTTTTGTGTCTTTAATGATTTCAGTTGCTGCAGAGTCACGGGTCTGTCCATCTTTGGTCTCGTCATATGGAATTACACTTGCTACACTCTCTGTAACTGCAGAGACACTCTCTGAGATAAAATTGTCTGTGGCCACACTTTCTTGAGCAGTAATTCCCTCTTTTCCACTCTCTTCACTTTCAATGACTACAACATCTCTGACTACTATTGCTTGTACCTCCATATTTCTCACCGGATTGCCATTCTGCCTCCTGTCTCTTTGTGTTTCTGTCTCTGTCTGCTGGTCTGTCCTCGGTGCTGCCACTGTCTCCGTCACTCGGTCTACAGTGCCCACCCTCTCCGTCAACGTCCCCCGGTCTACACTACTGGCCCTTGGCCTCATCGGATGATTGATCGACGGCCCTTCCTCAGTCTCTGTGACTTGATTCACCCTATCGGCCGTGGGCGTTTCTGTCGTTTGATCTTGAGTGTCAATCCGCTCAGTTTCGGTACCCCGGTCGACGCTATTGGCTCTCTGTCTCGCTGGAGGCAACGTTTCTGCTTCGGTGTCGACTATTTCAATCTCCGCTTGTTGATGTAGACTTCCAACCAGGATTCTAGGTATACAAACCTCAATACAGATTCTGTCCGTGTCTGTTCCCTGATCCACAGTACCGGGACACTCAGTCTCGGTCTCCTGGTTGGAAAAGCCCACTCTCTCCATCACTGTTGCTCTGTCCACACTCACTCTCCTTGCCGTGCTTCGTGGCTGTGTAGTGCACACCTCTACTCGCACCCCCTCGCTCAGTTGTAGGATCCTCACGTCTTTTTGCTTGTTATCTTCAATTTGTTCTTTTAGAAGGCCTTGGGTTCTCTCCAACTCTTGGCTAGCTTGGGATAGTTTAGCATCCAGCATTGTTAGCTTGTGCTGTAGTTGCTGGAGACTAGTTAGGTCGGCATCACTACTGATTGGATGACCCTTGAGCTCCTCTTGCTTCAGTAATTGGCCACCTGGAACACCATCCTCAGCTTCTTTTATAGCCACTTGAGGTGAAGATAATTGCTGCGATGTGAGGTCTTGGGGTGATTTATTCCCGGTGTGCTCTACACTTACTTGTTCTGATTTTTCTGATGGCTGTGTTTTACACCTTGGGACAACTCCTGCCTCTCCCTGTTCTAAATGACTAGATTGTGATTTCCTGTCAATCTGTGACCCTGTGCTCTTACTTAAACCTTCATTCTCCTCTACTGGAGTTCTGCTTGAGGCCTCTACACTTGTCTTGGGTTGATCAATGACAGCCAAGCCTTCTGAGGACCGGTCATCTTCTAGCCTTGTCTCAGTATCAGCCCTGGGGTTTGTGGTAGGAAGTGAGGAGTCTTGGGGCCGAGCCTGGGCCCGAGCCCGAGCCTGAGCCTGAGCCCGAGCCTGAGCCTGGAGCTCCAATACCAGTCGTTCTCTCTCCTCTCTTAGAGAGCAGATCTGGGCTTTGAGTTCAGGGATGGTTTTGACCTGTTCTTCCAACTCTCTGACCCGCTTCAATGCTACTGTGATTTGTTGGTGCAGTCCGGTGCGGTCCTGGGGCAATGATCGCCTTTCTGCAAAGTCCGGTGAAGCACGGAATACATTCTCAGACGACCCATTCTCTGGCGTCACAACCACCCGGTCAGGGCTGCTGGAGTCTGAGCCCTTTCGGTGTTGAACAGTAATGGGCATGCTAGAAGCTCTTAGCAAATTGGGGCGACTCTGAAGGCCCAGAGGCCTTTCGTCTAGCCCTCTGGTCCCAATGTTGACCTCGTCTCTGGGCTTGTTGGTGACATAGCCGCTCCCATGCATAGAGCCACCATCACTTGGCCTGAAGTCAAATATCTGCTGAACCTCGGTCACCCGGGATTTGGGCTTTGGCCCAAGGGTGGATGTGGCAGTCCAAGTGTCCTTGTCTTTAGGGGCTGGTCGTACTCCATGCCCGGGCAGACTGAAGTTCCTGGGGAGAGTGCTGAATTTGGGGCCCTTGATCCTGCGGTGGATGTGGACCCTTTTGATGGTGTTGCCTTTCTCTATGTCATCAACATATTTCAGGAAGTCCAGGTCGAGGTGGAATCCATAAGGGGTCTCCACTGAGTAGGGCAGCTGTTTCCTGGGGACTCCCTCACCGGCCTTTGAGGAAAAGCCGTTGGCTGGAAAACAAAAATCAATGGATCAATCAATGAAGCTCCAACTATTGGTAAAACTTTTAGTTAAAAAACTGTGATTGCCATTACTTACTGGTGCAGCTCTTACCCCTGATAAAAATGACCAATTGATAACTTTACCCAATGGACCCTTTTTCCAGATGAATAGAATAGTAACTTCCTTTAGGTCGGTTTATTTATGTCGGTCGCAGCAGAAGCATGGTCAATTCATTTTTACTTGACCACTTGTGTCTATACTGGTGCATTGCCATACCCAGTGGCGGTTTTAGGCACGGGCAAAGCGGGCAGCCGCCCAGGGCGGCATTTGTTCATGACACAAGGGGGGCGGCACGAGCACAAAGCGGTTTTCTATTATCTAATCATATCACTGTGTGGGGAATTGGCATATTGGCACCCCCTGCAGCTGCAGTGCAGGCGCCCCTGCTTGCTAAGAAGGTGCCGTGCACAGAAGCTGTGTGAGAAGGGGAAAGGGGAGGGGAGCACGGGGGACAGTTCACCTTTGGGTCTCCCAAATGGAACGGACATTTGGTGCTAATCCACTGTCAGCGTGGATTGAAATCCTTATTGAAGCCTGCAGGGTCATGTGATAAATATACGGAGCAACGCGATCGCTGAGCTGCCCTGCCCCAACATTGCATGAGACGTTAAACTCAACTAGAATCGCCGCCCACCATCATCCAAAAATTTATGTCAACAGACCAAAAATAGTTGGAAAGCCTACATAAACTATAGATAGTTAATGTGACAATCACATTATTAAAAATGGAGTTGGAGCAATGATTACTTACTGATTTACTACTATTTTTTTGGGAGCATGCTTTTGCAAATAGTTGCCCATATGGACCCCCACCTGCCCATATGGACGGCACGAGCCTGGTATAGAGCAATACTCTATTGGAATTAGTGGGCTAAAGTCAGTCACACCTCGACTTTCATGCAATTGAGAAATATAAGTTACTCTTTCACTTATATTGTTATAAAAAACATGGCTGCTTGTGCCCCCCCCCACCCAATGTATAATGTAGAACCGCCACTGGCCATACCTAAATCAAACAGACCAATAATGAATGTTTAGTTAATAATTAATGAACTAAACCAATTTTTTCCAACTGTGAAAACGGTCTATATTAAAGCGGTGAGGATTAGGGTTAAATCATTCCCTCAAGAGAGATATTGTAATATTGTCTCACCCATTCAAACTGTGCCCCATATAAAACATATTCTATAATGTAAACACTACCTCTATAATCAGCTCTGGTCCCTCATACGGACTGCAAACATGATGTTTTATTATGCTAAATCAAATCACCTAGCGAGGTTTAATGAGCATGCAGCAATTGCACCAAAACACACTCATCTGTATGCAAAATGTGCTTCACACTGTGTGAACATATGCTTCTGAGAGTGGGCCCAGCAGGAGAGGGTTCATTTAAAGCAGGCCTGTCTGCATGTGATAAAATGCCTAAACCTAATGATTAACATTGTCACACCGCATAAATGATGACGGTCATATAGACAGGTCAAGAAATTAATACCATCCTAATTTGATGTGAAGAGGAGGTACTTTTGGCCTCACTTAGAATTAAGTCATCAGTCCTATATTGATTGTATGATTTGATTGTTGAACTTCACTCACTATTCTTTGAATGAAAGTGTCCAGCTAAATGACTACCTACTGATGTGGCCTAAATGGTGGTCGCAATTCACAGAGCCCAGTGTGTTTGAGGCCGGCACCCTCGAGCGTCAAACAGGTCCGCTGTTTGACGCTTGAAGCTTGTTAAAGCTTGTTAAATACGGGGTTCGGTGACTCACCACTTTTCTTGTCCATCATTGGAGGCAGAGTTCACAGTCATGGACCTTTCTTTCAGTATAGTTTGGAGTCGGTGACCTAGGGAGAAAGTAGAAGAAAATAAAAAAACACGGCTGTGTGAGAAACTGAACTCAAAACCTATTATCACGGCCAGGACTAAAGTGGTGCACACGTCTATATTGGTGGCATTGTGTTGAACACAGTGTTTTCAGAAGGACGACCACAACAGTGGGGCCAACTCTAGGGCCAACTGTTAAATACAACCGTTTCTTGACTGTTCGCTTTTGTTAACCAGAAACCAAGAACGCGTAGGGTTTCTTGTAAACAAAAAGAGCTAGTTTGGAACTGGAAAGATGAACATTTGTTTAAATTTTTTCTAGCTTAGTATTTATTTTTTATTTAGAAAACCACAATAACAAGCCAGTGGGACTGGGACTTTCCCGTAGTAGACTAGTGGTCTATACCGACAGGGATGAGTCATATTGTACAGAGGATCATTTGGCCCTTCAAACCATGGATAGAAATCAATGCTGACAGCATCAAAATCATGGAAGTTCATATTCCGTTTTTAAACTTAGCTCATAAAGCCCTCCACTTTAAAGCCAAAAATCAATGCTTGAGACATTTATTGACAAAATGACTATGTTTAATCATTAAATGTCCACATTAAATACCCTATATTGGCATAACTTTTATATAGTAGAAACAAGGTGCAGTGCAAAACATTCATTATCTTGTCACACACAGTCAGACACATGCACATGTGCGCACACACGCCCACACATACACAAATGAATCAAAAAGTATCATTATGTTTAATTAAATCAATGTTCTTACCGGTAACACATTTGCCACCTTATGAATTACTAATGAATCAATAATACAATTTAATAATAATACATAACAGCCCCTGTGGCTTTCAGTGGCATGTTATAGCAAACATATAATCTAACTCTTATTATAAAGCTAAACACAAATCAAGCACTCAGTTGCCGGGTAAATGACTACAAGCAGTGCGGAAACGTATTCCCAATCAGTGGTCGCCTCAAGGTTTATAAACACTTAATAACAAACCTCACTGGTTTTCCATTTTTATTTCTATTTCCATTTCCATTTAGGGCATTTAGCAGACGCTTTTATCCAAAGCGACTTACAATAAGTACATTTGTCATAAGAAGTGAAACAATATATCGCCGTAGGTACAGTAAAGATGTTCATAGAACCAAGTGCAAGGACTAACAATCGCCAGGCTGACCCCATTCCCCATTACAGCAGTGATAGCTAGCTACGGCAGATGCTACACAATTAAGTACATGCTACAACGTTCATTAAGTGCGTTCATTAAGTGCCAGGACGTACAACAAACAATAGTACAACAGACAAATAAAGGGACTGAATGGCTATGTAGAGTGTAGGTGAGCTCTGAACGGGTGGGTTTTGAGTCTTTTGCGGACGCTGGTGAGTGACTCTGCGGTCCTGACATCAGCAGGGAGCTCGTTCCACCACTGTGGTCCCAAAAAAGATAAGAGTTGTGATTTTGTTGATCGACCTTTGGTTGCTCTTAGCGATGGCGGTACCAGACGTCCAGCTGAGGTAGTTGAGCGGAGGGATCGAGCTGGGGTGTGTGGTTTGACCAACGCTTGGAGGTAGGCAGGGGCAGTTCCTGCCTTGTATGCCAGTACCATCATCTTGAATCTGATGCGGGCTACTACAGGGAGCCAGTGGAGGTGGCGGAAGAGGGGAGTCACATGGGAGAATATTTTTACACAATTTTTACACATGCTTATCCATACGATGCATTTCACAGGTGGTCTGCGATATGTAAGCTATTTTATACAGTCTATGAATGAAAGTTTTTCTCTTTCGCTCTTATCCTTTAGTCTCCTTCCTCCCTCATTAATAATGTAGTTTCCTACTCCAGTTTTCCATTGCCAAACCCCATCTGGAGATGGCTTTGGCTCGAGGAGAATAAAGGAACACTGACACCTAAGTGGCAGGCTTCACATTGCCATGGTGTGATCTGATGGGCGCAGAGAGAATGGGGACAGCCCTCTGTCTACCTAACGACTTGCCGTCTGAGATCTGAGGCAATGCGTCTGGCTGCTGACCATAAACCTAACCCTAAGTCTCACCCACAATTACCTGGTGGTCTACTTGTTCCAATGTTTTGTTTCCTATTGCATGCCAGCCATACCTTGGAAATTCTCACGAGAGCACAATTTGAACTTACTCAGCGAGTCACTCTGGGAACAAGCAATATACTCACTCCCCGATTGCCCAAACCCAGAACATTAACCAATCACATCGGCGTATCTGATATAGGTGGGCCAAAAGCGTTGCTGTTTTACCGACCGGATACGGCAAGTCTTATCTATTGGTTAGCTCTGCTGGTCTGGATACGTCACCCCTTGTATTCTTCTGATTGGTCGTAGTGTTATCCAATTGTGTGCAGTGATTCAAAGGCATGCTTGGTGCCGCCCCTCGAGTTGGGCCGTTTTCATTAAATGGATTTCCAGGCTATGCTAGCCAGGCTCATCCACCACAAAGTATTACGGAGGGATGTGTCATAGTGATAGGGCTCAGCATTCATTCATAAAGCCATGTGTGAAGCCTTAGTGCAAGGCCAGCGCTTTGCTGCTCAGTCATGTAATCAATCAAAATGACAGCAAGCGCAACGCCGGCTCTAGTCTCGTTGTGCGGAGACGACGCGCTCTGTTCAGATGGCTTCACCCTCATGTCAGACATCTCGACGGGGAAATAGGATATCAAGAAGAGAGAGGATCCAGCCCGTCGAGAAGCACACACACACCAACAGTCAAGTTATTGATCACGTCTGTTATGAGCTATGGGCGCCAAGAACGCGTACGGACGCCCAAAC
>NC_140279.1:19699510-19842010 GCF_964030765.1 Micromesistius poutassou | reverse complement strand
AAAAATGGTGAAACACAATCCAGAGTCGCCCTGTGGTGCTGTATTGTAAGCACGTGGGGAGGCTGTTGGTAATTAGCAGCAGGGGCCCTCATGACCTTCCAGTGCTGATGTTAATGATAACATCTCAGATGACTGCAAACACCCACGCACTGCACTTCAGACCGTCACGCAAAATTGTTTGTGATTGTTGTGAATCTCAATCATTTAAACAGTAGGAAGTTTTACGTTGAGACAATCCCTCTTTGTCTTCTCCGCCAGGATCAGCACTTATGAATTGAACAGAAATAAGAGCAGACAGTGTTTTTTTCCTTGTTGTTTGCTGTTTGCGTGCAAAACGATCTTCCACTGTAAACGCCGGCCCCCTGTTGGTTTCTCAGTGTCTCCTGCTCTGTCCAAAATAGCAATGGTACGGTAATAAGACACTCTCTCACACATAGTCTAATTAAAAGTGTGATCTAATGATCGAATATCGGTGCCACAAAACTGCAAAAACATGTTGGCAACTTAGTATAGCACCAGTGACGTCAATGGAAAATTGTCTTCTCGAGCCAAATGTCACCCACCAGCAACCATACAAATAACAACCAATTATTAAAATGGCTGAACTCCAGAGACACCACCATCTTGTCCCATATGAACCACTGGATCTCCCATCAAAGCCATGCTGTCTGACACACTTGACATGGATGGAGATGACAGGACGGAGGAGGGGGCCATAGAGACATTGACAGCATGGCAGTGATGAACACATGATCCTCAAGCACCTTGAGTCCATATCACTCTCGTAAACTCAAGGTCAGGGTCAACCACATTGGATGATGAAATTTCAACAGGGCCCCACTACAGATCATCCACAAAGGCAGATGGAAGTGGACCTAGACCAAATGTCATTGGCTGGTTCACAAAGGCTTAAGAGAGGAAGTGGGTCATTGGGAAACACCAGGAGAAGCTTATCGTCATCATCTCACTGCTATCGTTGTCTGCCTGTTGCTGTCTGTATGACTCTATAACCCTTCTGCTATCTTCTGGCCTGGCTCTATCCTCTTATCTGCGTCCACCAAAACATCTCTATGCATCTTCATGAAGCCCGGGCACACAGGCCCTGTTCCAGCAGCCCCTCTCTCCTCGTCCCTCCAGCACCGGCACCAGCTTCCTGTCTCCTTGACGATACACCAGGACAGAAACGTCATCCATTTTTCATCACTATTGCCGGCCAGGCCATTACAATTGCAGTCACTTTAGCACTTCAGCCTCTCTTCCTCTCTCTCTTTCAGTACACATGCATACCCGAGAAGCGGAGGACACCCCGAACGCCTGTTCTAACTAGGTGTCGCTGCTAAAGCCTGAAAAATGAAGAGTAATAATTATGTTACAGAAGGTTGAGCAATACAAAGAGGAGAGATGGAAACATCTAGGGAACCAGATGAAGGGTGACTGGAACATGAGGACGAGAGAGATAAAGAGAAAGAGAGAGAGAGAGACAGAGCGAGAAAGGAGAAGGAGAAGGAAAAAAGGAGGGAAGTGTTCATGGTGAGACCAAGAAAAGGATGAGGAAATTAGAAAATTAAAAGGGAAGAAATGTCATGCAGAAGGGGGTTTGTGAATTTGTGTGTGTGTGTGAGTGTGGATTGTTCTGAAAATGCACACTAAAGAAAGCCAGAGAGCTGATTAATTTACGCTGCCTGCTGCACACACACACACACACACACACACACAGACAAACAGGCACGTGAAGCGCTTCTCAAAGAAACACAGGATATAAATAACCCTGGACCCCTCCCTGACGCATGCCTCCATTCAATCGGAAATAGAACATGGAGGGAAAACACACATTTGACACACAAACACCTTCTGCGCGTGTGCGTGACACCCACAGAGAAGGTGCAACCAGGCAGCTATTTCTGTGGCCCTTAAGTAGCCCCACTCCAATCACTGCCTAATTAAATACATGTTTTACTTATCTCTCTCTCTCTCTCTCTCTCTCTCTCTCTCTCTCTCTCTCTCTCTCTCTCTCTCTCTCTCTCTCTCTCTCTCTCTCTCTCTCTCTCTCTCTCTCTCTCTCTCTCTCTCTCTCTCTCTCTCTCTCTCTCTCTCTCTCTCTCTCTCTCTCTGGGACTATATGTAATGTGAAAAAACACAAAAGAAAGGCGGTTAATCTGCTCTCATTACACCGCCCCACCCATCATCGTAGCTAATGCTGCTATCCATTTTGTACGCCGGTACGTCCGACCTGCTCTAGCGAGAACGTGATGTCATTTCCTGGCTTGCAGCACTTATAGCGTTCCCGTTTCTCATTGGCTAGTCATTGTTATGGTTAGATACATTGGATTTATAGGTTAGCAACATGATTTTAAAATCAATTCTCTGACATACAGGGAGCCAATATAACGATTTAAGAATTGGTGTAATATGTTCAAATCTTTTGGTCTTTGTTAGAACTCTAGCAGCAGCATTCTGAACAAGCTGTAGTTGCCTTAGAGTTTTTTTTGGGAGACCTGTAAGGAGACCATTGATCAAGCCAGACCAGTAATCGAGCTTGCTAGTGATAAAGCCATGTACAAGTTTTTGTAAGTCTTCGGTAGACATGAGCCCTCTAAGTCTTGCTACGTTTTTAAGGTGATAATATGCAGATTTTGTAACTGATTTGCTGTGACTGTCAAAATGTAAATCTGAATCCATGATAACCCCTAGATTTCTACAACACAACTTTACATTGTATTGCACGCCCAGCAAGACCTTGCAATGCATAAATTGGTGACCGGAATAAAGTAGCAATATAATAACGTATCTAAGAGCATTTAAAATCGACATTAAAACGACCAACGTGGTACAAATACAAAGCCAGCCATTTTTGTTGTCGAGTCGTACGGTCTGCCTCACTGAACTCACTTTACTCTCAGAAAGCGACCAAAAGGGCCGTGAAATGCCGCAAGAAAGCTGGGAGATTGACACCTTACGACTAGGACGTCCTGGCGTACCAGACAAATGGATAGCACCATCAGTCTCACTTCAGACGAGAACACAACATTAGGATAGAAAACAAAGAGAAGAGGTGTGAGGGACGGAATGAAAGACAGAGAGGGAGAGAGAGAGAGAGAGAGAGCAAGAGAGAATGAAAGAGAGAGAGAGAGAGAGAGAGAGAGAGAGAGAGAGAGAGAGAGAGAGAGAGAGAGAGAGAGCAAGAGAGAATGAAAGAGAGAGAGAGAGAGAGAGAGAGAGAGAGAGAGAGAGAGAGAGAGAGAGTAAAAGCGAGAGTGAGAGAGAGTGAGAGAGAGTGATGGTGAGGTGTTATGCAGTTAGAGCTGGGTGAGGAAAACAAAGAGAAAAGGTGAGAGAGAGGGCGAGAGCGAGAGAATGAAAACGAGACAGAGAAAGAGAGCCCAATATGTCCGTCTTATGCACGCCTTTTTCCCGGCATGGTCCGCGGGTTTACACTGCCTGAGGTAAATTGCCGGCTTGAGCCGCCAATTTACCCTCCCGGACCCTACACACATTGGCGGTTTCATTCTGATGTAAATGAGATGAGACGTTCTGCGGGGCTTGGGTAGAGGTGTTGCTGCGCTGTCTCTACAACAGAGACATCGCAGCGACATCAACATGAGGAGTTATGAGCATTAAACGAAGACGGGGAAAGATGGTGCGATCTACGAGAAAGCTGCAGAGGAACTTTCCTTACGAGGCTTTTGTCGGGATAAAAAATAAGTGGTCAGCAAAATAAAGAATATGATGGCGTTTTTGGAATAGTTAATCGCGTTTGTAGCCTACACTCAGACGTGAACTCAAAGTTCAAAGTTTTTTAATTAACATTTTACATACAGTGAAATTAAAAAGGGGATATCACTCTGTCATTTGTGCAATGACAGAGTGCTGGAGTTACTGGAACCTGAATTAATAATCAATAATAGTATTTAAAAACATACTTCCCTTAAGAGGTGGTGTTATAAAAACGGTCACAAAAAAATGGTGTATAAATATAAAAGTGCCTAGAAAATTGTGCAAGAGTTCATAAAAGTGCCAGTTATAGTCCACCGGAGCAGTCTAACTGCCTCCGTCTGCCCGACTGCAGCAGGGTGAAGAGGCCAGCATTTGGGTGAGAGGCGTCTTGCCTGATTTTCCTGGCTCTTGCCCTCACCCTCCTGCTGTATGTATCCTCCAGGGTGGCGAGGGATGACCTCATGGTTCGCTCTGCCGAGCGCACCACAACTCTGCAGGGCAGCCTGGTCTGGTGCGGTGCTGATATACAACCTGTGAGGAGGCTCTGGACAGCTGCAGAGTAGAAGGTCCTCAGGATGGCGGGGGGGGGGGGAGGGGGAGACCTTGAACTTCCTCAACCGCCGGAGGAAGTACAGTTGATTTGGAGACCAAATGCTCTGTGTGCAGAGACCATGAGAGGTCCTGAGTGAGGCGCACCCCCAGGTACTTAAACCTGGAGACTCTCTCCACAGATTCCCCACCAAGGATGAGTGGGGTGAGCCCACTGCCCTGCTTCCTCCCGAAATACATCACCATTTCCTTGGTCTTGTTGACATTTAGGGCCAGGTTGTTGGTCTGCCACTTGGTTCAGGTAGCCCTGCTCGTTGTTGTCGGTGATAAGACCCAGCACCACCTGCTGGAGGCTTTGCAGTCATGCGTGTAGATGTTGGAGAGCAGTGGACTCACCCCTGGGGGGTGGCTGTGTTGAGGATCAGAGGTCCTGACATTACACCTCCACCCACCCACCAAATCTATAAACAGCATTCTCACATAATTCCCTCTCCCCTCATCCAGGTGGGTCAGAGTGGTGTGTAAAAGACTGCCAGTGGTATCACCCCTGCTCCTGTTTTCCCTGTACGCAAACTGGGGGGTGTGAAATGAGCTGGGAGGTACTGATGTAGTTCTTCATCAGCTTCTCAAAACATTTCATCACTGCTGATATCAGGTAGCCTGGCTACTGCCAGACCAAGCTGAATCGTAGATTGCACGTTGGTCTGGGGAAGTTGCTGCCATTTTCTTCAGCACAAGAGGCGTAATCAACGGGCAATGTTAAATTGACTCTGTACACAATTGGCTGCTTGCCATCGCTTCCCTGTCGTCATTGTTTTGAACCAGCCAATAGCGCGCCAGGGGGAAAAGCCAGCTTTGTGATTGGCTCCTGCAGAAACGTATCGAAACCAGAAAGAAATGTATTGCTCTTCTCCGGACGCTTCTGCAGAGCGAACTCAAACCTGCCGGCAGAATGGGCGGGGCTACCCAGTCTAGATGTCAGGGCCACTGGACGATAATCGTTCATGCATGATGGAGTACTTTTCTTTGGCACAGGGATAATGACAGACTAATGTTTAAAGCATGTTATGTTTGAAGCAGGATGTAACGACAGCTTGGGCCAGGCATGTGTTAAAGATTGTAGTGTACACTGGGACTAGTTGGTTTGCACAGGATTTTAGAACCCTCCCAGGAATCTGGCCAGGCCCTGCAGCCCTTTTCACCATTCACGCCCTTGAACACCCTCCTCACGTCACTCTCACTGATAATGATGCGGGTCTTGCATGCGGGTGTCTTCATTCATAAAAAAATGTAAACATTCGGGAGTATGCAAATGATTCTAAAGAGGTCTAGACTCGGTGCGTAGCCCCGCCTTCTCCAGTGAACCAAGAAAGCCGGCGCTGTGATGAACGGGGGATTTTACCCCCTGGGTTTCACACAGACGGTGAAATTGCACGGCGTGCCGAGCCGCGACCGTACCGGCTGGGCAGTGTAGAGAGAGAGAGAGAGAGAGAGAGAGAGAGAGAGAGAGGCATTTTACTTTCTTGGTTCACTGGAGAAGGCGGGGCTATGCAAGGAGAGAAGACCTCTTTAGAATAATTTGCATACTCCGAATGTTTTTCTTTTTTTGTGATTGAAGACACCCGCATGCAAGAATGAGTATATCTGAATGTGTATCTGAGTGTAGGCTACAAACGCGATTAACTATTTACAAGTGCAAAAACGCCAACATATTCTTTATTTTGCTGACCACTTGTTTGTTATCCAGACAAAAGCCTCGTAAGGAAAGTTCCTCTGCATCTTTCTCGTAGATCGCGCCATCTTTCCCCGTCTTTGTTTAATGCGACTGCATCACCTTCTCTCACATGATCAGCAGCTCACGGATTTCACTGTCCCTGCAGTTAGAATGTTGATATCTCTGCGTTGTCTCTGTTGTAGAGACAACGCAGCAACACCTCTACTCAAGTCCCGCCCCTGGAACCACGAAGCCGTCTAATGGCATTTACTGACATTCATTTACTTTAATGAAACCGCCAATATGTGTAGGGTCCGGGACCGTAAATTGGGGTGCGAAATCAAGCCGGTATATTACCTCAGTCAGTGTAAACGTGCGGACCATGCCGGGAAAAAGGTGGGCATAAGCGGGCATGTTTGGCAGTGTAAAAACGTTTATACATACTTGATACAGAGACAGAGACAGAGAGAGAGAGAGAAAGAGAGAAAGAGAAAGAGAACGAGAGAAGGTGGGTGAGGAAAGTGCAGATACAGCTGGGTGAGGAAAACAAAGAGAAAGGGAGGGGGGGGGAGGGGGGAGGAGAGGGGAAGAGCTGGTAAGGATGACGGATCACCTGGCTCGACTGTAGCACCCAGCCCATCCCAGAATAACCCCTCGACCAAGACTAATGCGTGTGCATGTGTATGCATGTGTGTGTGTGTGTGTGTGTGTGTGTGTGTGTGTGTGTGTGTGTGTGTGTGTGTGTGTGTGTGTGTGTGTGTGTGTGTGCATGTGCATATGCATATGTGCATGCAATAACTTAATTGCAGGATAGTCTAGAGACGATGGATAGGGTGTTGGACAGCTAAAAGGTTCTCGGTTTGAACCCCAAAGTTAACAATCTACCTGTCATGCATCCTTGAGCAAGACACCCAACACATATCTTTATGACATGGGAAAGAGGAGAAAGGCATCTGCTATTGTATCAACCAGCAATTTTTCTCTCGCCATATAATAGAATAATAATAGGTAAGATTCATCATTTGATAAAAACATGGTTATGGGACAGAGAGGCACCTTGACAGTGCTGTCATGTGGCTTTAGAACCCATCCATTGTGGCGTTAATCCCCTCATGCTTTGCCCTAAAACATCTGTGCTTCTCAGCTGTGTTCTATAAGCTTCCTCACATTAACATCTAGTGATCGCCTCACTCAGATTAAAAAGGTAATAATACGATTTGCTAATTACTTTTAGAAGCATATTTTGGAAGTGTATTTTACACCTTCTTTCAAAGGCCTTTCATTTGACTGAAAAGTAGAAAATACATTTTGATTAGCTTGTTAAAATAATTAGTTCTAGTCTTGCTCACACGGATGTGTGTGTGTGTGTGTGTGTGTGTGTGTGTGTGTGTGTGTGTGTGTGTGTGTGTGTGTGTGTGTGTGTGTGTGTGTGTGTGTGTGTGTGTGTGTGTGTTGCTTAGGGGAGCTGGATGCCACAAACCATTAACCCTCTATACATGCCTTCCATTGGGGAGAATTCTGAACTATATTGTTACGGCCACCTTGGCCTTTCAGGGGTCATATTGTGTGTGCTGCTCCTATTCTCGTTTCTCTCCTAGGCCTGGTCCCACATGTTCCAGGATCAGGGGGTGTGCCCGCGTACGGGGCGTGTCCCTGGAACCGCATAAAAGGGGCCTGGCCTCCGAGAGACGCGGCGGGAGATTTGATTTGCGGTTACGCACCGACTGCAGAGATCATTTTTGTGTTGCATGCTTTTCACGGAGAAATAAACTAAGAAACGTGGATTGTCGCGCTGTCTCCTGCCCTGTTTCTTTGTTGCGTTGAGCCGCGTAACATATATATATTTATTTAAATGATTTTATTAACCTATATGGATTCTATGTCAGATAGGGGTGAGCTTATGAGTGAGTCCCCTGGTTAGTTTGTCTGTAGTTCTTCTGTAAGCAGTCTGACTAGTCAATAGTTTCCTTTTTACAAAGGAACACATCCAAGTAAGATAGAACAAATGTGGATTGTGTTTTAAGCCAGTTTAATGGCCTGTTTGTTGTCTAAGTCAACAGACAATGAAACAGATTTAAATGTCGCCATCAAATGAACTGTTGCCAAGTAAGTCCTACAATAACTACTTGGGGCAGAAAAACAACAGCGCATTATTGGAATTCCTTCTCCCTACCACAAGCTGAATCCCCCTCTATAGAAACACTTGTGACGGCCCTGCACAGCATCACATCCTTTACATGTGAAGCACACGAGTGAGAGGAAGAATGACAGGGAGGGGGGGGTCCGCAGAGCTAAAGTCCCCCTCCTCCTGGCTGGCCATCACATGATCCTTCTCCTGTCAGCAGCCATCAGATCCCACCTCCACCCACCCCACCGGTTGCTACACACGCCCACGCACACCCGCCAGCCAGCCAGCCAGCCAGACAGACTCTCACTCACACACACACACACACACACACACACACACACACACACACACACACACACACACACACACACACACACACACACACACACACACACACCTAGTCCTGCATGTGTCTGACTGTGCTGTGTGCTGCATGAGAAAACAGGCTGTATTTCTCAGTTAAAAAGGCAAAGACTATGTCAAAGTGAGGCAAACCGCAGAGGTGTCATTTTTATTGCATATTTTTTAGCTCCTCAAGGGGGGTACGGTTCGGTTTCTTCGTTGGGGAAAATAGTGTCAAACGGATCGTCTCAAAACTGGTGTCTTCTACGTTGTGACGGGCGAGGGTTGCAAAGGCCTACTAAGTCTACCCGTCAATCAGTCTGTTTCAGAGCACTCATCATGCATGCAAAAACAATAGCTCAGTCTTAACCCCCCCCCCTTTCTCTCTCTTTCTCTATCCCTCTTTCTCTCACAGCCTCCAGTTTGTGTATTATTTGGCATAAATAACAATTTTCCTTTGCCAGGCGCAATGTCAGAAAGGCTAATTGCTATACTGAAATGTTGAAATATTTGGATATATCACCTCACTCTACGTGTGTGTGTGTGTGTGTGTGTGTGTGTGTGTGTGTGTGTGTGAGACTGTGTTCACTGACTGTTTCAGACCAGCATTCTCTCTCCCACAGTTAGGAGCTCTACAGCGTCTAAACAATTACTTAGTGTGTTAGGTTTGAATACAGAATAGAACAAAAATGTAAATCGAGTCTTGGTTCTGTCTTTACTTTGTCCTGTTTTTCAATTGAAGCTACTTTTGTAAGTAAAGTTATGCTAAACAATCATTGGAATGAAGGTCCTGACTATATATATGTTTAAGCTATGTTTGGTCTTTGATGCCAGTCTCAAAAACAACATGTACTGTGGGAAATATTTATTCCAAGTTTGGTCAATCCAGAATATCGGCCAAACACGTGCCGAGTGGGTGGACGTGTGAAATTCCAAAACCTGGCTAGCGAATGTCACAGCTCATAAGAAGAAACATGCAAACCAACAGCTTGGAGATTTTTAAAGAAAACACTTTAAAAAAAAACGTCCATACATTGCATTGTTCAAATATCTAATCATTAAAAAGTCTATATTAAAAATCTAATAAAGACACATTGAATATTCAGTCAAACCCATTGATATAACAATGAGTTGAATTAGACTTACACTGTGTTCCTGTTTTCCATTTAAACTAAGCATTATTAATGTTCCTTTATGTGTGTAAACACAGGTGTGTGTGTGTGTGTGTGTGTGTGTGTGTGTGTGTGTGTGTGTGTGTGTGTGTGTGTGTGTGTGTGCTTCCAGCGTGCACATTTACGTGTGCACGTGAACCTCAGTGCTAAACAACGACCAGGAGCACAGCATCCTGAGGAAAGGGCCGGGTGTGGATAAGAACACAAACTTGTTTATAGCTTGAGCCCCTCCCCCCCCCACACACACACACACCTCCATTAGAGGACCAGCACAAGAACAATGACCTGTGCATAAGAAGGAGAGGAAGGTAACCCCCCCATCCCATCACAGAGGGCTCAGAGAAAAACAACCAGGATTAACTGGTTAGTGCCAAGTCATTCGGGTGAGGGGAGCTTCCACACCAGAAGTGGATGCAATGAGTGACAGAACATAGAAAGGGACTGGGAGACGGAGGCCGTTTCTCAATACCAAGTACGCAAACTACGGACTCGCGGACTTGGAAGTGCGTACTTGGCAAGTCCGGACTTCCAAGTACAGACTTCCGAGGACGCGAGTACGCACCTGCAATTGGAACAGTAGCGGACTCGATGACGTCAACAACTCAGCTCTGTTAACTGTGCTTTACGGCCTCATGTAGGCATATACTACTGACCAATATAAACAAATTATATTAAACTAAACCCCAGCCTCTTTCATTTTAAAATAGTATGTTAATATTTTGAATGAATATAAATGAAAAGATATGCTTGACTTTTTATATGTAGGGTACAGATGCGCGTGCCTAACTGCCTATGTAGTTGGAGAGTAGGCTATTGATATAATAATTACGAATGAGCGAGAAATTACACAGATTAGAATAGAAACACACACACGATCGGATGGATCCGACCAGGATTTTCGTTGCCGTTGCGATGGGTTTCCTCTATCAGCGACTTATACAATATAAACAAATTATATAAAACAAAACACCAGCCTCTTTCATTTTAAGATAGTATGTCAATATTTTAAATGAATAGGCTGACATTTTTGTTATATATGTAAAATGTTCCTATATATAGCCGATTATTATAGTTTACATACTAATATTTTAAGACATGGGAATGCGAAATGCATCCTGGGATATTTAACGGTCCCAAGTCCACACAAGTCACCTCCGATGCATCCTCGATGGAACGGCCTCATCGAGAACGCATCAAGAACACTTCCGGGTTTTAAGACTGTAATTGACTTGATGCGTACTTTGAATTGGAACAGTACTTGGGCTACGACTGATGATGTTTCACGAGAACGCAAGTACACAAGTACAGACGAGAACGCAAATTGAGAAACGGCTTGAGTGTGGGTTTTATGGGAGTGGCCTTCATTGCAGTAATGAGTGAGTATTTCCTTTCAGGCAAGTGTCAGCATTTAACGTTTTCAACCAGGAAGCGTCGATGCTATGTCGGAGCCAACATGCAACACTTTCTATTATCTCTGCTGTCCCTACCGTTGATAAATGCATACAATCGCATCTCATGAATTGCAAAACAAGAGCCGTTCAGAGGTGCTAAAGGACATACCAATCTGTATATGTATCTGTGGGTGTTAGCGTGTGTTAATGTTAACTATAACAATGCAATGTATTGGTCTTTGCAATAAGGGGACTTTTGTGCGTCAAGAGTAGAGTTGTGTGGAAGAGAGGAGGAGAAATACAATACGAACAATGGCTGTCTTGTGCTTCCTGTTCTCTCCACCTTTAACCACAACTCTCTTTGTCTTGCATGCTTTTCATGCCTGCTCACGGGCGTCTCCCTGGAGTCCTATGCTTTGCAACCCATCCTTTTGTTCTTTCCTAATTTCATAATCATACATTTGAGCTTCTCTTCGTCCCTGTCCAACCCTTTTCACATTCTCACAGAAGTCCAGAAGATTTTCTCCACTCTGAGCCTAGCTCCACCTACGCGTCATCCCTCCTCCACCCCTATGGCTCCTTATCTGCTTCTCACACTATGGGGCTCAACTTTTCCCTCTCCCACTATCACTCTCACTCACGCTCTACGCTAGACTTGGTTTTATGGGGGATATCAGATAGAGATAATCCTGCTTTTGCAGAATTGGAATAACACTGACGGAAAAACAGAGAGTGAGATAAAAAGTCAGACAGAGGGTGAGACTGAAGGACAGAGAGAGTGAGACAGACGACCAGACATGGAGTGAGACCGGCGGCCAGACAGAAGGACAGACAGAGAGTGAGACAGACAGTGACAGACCGGACAGAGACTGAGACAGATGGACAGACAGCCACACAGAAGTGAGACCCACGGCCACACACAGAGTAAGACAGACAGACAGTCAGAGAGTAAGACAGACGGCCACACAGAGTGAGACGGGCGGTAAGATGACTTACTCGTAAAGAAGGGTTTTTCATTATGAAGCACACCTGAGCCTATTTGGAAAGCAGAATGCAATCTTGACACCATCTCCCCCCCCCCATCCCTCCCATCCCTCACCCCTCCTCTGCTCCTCGATTCTCGTCTCTCTTAATGAAGACACTACATGGCTTCGGGACCTTGTCCGAACATGAATCACTCCCGACATCAATCAAGAGTAAGGAGACTCACCACAGGTGGAGCAGGCGGTGTTAGCCTGGTGTGACAGTAACCAGTTACGAGGGCGCTGGATAAAAGTGGCATTTCAACATTGGTGCCTGTAGGTAGGGTGGAAGGATCACTGGCAGGGAAAACCACAAAGGCTTCTGAGAAATGGAGGATTAGGACTAGGTTGTTCATTGGGGCCACCATATTAAGTTGTATTTTATTTACGCACAAATCTATGTAAAAAAAATGCTGAAATCAATTTTGAAACTAGAATCAAATAATGCCATGTGGGATTAAGAATGCCACAAGAGAGGGGTCACATGATGCAAAGAGAGTAGGAGCATCAGGTCAGAGCTCCCAGACTAAACACTTTTCTGAACAATTTAGGGATAGTTTCACTGTTAAAATAGGTCAACCACAAGGGTAATGTCACTGCATGATTTTTGGGCGAAGACACCGGACACAGTGGACGGATTTTGCGACCAGTAACTCGAAGCAATCCGTCTGGCTCAGAGACCAGCGCTCCCGACAACATGGTGGACGGCGATGAAGTAGATAACTTGGTCACCAAGATCAGTGAAGGAGTGTTTGCAAGGCTCAGCGCCAGCTTGGGTACTAAACTCGACCAGATTGCCAAATCAGTGAGCTCGGTGTGAAAGTGTCAAAGTTGTCGAGAAGAGGGAGGACGTCGCAGAACAGAGGATTTCCGACACGGCGGACACAGTAACTCAGTTGCTATCTAAACTTGAGAACACCGAGGAGCAGCTGAGCGACAGGCTGGATGATCAGGAGAACCGGTCCAGATGTAACAACATAAAGATCGTCAACCTGCCAGAACGCACAGAGGGGGCCAACGCCAAAGAATGGTGTACAGTGAACCGCACCTATCCCTGTAAGATGTGTTTATAAAGCAGAAAGTCTGGGGAGCTCGGTTCAATCCTACAAGTTTGTTTTCGATGTTAATGGCAGGAAAGAGGTTAGAGTTTAATAGGGCTCACATGTGCCCTTTAGCTAAGTGAGTGCTACAGCAGGGGCATGTGTACTTAAGTGTTTTCTCGTTATTAGGTGTTTTTTGTTCTTTTTTGTATTGTATTAGACTGGGGGCGGCCACAGATGTCCAGAAAGTTATGCACACTAAATGTAAAAGAAATCCATCATCCTATAAAGTGGAAGATAATACTCAACTTTCTCAAAAAAGACAAGGTACACATAGCTTATATCCAAGAAACCCATTTAGTGGATAAAGAACTCATGAAACTTAAGTGTGATTGGGTAGACCAGGTTTACTATTCCTCATTTTCTTCAAACAGCAGGTGGGTTGCTATTTTGATCCACAGGGCCATTCCTTTTGTACTCAACACATGTAAAAAGGATCCAGAGGGCAGATATGTCCTTGTTCATGGCACAATTTATGGTGTGCATGTTACTATGATGAACATATATGCCCCTAATCCACCTTCCCCTTCATTCTGGACAGGTATAGCAGCAGTGTTGGAGGAATATAAATGTTGTTTTACAGTGCTGGGGGGGGGGGAGTTTAACTGTTGTTTAAACAATAAACTAGACAGACCCCTACAGATACAAATAGAAAAAGAAATACAGGTGCTTCCCTAATTAAAATGTTAGATGACATCTCACTGATAGATGTCTGGAGGACTTTTAATCCATCAGCAAGGGACCAACCCAACTAAAACAAACCTCATTAAAGTACAGACTATTAAAGCAGCACTAAACTAAATTCTAAATGAGAAGGCTTCCAGGTCGTTATTTTATCAAAAACAGCGACTTTAAGAATATGGGAACAAACCAAGCAAATACTTAGCACGTCTTATAAACAGTAAACAAAATTGTAATACCATAGCAGGGATTGGAGATTTGAGTGGGAAAAGACACTTTGACCGCAAAAACATTAGTTCCGTTTTTGAATCATTCTACAAATCATTATATAAATCTGATAACAATAGCACTTAAGAGGAACTTGACAAGTTATTTTTAAAAATGACCAGAACTAACTAACTTATCGATAATAGAAAATGCGGATCATTTTCTTTCTTGTGTGTCTAGTTTTTCGCCCGTGCCTAAAACCGCCGCAGCTTATACTACTTACGTTATAACCGCGGATGGAATTGTTGATGGGGGTGGAATTGGGTTGTGGGGGGGGGGGGGGGGGGGGGGGGGTGGGGGGGATCGTTGATTACATTTAAAAATAGCGTTCAAGTAAAAATAAATAAGCGGAGAAAAAAGCGGAGAAAAAAAAGCGGAATCAATTTGTGGCGCTCGTTGTTCAATCTGTGGCGCTGCGCCACACATTGGCCTATGTGTGGGAAACACTGGAGGCCATAGGCCTAATGTGCAGTGGAAAATCCCCGGGCCCAGATGGGTTTCCAACTGAATAGTTTAAAGTAGGGCTGGGCAAGTCAACGTGTTAACGAAATCACACACTTTTTTTTTTAACTTTGATTTTGAAAGGTTTTGCCCTTGGAATGTCAACATTCATATCAGAAATCATTTTTGTTTTTAGTTCCATTTACTTTACATTCAATTACACTTGCAGTAAGTGACAGCCTGTTTACAATTCCCAAATCTGTGGCGCTACTTATTTGAATTGAACTACACTTGTAGTAACTGTTGGTTTACAATTAATACTAATAATAAGTACTAATTAACTGCCTGTATACAATTCCCAAATCGGTGGTGTTCCGTAAGTTTCATATCCAACTCACACTGAGTGAGTCAATAAAACTCCTTTCAAGATCACTTGGTCTAGTTTTTGCTTATTAAGTACATTTGGTATAAATGATAATGTGTCATTCCATTTGATAATCTCATTTAACTTCAATTGGAGTGGATTTAAAATAGAATTTTAAAAGTGTGATTAATCGTGAGTTAACTCACCAATACTATGCGACTAAGCTTTCAGAAACAAGCTCTGTCCCCGCCTGGTCAAAACCTATGAATGCAGTTACAACACTGCCCACCATTTGCCGGAAACAATGTCATTGTCTAGCATCAGTCTGATTTTGAAAAAAAGTAAGGACCCTGAAGATCCAGCTTCTTATAGACCCATCTCACTCATCAATGTAGATGCAAAGATCCTGGCCAAGGTTTTGGCCTTGAGACTCAGTAATATCATTACTAGTAAAGCCTGATCAAACAAGCTTTATTAAGGGGAGGAGCTCTTTGAATAACATCAGGAGATATCTGATGTATCTGATGATATCTCGTGGTATCTCTGGACTCAGTAAAGGAATGGGTTAGAATGGCCGTTCTTCTTTTATGCTATGGAAAGGTTTACGATTGGCACCAACTTTATTAATTGGGTGAAATTATTGTATCTGTCCCCTAAAGTGGCTGTTATTACAAATTCGTACTGCTCAGATCCTTTTCCATTCCATGCCTTTAGCAGAGCTTATTAGAACCACGTCTTCGATTAAGGGGTTTAATGTGAAAGGTAGAGAGCATAAAATCTCACTTTATGCTGACGACGTCTTGCTGTATTTATCCAAGCTAGACAGTGGTATCCCTCGTCTGCTGGAATGCCTACAAAAATGTGGACATGTATCAGGTTTTAAGGTGAACCTATCGAAAAACTGAGGCAATGCCAATTGGGGCACTGGCGGGTTCTGTCCCACCTACTGGCTTTCCTTTCCATTGGTCCACTAAGCAGATAACATATCTTGGAATTAAAATTGGCCCCTCACTTGAAAAACGGGTTAATCTTAATCTCAAACCAAAATAAGGCTCATTAAAGAGGACCTAAACAGATGGGGAACTTTACCTGTGTCCTGGTTAGGCAGGATAAGTGTATTTAAAATGAACATACTGCCTAGGTTACTGTACCCCCTGCAGATGTTGCCAACATCAATCCCTAACAGTGTTGTTATAGATCTAGATAGAATGTTCACACAGTTCATCTGGAAGGCCAAAAAGGTCAGAATGAAAATAAGTAACTACAGAGAGGCAAGGATCAGGGGGGTCTCGGACAAATGCGATATATATATATATATATGAATAGGTTAACCAAGATGTTACAAATACATGGACTGATATGGAGTCTAGAAATTGTATTATACCAGTACTAATGGACTACCTTTTTGTGATCTATAAAAAAGCAAAACTGGAAGTTCAAAACAACTTCATTGTTCTAAACACATTAAATACATGGAATAAGCAGATTGATATAGAATGTGAGATAGACGAACTGGGCATCAGTTATAAAAAACACACACTATTATGAGCTGCAATACTGACAGAGAGACACAATTTAAAATCATGCACTGTATTGTTCAACATTGTTAACAAGCAGACTGGGTCAAGGCTCTCCTGAATGTATTAAATACAAATCAGATATTGGAACGTATATTATATGCATTGGAAATGTACAAAGATACAAACATTTTGGGTGAATGTGATGGATGAGATTGTTGCTTTCATTGGATATTACCTGGAGCTATCACCCCTTGAGTGTATTCTGGTAGCTAAATACACCCTTCATGAAAATGTAGGGGGCTTTATTGACATATGGCAGCCTGTCTTGGACATTGTGGACCCCTCTGGTCTGACCTTTGCCCTGTACTATTGGAGATTAATGCAATGTGAATGTACATGTCCATATGGTTGTGTATGTGGTATGTGTTTTTTTTTGTGTTTTGTTAAAGCAAGTAAAAAATTGTAAAATGGTGGTTCTGTATATATATTTTGAACTTAATGTGAGTATTGCCAGAACCTTGCCAGATTGCCAGAAAAAAAGAATGCCACAAGGTATCATTCCCTGACAACCACGAGAAAGAGTGTTGTCATCTTTCCAACTCAACTTTGAATGCAATCCATTTCCAATGGCTTCGGTTCCCGGGACAAACGAAAGGAGTGGAGGAAACAGAACAAAGGTTTCTCCTCAGCTTTCTCTCATCTTTCTTGACACCTTCGAAGGTTTCCTATCAGAATGTAAATGAAATGACGGATTGCGGAAGCTCAGTGAAGCCAATCTTGAGAATGAATAGCAGGAAGGGGATAGAGGTCTACCTGTGATACATGGTTGAGTCCCAGAAGCCCCAGGCCAGCAGGGGAAGAGCAAAAAGACACAGCTGCGGTCAGCCTGCTGGACAATCTCAATTTCCTGTCTTTAAAAAAAACCATTCACTTGCCTCTCTTTTCAATTCTCTTCCTTTCCACAATCTCACATTTGCATCAGGCCGTTCACCCAAGTTTATTTCTTCAAGTCAATACAATTTAGTTCCATGGGATGTTCAAGTATGGGAAATGTATCAAAGACAAGATAGTAAAAATGAAATAAGACGAAACAAACAAAAGTTTTTCGGAGATGGACGTCATATCTTGCATGTGCCAAGTGTTTGACCATGTGCAAATAATAGGCACAGCTTGAGTTCCTTATCATAACAGGTTGCTTCACTTGCGGCATGTGTGTGCAAAAAAACTTGCTGGTATACTCTGGTTAATATGTGTGCTTTTGGGTTTCAGACCAGCTGCGGTTTCTTTGTTTGCTTTTCATGTTTATGAGATAAACAGAGGCAACATGCACTCAGTCATGCGCACGGAGAGAGAGAGAGAGAGAGAGAGAAAAAGGGAGAAAGGGAGAGAGGTAAAGAGAGAGCAACAGCGAGTGAAGTGCAAGAGAGAGAGCAAAATAGAGAGATGAAAAGAGAGTGAAATGGTGAGGTTGATTGGGCGTGGGCTGGGGTGGGGGAGGTAAGGAGACACTGTGATGGGAATGAGGTGGGAATGAAAGAGGAAGATGGATGGAGAGGAGGTGACTATGAAGCAGCTACATTCGCCAGGAGATAAGGGGACAGTGACAGTGACAGGCCGGCTGGAAGAGGGGAGAGAGAGAGGCATTACTGAGAAGAGCCGAAATTGGAAGCACCAACAGCAGAGACCGTAGTCCTGGGACGGTATATATTTATCTTAGGCACGACAATATAATAAACTAGTATCTATAAGAGCAGTCAAAGCTATTAGGAGGACATCACATGCCATTATAGAAAATTAGATGGGTGGAAAGGTATGAGAGGGACACACACACACACACACACACACACACACACACACACACACACACACACATATCCCCAGTTTCAATGCACAGTCTGTGCTTGCAGATTGGTTTAAACTGCTCCCAGTCAGAGAACATACACAAGGGACAAGCATAAACACACACACATGTACACACACATACACACACACACACACACACAAACAAAACATGGACAGCCTCACAGCAATCTCTTTCACAGAGGAAGGATCTAGGATAAGGAGAAAATACCAAAATCTCAATTTCATAGCACACCTATTCCTCCCCCCTTTGGACATGTTCAGCTCACCTCATTCTGTCTCCACAACATCTTAATTAGCTGTCAGGGCAAAACAACGGGGAAGTGGGAGCACCATATCTGCACAAGAACAATAGCTCACCAGAGAAAATAAACGAAGAAGCAATAAGAGACATGAACGAGAGAAGAGGGAGTAGGTTAGGGAAAAACACAAATCAACAGTACTCTGCGACATTCTCTCTCTCTCTCTCTGTCTCACTCTCTATCTCTCTCTGTCTCTGTCTCTCTGTCTCTCTCTCTCCTGATGTTGCAGGTATGTGTGTGTAAACTCTGTTGTAAGTTTGTCCAGCAGTGCTTTCTCTGTAGTTTGTGGGAGAGGCCCGAGAGACCTGCCCTATCGGGGTCACTGTCCGCTATCTAATGATCTCCCCCTCTCCCGCAATATACTCATCTGTTTTTATTCTTCGGGCTCTCTAATAGAAAGAATAATAATGAGAGAGAAGGAGAGGGAGAAAGAGAGAGAACAAAAGAGACAGAGAGAAAGAAAAAAAAGACGGAGCGAGAGAGAGAGAGAAGGGGAGGGGTCTGTGTGCGAAACACATAAATCAAATAGTGCTTGAATAGGATTTCCATTAACTAACACATAATAACAATAGAGAGTGTGGTTGCTTTGGGGGGAAAAGGGGCTGAACAATACCAAGGAAATTACCCAGCATTCAACTCCACACAACCCCAGTCAGCCAAAGTAAACAATAGCTTTTATGGCCACCATGCCCAGAGATATGAGGTCATGGAGCGCCTAGCCAACCACACACCCTTATCTTCTCCAGACCTTTCTACTGTAGGACACATCCAAAATATCACCCCACGTATGTTATACAGTTATATCAATATGCTGCGATGGGATGGTTTGTGAGAGCAGGGCCGGACCTAGAACTTTAGGTGCCGTAGGTAAGCTTCAGCTGGCGTCTCCCCTCCACACAAACATTTAAAAAACGTTATAGTTACAGCTTTTTACAAATACAACAACCTTAGCATTTTGGTGTATTTGGACTATGGACGATGACACGTTGTAGTTTAATCCAATATAATTAATCATTTTCTTTATATTGTAGAACCATATCTGCGGTCGTTTAGCAACGCCTATTGATTTTCTTGATTTATTCCTTTAGTTCATATATGCACGAGTATTGTGTTTTTATTTTGAACAATTATAAAGTCACCAGTGAGTACACGGGTCCTCGTGTACATGTTCCCAATTCTAATGTGGACAGCCTGCCCTGACACCTTTTTCATTCTAAACCAGAATAAACAAAGCACGCACATTTTGACAGGGTTAGTGTGAGAAAACTTTGACCTTATGTGTGGCATAATTATACCAAACACTGACTGTAACTCGCTATACTACAGCAAAATATCGTGCACAACAACAATTATGCAAATTATGTTATGCTAATAAATTATGCAAACTTTCACCCTGACATGTTAATTGTATGCTTCTGTTTTCTATTTTTTGAACTTGCCCCAGATGGAGTTTTCATGTTCTTGCTCTCCACATACATCAAACTCCCCATTTTCTCCCAATCAATGATCTAGCCAAGATATGGGCAACTTTCATGATAAAGAGGGCCACAATCTTTCATCATCACCATCAGAGGGCCACATGACCGCGCACTTCAACTAATCGGATATGAGAGAAGCTACAAAATAATTCAAAATAAGAACAAAATATTTGTATATATCTGTCTGTATGTTTATTGAACCAACATACATTAATTTCATATTTTTGTATTTGCTACAACTCAAGCATCATATTCAGTGCATTTTTGGTCCCACTCCAATCAGGGTCTCTCTTAATGAGATGCTTGTGGTTTCGCCTGCTAGCGCACAATAGACACATCCAATAGACACAATAGACACATCCAGTCCGCATCAGATGAAAAAGAGTGTCATCCGTAAGCCTGTTCCTCTCTTTTGACTTAATGTGCTTTATTATTGAAAAACTGCTCTCACAAATGTAAGTGCTCCCAAACATGCTGGCCATTGAGAAAGCAAAATCCCTGAGGAGTGGAAAACGTAGCAGTCTCCAAAATGAAATTCCCCTCTCATTGCGCTTTGCTTGGAAAAACTGATCTGACTGTGTATTCTGTTGGTTGCTTGCTGACAGCAGCAGAGAGGGGGTCGTGAATTCGTGGTTGCATCACGTGAAAATCTTGGAAACTATCGTTACAATTCTCCTGCAATTTTTCGATATCGACCCTAGACTTCTGAAATAGTTTCTTGCTCCCGGGGACATCTTTATGCATCTCCTCACAAGAGGGAAAGTGTACCAAATTGAGATGAAGGGAAGAGAATCCTTCTATGAAGGATCAGGTCTAGTTTGCGCTGGAATGCGGTCATGTGTGCATACAGATTTCACACAGTTTGGTCTCTCCCCTGAAACAGTGTGTTGAGGTGTCAATGTGATGTCTCTGGGGAAGGCCATCGCAAAGAAACTGTGTGCCTACTAGGGGTGGGAATCTCTTGGCACCTCACGATTCGATACGATTTGATTCGATTCCAATTCAGAGGTCAACGATTCGATTATAAAACGATTATCGATGCATCTCAATTCAACAATTTTTTTAATGTACATTTCCATGCAGGATTTTCAAAAATATATATATACATCTGACTTTGCTACTCAGAGTTTGCTAATCACTTCCTAACGAACTGCGAGCGTGCTTGCTAAAATGCCGCAGATGGTAAACCGCCCAATCTGGCAACACTTCCAGATTGCACGTCCTCTACGCTCTAACCTCTGTGTAGATCAATGAAAGAAAACAACAGCTGAAAACGAAGCCAGTGTGGAACTTAAACTGTGATTCTGGAAAAAAATATATAAAGGTAATCGAAATTCGGTATTCAGATTACTCACTGTGCTGAGTGATAGAACGCTGAGCGATAGAACGCTGAGTGATAGAACACTGAGTGATAGAATGTTGCGCTGCGTGATAGAACACTGTGCTGCGCTGTGATAGCACCCCGCCACCTCCCTCCCCCTCAATCTCCCCCACCAATCGTTCTAAAGCATCAATGGAAACATTCCTGACATACCAATGGTTGGCAGAGTGCCAAATGATTGACAGATCGAATATGTCAGGGAGCAGGTCAGGCTTACAAGCGTGCGTCAAGGACATACAAGAAGAGGCGATGTACGTGCATTGTAATGCCAACAACATGAACTTTGCCTTTCAAGATGCCGTTTCAAAAGTTAACATATGCCGAGATGCGATGAAGACAGTCGAAGAGCTGATCAATACAATCAGAGAGTCACCAAAATGACTGGCATGGTTTCACTCTTTCCGTAAGCCTGCAGGTGGGAACAGTTTGGACAGGTGGGAACAACACCCGCTGGACGATGCGAGTGAGTAGTGTGAACAGTGGCGGATTAAGGTGGTCATTGGCCCCTAGGCAACTATTTGTGTGAGGCCCTCTTACTGATCACGCAAAATAACTTACATTAAACAAAAAAAGCATAATTTAGCGCATGTGTAAAAGCATTATATATAGGAATATTACATGGCCCACGCGCACATACTCGGAGTACACTAGCATACATACACACCCATTGGGACAGCCTCTACCAAATCAGCAATGATACAGAAACAAGTGCGAATTCGCTATAGCTGCCGCGACCACGTATTTCTGTGGACCGACCGACAGAGCGAGCTAAAAGGGCACAGGGCATCTGCAAGCTGGTAACAGCTTTTAGCTTTCTAACCCAAGAGGTAGGCCTACAACATCAGCAGCAGTATGTCATATACGGTACTGAAATGTGCCCGCGCGCATACTGTTGTATGTATGGTAAAGCGCGCGGCTCACACAGTACACAACACCCTGTTTTACTGAGGCAAAATCACAACATCCTTACAGAGACACAAGTCGAACCGCTGTGCAATACTCAAATAAAACAAAACCAATACAAATAAAATAAACACAGTAGCAGGACATAATAACAGCATAATGCCACAGCAGCAAAATCATAAATACATATTCTTACTCTTTAGAAGTTTTTCTAATAGAGAACTCCTTAATGAGGCTGGTAAAATCCAATTTGCACAGAATATCGCTTTCAATGGACAGATCAGAGAAAGGTGATTCAGTCTGTTTTGGCCAATTGTGGATCTCAGTCTATCTTCAACTAGCAGCAATTTTGAAAAAGTGCGCTACATCTGTATGAGTGCTGTATGAACAAATGGAAACACTTGAGCTTTTTGCTTTTTCGACATTTTGGCACTATGCTGCCAACACATTTGACTTTAAGAACTAGCCACATGACCCAGAAATCTACCCAATCAGCTGCTTCATTTTTTTATGTTTCTTGTTATGGGCCAATAGGGGTCACGTATTTATTTTAAGAACATTTTTAAATAGTCTAGCCAATCCAGGGCCCCTTGCAGACGTGGGCCCCTAGGCTGCAGCCTAGGGTAGCCTGTGCGTTAATCCGTGTCTGAGTGTGAAGTCAGTTCTTGCGTACAATGAAAGCCTGGCGAGTTACTTCCATGATTTACATTTCTAAATTAGTGACTGAAATGTAATTAAGCTAGGCCTACTCCCATTTATTTGGGCATGTTTATGGAAAATATGTGCACACCCCGCCACTCATGACATACTTGTAAAACGCATTTGTCAATTGATGGAACGGTTAAATCATACGGTTATATCATCATAACCAAAATTTGGAAAAAATTGAATATCGTGTACCTACACACACCAAGCTGGCAATGAGAGAGAGCAAGAGCGACACATAGAGAGAGAGAGAGCGAGACAGAAAGAAAGACATGGAGATGGAGATGGCGAACTAGAGAGGACTGTGGTTTTTTTCTAGGACAGCTTACTGGTCATTTGGATTCGGTGAGCAAATCTACACCAACTCATAATCTCATGGGGCATGAATATTAATCATAACCAATGCAATCTACCTTCTTCTTTAACCAGCCTCTGGTATCACAGCGGATAACATTTACACAGAAATGCAGTGCTGGTCTTTTGTTACATAGCTTGGGAAGCATGGTAGGCCGGGATGGTGGACAGTGACCTTGGATATTGGAGTTTGACTCCAAGCCGAAAGGCTTTGGTTTGAAACCCAATGTCCACAGTCCACCTGTATAGTAGTGGTGGGGGAAAAAAATCGACTCTGTTCAGTATCGCCATATTTTACGCATGCAATTATATCGATACAGTGGCGCAAAGTATTGAAATATTTATTCATTTTTTATTATTTTTTTGCTTATACTCTGATAGTATGAAACATGTTGACCATGTCCTTTTTCTGAATGAAAATGCCAATATTCCCAAATTAATTTAACATTTTGGTTGATGACCTTGCAGCCAACAGGACTGGACTCTAGCAGTGCATTTGTTTATTTTTCTCAATTTGATTGAAGCTTTAAGTTACTCTTATTTATATGATTATTCTCAAGTTTATGATACTCTATTATGTCTGCTTTATGTTATTCTATTGGATTTAAATAGTTTTAAGTTATGTGTCTCCTTTTCAGAGAATAATTACTTACAGTTAATGTGTAGAAGATAATGTTGTCCACAGAATTAAATGTGACTGATTTGAAGTGAGTTGAGCGGTCTAATTTTCATAATTTTTTGTAATGCCTTTGAATAATATGGGGGACATGAATCCAATATATATTGCAGAATCGAATCGCAATACTTTCTGTATCGCAAAAACGCAATAATCGAGAATCTTGGCTCAAATATCGCAATACTATGGAATTCTCACATTTTTGCCAATTCCCACCCCTACAGTATAGACTGCTGAGCAACTTCTACCTGCTCCTTAATGTCATGTTATGATTATAATGATTATAGTATGATTATTAACTCTTAAAAGGATACCATAAACATTGCATAATCCGAGGACATTTAGATGGCTTTTCATCAGCCATCATTCAAAAATGAATGAGGCTTACATGATAACTTAATCTTCATCTTTGTTATCATTTGATATCATATTCAGCGATTCAAGACACACCAAGGAGTCTGGCATGGAATAAATTGGCTTTATCGTAATAATTTGTTTAATTCCTCCCGTTCTTCCCTGTGGACACACCGACGAGTAAGTTGTTTACAGGAAGAGAAATAGGAGTGTCGGACAGGGGGAAAGGCACTCAGAGATGAGCGAACGTGAGCGTGACAACGGGTGACAGAATGCCGCAGTAGGGCCGGCTTTACCAAACCCCAGCAGCAGGACCCAAAGGCTCCACCGGCCCCCATAGATCACGCGCTAAAGGCCCCCCATACATCACCACGCTGCCCCGAGGTGGCTCCTGTGTTCCACTCCCATGATATGACAAGATGATTACCAGAGAACTGTTTATTGGTCCACCTGGGGAGAAATATGGGTGCTGCTGGGTGTGAGGATACAGAGGGACCCATGCACGGCCGGAGACAATGATGACTTATTTATGTCTGAAGGGCTGAAGAAAGCTTGTTTGCTGGGAATTTCAGTAATGCAATATGACAATGCATGCTACACGCCATGCTACACTCCACCTATAGGTGACTAGAACTGCTCCTTCCAGACAAGGACGCAGGGTGTTGGAAGACCATGCTAGATGGCCTGGTGCTCCAGCTTGCCATACAGCAGATCTCTGAATGTGTGCGGTGAAGTCTGGTTTAACCGGTAGGTGTGCAGCCTCACCCAGAGTCCAGTCGGTCTGACGGGCCAGGTGAGCAGCTAAGACCAGCCATCATCCACACACACTCCCATACTCACATATGGGCTCTTGTGCAAATCTACAGAATGTGTATAAAAGCTATACTGATTAAAATAAAATGTTTTATTGGCCTACCCCTATTAGCCTTCATATTTGTGTCTCCCCTTCTAACTAGCTATCTTTTCTCATGTTCAGTTGAGATAAGCAAATTTGGACACAAATTATTACTCAACCGGCTATGCTTCAAGCTTTTGTCCACACAGCTAAATTGTTTTTCCTTTTCCCAAGCATCTGCTTAGCCCAGCCCCAGTCTGCTGCTCTTTGGCAGCAATGGAATTATTCAGTAAATAACCTCAGTCGTGAATCACCAAGCAGGAGAAATTAGAATAGAAATGATGGAGAAAAAAAAAGTTCTCTCACAGGTACAGGCAATAGATTGTCCCCTCGCTTGCTGCGTTAGCTTTATCGATCACTTCAGCTCCTTCCTTTTCTGCGTGTGTGCTGGCCCGTGACTGTGTCGACGCCGGGGAGATCATACTTGGCCACAGCCATTTTACTTGCATTAGTCGAATTAGGCAATGTATCCAGGATATGGGATTGAGGACTATCTATCTTTGACCACGATGCCAGTGGGCACTCCTGGTCTCATCACTCATACGCTCTCACTTCTACTTTGTGATTACTTGACTATTTAAGCACTTTTGCGGATTCACAGCCAATTCAAAAGGAACTGGCTACGCTCATGGATGACAACAGGTAGGGTGCTGACATTGGGGAATCAAACACAGCACCCTATCGATCGGGAACGCCCTAGCCTCTAACCACGCCACCCTGCTTACCCAACAAACAAAGACTCCACGAGGGCCATCGGAAACCAAGAAGAGAAAAACAACGTATCAACTTTTCTACCGTTTTCTCCCATCACGGCGAGGAAGACGAGGGTGGACGTAGTCACTGATTTATAGCAGGTAGCAGCTCCTGAAGGCGCGTGCGGTGCTGTGGAACACGGTGCTGTGGGCGCGGGGTCGTTAGCACGCCGAGAGAGGAGCGCGCTGATGGATGCCCGGCAGAGGCGTAAATACAGCCGTGCTCCACCAGACACCGCCACGGGGGCAGACGTACGAAACGTATGAAACATCAGGGCCAATGGCGAGGGGATGTTCATATAACAAGAGGCAGCGGCTGTGTTCACTGACAGCATGATTGATTGAGGGGGTCGTCAGGAAGTGGCGGTGTCAAAATGATAAAGAATAAAGTATTGAGGGGTTTCAAAATCAAATATAAACCTAATCAATGAGTCATAGTGTGATAATGGGCAAGCGTGCACATGTGTGTGTGTGTGTTTCTTGAGTAGATGTGTTGTCGTCATTTGGGGCTTCCACATTCTGCTATGTTCATTCTTTCACCTAAGGCAAGGAATATATGGTGCCTGAATAATGGGGCTCTTTACATACTGTAACCCTTGGCCCAAGAAACTATACAACAATTTGTCAAAAAGATATATTTATTTAAATGTGACGTGAAATCTTATGTATGTGGAAGTGACATAAGGATTTCAACACTCAACTTTCATTAAAGAGCTTAATACCTGGTGCATGTCTTAGAAACCCATCAAAAAATACATAGTCAAACATTTGAAGGCACATTTAGGCATTTCCTGTCTGGGAGAGGGAACCAGTAATCCCTAATTGGGGCAGCATTTGTTTTACTATCAAACCACAGGATGTGATGTCATCTCGTGGTTGATTATGGAAAACAGCCGACAGCAGTCATCAAAATATAAGTGTAAAGATACCCACGTGAAATGTAATGTAGGACGCACGTGGCCAAGCACCATAAATACACTCCATCTGCACAAACGCTCACCAGTCTATGTATTCCTTTGTTTTATTTAATTAACAGCAGCAGCAGCAGTGTGCGTAAGCGCGTGTATAAGGAGCTTAAGCACATCTTAGCTCTCCTAGGGGAGGCAGAGCAACCCCCTCAACTCTGTCTGTGTCAGTCAAGCCAACCCCACACTCACTGAGAACACACACACAGTGCGTGACCATCCTTGAGTACCACACACAAACACACACACACACAGCTTTAGCATCACAAACACAGGCTAACAGATGGGTCTCTTGACCCACGACTTGGTCTGGTTCTTCCAGGCGTGTTTCCATCTAGAGTAAAGTACCTCTTCAACGTAGACGGGTCGTCGTAGCACATGCGCAAAACTGCAGTGACGTACTTATCCACGCGACACATCAAGGGCTTGGCTTGGGGCTACACAAAACACAACAATGGAGGACTTGGAGGTGATGGTGTAGTTTGCTGCTCAGTGTTGTTGTTGATCAATAAACAATTACTATTGTTATGAAACAGCTTTATACTCAAACACAGCGTGCTGGAGCCGTATCCTGGTCACATTGACCAATTTAAGTAATGCAATTAAAAGGGCTGTGTCAGAGTACATGGCTGATGATTCTACCGCAGCAAGTGGAAAGTCAATTTCCTATCGTCCTTTTTTCTCTGTCATTTGTATTCTAATTTCTCATGCTTCGTGACTCACGATTGAGGTGCCTTATTTACTAAATTATTCCATTGCTGCCAAAGGGCAGAATACAGAGACTGAGCTAAGGAGATGTGTGGGAGAAAGAAAAACAATAGAGCAAAGGTTTAACCACAGCTGGTTGAGTAAGAATTTGTCTCCAAATGCTAATCTCAACTGAACATGACAATAGATAATAGATAATTTTCTCCACAGTACAAAATGCAACCCAGCTATATGGGTTGCCAGATATAAAATAAATTGGCACACAAACATATTGTGCTGCAGCCATGGAAGCGAGCAAACAGAAGGGATCACCTGAGCTTCTACTTGATTCTACCTGACCTAAAAAGTCCTCCTAAGAAAAGCTCCATGAGCAAAGCCCTGCTCAAACACTGATTTATAGTTTGCAAAGAATAAACTAAATTGCAAATGCAACATTGGCAGATCAAATGACAGTGTAGGACCCGTCGTTGCTTGTCATTGAATTAAGTTATTATTATTGTAATTAAAAAGTGTAGCTTGTCTCGGGGGGGGGGGGACACCTCATTACATAATGTGCCTTCACGTGGTGGGGGGAGCAGGTAGTGCATGGTGTTTTCCTTCATTGGTAGATGTTATATATGTTATATTGTGTTATAGTGTGTTACAATGAGTCATAAGATGGCAAGTGGCTGCGCTATTTTACAGGTGGACCATTTATGCTTATTTTCATGCAGGCTGTTAGACTGTTGCCCTGCAGCCTGGTCTATACACAGAGAGTGTATTCAGGTTTTTGTTTATTTTATACTTCTGTATAATATTCACAAAAAAAAACAGGTCTTAGTGAAGGCGGCAGACCTGTGTTGCTCAGGCGGCCGCCTAAGCCGGAAGTGCAGCGGGAAACCCTGGAAAGTCGATGTCCAGTTATATATGATAGAACGACATGGAGATAACAGATCATAGATAGTCTGATACCATTATGTCGGAAAGAGACGGGTGAGGATGGAGGAAATGGGGAGTATTCTCTGGGCAGGAGGAGACATATCAAATGAAATCCCTCAATACCTTCCTCTGCTCCTGGCTATAGCTATACGTCTCCCTTTCACTCCCCCCCCTTCCTCCCATTGTCTCATGAAGGAGGAAGGGGAAGGTCACCTTCTCCGCCTTTCTCTTGTAGCGAAATACTCTCTCTCTCTCTAATTACACAGTAAAGCGGTCGTGCGTGTGACTAATCTCTATGTTTCACACGCACGCACCCACACGCACACACGCACACGCACACACACACACACACACACACACACACACACACACACACACACACACACACACACACACACACCTCTGGGGTTTCTCTTTTGCCTGGTCCTTAATTACTCTGCCTTTACACTGTCTTCTCACCTTTGCTTCTAAGACCGTTCCATACATGTCTTATAATTGCAATCCGCAACTCAACGTGATCCGAGAGCCTAAAATATCCCTTAGAGCAAAGCGTGGATCCAACGTCCTTGCTGGGAGGTTTTTCTCCTTTGGGGATGAAGACATAAATCGTGTCTGTATTATATTATGATATGCACGCACACACACACACACACACACACACACACACACACACACACACACACAGACACACACACACACACACACACACAGACACAAACATAGGAGAGGAATGAACATAAATGAAGACGCAAGGGGAGACATAGTAGACCCAGTGGGAGGAAGTGGAACAGACAGAGGAGAGCGCGAGAGAGAGAGACAGAGACAGAGGGAGAGTCAGTCAGAATTGGTATGAAGTTGTAGATGTTGAAAGGGCGGCATCGTCTCACAATCTATCTCACTGTCATGGTAAATTTAGCCTAGTGACGTAATATAAACACATCCATTACGTGCACTCATGCACACACACACACACACACACACCCCTCCTACACGAACACACATAAGAGCATAAGATCATGGGAAATTGAAGTGCAAGGCACAAGGTTAAAGGTTGTAGGGCTGGATCTGTCAAACACATCACACACACACACACACACACTCATAGATTTCCTTAAAGTTCGACTAGTGCCGTTACTCTATTGCAGCAACATGTGATATATATTTTGGTTTTTAGAAAAAACAAAATATATATCACAAAAAAATAATTGTGTTCAAGTGGTGAAAGGATTGGGATATCAGCCAACAGCATGGTCCACGTAGTAAATGAGAAAAATAAATTGCGTTTGCCCTGGAGGGACCTAATTTAAGCCCAGAAATATTGCATCCCGGCACACAGAACAATAAGTCACAGTGAGTTGGAGCGGGCCTTTGAGACCCACTGCTTGTTTACTAAAGTAAAAAGAGGGAATTGAAATAGCTTGGCAGGGTGCGGGTAAAAAGAGAGCATTTCAGGATGACAATTCACTGAAATGAAAGGGGAGTTCATGGATGGATGCTCATGGATGATCAAAAAAATGGAAAGAATATGAAAAAAGCCAAAGGGACTAACGTTGTGTAGTGTACCCAACATGGGCCTGAGATGGTCCACACCATTTTGTGCCGCCTGCCATTGAAACCAAAGTAGAATCTTTGGGTTTGGATATGGGTATATTTAAAAGCAGAAAGTGAAATGATCTGAGGTGTAAGTAGTCGAGTGAGTGTGGTGCACTGTGGATTCTGGCACTCAGCGTTCATCAAAGAACCTTCTGTTTGGTCGTGATCAAACCCCAGAGTGGAAGCTGGAATACCTATAGGCACTCTGCCAACCACTCACTAGAGGTTCTCCTCTGAGTTGAAACACACACACACACACACACACACACACACACACACACACACACACACACACACACACACACACACACACACACACACACACACACACACACACACACACACACACACACACACACACACACACACACACTGATGTTTGCCCGAACGTAAATGGACTGCATTTATATAGCACTTTTATTCAAAGCGCTTTACAATATTGCCTCACATTCACCCATTCATGCACACATTCACACACCGATGGTGGAGTCAACCATGCAAGGCGACGGCCAGCTGGTCAGGAGCAGTCAGGGTGAGGCGTCTCGCTCAGGGACACCTCCACACTCCGCTAGGAGGAGCCGGGGATCGAACCAGCAACCTTGCGGTTACCAGCCGACCCGCTTTACCTCCTGAGCCACTGCCGCCCCGAACGTGTCTCTCCCTACCCCCCTCTCGACAGATACAATAAAACAATGAGACGCTTTATCCATCCCATAAAGCCGATCTAAACATGTTCTATTTTGAAAAGGGAACCAGGCTCTCCCCTCTGCTAGTCCTACATGATGTTTAGCCCCGTTTAGCTCGCTAGGAGCAGGGCGTCAGAGCAGATGGCCGGAGACGTATAGAGTACAGATGGCCTGCACTGCACACTGTGTGTGGGTGTGTGAGTGTGTGTGAGTGTGTGAGTGGGTGTGCGTGTGTAAGAGGGCCCAATTAAGTCACATCATGAAATGAGAGAGGGTAGGCCATAATAAGAGATAGAGGAGAGAGAGCAAGAGAGCAAGAGAGTGAGAGAGAGCAAGAAAGAGGGTGATAGAGGGATAAAGAGAGATATATATATCAAGAGAGAGCGAGAGAGCTCAGGGAAAAGGCATGTACCAGCTAGAGCGACCATCTCTTCTCTCAATGGACACTTCAACCAGGGTTAGAAAGAAATAACCATATAGAAGTGTCCTATGGCAACATGGAGGGAATGAGTTCCTGTTCACCTACAGGTCTATCAGGCAGGCCAGCCTACAGGTCTATCAGGCAGGCCAGCCTACAGGTCTATCTAGCAGGCCAGCCTACAGGTCTATCAGGCAGGCCAGCCTACAGGTCTATCTAGCAGGCCAGCCTACAGGTCTATCAGGGCTGCCCACCAATGGACTGTGAAAGGCAGCTGTTAAAATAGTTTATAATCACAGTCATTATGGGGAGTTTTACACACTATGAATTCAAGTGTCATTATTATACATGTTGCTCGGTTGGTGTGGATCTCAACAACACCCCGTCATGAAAATGCAATCAAAAAATCATAGTTAGAATCAGAAATCAAGACACGGACAAAAGCTTGCATTAAATATCACCTAAAGCCCTTCTCCGTTATTTCAAAGCAATTCAAAAGTGTGAACATTGAGGAAATGTAATTTCCTTTTTTTTTTACTCTTCAAATACAACCTTGTCCGATTAGAGTGAGGTATTATTGGATGCCCCTGTTCCTTTGATGTTTTTAATACCGCGGCTTCATTCAAGTGAAATGGGATTATGGTTAGGGTGAGGGTTAGGGTTAGCCCTAACCCTAGCGAGAAGGGGGATCTAGAAACTTGTAGACTTCTAGAAGCCATGTCCAATTATGTTGCCGCCTCCAACCAACCATCAGACTCACATGACTTAAAACAGCAGGATTATCATCCATCCATACCTAACCTGACTGACACACACACGCACACACACTGGGATATATGAGAATCAATCCATCCAATTTCCAACAACCCGAGCTGGAGATCTGTTGGTCCAGCTTTTCCTTGGCATCTCAGATGACCAATAGGTTACACAACAAGTAGAGCTGTCCTTTCTATCAACTAGGGATCGACCCATCTCAGATGACCAATAGGTTACACAACAAGTAGAGCTGTCCTTTCCTATCAACTAGGGATCGACCCATATGGATTTTTTTAGGGCCGATACCCATTTTTTTTCATCAGCCTTAGCCGATGACCGATGACAGCCACAGATACCAGTGTTCAGTGTTTCCCCCAGCGCTGTATGGTTAAGGCGCCCCCCCCCCCCCCCCTCCCCGGTCAACAATCGCGTCCGCCCATTTTTGTTAGAGCAATAAATGCATTGATTGCTGTCAGGATAGAATTAGATAGAATTTAAACAAATATGTCAGAAAATGCTTCTCAAATAAATGGAGAACCCTAGTTTTAAGGGAAAACACAAATATAAACAAAGTGGGGGAGTGTGTGTGTGTATCTATATATATAAGTGTGTGTGCATGGCAGACAACCCTGATTCACTACTAGGATTACACTTCAATCTATCCAGAGCACTGGTCCATGTGATAATCCTCTGGCCATGCATTTCAGGAGCGCCAGTCTGGCCCAAGTCAAGGCTATTGGGGTCTTCCATGTGGGTGTGCTGGCCTGAGCCACCCTTCACAGCAGCCAGGCAATCCGCTCAGCCTCATTGTGACGATGCTGCAACCTGGGAGCTTCATATGGACCAAGCCACGTGTGACCATGCATTCTAATGTTGTGTAGTGTAGACAGGAATAGATTATGGATGCTGTGATGCTTCGGATTTTAGAATTGGTTCACATTTGTTCAACCCTGCATATGTGAATTAAACCATTTCCTTCAGTAGGCAGAAGAGCGTGCTGGTTAGGAAACATCTGCAGGAACCAGTAGTGACCAATCAGGCCACTTGTCTCCTGCTGGTAGAGTTACAGAGAGACAGAATGAATTTCATGTCACAGCCTAACTTTTGGCTGTGGGTGGGCGGGCGGGTGGGGGGTAGGGGGAGAGAGAGAGACGGTTGAAGCGGCTTAGGACAGATGCTAGATAATACACGTAATCAGCAGACACCACACAATATGCATGTGTGTGAGACTATGCGCCTGAGTGTGTATTTGTGAGTGTGTGTGTGTCAGTGTCAGTGTCACGATGCAGGCTTAGGATAAGTGTGCCAGCTGAAGAGAAATGGTGATTAAAAGGTGGTATTGTAATTTCTTTCACAATTTCTTTCACATCATCTCTGAATGTTATCAAAGAGTTGGAACGCCAGGGGCAGAAGTGAAATGTAAGCTACAATTTTCATTTTAATTCTAGCGGCTCTGTTTATACATTGAGGTATAGTGTAATCATTTCTAAAAATATGCTTAAAAATATGCTAAAAAATATGCTCACAAAGGCAAGTAGACGGTCCACTTTTGTAGGTTGCTGCACAATGAACAAAATGGAGCGACTCCTATGCATGCGTATGGGATTTAGGAACCATAGGTTCGGTACAACCTTGACTAACTTCCAAGCCGCTCAATGTTATATCTAGCCAATGGGCTGAACAAGTCCCTATAGACTGTGATCATAGATAAACAACACAAAGGATTCCAACACCTCCCCCATCCCTGATGTCTCTCTCTCAAAACCCCAGCTCTCTCTCTACCTGCCTCGGATCAGCTGTTTCCAACAGACAGACAGAGAGAGAGGGAGGGAGACAGACAGTGAGAGAAACACAGAGACACAGACAGATAAGAGCGACAGAGAGAGAGAGAGAGAGAGAGAGAGAGAGAGAGAGAGAGAGAGAGAGAGAGAGAGAGAGAGAGAGAGAGAGAGAGAGAGAGAGAGAGAGAGAGAGAGAGAGAGAGAGAGAGAGAGAGAGATTCCACTGACCGCCAGGTGGAGAGAGATATCTGGGGCGAGGGTGGATGGGTTTCTGACATACCTCTCTTTCTTTTTTCCTCGTATATGTTTTCACCTCACAGACATTGGAGGGAGATTCTGAGAAGATGAAAGATGCTTACAGATGTGAAGGGTACAGATTTTTTCTCCCTGACCTTTCATCTCACCGGCCTCCAGTCGTGCTGTTTTGTGCGTGCCGTCTTAACAATCCATTTGTAAATTGTCTTCCCGCAATTCCCCCTCTTGCTCTCGCTAACCAGCCCCTTCTAATTATTATTCTTAACATACAATCCTCATCTCTTGTCCTTGACATAATTGAGTCCTCCTTATCACATTTTAAAGTGCACATTATATTCAGTGAATGTCTTCGACAATCCTTCTCTCTTATGCATGTGTGCATAATTGTGTACACACACACACAGTTCCCCTTTTGTCTGTCTTTTTAATCTGTTCATGCTGTCTGTTCCTTGCATGCATCTATACAGACGGACCACAATACAGTACATCAAAATTACCCCTCTCTCTCTCTCTCTCTCTCTCCTATCTCCCTCATCCTCTCCCTCACTCAATCATCCACCCCATAATAAAACAAAGAGTTTTGGATCTGTCTTGTGGAATTTCATCTGATTCCAAGAGATGAAAGGCATCTCTTGGAATGAGTGGGATTGCTGAGGGCTTTCGGTTATCTGATTGGCTAGCCTGCAGGGCTGTCCGTTTAAATGGCTACCGGGGAGAACAAGCAGAGGGTCGATAATAGTGAGATAATGGCGCAAAGTCTGAAACTTTTTTAATCAACAAATGGATATTCAGTAGCACTTTAGAAACTCTGCAACTTTAAAGCAGTAATAAAGTTGTACCAAATAGTGAATCACATCATCCACTTACCCTTAACAAATGCTTATAAACCATTATGTCATTATCTTCATAATATGTAACGAGTATGAATTGTAGAATGAAATACTAGGCAGTGATGACTCAATGACTCTATTTTCATCCATTTCATTAATTTGTTAATTCATTAATTAAAGTGTTGAATACACACACAGCTTGACACAAATGAACACACATTCAGGGAATATGTTCACTTGACAGACAAAACATGTTCATTAGTTGACACGTGCCTGTGTGTTTGTTATATCAACTTGCAGAACTGCAATAAATATCTTTCTCGCTGACATGGATGAACACACACACACACACACACACACACACACACACACACACACACACACACACACACACACACAATGATATAGAGCAGTCAGGCTGTCGGTTGAGATGCATTCCTGAGCTCCGTGCTCCGTCATTACCTTGGTTTATCTCACCACAGCTAGCTGGAGATAGGACCAGCTTCAAATGTGTTATGCCGGCAGTAGTACAAACGCACGCACACACACACGCACTCACACACACGTACACCATTTCTTGCTCTACCTCCTCAAAATCTCTGAGGATTGATAGTAAAATGTACATGATGTGTTCCCCACTCGAACACACACACACACACACACACACACACACTTCCCTGTACACCCCAGACAAAATCTTCATGCTTCTTCTGAGTGTGTGTGTGTGTGTGTGTGTGACAGAGGGTGGAAAAGCGATAGTTGGATAGAGAGCAAAAGAGATGCAGCGAGAGAGAGAATTAGGGCAGGAGAGAGAGAGAGAGAGAGAGAGAGAGAGAGAGAGAGAGAGAGAGAGAGAGAGAGAGAGAGAGAGAGAGAGAGAGAGGGAGCACAGCAGGATATTTAAGTGAGAGATGGCAGTGATCATGAATATGAAATTCTTTGCTGGTTGCAGATGGGACTCATGACATGTTGTCGAGCAGGGCTGAGATGAAGAGCCGGGGCGAGTGGCGGATTGGAGGGGTATGTTATGATGCATTTAGACATTTCAAGTGGACATGAACACTCTCAAGCTGAGGGGCCAAGGACAGGAATACAAGCTGGAGCTCACCTCAAATATATTTTAGGTTTCGAATTTCAACATTTTGACCGTTATTGCTTTAACTAAATTACTCTACGCTCCTACTTACTCCTTTATGACACAAATGCACTAGCCTGGGAACCAGACAAATCTGCCAACTCAGGTATTATTTTCTCTGGCGGATGCTTCTGGCCTCCCTCCCGTTCAGACAGATTTCCAGCAGACGTGGCCCTGGGGTGGGGCCAATCACAGCCGTTTAGCCAATATTCATTTCATAAACAACCAAGATGGCCGCCCCTGATGTTTCACATTTTTCGTTGGTCTGATTGGTTGTAGATCTATCCAATTGCGTCCAGTGGCATTTTGGTCTGGCATCGCGGTACCAGGGGCGGGACTTGGGTAGAGGTGTTGCTACAACAGAGACAACGCAGCGACATCAACATGAGTTGTTCTAACTAGAGAGACGGTGAAATCCACGAGCTGCTGATCATCATGGGAGAGAAGGTGATGCGTTCGCATTTAACAAAGAAGGGGAAACATGGTGCGATCTAAGAGAAAGAAGCAGAGGAACTTTCCTTACGAGGCTTTCGTCGGGATAAAAAATATGTGGTCAGCAAAATAAAGAATATGTTGCCGTTTTTGCACTTGTACATAGTTAATGGCGTTTGTAGCCTACACTCAGAAGTCGTCTACTCATTCTTGCATGCGAGTGGCTTGAATAAAAAAATAAAAATAAAAACATTCAGAGTATGTAAATTATTCTAAAGAGGTCTACTCTCTGTGCGTAGTCCCAGCTGCTCCAACAAACCAAGAAAGCCGGCTCCTTGAGGAAGGGGGATTTTACCCCTCGGTTTCACACAGGCAACACAGTGAAATTGCGGGGTGTGCCAAGCTGCGACCATACCGGCTTGGCAGTGTAAGAATGTCTTCTGTCTGGGGATGTCAGGCTAGGGCTGCAGAATAACTACACAGCTTGCATTAGAGAGAGGGCATCTGAGAGACTGAAATGTGTCTCCTTGTGAGGGTAGCAAGACCACAAGCTAACGGGCCGCGACACATGGCATCTGATTTCCGTGCTGTAACAGGTCATGTGTCTAACTATTCTTTCATGCAGTCCTTCTCCCAACAGATTGGTGTGAGTTTGATAACCTTAATCACTCGTCCAGTAGCACAGCCCTATTTTCATCAACTCACTTAAGGTGCTTTTTGTAGTTTGTACTTCCAGAAAGTCTGAAACGCTGTAGATTCCTTCAGCTCTACCACCGCCATACTGTGAGTGTACAGTAATTGGTCACTGGCTTTGGCAACATGAGTGTACGGACAATGGACTACACCCCTTCAATTGGCGTGAAGGAACAGAAGGAAATCGCTAGGAAATAACTTGAGATTGCCTTGGATATCATGGAACATCATTTTCTGATGTTTAATGCACACCTTGATAATCCTTAAATAAAATAATTTGAAGTAAATGACAGATATATGTTGTCCATCACTTTAACCATATTGTTCAGGTCTTGTGGCACCAGTATACAATCCCCTCCTAGATACAGACATAGCTGAGGTCTTTCCACAGCCTCCCACTCGTCTCGTCCTGCCCTCAAAAGTGACAGGATGTAATCTCAATAGTAAACCACAGTCATGTGTGAGTGTGTGCGTGTGATACATACAAACTCCATCTCATTGCAGCCAACACTCACACTCACGTCTTTTTATAATTCATCCGTACTCCACCTCGAAAATCTGTAAATCTTGGCACAAACAAGCAACAGATACACACTAATACACACTCGCACACACACACACGCACACACGCACACGCACACACACACACACGCACACACACACACACACACACACACACACACACACACACACGTGTTCTTTTCTAAGGACGGCCACAAAGGGGACGTTCCTGCATCTTGAAAGCTGGCCAATCAGAGCAACCGACTCAATGGTGAAGGCTCCATTAGGGAAGTCCCGTGCTCCCTCTAGCACTCTACAGTCCTCTCACGACAGACGTTTGTTTTTTCCTTTTAATGCCAGGAACCCAGCGTTTCAGCGGGCCGGTGTCAGGGGGTCTGGTCAGAGGCAAACAATGTGAGGATGAACTTAACCCATTGTTCTCAAGACTCACTTTGGAAATGTCTGGCAGTGTTACTTGCTTTCTGTCTTCTGGCGGTCTTAAAGGAAAGCTCTGGTTGGAAGTTTCACCTGTACAAGGCCGACAGAGGACACACACACCAAAGGACAGGCACACATGCACGCAGAGATGTATAAAGTACTAGAGACCCTGACTTAAGTAAAAGTACAAGTACTGTATCAAAAAAGTGACTTGAGTAGAAGTAGAAGTGTTCTTTAAACACCCCACTTAAGTGGAAGTACTAAAGTATTCAAAATGTTTTGTACTTAAGTATTGCAAGTAATTTATTTTAAAATGTACTACTCAAGTACTGAAAGTAAAAGTAAAAGTATTGTGTAAGAAAGCAGTCAAAAGTTTGAATATCATATTGTTTATATTATCTCAAATATTTAAACTGAAGGACACACAATTCCTTTGGCTGTAGCAGCAGTACAAGGACAGGAATACATACAGAGCTGTCTTAAAGCTGTCAAAGGCCACATACAAGTGTTTATATAAAAACAAACAACTAAAACATCTCAAAGGCCAGAGGGGTATTCAAGAAAACGGCTAAGTGACAAACATGGGTAAGTTGAAGGACAATTCCAGTATTTTGAACATTGAGCCTCCTTTCTGGTTTGTCTAGGATGAAATAGAGTGGTTGACACTGACATTTTGACTATTGGTCCTGTCTCGGGTATTTGACTAATTTAGAATCGCCCCTGCCTGCTTCAGAATGGCTCCCGACGTGTCCTTCAAACAACCCTAAACGTTCGTTTTCAGAAATGTGCAACTCACCGAGTGGTTAGTGGTGTTCGTTGATGTTCCAAATCAAGTATCGTAGCGAAATACAGTTTCTGTTGTGTATTATTGCTATTTTATCTCATTTTGTAAATCCCATTGATTTCTGTTGGAAGACTCATTGCTTGTTGGCCGGAAATGGAAAGGGGGGCTGTTTACTTTTGGTTGTAGTCTTTTCGTTTGGTTTTAGTCCTACTGTTGAGACGGAGAACCGAACGAAAAGACTACAACCAAACGTAAACAGCCCCCTTTCCGTTTCCGGCCAACGAGCAATGAGTCTTCCAACAGAAATCAATGGGATAACATTTTTATAATTGTAACGAGTAACGATTCAGCACATGAAAAATGTATTGGAGTAAAAGTATTAAACTCATCAAAAATATGTAGTGAAGTAAAAGTGGAAGTAGGAGAAAAAAATAATACTCAGTAATACACAGTAAAGTACAGATACGGCATTTTAGTACTTAAGTACAGTAGTGAAGTGTTCTATTTCGTTACTATACATCTCTGCATGCACACACATGCCAACGATCAGGGTGGAAACTCCAATCTACAAAAAATGTGCACATTTCTTTGTCAATGATGTTTAATTTTCTCCTATAATGTTCCTTTTGTCATGGTTGTTCTATAATGTTTTCTATTGTTGTGTTGGTTCGATAATGTTTTCTTTTGTCATGGCTAGGCCTGAAAGTAAAAGGCCAAGGAAGATGTTCATTCTGCTGGTAAGTAGACAAAGGACAAAAGAGGGCTTTGAGGAGGTTTCTCCATACGGCCCATTCTCCTTCCCAGGGGTCTACCCTCTGAAGCCAACATCAGCGACCCCTGGTCGTTAATCACCCACTCTTACACCCACCCTTATGTATTTAATTCAGAATTTGCCCAATAATGGATGTGCCTTGTTTGCAACTTTGATCGGTAAATGTATTTGCATTGTACACAGTATAATGCAAATACGGTTACAGTCAGTGTCATTCCATGATCCATCAGATTCATTTTATCCCAATCATGTAATATAAAATATTCCATATAGAAAAAATGTGCAACTTCAGGTGTTAAGATTAAACATCACCATGAAAACAATGGTTGTTCCAGGTTGATGCGGAAAATAATATCCGCTCACCACTTCCTGTAGCTTCCAAACAAGGAAATATAAAAGACCTGTTGATCTAGTGGCTTCAAAGATAATACACCCAGACCTAATCATAACCCTGAGGCTAATTCTCACAACCAAAACATGACACACTTAGCAAAACTTAAAATCCCAAACAATTCAGTAGGAGCAACGGAGAACAACAGGATGCAAAGTCTCATGTTTTCCAAAGTAAAGAACCACAAAATAAAACATGCCATAAAATCCAACCAGTAAAAACAGGCTTATTGTGAACCGTAGTGGTTCACAATGCCACGATTCCCCTGCCACGATCCACCTCTGACCTCAAACCCCACACATCAGCTCATGTGAGTACCTCTGGGCGAGCCCTGCCCCAGCCCAGCCCTCTGATGACACTGATAGGACAGCAAATGGGTGTGGCTGTAAGGCCTGGCCTGCCAACGGCGAGAGAGAGAGAGTGTGAGTGGTGAGTGGAGATAATACAGCACTAACGGAACATTGGTGTATGAGCAGAGCTTGAGACCCTCCCTTGCAGGCTTCCACGCTTGAGAGTGAGAGACAGAAGGAGAAAGTGAAAGATGTGATGATGTATCCAGCGTGTGTGTGTGTGTGTGTGTGTGTGTGTGTGTGTGTGTGTGTGTGTGTGTGTGTGTGTGTGTGTGTGTGTGTGTGTGTGTGTGTGTGTCTGCATTTTGCCCTGTGCCACACACACACTATGCTCTTTCATGGAGTGTGTCCCTTTCTGTCCCCTTGGTCATGTTTCCGTTTGGCCGTGTGAGTGTGTGTGTGTTCTCAGTGAGCAGTGTTTGGTTGGCTGGACTGGCACATACAGAGAGTTGAGGCGGTTGCTCTGCCTCCCCTAGGAGAGCTAAGACGTGCTAAAGCTCCTTAAACACACGCTTATCCACACACATACACACACGCTGCTAATGCATATTCACTAAAAGGGGAACGGATGAGCTCCGCTTTTCAATATTACAACCGCTATACTGTAGATATAAACAATACCAAATCTATACAAGCATTGATGCATGACTCACAGAAATATGTGCATGCACATATTTCTATGAGTTATGCATCAATGCTTGTATAGATTTGGTATTGTTTATATCTACAGTATAGAGGTTCACACACAGAGACACAAAGAGACAAACACACACACACATATGATTTTCATTCTGGGGCCATCTGTTTCTTTATTTTTGACATCTTACATGTGTGCGACTTTGTGTGCGATCCCACCCCTTCTAATGAGCTCCATCCTTAAACAACTCTCAGCACTACAGCTCTTTATGTTTCTCTGGTCTCAATGGGAACTGCTTATTGGGATGACAGGTAAGTAACCTGTACCTGAAGAAGTAGTAATGCGTACGTTACGACTTTAAAACAGACGAAAAATGGAATAGACGTCATAAGGTGAACAATAGGAACCATTACAGGATTTAAAAATGACCTGATGAAAATGCCCCCCCCCCCCCCGCACACACACACACACACACACACACACACACACCGGCTGCTATTTGTGACGTACCGTATCCCCCCCCCCCCCCCCAACAGTCAGCTGGGGGCATATTTTAAATGAGCAGAGTCAGAATGTTTCGATGTTACGCAATGAATGCCATCGTCCTGTCTCTCTCTCACACACACACACATACACACACACACACACACATCAAATGAAAGTGTGTGTAATTGCCCATTGCGTGTGGGATGAATAGCAAACGCATGGCATGTTAGATTTTTCAGTTGACAAAAGCACTCTGTACGCTTGTGTGTGTGTGTGCTTTTCTGTGTGTGTTTGTGAGAGTGAGTGAGTGAATGAGTGAATGAATTAGAGCAGAGAGGGTGGTTGTTAAGAAGGAGCCTTTGTGTCCTTCCTCGATTGGCTGGGTTTTATTCCCCACATGCCCTGCATTGCTGTGTATACTACTTCATGTGTGTGTTTCCGTGCATGTGTGTGTGAGCGTCTCTGTGTGTATGTTTGTGTGAGCGTCTCTGTGTGTGTGTGTGTGTGTGAACGTCTATGTGTGTGTGTGTGTGTGTGAGCGTCTCTGTGTGTGTGTGTGTGTGTGTGAGCGTCTCTTTGTGTGAGCGTCTGTGTGTGTGTGTGTGCGTCTCTGTGTGTGTGTGTGTGTGTGTGCGTCTGTGTGTGTGTGTGTGTGTGTGTGTGTGTTGCAGGATGTGCACCCGGGCCTACAAAAGTACCAATTCCATCCCCATCTGATGAAGCCCTTGAGGCGTTCCCATAGAACCCAGAGTAACAGCACTAGTGATCGACTGATATATCGGCTGATATTTGCGTTTTGTTTTTTTACACCAATACGCCAAAAATAATAATAATAAATTCCCGGCATGCTTAACAGACAGTTCAATAAATGTTCACTTTTTAAATTGAGACTTGTAACATTTGTTATCATTATTGTGTAATTTTAATGATGTAAATTGAGGGAGCAAAAGCAGTATCGGCTTAGCCTGGAAATCCAGACCCACATCCGAAAGCTGTAGGGTCTGGCAACGAGTGATGAAAACGGCCCAACTCGAGGGGCGGCACCAAGCATGCATATGAAAATATCACTGCATGCAATTGGATAACACTACGACCAATCAGAAGAATACAAGGGGTGACGTATCCAGACCAGCGGAGCTAACCAATAGATAAGACTCTTGCCGTTTCCGGTCGGTAAAACAGCAACGCTTTTGGCCCCGCCTATATCAGATACACAGATGTGATTGGTTAATGTTCTGGGCCAGGGGAATCGGGGAGTGAGTATATTGCTCGTTCCCAGAGTGACTCGCTGAGCAAATTCTAATTGTGCTCTCACGAGAAGTCTGGATTTCCAGGGTAGTATCGGCTCCAAATATCGTCTCAAGAAAATCTGTATCAGCGTATCGGTCATCGGCTAAGGCTGACGAAAGAAAATCGGTATCGGCCCTAAAAAATCCATATGGGTCAATCCCTAAATAACACCTTCAGGCGTGCTCTCTGTTAGCCTGCGTTCTCCAACCACCGCCAAGTTTAGCCCCCCCAGCAGGCCTAAACGGAGGCTTAGTCTTATGAAGCCTTGTCACCGTGGAGCTTACACCCTGGAAATCACTGCAATAATAAACTCCTGTTGAGCCATGGTTTTTCATCTATTAAGGTCTCTGCCACCAAAATCCACATCATGCATAGCCATACTTACCAATAAGGATCTCCAAGGCGTCTCAGACGTTGTTCAAAGGGTATTAAAACAAACAAAAACAAACACGTTGGGCGGTGAAAGGAGATGGTAAAAAGGAAAGAAACAAAGATAATAAACATTTTGATCATATCTAGGGTTGCCATTGCGGTGAGTGCTAGCATCAGAGTTAGCATTAGCATCACTACGCCAGCTACGCTGCCAAACTGTCACACCCAGCCAGCGTTTCGTTTTACCTGCTTAACATTTTCAGTTGAGAGAAGAGGTTGATATGATTCAATCCTAGAGGGTTGATGCTTATGGAGATGCCCAAATGTATTGTTGTATATAATGCACAAAATATAACCAATAGCAAGAACCTTTAACAATAACATTTTCTTGTTGGGCACGGTTGGTCAGAAGGCTTAGTTGCTTTCTGATGATGTCAAGAGTGTTCTTTAATTTAATCAATTCTGCTGTAGTGAACAGTAATACACTGGAGGTACACCTGCAGCTAGATTAAAGGTGTGCACTCACACAACCTCACACACACACACACACACACACACACACACACACACACACACACACACACACACACACACACACACACACACACACACACACACACACACACACACACACACACACACACACACACACACACACGTTTCCGACACGTCCGTGATTCGGAAGGAAAGCTAATGAGCCCAAAGTCCTGCCAGCAGACACGTCGTCCTTCGGTGTTCGAAACAAAACAAATACATCATTTACTAATCGCACTTCATCGTAATGGACTCCAGTGCTACAGCCGCCGGCACTCTCATTAATATGACACAACACATACACCTGAAAAACACACACACAAACACAAACACAAACACACGTGTGGGCACTCCACACACTAATGTTGGGCCGCATCTCCGGGATTATGATACAAATTTGATCCTCTGTGCTGTTGGTGTGTGTGTGTGTGTGTGTGTGTGTGTGTGTGTGTGTGTGTGTGTGTGTGTGTGTGTGTGTGTGTGTGTGTGTGTGTGTGTGTGTGTGTGTGTGTGTATGTCTGGATCATACATCTGTGTAAGCTCCTCCTCGCCGACACCAACTCTCCTCTCCACCCAACACACAATCACTCTCCATCCATCTATACACACACCCACACACCCACGCTGGAGACATTGTAAACATGTCCTCCATAAGAAAGTTAACGCCGCCCTCAACTTGTTTTTGAATGCTAGCTGTGCTTAGCCAGCCAAGCATGGACAATACTCTCTGACAGGCCAGCGGAGCAGTCACTGAGATCTGTGAATTGTGAATACAAGCAGGCTGCAGAGAGGGAGAGGAATACACAGAGAGAGAGAGAGAGAGAGAGAGAGAGAGAGAACCTTGGGAATGTGTGGGGAGGCAGAAAGAGGCAGGGCAAGAGAAGAGAGGGATCGATGAACAAGAACCAAGTGAAACATGGCAAAAGAGAGCGATAGTAGAATGAAAAGGATATCGCAATGAATGAATGTGCATGCAAATCGTGAAGGAGCCTTCAAGCATAGAGTGTATGCATTGATACTGCGTGACGACTCCACCCCCACCCCTAACTCATTATATTCTAATTATTCTATGGTCATATAGTGTTACTGTGTGTTTATGTGTGTTGTACAACTGCATACAACATTCCAGACATTAGTCAGGGGGGCAGCACCACAGAAAGAGAGAGGGAATTCCTCCATCGCAGAGCAGACTCTGTACAGATGCACTTAGACCACACAGATGACCATAATCAAATAGATAAAGGAACACATCTTTCCACAATTGTTCTTGCATGCTTTTTCCTGAGCTCCCATGGGTTCCTAATCAAGAGTCAGTCCATGTTAAGACTTTGAAGTGTGAAACAGTGAGACAGGTAAAGAAAGCCTGGCCCTTGTATGCCATTAGCTAGGATGCTCATGAATCTGACAGGTCGAATGGCCAGTGACTCAAAAAGAGCACAGAAAAACAATGTAAAAAAAGACAGGAAAAGACGTGAAGCCATTGACAAAAATAGCTTATTCGATCTTCCTGCGTCTTGGAAGACCCACACCAGCATTCCCTCATGACCTCGTCTCTGGCTTTCATCAGTTTTAGCCTCTTTAGACTATTTCACTGCATTCTCTGTAGTTCATTTGACAATGAGGGCCACAGAGGAAAGTCTGTAGGCTTGAAGAGAGAGAGAGTGAGAAAGTAAGAGAGCAGGAGAGAAAGAGAGCAAGAGTGCAGGAGAGCGAGAGAGAGAGAGAGCAAGAGAGAGAGAGAGAGAGCAAGAGAGAGCAAGAGAGAGAGCAAGAGAGCAAGAGAGAGAGAAATAGAGACTGAGACTACTGGACAAATCTGAGAGGGAGAGAAAGAAAGAGGGCAGGAATGCAAGACAGATTAACTAACATATAGGCTATGGCTACATCAAATGAGTGGGCTCAAATCTCTTTTGATCTCTGCACAAATGTATGTGCAAAAACAACAACAACACATGGCTGTTAATGCACGACAGCGGCTGTGTGCGTCTGTATATGTGTGCATGTGTGTGTGTGTGTGTGTGTGTTTAAAAGGGATGGGCTAGCCAGGCAATAGGAGAGCAGAATTTAGGACATTTTTGCTATTCTCTGAGTATACCGTGCAGCCTATCTCGTAGCTATTTCTGCTTCCATACAAACATCTGGGGGGACAGAGTGAGGGGGAGGGCTGGAAATGGCGGTGGAAGAGAGGTTGTCTAGGAAGCCATCATGGGTTACCATGCCACCCAGCTAAGACAGCAGCCTTGATAATGGCACGGCTCTCCAAAGCAGCATGTATGTACGCAGTCTCTCAGCTAGTGGACATTAATCCAAACAGGGACAAAAATGAACACATGCCACCAGCTGATCATAGCGCCAGCAGTCGTACCGTGTTATAGCGGAACTTCTGGGCTGAGACGGCACAGAGCCTGGGCCAGAAATCAATTACGTTGACATTCTACTGAAGAAAACTAATTTTTGCAAGTAGATGAAGCTTTTAGAAGAGGATTTGATTTACAGTGGCCAGTTGATTTGAAACCTTTGCAGACACTTTCATAGTTCAATAGTGCTGGCCGAGTTTGTGTTTCACCAATTAGGCCCTTACAGATCACCGCCTCCAGAGGTGCCTCAACCGGGTTTGAGCTTGTTTGCCATCAAATGTTAGATATTGATCTTAAATCTCATTTGTGAGACTTGCCACCAGCCAAACGCAGAATAGATTTGACCATTTGGCAGGGTAGATTTTCCCAATCTAGAAGTTAAAAATAAGAAACTGAATCCAACCCTGGCTATTCACAGAGCACCACCCAACGGCCGGCATAAGTTATGTATCCATAGTTTATCTGATCTCGTATTCACCACTGGAGGTTTCTGCAACATTAACAAAGTGGATCGATTGTGAGTTTACTGGTTTTCCCCAGCAAATTTGGTTCAATGTTATTAACATTGATATTGTAGCAGATAATTTCCATCTAAAAACAAAGACTGTTTCTGAATGGAATGTGTAAGAGCTCAAACTTAGGGAAACATACAGCCACCAATATTAAAGAGAATACCATAATAAATAACAAGTTCCCTGTAATTTCCAATGATAGCTCTGTATGTTGAGGTGGTTCAGACTAGTACATATGATGTGTCCAACAGATTAAGGCTCTGTCCCAATTCTCCCCTTTCCCCTAGATTTGAGCCCTAGCCCTAGATTTTGCGCATTCCCGCTAAGGGGTAGGGTGTCCAATACTTAAGGGAGCAAGGGGGAGTGCTGTTTTTCTCTTAAAATCAACCCTTGAACGCCAGCCAGCTCAGTAGCTCACTTGCAGCTAAGGGCACTCAATCCAAGTGTTCTTGGACTGGGCCCAAGTGTATATAGACTTTTTAATCCATAATAGCAACACCTGATTTCAGCAGGGGCATTATAATGATGTAATATATTTTAAACCATTTCCTCCTTCCTTGTTTATAATAAACAATATAAATGATCTGACATATTAGGCCATCATGTTTGTGACTATCATGTTTATGAGTCCTTGTTAAATGAAATAATGTTGAGGTTAATTTAAATATATCCCTATTCATTATTTAATTTAGTATGCAACCAAAGATATGTGGCCAGAGAAGCCAGTGATGCACTAAGAGTTTACCGAGGTGCCTACAGGCGTCTCATATGCTGTCAGTCCATCTTCCAATATAGGGTTCATATGGTTTTGGCGACCATCCTTCAAAGCAATAGAGCGACCGACCCAACTGAGCCTCTTAAGACGTCCTATCTACTACAGCACCCAACTGATTTACAGCATCAGTGAATTTAACTAAACAAGCGCAAATTCGCGAAGCAGAGGCAAAGCTAAAGTCGATACATCAGGCTGCTGAGCAAGCAGGCACTATGCAGCAGGGGCAGGTCTGCCCTGCATGCACTATCGTCGTATGTGCCTATGGGAATTATTCCTCTGTGCTGAAATAACACACCTGTGCTTCGTCATATCGGGGCAGCGTCGGGGTGGTAATGCGAATTTAAATAAGAACACCCACAATGTATCGTTTGTAGAAAGGACGTCAACACACGCGATATAACTCGTATATAATAGTATAAATGTGCCATCAAATTTCGCCAGTAGGCGTGCCACATGTTTCACTACACGAATTAATGGAATGATAAAAAACAGAGTTGCGTGGTGCCTTACCTTGACGTCCGGACAGGGCTAGCCTTGCTTGCTGACAGGGGAAGATGCTCTACAGAGGTGCGAAGGCTCTCGTCTTGTGGAGCTGGTCAGTGGTCATATATTTTCGTGTTCAATGTTTCCCCCTATTGGCACAAAGGCTACATTGTAACTGTAACGTTTCGGTCCCAGGTGAGGACATTTATTTGTGTCATGCGTATTTATCTTTTGTTACGCTGCTGTGTGTATTTTGTGTGTATTTTCCCCAAATACTAAAATAGCCCGCCTTGATATGGTTAAAAGGACGACATGAAGATGTGTCACGTCTATAGATATTACTTTTTAGAATAGGACGTAATGGGCATAAGAAAATGACCTTACAAACATGGCCGCTATACTAGTACCACTGCTGGTCCTAATTTAAATGGGTGTCAAAAAAAAAGCCTGACATGTAAAACGTGCGTTTTCAATGTATTGTATCAAACTAACACGACTGGCTTGATAAAATGTTATATAGTTGTTAAAACCTATATATTATTTTATAAGTGTATTACTTAACATGCCACATGATTATTATTTTGTGTTCGTTTGGGCAGCGAGGCGACGGGTCTTGAGGTGGAAAAAGCGCCAACTTCCTCCTGAACGGCACGCTATTATTCTGGGGAATTGCGTCTACAGCGGATTTTTCATTTGTTTGTGTTCGAAATGAACTAGCAAGGTAAGCTTAAAAAGCCTAATCTAACGTGGTAGTTGTGTCGCTGTGTTCTCCGGTTCTGTAAGAAAACGTATGTTGTCTTTTTTTGATCTACTCCTCCCACTACATTCCCTGCTCCGTAACGAAGTGACCCATATTTGTGTTCCCGGATTGCGCTCAGTGTTACACGATTAACTCGGCCGTGTCCTCCCCACGGCGGGGATCTCTCACGCTAACGTTAGTTCACCTTAAGTTCACTTCGCAAACACACTTTGTGATATTTATGCCGGGTGGTCAATGCGAAACAGGCTGCCAGTCCAATAGCTAACGCGTTACGCATAATCGACCAACTGCTCCATTGAGAAGTCACGTAATGCGTAAAGGTGCACACGATGAAGCGAGCAGTGTTTAGTTTGTCATGTCGGGCTCCGTCGGGGTGAACTCGGGCCGAGTGTTGATCGGGTGTCCGTTTCGTTGTTCTGCCAGCGAGGCGCGCTGTTGCCTCTCGGATCGTCTGTCTGCACGGTGTCGAGTGGAGATGCCAGGGCTGCAGGGGGACAACGTGGTGGCCTCCCTGGGGAGCCCCGTCAAGAAGAGCAAACTTTCCCTCAAATTCTTCCAGAAGAAAGAAGCTAAACGGACATTGGACTTCTCCGAACCTCCCGCAGATGAGTCCAAAACTGAACCCGAACCCGAGGATTCAATTGCAAGGTGGCTATCTATGTGTGTATCTGTACAAAGTCACGGAAATCGCACCTTTTCCGAAATCATAGTAACTAACATAAAAACTTTTTATTTTTATCCATCGACGTAAAGAACTTCTGTTAAATATGTATTTTTTATTAAAAACCTGTTCCTCCTTTATTATCATTGTTACGACTCTACAGTGGTGACCAGGTCGTCCCTGGACCGCCCCCGTGCACCGGTTCCCCAGGTCCTCTGCTACCTTATGAGAAAGTGGAGGCCCTGCTGCCGTTTGTCGGGCTTAATAACCTGGGCAACACCTGCTACCTGAACAGTGTTTTACAGGTACAGTATGATTATCATTAGAACCACTTATCATATTAACCTCCAAGTCTGTTCATTTAATCCTCCTTGGAATGGGAGAACGGCAATTTCGTTTTTTCTAACTATTTGTTGTTCAATAGGTGCTGTACTACTGCCCTGGGCTCAGAGATGGCATCAAGAATTTATACAGCCGATCCAAAAGCAGAGACAAACTCAAGGAAGAAATTGTCAAAAGTGAAGATGAGGTCTGTACAAAACTGTCTATATGTCTCTCTGTTGCTAAGGGACGGGCATCGTTTGATTGAGATTTTCTGTTTTAGTTCCAATCTAATTATAACCATTTGACATGTCTCACTTTCATTTATTTATTTTCTGCTTCAATCCTCCATAGTGTAACATAATATAACATGTTCCATGGAGTCTTATTCAAATATTCAACATAAAGCTTTCTGTGGTGGCAAAGAACATTAGCAGCAGCGCTTGTAGCTGGTTGGGTCTCACTTTCAGGCGTTCATAGTATGATCAATCTGCATAGGGTTAGGGTCTGTCTTTTCCGAAAAGACGAGTCACACCTTGTCTTCTACCATAACTTCTGACAATAGTCTGTTACAAGCTGACGTAATGCTGAGGAAGTTTTGACTTTTGTTTGTGTACTAAGTTTGCAAACCTGTTGCTTACCACTTCTGCTCTGTATTTTCCTATAAGGAACCCAAAGTTTGGTGCCCATCCCATCTTTTGATGGCTGAGCAGTCCTCAGTGTTGTGTCCTCTGCTCCCCAGGAGGAGAGCGTGCCAGCTCACATGGAGCTCCTCGGGAGTTTCAACAGCCTCATCACGTCCGTGGAGCAGCTGCAGTCCGGCTTCCTGCTCAACCCGGATGGCTACAGTGAGGGGGAGCTGGCCACGCCGCCACGCAAACTACTGCACACGCTCAGGTGAGAGGCCACGCCCCCTTATCCCTGTAGAATCCATTTAGACACTCATGTTTACCACTGTGCAATACTGACGAAGGTGTATAGGTGTCGTCTGCTTGCATAGCATAAAGCCAAGCTTGAGCAATTGCGTCTGCAACCATGTTAACGCCCACAATCTACTAGCTTTGTAAACTGCATTTGAAGCCTTGCCTTTAAGCCTTGGGCCAATCAAATGTGGCATCAATCAATTTCATTCAATCATAATCTTGGAGAGTTTTTGCTGTGAAGTACCACTAACGGGTCATCCTTCCAGGCAACTGAACCCTATGTACGAGGGCTACCTCCAGCACGACGCCCAGGAGGTGCTTCAGTGCCTGCTGGCTTACATCCAGGAGGCCTGCGACACCATCAGGAAGGAGCAACATGGGGGGAGCAGGAGGGAGGTCACACCCGAAAGCCCTGCCACTCTGGTGCCAGCCAGCTCTGAGGAAGAGGAGGAAGACGGCCAGGTCAACGGAAAGAGGAAGAGCGACACAGAGGCGGGAAATGTCAAGAAGAAGCCAAAGTCGGTCAACGCCAACAAGCTGGATGCTGATGAACCCTCGGAGAAGAAGCCCTTCACCCGTTCCAAAAGGAGGTCCTCCAGAGAGATAGTTGCTGACGCTGCCCCCGGGGAACGGGAGGTGGAGGACGAGGGGAAGGAGGAAAACGAAGAGGTAGCGGGTAGCGGGGAAGAGGGCAAGGGGACGGCTGAGGGTGCCCCTAAAGCTTCTGAGGGGAAGAGGAAGAAGAGAACCAGGCTGAGCTGGCTGAGGCCTTCCTCCAAGCAGCCCAGCATCTTCTCCAAGTTCCGCAGCATGGGCAAGATCAGCTCCATCATGGCCCCCAAGAACCAGGCGGAGCAGGGGACCGAGCCGGGACCGGCCCAGGCAGATAGGGGACCCAAGCAGGAACCCACTCAGACGGATAAGACCGCCCCGGAACCCCCCACTGGCAACACACAGGACCAGAAGGCTGTGGAGAACCAAGGTGAGACCATGATTGATGACAGAGTAAAAAAAAAAAAAAGGGTATGGAGGTGAGAGTGAGTGACGGCCCCTCCCTCTCCTAAGCAGACGGCCTGGACGTCCTGGAACGGCTGTTCCAGGGCAAGCTGGTGCTGCGGACGCGCTGCCTGGAGTGTGAGAGCTACACGGAGCGCAGGGAAGACTTCCAAGACATCAGCGTTCCCGTCCAGGAGGACCAGCCCAGCAGCCCAGACGACCTCTCTGAGGGTGAGGGGTCATAGAGCTGCTCATGTCTACAGCATATTGAAATGATGGCTGTACGGGGTTCATTTTTCTATAGGTTAAGCCTTGTGTATTATTTGATGTATGTTTTTAAGTCAAGCCATAGAATCTAAAGAGGCGTACCTTGGTCTCCACTATATTAAACCACGTGGTGCGCTCTTCCTCCCAGTGTCCCCAGACCCTAAACCCGAGCAGAAGACTCTGAAGTGGGCCATCTCCCAGTTTGCGTCAGTGGAGCGCATCGTCGGCGAGGACAAATACTTCTGCGAGACGTGCCACCATTACACAGAGGCTGAGAGGAGCCTCCTCTTCGACAAGACCCCGGAGGTCGTCACCATCCACCTCAAGTGCTTCTCCGCCAACGGCCTCGAGTGAGTCAACCCTGTCTCCTGTGGCCCTGGGGGGAGCGCATCGCTTTAAGCCAGTGTCGGGAACAGATTAGCCAGAAATATCTAGGTGATATTGGCTGAAACGCATTATTGGTACCGTTCTACAGAGGGCGCTATAGTGTATTTGCCTATAGTTGTGTTATGTTGTGTTCTCTTCAGCCATCTGCCAACTATGGCAGACACGGACGGAGCTATAGAACCCAATCCCAAGGTTACCCATACGTTAAATAACACAAAGATAAAATCACAAAGCTTGAGAGTCGCAATATTCACAGAATCGCACTAAATATCGTATTGGCTCTCAGAAAACCGTAGCGCAAGGTCCCTGACAATTCATGTCCCTAGCGTGTGTGTATATTTGGAGTTGACTTTGGGTTGTCTAACCGCGTGGACCTTGTGTCTGTGGCTCCCCAGCATGGACCCCTACGCGGGCCTGTCCAAGGTCAACACCCCGCTGCAGACCCCGCTCTCCCTGTCCCTGGAGGAGTGGTGCACGAGCGCGGCGCCCCCGGACCGCTGCCACTACCAGCTCTTCGCCGTGGTCATGCACAGCGGCGTCACAATCAGCAGCGGCCACTACACGGCCTACGTCCGCATGTCGGAGCTGCACGACGTGCGGCTGCAGCCACAGAGCAGGGAGGAGGAGGAGCAGCACAAAGAGAGAGAGGAGGAAGAGCAGGAGGAGAGGCGAGGGGGAGACGGCACCAAGCAGCAGCAGCAGCAGGAGGAGGAGGAGGAAGAGGAGGGGCACTACGACGACGGAGAGGTGTCCTTCGGCAGTGCGAGGGGACTCCACCGGGGCAAGAAAACGGAGGGTGTGGTCGGACTCCTGGGAGGACAGAGGAGCGCCGGCAACGGCTACGAGCTCGCCAGCAGCAAACAGGCCGACAAGACACCCGCCAGCGGCGTGGCGGAGGCCCCGAGGAGGAGGCCCGCCGCCAGCGGACCGGTGACACAGGAAGCGGAGGAGGGCAAGAGGGTCAAGGAGGAGAGGGAGGCACTGAGCAGCCTGCTGCACTACGAGGGCAAGTGGCTGCTCTTCGACGACTCGGAGGTGCGTCTGTTTGAAGAGGAGGACTTCTTGCGAGCCTGCTCCCCGGACACCTGCTCCACGTCCACGCCTTACCTACTTTTCTACAAGAGGACGCCACTGCAAGGCACAGGCTCCGCGCAGGGGTGACGGAGTCCAACGGAAAGATGGACCCTCTATTCACTGCCATCAGTCAGGGTTGTAGGAACCCTATTTTTTTTTTTTTTTACGTTGATTTATCTCTATAAGCTGAACGAAGTCCGTTTTCCACTTTTTTCCAAATAGGGCAGAATCCATATTGGTCACATGAAAACTTGGGACCTCTAGAATGGCTCAACTTGCAGGGTTTGGTACTAGGCATACTCCTAAGCTAATAGGCTTGTGATATTGGCACCCACATGAACTATGGTCTATGAAAACCAGCGGCACTTCCAACCTGGTCAATGATGACTAGAGCCTTTTCATACCAACAGGTTTGGGAGGAAGCTTGCGTAACTAAAATCTTAATTTATGCCCCCCTGCTCATTTTATTGATGAGTATAAAGCTTTTCCTGTTGTCCGAGCTGTCCTATTTTTGTGTCATTTTCCCCTTATTCCTGATCTGTTGGAATGATTCGCGTCTATCCATATATTAAGTAGTTTTAACGATGTTAAGCACTTTGGCACTTAAAATTCCAGTAGGTTAAATTGCTGTATATGTCATCTTCTTTTCATTGGCCATAGGCAACACTGCATCTTTTCCCAATATTGCTAAGATGATAATGAATTGTAGATAACGTTTTTCTATTGCCAGGATAAGGATGCTACGCCTCAAGGGAAGTATATTGAGAATATAGATCTGCATGGACATCTTTTCATGAGTCCCTCATTCAGGTCCAACAGGCTACCGAATGTCTCTGTATAAACATTTATTACCATACATCTAACACGCTGCATTCCTTGGTCTATGCAGGAGAGGCGCATGCTTTCAGCTCACATGTTAGCGTGCCACAAATGGGGGAAAGTAAACGTTTTGATGGGATTGCATTTATACATCAGGAGGCAATATATACCTCGGTTAATGATTTAAATCCCATTGAAGCGCTGCCTGTAGCGACGTTTCAAGGTCTTGTAAGGGAGAATGGCTTTTTAATATGGAAAAAGCACCAGCGGAACTCCAGTAAGGGCACATAACCTATAAAAGGATGGCTGATGGACAACGCTGCCATTATCTCGTGTGGAAGTGTATTGATGCATTAAACCTGTCACCCACCATTAACAGAGGATATAAAAGTGATCTTTGTAGCTGTAACTAATTTTTTTTTTTTTCCTTTTCGGTTGGCACCATTCAATGTTAATTACCAGGGACAGAGGCCAATGGAGTTAAAATAAGAAGGCCAGTCCATGTAAAAACGGCTCCATCGTATCCATTCCTGCTTGCACTGTAATAGAGCCACATCATCTGATGAGCCTGGCATGTGGAGACGTTCTGTAGGTCATCTTAGTGTCATGTTTATTTGTCTCTTTGAAATGCAGCTTTGTTTGAAAATGTTTTTTTTTCACTTTAAGCCAGATATGTCTACATCATTTTCTAGTTTATAAATGTCATCAACACCAGCCATGACAGGTATGTATAAATGCCGTACCTCATTGATGCTAAACAAACCGCTTTCTCTCAACCGTTTCGGACCATAAGCAATAAAGTTTTTATCTTTCCATTAATTGAAAGACCCTTGGTTCATCACAGAATAAAGGATACCATTTGGACAATTAAAATATTTATTTTGTAAAATATGAACATAAATCAAACAATTAAAGTTGAAAACAAATCCCTTTAACTTGCAATGTAGTTTAAATGAATAATGATAAAGCCTTATAAATAGTATTTTTTTTGTTGCATTTTTCATGTTTTGGATAATTTTTTTATGCCTTTTTTTTGGATTAAATAGTAAACTTTCATGTTGTAAAAGGCATTGCTACACCATAAAGAAAGTGCACAAATTAAATTAAATACAGATTTGACACTATACACATTTTTTAATGATACCTTGTTTTAAATAGTACCCTTTGGTGGCTTTTTGTGTTGGCACTTGACTTGACAGGGGAACTTATTAACAGTTGTTAGCCTCAATAGCTAACGGCTGCTATAGATCCATTGACTTCGAGACATGAACCCAATGCTAATGAGCCATTTTGAAGTTAGCAACATGACTGATGTTGGGTAAATAAAAACTCCAAACACCATCAATGGTGCAGTAAAACAAAACATTGCATGACAAAAAAAAACTAAAATTTAAAATGCCAAGGTATCGCTGTAAGATCCACCTGATCGTCCCACCGATGCGTAACAAGTTGTTCTGTAAACAAATGAAGACACTGGAATGACGTACCAAGCCAGGCCACTTTCAGGCCACTATGTTGAGGAGTGACTATTAAGGAGACACAATGTATTTACACTAGGGAATAAATTAATGTTGCAGCTCTCTTTTCCTCATCTTCAAAAATCAAGCTTCCGAAGACTTATTCTGCTGAAGGAATCTCTGAGGAAACAAAGAAAATAGAACAAGAGATTTACACAACAGCACAACAAGCACAACAGTCTTGGGGTGTACATCTGATCTCTAGAGTCATTTGAATGACACTAGGGAGAAATGGAAATGTTGACAGTCTCCGGTACTTCCTTAGGACAGTCAACTGGACAATAAAAAAAGAATGGAGCAGTCACAGTAGAGTACTGTCTAGTTGAACACTTAGCTCTGCCTCAAAGGTTGACCATGACAAATGGAAAAAGCCACAAAACAAACTACCTTGTCAAGCTGTCCGTTTGCTGCATGATTTCACGAAAAGCACAAAAAGGATTGATCAGCCAACACACAGCTTTCACTAGCCACCACGCTCATTCATTTATAATATCGCACTCACACACTTTCCCACAGCAGTAACTTTGACAAACACATGACTCCATCTCCAATAGCAAATGTGATTGGCTCATCGACCCCAACACATACCACAGTGCAGGAGGCCTGTGTGTGAGTTGACCTGCAGTACAGGCTTAAGCCCAGCAGGAGGCCTCTGTGTGAGTTGACCTGCAGTACAGGCTTAAGCCCAGCAGGAGGCCTCTCTGTGTGAGTTGACCTGCAGTACAGGCTTAAGCCCAGCAGGAGGCCTCTGTGTGAGTTGACCTGCAGTACAGGCTTAAGCCCAGCGGGAGGCCTACCTATGGGCGTTGACCTGCAGGACAGGCTTGTAGAGCTGGGGTATCTTCCTGTTGATGAGGGGCTGCAGCGCCTCCTTCAGGCGGTGGTAGTTCCTCTCCAGTTCCCTCTGGTACTCCTTCTGATCAGGACCAATCAGGCTCTTGTTCTTGCGTAGCGCGTCCTCACACCTGAAGACCGGGAGTCATGATGAGGGACGGCGACAGGACCAACGAATCACAACATGTCCTGCACTACTGTCTGAAGGGATCCTGGGTTAGAGCTCAGTGCAGGATGATGATACCCATGTGAAATACATTTAGTTTTCATGTTACAATTCTTATTGTCATGTGTGATGCTTTGGATGGTTACTGTCTCATGGTCCAGGGTTCATTCTTATTGTCATGTGTGATGCTTTGGATGGTTACTGTCTCATGGTCCAGGGTTCACACCTCTTGGTGAAGTCCTTGAAGCAGAGCCGTAGCTTGTTGTGATGTCGGTAGAGTTTGGGGTCACTGGGGATCTCCGACAGGAACACCTGAGCCACTTCCAGGGGGCCCTGACAAATACACACAGACACACTACTGTAAAGCACCAACTATCAATGCCCTTATTAAACCCGGCTCATTACTAATGCATATTGCATAGTATATATACAAATATATTATTAACCGTTACACCAAAAAAATTCAGTAGTTCATTCATATCATTCAAAAAAGACAATGCAAACGATAAATAAAAAGTAATCTAAGTGGAGATATGGATTACCTGGTTGACCGTGGTGCCCACAGAGCCTTGCAGGACCATCTGCAGCATCTTGGCGTCGGAGGGGTCCTGGTGGGTGGCGAAGGCTAGCTCCTGGGTCTTCTTCTGCATGTCCTCGATGGCTACTTCCATGGGCATTGATATGATCTGAGACGCCCAGAAACATTTGGTTCGGTGTTGGTACTAGTGTGAGTGAGCATGGTGAACACCGCCGATACAAACACCAATATCCAAATCTATAATCCACTTTTGATAAAGAACGAAAGGTGGAAGTTAACATTTTGTTAACCAGTAGCCTTTTCATTATACAGACTCTCAAACGGCTCGGTGGACACACAGTGTGGGGGTAACTCAACGCAGAACCCCAATGGAGACGGGATACGAGCTCTCAAAAACACGGCCCCCCGCCCTACCTCCTCCTTGTGTATGATGTTGATGCGGGTCTTGATGTAGGGGAAGGCATGCGAGGTGGTGAGGATGGTCTTCCGTTTGAACTGCTCGTGGAGGTCGCCGTGGGCGCGGCCGTCCAGCGTGAAGGGCGTGCAGTAGACAAAGCGCCGCAGGTTGTAGTTCTTGTCAAAGTAGGTTATGCGGTCCTTCATCTCGTACGTGTCGAAGAAGGGCTCCACGTACGTGATCTGGACGTAAGCCTGAGGAAGTCATTGGAAAATGTTAAAAATGTCCACCCAAAAGACACAAACACCCTTGCATTTACTTCAGACACTAAATTATCAAATTGGATTTGCACTTAAGCCCTTTCCCTAAAACTTGGTCTATCAGGATCAATTTACTACAACTCTGGAGAACCATCCATCCCTCAACTCATTTAGAGAGGTCAATGGATATGGACCATGCCCTTTTCATTTGCCATCCCACAAACCTTGTTGGGGTCCAGTTTGCACTTGTCTACAGGGTTGGAGTCCTTAATGACTTCCACCTGCTCTTCGCCAAAACGCTCCCCGTAGAATCCCTGAAGATAACCACAGAACATACGGTGGGCAGAGGCCAATAACCAACAGACATAAGACATGAAGGATGATTTGAATGTTTACCTCCAGTCGGTGAGAGATCTCTGCTAGTTTGGTGATGGCAGGCTCTTTGTATACAAACTCCTGCTCATCCAAGTCCCCAAACTTGGTACCGTAAAATCCGACTCTGAAGTATGTACCAAACATTCTCTTTCCGTGCTGAAGAGAGATGAAGTGTGAGTCAATTAGAAGGTCACAAGAGATGATAAGAGCATGCTTAAATGACATAATAGCGTAAAAGTATTTTGAAGATTACGTAAGGATAAATGGTGAAAGGACCTCGGATTATTAAATCTGGATTTAGAAATTAACAATTTCTGAATCTACGATTAACTTGATTCCTTTCAAAGTCTTAAAAATGTATAAAGTAAAAATGTGAAACGTCAATAAAATTATTTTGACACCCAGGGTTTCTTTCTAGCTCTTGACTATAGATAATATATCTATCTATTTTATTTAACGGGGGCAATGTACAAACATTAATGTCCCCATTTGATGCTATGTACCACATTATAGCTTTGTGCTTATTCACATGTAGTCCCTCAATATCACATGTCCATCAAAAGAGCTCTAAATGTTCTACATACAATTTGCACACATGCATTCCTTCAACATGTCCAGTTCAAAGTATCCAACATCTCTCCATGTATAAAGTGGGGGTTCAGTGTCCCAGCAGTCCGAGTTAGAGGGACCAGGCTTCATCACGCCAGCTCTTTAAATGTTACCGAGCTACGGCGGTGAGGTGGCAGGGAGTGGGAACAGGTTTCAACACAGGTTTCCTCTCAAGTTAGCGGACGTGTTCGACAGAGGAGCATTCACCAACTTAACTTCACTAGTATATACAGGTACACTTGTACTTCTTCCTTTTGCTTCAAAATCCAAATGGGCTGAGAGGATATAGATTATGACAGGACTGGTGGAAGACAGGAAGTCTTAGGGTCTTAGGGTCTTAGGGTAAGGCTATTTCTGTTGAAGTTTTGAGGTCAGGTCAAAGTTGAAAGGGTAGAGTTTTGCGACAGTTCTGGGTGAGGAAATGTGTGTGTTTGAATATAGAGGAGGGGGAAAAAACCTTGGAATTGGGGCACATAGGGTCAGGCATTTGGCAGGACACACAAACTATAATATTTTCCGTATTAGTATGCATTGTCAGCAACATACATCCCCTTGGCATAAGTCCTCATATTTAGGAATTGTAGGAAGATAAGGACCGAACCATTTCACAAGTGCCAACAAAGAAAGGAAAACTGGCTAAAAGCCGGATTGATTTATCTCCCCATCTTCAGGATTTCTGGATTGACTTTCCATGAGGACTAGGGCATCACAGGTCATTTCCATTTCCATGACATGGTGTTACACGCTCAAGCCCTCAGTGGGTAACCTTCAAAACTACGGAACTTACCACAACACACAATTAATTAAAGTGGGAAGGATCAGCAACCAGGAACAAAAACACAAAGGAGAAAACAGAACACATTTTAATCAGGATCGCCTATCTCCAAAGAACAACAGAACAACGACAAAGACCAAAAAAAAGAAGTCTAAGCAACACATTTTTGGTGATGAGGCTAAGAAAAACACAAAGCTAGTGTGGAGGTTCCGGAACATGCCAAGGCAAAGAAGGAAAATGTAAAGAAACAAACAAGAAAACTAATCAGAGTGGGGGACAGGTTCCATCGCCCCTAGAAACAAGCTGTTCAAGGGGTGGAACCAAGAGTGCTCTGTCCATTCCATGCAACAACACGCAGAAAACACAGAAACACGTGTTAAGTACCTCATAGCAAAAAATAAAAAACAATGAAAAAATGAATATCAGGGATTAATTTAGGTTTCAAATTTCCTAAAGCAAAATCAAAAAGGAGGGATTATCAAATGGGCCAAAAGAGAATAAATGGTTGGTTGGTTACTGTGACTTGTGAAGGCTTATTTATCATGATAATCATGGAATTTGGATCCAATTGTGGATAAATGGTTTGACTCCAATTGGACTTCACAAGACATGGCTGAGCTTTAATTGTGTGTGGAAAGACCAACCTACGGCTAACATGTCACACATCTAAAAAAGAAACGCCAATCAAAACCAAAAATGGACTCAAACCCTGTGGTTGGAGCAGGTGAGAGGATGAGAGGGTGAGAGGGTGAGGACGGCCCGATGGAGTGGGGGGGGGGGGGGGGGCAGCCCGGACTGAGAGGCTACGGGAGTTTTTGGGGGAGAGGAAAAATGACGTATTTCCCCCCGAAGAAGAGAGAGACTGTTTGTCGTTAGTGTCACAGGCACGATGGCTCCCATGCATGGCCCATAAGCACGGTCACACACAAGTTAATACTGGGGGGCTTTGTTGGCCCTGTACACGTCAGGGTCCCTGGGGTTGGTGGGGGCGGGGGTGGAGTTTGGGGTGCAGGGGGTCGGGGGCAGAGGTGTTAATGGATGTATGGATGTGACGTAGCAAAGGAAGCGACAGAGCGCCCGCTGCTAGCAAACCGAAACGTAAAAAGAAAGAGAGTGAATGAGTGAACAACCAAACGACAAAGAGCTGAGGCCAAGCAGAGAACTGCAGGAACCACCTACCTCCCAGCCAGTACTCTGTGTGACAAAGAGAATACAGGAGAAACGTGAACGCCTGGACGCACTCAAACCACCACCACCGCATACACACACACACGGTACTCTTCACCTACACACAAACACACACTACACACAGTACTCTTCACCTACACACAAACACACACTACACACAGTACTCTTCAGCACCTGCTCTTAGAACCTAAATTGCAACAGGGGCCGGCATACATTGTGCAGGGGAACACACACACACACTTCTCATTTGACAAAGATTAATGTACTCCTTTCCAAAAAACGAATGAAAGTCGCAGCCCAAAGAGTTACTGTATATTCTATTGAATCAAACCCAGTAAAACATACAAGAAATTGTTGAATAAAAAATATCGTTTGCAGTGACTTGAGCAGATAGACAGGACCAATAGTCAACATGTCGGTGTCAACCACTCTATTTCATCGTAGACAACCCAGGAAGGGGGCTCAATGTTCAAAATACCAAATTGTCATTTAACCACAGTGTTTCCACTTCATGTAAGTCATTTGATCATACCCTTTAGATGAAGCTCACACTTGAGCCCATGGAGGGTTTGATACACAAACAAAGTCACAGTTTGCGTTCAAGCACCGATCTTTGTCAACGCAGCAGAAACTAAAACCCCATGAACACAGTCCAATAGGATGACGGTCGCTATGTGGGCTTAGAATACACCTCCAACGGGAACTGTAATGCTACCCCACCGCTGGTGGGGGGGTGCTGTTACTCAGAAGGGGGGTGGGGGTGCTGTTACTCAGAAGGGGGGTGGGGGGGGGGGTGTGTGGGTGCTCTTACTCATAAGGTGGGTGGGGGGGGGGGTGTGTGGGTGCTGTTACTCAGAAGGGGGGGGGGGTGCTGTTACTCAGAAGGGGGGTGGGGGGGGGTGTGTGGGTGCTGTTACTCAGAAGGGGGGTGGGGGGGGGGGTGTGGGTGCTGTTACTCAGAAGGGGGGTGGGTGGGGGGGGGGGGTGTGGGTGCTGCGGTGCAGATGCTGGATTTACCTGGTGGACAATTTTGCCAAAGGCTTCCTGCAGTTTACCATGTATGGTAGCAAGCTTCTTGGCGTCGCGGTTGGCCTCGTGGACGGGGATGAGCACCTTGTACACCTCGTTGACCGCCTCGTACATCCCCGCCTGGAGAGGAGGACGGAGGGGGGAGACACCAGGTGAGTCCCTGTAGCCATGAGGGTCACCTTCACAACACACGCGCAGCTAGGGCATGTGACAGGTGTGCTGAGCTGCTATGCTGCATGAAATGACTCTGGTTGTGGGTTGACCCACAGTACAATCTGGGAGCCAGCGGTCCTGCTGCATAATAGCAGAACTGGTGTTGGGAGACGGCACAGATTCTGGGCTGGAAACCAGGAACTGGAAGGGGCGGAGTCACGCCTTGTTTCCTGTTTCCTTACGGATTTGTAGAAATACAATTTTACAAAAGGTGTGATCCGACAGTGGCAAGTCTACACGGTGTTGATTTGAAACCCGAAACATGAGTTTACCAGTTCTGGCCGAGTTTGAGCTTGAAGTTCACAGATTAAGCGCTCACAGATTCCACCAGCAGCAATACGATACGTTGAAACAAATAAGAAATGAATGGAAGTGAAACTTGAGCTCATCATTTTATATTATGCTAAGGTTTGATTTGTGGGAAATATAATGTATAATAGCTTCAATTTGTGTGTCGCATATGCATATCAACATAAATATATATATATATATATATATATATATATATATATATATTTATGATATATTCACATATTTAAAGATCATACATCAAGGAAGACGTACATATATACTATCTAAGATGTCCTGCGCTCAGTGCGTGAGTAAAGCTGCTGTAGGACAGCATGAGAGGCTGAATGAGACTCATTCATCCACTCACCATGGAGAAGGAGGCGGCAGCCTGCTCCAGCAGCCCCACCAGCCCCGCCTCGGTGAAGTACTTCCCCGAGCAGATGCCCTCCTCGTCGGGGGAGACCACGTCGTCAGACACCGCCGACTCCTCCAGCACGTTGGACGACATGTTCTGGCGGGAAGCGACAGGAGGGAAAGAAAATGAGCAAGAGAAACATGACAATGTTTGACAAGACAACGGGGAGCTGCCGGAGCCCCCCGCCGCTCCCCCTCCCCCAATCTGATCTATGCTCTGATTGGAGGGGGATGGGGAAGTGGGTGGTAATATTCAAACGTGCCTCCTTCCTACGTAAGAGTCAGCGCCGAAACGGACTGGCTCATCTGGAGACTGTAGGCGGGGTGCTTTCAGAAATGCATATCTCACTCAAAAAAGCATGAACAGACTTATTTCAGTGTGTATTTAAGTGTGTATGCGTGTGGCAGCACCAGAGACCCAAACAACGCCCCAAACCCCAGGAAAGGTGTTGTTTCCATAACATGTCCCCCTTAATAAAAAAACTGATTTTGCTCCTCTGAGAATCTGTGCTGAACACATCATTTCCTGCCGTCTCCCTCCACAGGGCTGGTGAACAGGACAGAGGCACAGAGGGAGCACAGTGGACGTCCCCCCGGGAGAGACGGCCCACCTGGAAGCTGACGCAGCCGACGGGGAGGTACTTGCGGTCCTCCAGCATGCTGAGGTACTCGGCCACCAGGGCGGCGCTGTGCACCAGACACTGGGCCGCCTCCGCGTGGTTGGTCCGCTCCGTGTGCTTCCCCGCCATGTTCTGCAGCCAGGTCAGACGCAGGTCCGGGGACGTCTGGTAACCCTTGGCGATCCTGGGGAGGACGCGCAAGGCCGTCAGACATCAATCAATACCGCCACACACACACACACACACACACACACACACACACACACACACACACACACACACACACACACACACACACACACACACACACACACACACACACACACACACACACACACACAGTGCAGACTAGAACCTGGTCTGTGATGTGATAGTACCTGTACATCAGGTCTGTGATGTGATAGTACCTGTACATCAGGTCTGTGATGTGATAGTACCTGTACATCAGGTCTGTGATGTGATAGTACCTGTACATCAGGTCTGTGATGTGATAGTACCTGTACATCAGGTCTGTGATGTGATAGTACCTGTACATCAGGTCTGTGATGTGATAGTACCTGTACATCAGGTCTGTGATGTGATAGTACCTGTACATCAGGTCTGTGATGTGATAGTACCTGTACATCAGGTCTGTGATGTGATAGTACCTGTACATCAGGTCTGTGATGTGATAGTACCTGTACATCAGGTCTGTGATGTGATAGTACCTGTACATCAGGTCTGTGATGTGATAGTACCTGTACATCAGGTCTATGAGCATCTCCGGGTCTTCCTGGTGCTCTTTCATCTTCACGGTGTCAGACAGGATCATGTGCAGGTTGAACACGAGGTCCTGTACCTGAGGGGACCAAACACACACACGTCAGATACGTGCGCACACACATGCGCACACACATACATATAAATATAAATACCTCACTGTGAACCAAAGATTGTATAGGCTTAACTCACTTTAACTGCACTTTAACTCAGTTTTAGTTGTATTCATATTATGTGTATTTATGTTAGTTTTAAGCCTATAGAATAGGTTTTAATAATAATATGTTTAATGTATAATGTATATAGTGTTTATATTTTATATTTTTGTTTCCCAGTCCTCTTTTTAAGCACCAGGGGGAGCTCTCCCAAATTTTGCCGTACTTGTACATTGACTATACACCATGGGCAAGTTAATGCATTAATTACGAGTTAATGCAATCTTATTTTAACACGATTAATACAATTTGACGCATTAACGGACATTCTTTTTTTTTTTTTACACGGTTTTTCCCTTGGAATGTCAACATTCATCAGAAATAATTTTTGTTTTTAGTTCCACTTACTTTACATTCAATTACACCTGCAGTAAGTAACAGCCTGATTACAATTCCCAAATCTGTGGTGCTACTTATTTGAATTGAACTACACTTGTAGTAACTGTTGGTTTACAATTGTACTAATTAACTGCCTGTTTACGATTCACTAATCTGTGGTGTTCCCTAAGTTTCATATTAACCCCACACTGAGGGAGTCAATAAAACTCCCCCAAGATCACTTGGTCTGGTTTTTGCTTATTAAGTACATTTGGTATGAATGATAATTTGTCATTCCATTTGATAATCTCATTTAACTTAAATTGGAGTGGATTTAAAATATCATTTTAAAAGTGTGATTAATTGCGAGTTAACCCACCAATGCTATGCGATTAAAACTTTTAATCGTTGCCCAGCCCTAATACAAATATATATACACATATAAACATAGATACTGTACATATATACACAATGAGAAGTTCAAGGGGATGATTGAAATCGCATTGGATGAGGATTGCTTGTGTTTTGAATATTTTCTTTAATAATGTATTTCTTTACTTGATGTATTGGGGTTGTCGGGGGTACCTGGTCGGGGAAGGTGGTCTCGCGCAGCTCCAGGTCCTCCTCGCCGTAGGTCAGGATGGTCTTCAGGGAGCGCCGCAGGAACTCCTCGTTGAAGTTCTGGGAGGTTCCCACAAGCGACGACAGAGACATGGTCACCTGCATCTTCACCCTGGCAAAGTTCTGGAGGAGGAGGAGGAGGAGGAGGAGGAGGAGGAGGAGGAGGAGGAGGAGGAGGAGGAGGAAACAGGCCTTGAAGTAAGGGGAAACAGGACCCTCTAATGGGAGAAGAGGACTCTCACCAGACCAGAACAACCCTTGCATGATGTAAAAATAATGAGGAGGATTGCATTATGAGAAAAATATATTTTGAATAGCATTTTTAACTATTTTACATTTAAAAAATCTTACCAAACAGGCAAGTGATATTCAAAGACCAAAGACAGGAACGCAGATGAGTTTGTGTCGGTTTTTAGTTCATTCAATGACAACAGTAGCCTGAAAATCCAGACCCACATCTAGAAAGCTGTAGGGTCTGGCAACGAGTGATGAAAACGGCCCAACTCGAGGGGCGGCACCAAGCATGCATTTGAAAATATCACTGCACGCAATTGGATAACACTACGACCAATCAGAAGAATACAAGGGGTGACGTATCCAGACCAGCGGAGCTAACCAATAGATAAGACTCTAGCCGTATCCGGTCGGTAAAACAGCAACGCTTTTGGCCCGCCTTACTCAGAGAGCAAATTCTAATTGTGCTCTCGCGAGAACTCTGGATTTCCAGAGCATGACAACAGTGTGCTTATGTGTCTGATGCCAAATCTCGCCAATACTATATTTCATCTAGGACCGGGGAAGAATTACATTTGATCGTCATGAAATGAAGATATCGACTTATTATAGAGAAGACATGACTTAAAATGATCAAACAGGACGTTTGAAACATGGGAGAGAGACAAAGTGAACGTGCGTACGTTGCCGATCTCAAAGTTCTGCCTCATGAGGAGGTAGAGCGAGGCGCTGGCGTGGGCGCGGATGCTGCTGATGCTGCTGCCACAGCTCCTGAGCAGCCGCAGGCACAGGTCTGCACACTGCTCCGTCTCCTCCTCGAACAGCAGCTCTGGGAACTGCACACACACACATTACACACACATTACACACACACACACACACACATTACACACACACACACACACACACACACACACACACACACACACACACACACACACACACACACACACACACACACACACACACACACACACACACACACACACACACACACACCCTCCGACTGCAGCTTTGGGAACTGCACACACACACACACACACACACACACACACACACACACGCCCTCCGACTGCAGCTTTGGGAACTACACACACACATTAGAAAATACACACACACACACACACTTGAATATATACACACCCCGATATTCACACACACCAAACATATCCACAGACCCCCACACACAGTTGTACAGGTGATGGTTAGGAGGCTGAGGAGTCTGCCCAGACCTTTGACACCAGGGCCCTCTGTGTAGCGAAGCAGTGCTGCAGGTAGAGGGCGCTCTGGTTGCAGGCCATGCTGTGGAGCAACACCTTCAGCACCCCACCCAGGATGCTCTCCTTGGTCTCTGTCACAGAGGCCGTCTGCGCACACACACACACACACACACACACACACACACACACACACACACACACACACACACACACACACACACACACACACACACACACACACACACACACACACACACACACACACACACACACACACACAATATTACCAGCACAGGAAAGGAATTTTCTCGTTTGAGATTGACATAAAAACATAACAGACAGACAGTTGTTTGTGTTCAACGCATCAATATGCACACATACCTGCACGACGATCTCCAGAGTATCCAGAATTGTAAGATTGGCCTCCGTTGCTAGGTTACCGTCAATCAGTGCTTCGTGTTCCAACTCTGCTCTTGTCCTGGGAAACGGGGGCGGGGTCAAGGAAGTAGCTGTCAGACGTTACTCATCTTCACCTTGAGGAGAAGCCCTGAATCTCACACACGCCCTGGGCCACACCACTCCAGCCATATGCAGAGAGGGCCCAGGCTCTTCAGGGCTCAGGTTAGGTTTCAGTATCAAAAAAGGTTTGTTTGTTAAACTCTCGATGAGGCTATAGATTAGGTTTTCATTATTTATGAATATGCAATCAGACAAAAGCTTTTGCACTCGTTTATGCAGAGCCCCCCCCCAACAAACATGTTGTGAGTCGTGTGTCTCTTGGTGTACACACCTGGCTTCTTGGGAAACTCTGCTGTTACGCAGCAAGACACTGTCTCTCAACCTGCAACGTCCTCAATAGGTTTAACAACACAACAACCCCTGGGCCACCACTTCCCCGTGACGGTGGGTTAGGGAGCAGCAGCAGAAGAGGATTCAGGAGACTAACTTCCTGGGAGGAACAGCAGAAGCCCCTGCATTGGTGTGTTTTGACGTTGTATTTAAGCGTTTTCTTTTGAAAGAAGTAAGGTTCTCCACATTGCAAACCATTTCTACAGGCAACACACACTGCATTTTAGACACAGACAGCCCTAAAATGTCATTTTCCATCATAACCAACGACTGGAAAGTTTAGTTGAGTAGTAGGCAGTTAATGTTATGACAGTTGAGAGAAACACATAGTAGTTCACTTAGTAGTGAAGTTCTGTCTATGGGTCACGACGACTCAACGTTAGCCTTCACATTACTGAAGCAGCACACCAGACCCAGGCTGAAGAGACACGCCCCCAAAACAAGAACAAACCAATCAAACGCAATGCTACCCCAACCTCAAATCCCAAAACACCAGTAACAGGGGCAGGGCCAGGGAGGGACAACCAGGGATGGGGAAAACGATCTGGATATACATTCATGTACATGAGGAGTTAGAAAGGAATCCGAAAGAGGGATGAAATGAATATGATCATAAAAGTCAAACCACTTTCCGAGAGGGCTGAGGTTTAGGACATAGAAGTCAGTATTAAAAAAAAGTATATAAAAGTAAGGCCCTAGCGAAATAAGACAAAAATAGTGGAAATAGTGGGCTGTGCAATAAATTTAAGGCTAATGCGTTGAATTGATTTCGTCCCCCTTTTCGATCTCCTGAAGTCCCACATGCCATTGAACGCACCACGTTTCAGCAGGTTTAAAAAAAGCGGAAGGGGAGCAGGGCACACTGTGTTTACCATACAATACCTGATAGATCTGTGGCTCCTACACACACACACACACACACACACACACACACACACACACACACACACACACACACACACACACACACACACACACACACACACACACACACACACACACACACACACACGTCATCAGAACAAGCAATTCCTTGTTGCCTTAATAAAATGATAAGCCATCACCACTCCGAAGGGAAAACCGAAAAATAAGAAAGATAAATAAGTTATCTGTAATGCATGGAATGATTGTGTTTGGATGGATGGTTTCTAAACCAAAGCGGGAAACACATATTTTGACGGGAAATAAACTCAATATCACGTGCGACTCCGCATTGTAATGTAAAACACAATTGGAAAAGATAAGGGAGACTTATCTCCGCTCTACAAATAGTGCTTCTTGATTTCCTTTCTGTGAAAAGTTGCACTTGGAGCTCACCCAAGTGAAGTTACTCCACACAGCCCGGCCTCTAAGAGCTTAAGGCACACACTGCTCCTCTAGGGTGACCTAGGCCCTCGTGTTTGAAGGAGAGCTTAAGGCGTACACTCCTCTACTCTAGGGTGACCTAGGCCCGCGTGTTTGAAGGAGAGCTTAAGGCGTACACTCCTCTACTCTAGGGTGACCTAGGCCCTCGTGTTTGAAGGAGAGCTTAAGGCGTACACTCCTCTACTCTAGGGTGACCTAGGCCCTCGTGTTTGAAGGAGAACTCAAGGCTCCAGAAACCTTTTCAAAGAGTGAAGGTTGATCCCTTGTGTCAGCATCGTAAAATAGGTATAAAGCATGTTTCCGGTGAAGTTGCAATTCAGGTTACATCCAAGACCAGGGGGAAAAAAAATGCATGAAACGAACGAATGCATGAACGGTGAATAACTGAGTTGTGTAGGAGCTTGTATCGGGAGACAGATGAGAACCAGTCAGCGTACTTGTCCATCTTCTCGCTGTTCTGTCTCCAGTGGGTCATGTCCTTCCTCCAGCGAAGGTTCTCCTGGCTACCAAACGCACTGCCCGATGGACTCCTCTCTGTCACACACACACACACACACAGACCATTGACGGTTTACCATAGACACACACAAAACCCCTAAAGCTCTACCAAGACACTGAGGACGGACTGAATGTCTGAGCATTCCTGTTTAGGCGTGGGAGGAGCGAATTGTACATTGGGTTCTTTTGAATGATCAACATCCCATGTTACTTCAGCTACAGGACATTGTGTGCATTTCCTCCCCATACTATCGCCACTAATCCGCCCACACGCCCACGGCCCCCGGCTGCTCACCCAGCTGCCCGCGGCTGCGTCGCACCATCTCCTGCCGGGCCCCGATGCTGCCCAGTATGGCCTCCTCCAGCTTGGCCTTCATGTCCTTGGACTTCTTAAAGGTCAGGCTGTTCATGCGCTCAAAGGCCTTCTTGCCCTGCATGGTGAACACAACATGGGCCTTGGTTCCAACACACAGCGATGGGTGGAGGGAGTAGGATGCAGGGGCGGGGGGGGGGGGGGGGGGGGGGGGGGGGGGGGGGGGGGGGGGGGTGAGGGGGGGCAGACAAACAGACAAACAGACAAACAGACAGACAGACAGACAGACCGACAGATGGACGGACAGACAGTAGGGCGTGCAGAGGGAAAAAAACACGGCAAAGGATTATTTGGCGGCAGAGCTCTCGAGCGAAGCAGGTGAGTAGGAGGATACGCAGAGAGAACCAGCATAGCATAGCGCTAACAAAACTCCTTTCTAGATTAAATGTATAAAAAGGAGACGGCGTGGAAGTTACAGTGCAGCAAAACCGATCACAGCAATCCCAAGCAAACTGATCAGATCAAGCACCCACAGAACCCCGTCTCAGAGCCACGGCGAGGCCACCTGTCCCCTCCTACCTTGTACTCGAAGCAGGACACGCAGAGGTAGAGCAGGTCCAGCAGGCGGTTGAGCTGGGACACCGACAGGTCTGTGAACCACTTCTGCAGCACCATCTCGTCTGCGTTCTTCAGCACCCACAGCAGGCAGATGAGCAGGCTGCGGCTGGACTCGGCGGAGAAGGTGCCGTGCTGACGGCCCGTCTGGGGAGGAGGAGGAGGAGGAGGAGGAGGAGGAGGAGGAGGAGGAGGAGGTCAGAGGGTCAGCGCACCTCTCTCTGCTCTGGTCCAATGTGCTGAGGCTTCATTTAACACAATAAAGATTTACTAGCCTCAATTCTTTTTTAATTAAATCAACGATCATTCAAGTTAATTCAATTTAAATATGCTTTGGTCCATTGTTCTATTCATTTCCTCTACGGACCAAAAAACGTGGTTACTCCGTCTACTACCTGCGTGTTTAGCAGGAAGCTGCTGGGCCGGGACATCGGCGGGGCGGCGGACGTGCCGGCTATCGCCATGGCTACCGTCTGGCTGATCAAGGCGTCGCCGTCGGCCTCCTCGCCAGAGGCTCCTGCGGCGCCCCCCTGTGGGCAGCCTGGGCGACCCCACTGGACATGAGCCTCTGCTCAGAGGAACAGACAGACATGAACACACAGCAGGGCTCCGATGACCTCCTGACCCTGATGGTAACGCTGACTGGTTTTGATTGTGGGTGGCTCTATTGCCCTATTCTTCTACAAACCACAAACCAAAATCATTCCTCCTTATTTGTACACCCCGGTGACAATGATACAGTAAGAGCACTCCGTTATACACTATGTGCAACTATTCTAACAGGATGTTACAGCACTTGATTTTTTTTTTTTGCACAGTGTACTGTAGCATGGTGGTTCTACATGTGTATTTATGTTCTTATCTATTCATTACTCCATGTTTTTATGTGTCTTTTTGTAAATGGTCCTCATTTATAAAGCGCTTTACAGTGTTGACTGACATTCACCCATTCATGCACACATTCACACACTGACGGCGGAATCAACCACGCAGGGCGACAGCCCTGCGTGGTCAGGAGCAGTCAGGAGCAGTCAGGAGCAGTCAGGAGCAGTCAGGGTGAGGGCGTCTCGCTCAGGGACACCACGACGCTCCGCTAGGAGGAGCCGGGGATCCAACCAGCAACCTTGCGGTTACCAGCCGACCCGCACCACCTCCTGAGCTAATGTAACGCTACTGTGAGCTGTGAGCTGCTGTGACCTACTGTATGTGTTGGCTACGTTTTGTAAACCAAATTTTTGGGGACATTAAAGACTTTTCAATTTAGTTCCCAAAGTCACCCGGAGCGCTCCGGCGCTCCGGGTGACTTTGGGAACTAAATTGAAAAGTCTTTAAAATGAATGTCAGAGCGCCGTAAACCCCGCACCTGTGAAGTCGTGGAGCTGCGGCAGCGCCTCCATGACGATGCCGATGAGCGGCAGGTAGAGCATGGCCACCCGGGCCTTGACCTCCGGGTCGGCGTAGCGCGGGTCCGAGTCGTGGCTGGACAGGAGGTTGTGCACCACGTTCACCACCTTCTTGTGCAGTCCGAACATGCTGGGGAGGAGGAGGAGGGGGGGGGGAGAAAGGGGAGAGAATGAAGGACGACCAGGACGGCAAAAGCGTTGGGCAGCTTGACTCGTGAAGATAAAATGAGCCGGAACAAAAGACAAAGGCGTGGATCCGTTGTGGACCACGTGTACAAGGTGTTGACAGCTTCAGTGTCCTCAGCTTGTTATCTCGACCGTGCAGGTGCTAGCCATCGCTCAACGCAATTGTCTTGCTTGTCAGAGTGACAGCCGTCTGAACCCCGCCCTTTGCTGTAGCCCTGGAGGTAGTGTGGCCCTCCTCCATGGTCTGCCTCAGGGGGCTACTCACGCCTCGTTGTCGGGCTCCAGGATCACAGACAGCTCAGACAGCACCAGCCCAGCCATGAAGTGCTGCTCCCGGAACGGGATGGACAGCTCAAACATGTTGGCTATCTTCTGGTCCTGGACGTGCGTTGAGAAACCAGAGCTCTGGAAGGTAAAAAAAGAAATAAGAATAAGAACAAATAAGTCAAGAAACAACTAAAACAACGGTTGTCTCGCAGCTTCGCTGCCTGAGCCCCAATAAGAACACTTGGGGGTGGCTTTTGGTGTTTGGGTGGACGAGTGTCAACGGTTAAAGTATTTAAAAATATTGGATTTGGAAAGGAAATCTGTGAAGACGCCAATAATACAAACAAAACACGATGTAAGAGAAGAGACGTTTTAAGGTGCTTGCACATTGACCTTACAAACACCAGCACACGCCACCGTGCGGGTGGGCGTGGTTGCAGATGTTGACGTGGCGCTGGCCCACTCAACACCGTGCGGTGCAGCTGTTCGTCGGGCCGGTGTGCGTACAGCTTTAAGACACGTTGCTACGTGAACCGCGATTGACGGTTGAAAAGCGAGTCAAGGGGCTGTTGAGGCCTCCCTTGATGAACGTCCATCTTTGCACCATCACCTGCGAGGTGGCGGAGGAGACGGAGGGGGAGGGGGACGCGGGCGGGGTGAGCAGGCTGCAGGGCAGGTTCAGGGTGACGTAGTGCTCATGGCTGCACACGATCCTCAGGAAGTCCAGCCGCAGCGACTGCAGGGTGGGGTTCTGCTGGGCGTACAGCTTGGTGGACACCTGAGATAAGAGAAGATGGACTTCATTCATCCTAAGTACAGAACAGTGAATAATACTCAATTAAAACAACAATAACATAGCTACAAGCTACAAAATAGAAAAATATTATAAGACCAACATTGAGAGCTGGAAAACCTATTGCCTTCGATTCATAAGACATATTGCATGGATCGATATCATGGTCAATCTTTTATAGTCACAAAGCGAACCCCCGCAGCACTCACCTGTTTCCAGTAGGTCTTGATGAGGCTGAAGACGAAGCCGCGGTCCATGACGGACAGCAGGTCGTTGAGGAAGAAGCCCAGGCTGGTGTTGAGCCTTTCCACCAGCTCCAGGTCCTGGTGGCAGGGCACACGGTCAACTGCATTATTTCGGGTTGTGATGTGTTGATATGAAACTTGACTCCACCCACACCCACACACAAGGTGGTCTCCAATAGGCCGAATGCCGTCCGTTATCAGATTTTTGAGAGAGAGAGTGAGTGTGAGACCATCCCAATCCCGAAAGTTAATTCTGTTGCTCTCTGCAGACCGGCCCGGCCTTGATTCCGTAGAAAGCCTTTACCAAAAACGGGAAGAAGGACCAGCCAGCACACAGGTGGGAGGGCCTCAGCAGAACGCTAGGACCAGCCAGCACACAGGTGGGAGGGCCTCAGTAGAACGCTAGGACCAGCCAGCACACAGGTGGGAGGGCCTCAGCAGAACGCACCCAAACAAAAGACAAGTATGAAGTCATCAGTCAGCGTGCGTGAGGGGTCACCTTCTGGTAGCGAGAGACGATGTCGCCGGCGATGGTGCTGACCAGCGCGGTGATGTCGTCCATGAAGCGCTCGGGGAAGCGGTTCTTCCTAGGCGACTCCAGGCGCTGGGCGAAGTACAGGTGGTGGATGATGCTCTTCACCTGGGGGCCACAGAGGCTGCGGTCAGACACGCCCGTCCTGTACGCCCCGCCCCGGGGCTGGAGCGAGGGCACGCCTAGACCAGGTGACCCCAACGGTGCACCGCAGTGGTACAGCAGCGGTCACATGATGCACGGGATTACGGTTTCTGATTGGCTCGGGTGAATGCCCCAGTGGAGTCCAGAACGCTCCACTGGGGCATTATGTTTCAACAACGGGACACCTCTGCCTATTAACAGTTCCTAAATCAATACGCTACAAATTCAACATTAAAACCAATGGTAAAATACTTCTATCAACAATATGTTTCCTTGACAACGGAGAAAAAAAAAAAAAAGCCTAAAAGCGCAGCAAAGAATATTTTCATTTTCAGCTGATTAAGTAGATAAAAAAAGAATAACGCAATAGATGAAAGTAAGTCATAACTTTGTTGGCAACTGTGGTACAAGCGGAACAAAGCGCTCTGAGATGTCAGCATTACTGCGTAATACCAGCCTGCTCATGTCTGGGGGCCAGTACTCACCATGAGCTCAAAGAAGAACCAGGCCTGCTGTAGGGCCCCCTCGCGCACGCTGCCGCTGCTCACCACCCACTGCAGGGCCAGCTCCTCGTGGAACAGCTGGGGCCCCGGAAGGCAGGGGCAGGGGGCGGCGGTGACCCAGGACCCAGCGGAGGACAGGGAGGAAAGAGGGAGGGGTGGTGAGTGCTGGGTAAGGCCAGACGTCCTGCCCCACAACACATCCATGGTCAATCAATCGCTCTGTTGAGGTTATGTAACCATCGATATGTTGAGTGGTGTGTGTTGTTCCTTCAACGATTGACCGGCAGCAAAAAGTACGATAAACACTTACATCTGTTGATACGCAGCATGTTTAGAATCTGAAAATCTGAATAACCATCTTGTACGATTTAATATTAAAGATGAAATTATGTGATTATGTTGAATTATGTGAAAATTATGAAGAAGGAAAAATAGAACCCAAAATCATGTTTGCAGATGTTTGAAACTTTTTTTCAGGCTATAATCTCTTTTTTCAATGTGGCAAAACCTTTTTTACAAGGCGTCGACTTTTCAAACACAGATGTACAGGCCTTTGAAACTATTTTTACAGGTTTGAATTATGACAGGATTCTAATCCCATAGTTATGCTACTGTGACTCCTCACACCAATCAAAGATGTTTGACAAAAACAAGTTGAAAAAGTGTTCACAATAACACCGCAAAGAAACACAACAATCATGAGGACAATTTTCATGGCACTTCGAGATTCTTTAACAAAACCATTAAAATGCACGATTCTCTTCAAGAAATTGCTTCACAACATAATTATATACGTCTTCTGAGATCTGTGATTTAGTTTCAAAGCAATTTATAATCTGCAAAGCAAATTTCCACAGAAGAGAGGAAAAGTGCTTTTTCTTGGTTTCTTTCGAGCTTTCCCAAATGGATGCAGAAGTACATACATATACAGTTTAGTGTGCAGGCTCACATTCAATCAGTGGTTTAAACGTTGACATTATATCACATCAAAAAGAAACATTGCACTGTCAAATTACAAGTCACACATTCAAAGCGAGAGGCAGCAGAGCATTGACCTTTGGCAACAATCACCAAGACGCCACAATCACCAAAGAACACCGCAACATCAGCCCGCACAACGGCAGACCCAGACAAGGCACGGGACAGAGGAAGCAGGGGAAAACAAACCAGACACAGGTCAGACAGGAGGGGGGCCGGGGGCTGGTGGCGGCTCCGTTCCCCTGGTGCAAGGGGGCTCTACCTTTTTGGTGGGCAATCTTCCTGTTAAAGACTGCAAGAAACTGGCGCTCTCCGTGTGCGAAGACATGCGATTGCCAGAGCGCTCCATGGCCTATGGGTGGGATGGATGGTAACAACAAGGTTAGTGGAGGAGCAGCAGGACCGCGGACGGTCTCTGCATACCTGGTGGTGTTTCTGCTGGGGTCACACACACACACACACACACACACACACACACACACACACACACACACACACACACACACACACACACACACACACACACACACACACACACACACACACACACACACACACACACACACACACACACACACACACACACACCTCGTTGCCATTAATCAGACAAACACATAGGACAATGGAAAGGTTGAAGGCATGGTGCTACTATTTACAGTTTGCACCCACAGGGACCATCACCTGTTTACTAATATAGTAGTACCACTTCATGCACCGCTTGTGTGCACAGTTGGACCGTATACTTGAGTTTTCAGTCAATAGGCGCATCAGCAAATGTTGTGTTATTTTTTTATTGTGGGATTAAATGTTTTTATTATACTTAAAAAATAGATTTGAAGGGTTAATTTAAGATAAAAAAAGAGTTTCTTAAATTAACACTTAAAATATATATATAGAAAAACAAATCCACATAAATTGTTACTGCTCCTCCCATTCTGGTGCTTCTACATTTTCACTGGTGCTCTAACGTTTAGTTCATTTGAGTCCTGACCGAATTTTTATAACACGCGTATGACGACCATATATAGTAAACAGCAAGCATTGACAGCTCCCCTTTAAGGCATCGTCAGTGCGACCCAAAAGTTGAACTGATTCCAGTGAAAGGCAAGGCCTCCTTTTACTCAATGTGACAAGAGGCAGGTGGTGTCCTTTTACCAAAGCACCGCCTTCCTTTACACAACAACACAACCGCAAATGTCAACCACAGCAGTGGGTCTCGCTGGCAAACTCATGCTCGGAGCTACACCGTACGCTGAACCCCTGTGTTGACATGGCTTTTGTTTGCTTATATGTTAGATAAGACATTCCTAGATAGGTGTTATACACACGATGCAACTCACAGACAAGACAAGTGAAGTACGCAAACGGCACAAACACATGCACACAAGAGCCAACGCACACATACACACACACACGCACACACCTCCGGCCAGTGTGAACTCCATGCCATATGATGCTAGGAGGAGATCATGCAGGGTTACAAGGTAGCTGTGACGCTGGTTAACAGTAAAAGGAAGACGGGAAAGGGATCTGCTGAAATGACCTAAGACTATGGCCGCTGAAGGACATTAAAGCACCATCTCCACTACCTCATGTGTTACAGTATGGCAGGAAGAACCAGAACGACAGTATGCTGTTATGGAACACTTTCATCCATGACTAGGACATTTGCAGTGATGAAGGGATGATGTAAACTATGATGAATGGATGTGGACTACATGATATTGGGTGGGAAGGGGGGGGGGGGGGGCGAGTGTGGGAGGTGACCACACCACAGGTGAGCAGATGATAAGTCATGGAGGCGGCTGTGACGCCCATGGGGCCTGAGGGATCATGTGAGGGCTCATGGAGGGATCATGGGAGCGCTATGCTCTTGGGTGTAGACGCGGTGGCATTGTCACATTTTGGTTCTCATGGTTTGGCCTGTGGTTGTCTTGAGCAGGACCATCCTGATACCGTGGGTTCACACTCTGTGAGGATCAATGTGCACTGAGCAGAAAGCTGTTTTAGTTCATGTCTAAACAAGCAGTGCCATCGTCTCATTAGGAAAACAATGGCGGTGCCCAACTGTAGCAATCTATGGAGCAAACAGTTTGTATCCGAAATGGAAAGAATAATGATGTTAAAAGATTGACAGAAATGTGCACAGAAGGATTTTTGGATTATAATTAGTTTTTCTTCCAACTGTAGCCAACCAGGGCGAAGAGAGCGTAGATGTTACCCTGACAGGCTGGAGTTTTTGCACAACATTGCGCATATTTGGAATTAAATTGCTGCCTAGCCAAGGACAGAATGTGGGTCGCTGAGTGTTTACAGAGAGAGCGTGACGACATGACCGCGAGTCACCAAAATGTGAAAATGTCCCGGTATCCTTCCCCTAAATGAGACTGCCGTGAGTTTTGTGTGCGTAGCTAAGCAACTAAAGTATAGGGAGGACAGGTGGGGGCATTTAGTGGAACAACCTGTATGGTTTCTGGAGCGGACCCAGGGCCGGTTCCCCAGGGAGCCCCCTTACAGCCCATGGTGTTCACCCAAGAGTTGGAGCGGTCTAGGCCCTAGCGTGGGCAGGGCGCCAGGGGGTCAAAGGTCACAGGCAGAGAGGCAAGGGAACCAAACGAGCAGAACAGAGGAGAGGGGGGGGACAACAACCACAGGTAAGAAAGGTAAATCATAAGACATTCACAGTGTTCAGGGCAGACAGTACAGGGCTCCATTAGAAACATCAAACGATGGTGGATTCAGAGGATCTGGCCATCATCACAAGAGAGGTAGGGTAGGGTAGGGTACGGGTACGGGTGGGGGGGGGCATCGCCCTGGTTCCCCCTCTTATGTGGTGAATCACAGCCTCGCAGAAAGGGTAGAAGAGGGCATGTTTCAGTGCAGTAGAGGCAGAGGGGACAGCCATGGCACTAGTTAGATGGTTAGATGTTAGAAGTTAGGGAGGACCCTTATCACACCACGCATCAGTTAGTAGTTATTCAGTAGTTAGTAGGTCAAATACATGATACACAGAAGTGCTTCTGGGAGGAAAAATATTAAAATAAAATATATGACAGAATGCAAAAATCAGCATTTTGAAGAAATATTCGCCTATGCATAGCCTGGGCAGATTGTTTATCGAACAGGCATAAAACTGTCTTTATTATGTAATGCACAAGCTGACTGTAACACCACCAAATAAAGTTCTGACTAGCATACTCTCCCCTCCTTGGCTGTGTGTGTGTGTGTGTGTGTGTGTGTGTGTGTGTGTGTGTGTGTGTGTGTGTGTGTGTGTGTGTGTGTGTGTGTGTGTGTGTGTGTGTGTGTGTGTGTGTGTGTGTGTGTGTGTGTGTGTGTGTGAGGTTGCTGTAACAGCGGTTAGGAAGATAATCTGTCCTGGCTGATGTTTGTCGTTGTGAAGTACAGGGCTTGCACGTCCTCACTATGTACATCCACCCCTGACTTTGCCCGGGCTGGACTTCAGACTTGGCACCATGGCCTTTGTGATGCATGCATCCGATAAATGCCTGGAAGGATGTTTGCAATGCACACATAGCTAGGATCCACTAATTCAGCCCAATCAGATCCAGGAATATATTAACGCCAGCATTTTAATGCGTTGGCCTGAAAGCACCCCGAGAAATGCACTCAGGTAGCCTGTGGTTGGCCGGGGTCCAGAATCAACACAGAGCGGGCTTCCTATTGGAACAACGTCCAATAGGAATCCCCCGTCGGATGACCACCATCAGCTGATTGGCCCATCGGTCGAACGGGAGAACATTCATCTATCTCATTTTAACAGTCCATTAATCGTTTTACATTTATCAAGTACAAATAACAAACATTTGCTGCTTTGTGGTGCAGTTCAATTCAAGTATTTGCTTCATGGATCATTATAAATAAATCATTTTCTTGGCTTGACATTTTTGGGACAACCTTTGGACAGCATTTGCTATCATTTCAGACATTTTATCAACTAAATGATGAATCAAACAAAAATAATTGTTCAGATGACTCAACTATGAAAACAATGGTTGACTGCAGCCCTGCGCCCTGCGTGTTGAGTACAAGACCTACCACTCCCTAAAGCAACACCAGCGAGGGCTGAGCGCACGCACCCGGCCGCCGGCCCACCCGGGTAAAGAACGCCCACCTTGCTGCCGATGATGGAGCGGACCTCGTCGTCGGGGGAGGTGGGCGTGCCCGAGATGTCCGGGTTGCTGTTGCTGAGGCTGCGGGAGCGGTTGAGGTTGAGGCTGGCCGGGCGGACCGCCGAGCGGGCCATGGTGGCGTAGTGGACCGAGCCCCCGAGCGCCCCCGGCCCTGAGCGCCGACCAAGAGGAGGCGACAGGGCGCGTGGTGACCAGGACGCAGCAGGACAGATCGTTTCAGTTCTCTAAACATTTCACAGCCAACACAATCAACGCTATTGTGAAATATATATATATGGGCTTTGAGGGGCTTAATGTGCCTTTATGACCAGGGCCGTGAAGAGAGACCATAGCAGGTTGGACTCGAACCTGGGTGGCTACAAGGCGTATTGCCTGCGTGGTTAGCGCACTAGCGGACTGTGCTACCTTGCCGCCCATGTCAACCTGATTTCGCTGATCTAACATCATAGCGTTAGTGAGACGCAGACGGATGAGAGTCTACTTTTTATCTCAAACATGATTTAACCATTGATGGATTTCCCTAGCAATAACCTCGCAAGTACATTTGGAAATACTATAACAACATAATACTCACTTTACCTGAGGAGCAATGATTTAGAAATGCAGCAGGATAAAGATCAATAAAGGGGGAGGTGTATAAGGTACCTGTTGCGTCGGTGCTTGTGTCTGTGTTGGCTATGCGGAAAACAAGTGGAGGAGGGTGGGGAAATAAAGAAAGAAGGAAAAACAGAACGACAAACGGAAAAAAGAACACGAGAAGTAAATAAATATGAGGAAAGAAACATGAGCGCTGTGGGGCGAGCCTGGGGGTCGTTTCCCAAAAGCATAGGAAAGTGTTTCCCAAAACCATTTCACCTACATAGGAAGCTCTGAAGTTATTAAACTCCATAGTACTAGGTAAGGTAAGGCTTCCTGACTCCCCACAACATAGTCTGGCCTGAGTCCTTATTACTCCCATAGTGAAAAGCTAAATGATTTAACGGCTCTAGGGCTGTTGTAGGTCCATATTATGCCACATGCTTCCTGGATATTCATGGTCACGTGACCGATTTCAGTCTTCTTTGTCTTTTTTACGGCATTAGCATTCCGAGTTAGTGCAGTACCGCATCCAAATGTTAGGGGGTGGAACATCACTGGACATTTAATGGCTCACAAATATTTTCTTTAACAACCCTGTTTTAGAGAAGTGATTCAGTGATAGCCTAAAATTTAAAATAAAATTAAAAAATAGACTAGGCCTGTATCAAGAAACAAGCATCCACTGCAGCAACAACACAAGATGTGTTGTGGCTGACTAGGCTATCAAAATATTGTAGGAGGCAAATATAGGAATATAGGTACTGTTAAGAGATCGACAGACTTCAAACATCTAAAATATGTCATTAGAACTGAGGAAACAAGACGCATCTGGCAGGGCTTGAGCCAGTGTCATTAAAAATTTGTGTGACGTTTTTTCCAAACAAACAATTATTTCCGAAATTGTTTCTAATGTTGATACAAAGGATAGGTAGGCTAGACACAATCAAGTTGGTGAATATTAACCACAACTATATAACAAGCATGTAGTCTAAATATCAAAGTTTGTGAGGCTTCCACCTGTGAATGATTGAATGCCTCAGAGTAACTCTGAACTCTGCCTTCAGAAAACATCTGTTCACTGTGTATTAGCTGATGATAAACATCTGTTCACTGTGTATTAGCTGATGATAAACATCTGTTCACTGTGTATTAGCTGATGATAAACATCTGTTCACTGTGTATTAGCTGATGATAAACATCTGTTCACTGTGTATTAGCTGATGATAAACATCTGTTCACTGTGTATTAGCTGATGATAAACATCTGTTCACTGTGTATTAGCTGATGATAAACATCTGTTCACTGTGTATTAGCTGATGATAAACATCTGTTCACTGTGTATTAGCTGATGATAAACATCTGTTCACTGTGTATTAGCTGATGATAAACATCTGTTCACTGTGTATTAGCTTATGATAAACATCTGTTCACTGTGTATTAGCTGATGATAAACATCTGTTCACTGTGTATTAGCTGATGATAAACATCTGTTCACTGTGTATTAGCTGATGATAAACATCTGTTCACTGTGTATTAGCTGATGATAAACATCTGTTCACTGTGTATTAGCTGATGATAAACATCTGTTCACTGTGTATTAGCTGATGATAAACATCTGTTCACTGTGTATTAGCTGATGATAAACATCTGTTCACTGTGTATTAGCTGATGATAAACATCTGTTCACTGTGTATTAGCTGATGATAAACATCTGTTCACTGTGTATTAGCTGATGATAAACATCTGTTCACTGTGTATTAGCTGATGATAAACATCTGTTCACTGTGTATTAGCTGATGATAAACATCTGTTCACTGTGTATTAGCTGATGATAAACATCTGTTCACTGTGTATTAGCTGATGATAAACATCTGTTCACTGTGTATTAGCTGATGATAAACATCTGTTCACTGTGTATTAGCTGATGATAAACATCTGTTCACTGTGTATTAGCTGATGATAAACATCTGTTCACTGTGTATTAGCTGATGATAAACATCTGTTCACTGTGTATTAGCTGATGATAAACATCTGTTCACTATGGACGGAGGTCAGCTACGTATTGCTATGTTAGCTGGAGACTTTTGGGAAACACTGGTACTTGGGCTGCTGCATCGTACAACTGGGCTCAGTAATAAGTCGTCAAAATGCTAACTTCCTGACTGTTTTGGGAAACGCACCCCAGAGCCGCGGGGAGCGACAAGTGAGTGGAGAGAAACCAAATCAAAAGACATCAGAAGGGAAATAAACGGGATGTGAGCAGGGGGAGGGTGTGGTCGGGGGTGGGCAGTTGGGACGGGGGCTAGCCTACCCGGGGAGGGTGAGTTGGGGTCTGTGTGTGGCAGGCGGAAGACGTAGGTGATGTAGGAGGACAGGAGGCTGTTGCGGCCGTGCATGTCCTGGCTGCTGTCCAGGTACTTATGGAGCCGGTTGACCACTGACGCCATGACCTCGAAGGAAGCCTGGCCCAGGTTCACTGCACCACAGACAGACAGACAGACAGACAGACAGACAGACAGACAGAGGCCAGATTACGAGAGGAATCACAGACATACAAATATATCTAGGCATATCTAGTGAACATATTTAAGTTAACACCCGGCAACAAATGGAAATAGTATGTTAGTCATTGCCGTGGGGCTGTTAGCGTTTCATTAGCCAGGCCTAGAGGCGTACAATGTCAACACAGCGCTGAGGAGCGGGCGTTTCCTCTGCTCTGTGTAGCGGTTTGCTCACCACACAACCTGGCAGGCGGAAGTTAAGGGGCTCAGGATCCTAGAGTTTTCCCTCAATTACTAATTCAAATAAATAAGTAGCAGTAAGCAGTTTTGTCCTTCTCAATTGGATGGCTTTTACATCACGCCATCGATACTCTCGTTTGTTTTTACATTTTCTTTCGGGAAGAACAATTATTTTATTTCCTGTGGACATTTGAGACGATTTAAAGGGTCGTGGGACTGGACCGTATGGGTCGCTGTGATCATCGCACTTTATTTTTAATGAATTATAGTTTGTCTTTCCTCTGTTGCCCTTGTGTGTAAACTGAATCCCACTCCTCAGTGAATACAATACTAATTATATTACTATAATAATACTAATCACCTATCTGCCCTGCGATCACCGGCGGCCGCACCACCATCAGCACCAGCTTGTCCAGCAGCAGGTGGAGGAATCGAACAACGGGCTCCAGCTGGGAGGAGCTGAGCGCCGCGATGCTGCTCTTAAGCTCCGCCTCCAGGTTGTTCTCCATGATGCGCATGTCCCCGATCCTCACCGGGAACATGTGTTCGTCCAGGGCGTGCACCAACGCAAAGAACTTGTCCAGGTACTGGTCCTGGGGGGCAGACGGAGGGGGTCAGGACGGGGTGAGAGCAGGGACGGGCCAAAACTAAATCTGACTCATATTAGAACAGAGATTATTTTCTATAATACTTATATTAACAGGTTGAGTCAAAAATCGATCTAATAATGGTAGCCTCCTACAGAGGGCACTATAGTGTATTCTCCAGTAGTCATTTGAATCAACTATGTTCTGTTCTGTTCAACCGCATGAATGTAAAAAGAATGGCAGACCTGTAAAAACCTGAACCCTAATGTTAACAAGAACTAACCAGAACAAAATAAAGTTGTGCATCTCCGAAACGTAGAAACGAAAGCAACGCTAATCGCCATGGTTACATCGGGTCAGCAGAAGCGGCCAGATGCAGGAAGTGTACAGGAATCCAGTCCATCTGCTCCACCACATAGACGGTGGGGACCTCAAATATGAAGATAGGCCATTTGGTAGACCCTTTGAAAACGTGGGTAAACACATTTTGAGCAGGGGGGGCACCAGTGGGAATCGAATCGCTAACCCTGGCAATGTTAATTCCAAGCTCTAGCAGTTTAGCTAGACAGGAAAATATAGTGAAAATCGCTTGATACTGACCCTGCAGAAGGGAAGAACGACGAGAAAACCAAACGTGTACACATATGAAAAAATGCAAATGGCAGGGAAATTCATTCTTCTGAAACTACTGCCAGAAAACTGTTGTCCTAGCTTGAACCTCAGTGAAGGGAGATTTGTGTTGCACAACCGATACGCGAAGAGGGGAACTACCTGTGTGTGGATGGCAGACACCGCCACCACCTCCACGTTGAACACACCACGATGGTTGTCCACCCACTTCATCCCCGGCAGTGCAACCTGGCATGGACACAAGATGTAAGAACGGAGATCCACTTGTATGGCTCGAAAGAGAACTCAAATGAAGCCTCGAAAAATGAACGAAAAATTTGTATTTTTGGATGGAAATATTGTGACTGCTGACAGCTATACTTTATTCTTGGGATTTTTGACCCCAGACCAAAACAAACAAGTCGGTTATATTGAGAAGCGTGATGCATATCATACACAGCTTCACCACCACATACAGTTCACCACATATCAAATAGATATCTGCCAGATTAATATCCACTAAACTTTCACGCGTCTTACGTCGGGGGAGAGGACAGAGTAGGACTGCGGGGGCTTCTCCAGAGACACAGGCAGGCAGAAGTGTCCGGTGCGCAGCCTCCCACTCTGCAGCATGGGGATCCACTGGGAGGACGGAACAGTCACAGGAGGAGCACAATTAAACCTCCTGACATTCAAATGCAAACGACAGCAATGGTCAAAATTCAACAAAAAAAGGTAAACTCGTATACAAACTCACATAGGGGGTAAATGAGTAGGCAATATAGCGGCATAGAAAGTATACAACATACAAGTTACAAGTTATGTTGCCATATTCCCAGCCATATTGTAGTTGCCAATAATTGTAATACATATATATTTATCTATTTACCATTATACAGGCTTTTATTTGAAAAGATAATGTTGGGTGTACTGATGTTTATTATTTGATGTATGCTAGTGGCTGCCTACATGTCCACTGATCCATCTATCTAGTGTGAGTAGCACATATTCAGGGAGCCCCATGGGCTAGCTTGGTGTGAGCGGGGGGCTGTGGCCCCTACCGTGTATCCGACGGGGGTCTCCAGCGGTGTGTTCTGCTTCTGCTGACAGCTGACGTGATAGAAGGTGAAGAGGATGTGGTGGTGGTCCGACAGACTCGCCGGCAGCTTGATCTTGATTTCGTCGTGGAAGTCTGGGGACCTGGTGGTTAGGATCAGCATGAATAGGACGGGGAAACTCTGTTCTTTACTAAAGGTTGTTACTTCAAATGGTCCTGCCTTCACAATACACATAAACAGTGTTCTACTGTACATTCTGAGGTGCCATCAGAAAATATGACCATTGTGTTTTCAGCCGTCTACCCCAATGCAAAAATATGTGACACGCCCCCACCCTAAAACACGAGGTTTGGTTGTTAGACTACAAGTACATGTCTACGTCATGATGCACATGCAGACAGCTGCACTGCTTAGCTGACAAGTCCACCAGAGTTTCCTTTTGCCAAACATTTTCAGAGGAGAAAATAAACGTGTTCCTCAATTCAGAGGGTTTATATTGTGCACTGATGCTAATTGAGATGCATTTAATTTAGTGTTTTAGTAAATAAAGTATAAAATATAACTAATGGATACAACCTTTGTACTCAAGCAGAACTTTTTCACTGCAGGCAAAATTTGCATGATCATTTTATCATCATGGCAAGAATACATGAAGTTTCCCCAGCCAGTTGACGACAGACAAGTTAGCAAAAAATATCCAACAATTGCATCCATTTATGGCCCGCTCTATTTATAACATGGGATTTGTAGTCAACAAAGCGGAGCAAATGGCTATTGTTACAGCCTGTCAGAGCTGCATTACATAACCCGTTCTACGGTCCCATAGAGAGACCATCTCAGTCCGCAGGTCAAGGCACACAAACACAGAAGATTCTCTTTCTTCTTCAGTTTCAAACAAGGTCACAAGCAGCTCTTTGAGACTTCAAAAATGAGAGTTTGAACAAGAGCAGAGGAAAGTAAGTTTCCTCAAGGGGACAATATCTTTCAAAGGAACACCACAAGTAACCTTCTTCCCCCCCCATGTCCCATGGAAAAGAGAACAGATTATTGGCTGGACAGAGAACATTTCTAAACAATTTCTAAATTATCAACTCTTAGCGAACAATTCCTCATTTAACTTGATCTGTGTTTTCTCTCTTCTTGAGCTGTATGGATCCAATAGGTATGGCCCGTCATCCTGGACCAGTGACACTTTAACAGAACCTTAACACACGGACAACCACTAGAACCCAGGCCTTTACCTACCGGCAAAAAGATTTAGGTTTAGCCTGGGGAAATGGCCCAAGAGAAATATTGGGCCAATTCAGAGGCAAACGGTTGACCATAACGGACAGGAAACAGGAGCGGTGGACTGGGCGGCCGGAGGAGGAGAACACTTTCTAATGGGACGGGTTGGTCACACCATACTCCTAGAGAACAGGTTGATTAACTTTAACCTTCAAGGTCTGACCCTTGGGTGACGGATGGCAGGCCACTGGGTGTCGTAAAAAAAATAAAAAGCTAATAGAAGTGATAAAATATTACAGAGCCCTGAGTCCCTATATAAAAGATGGAGTCAAGGACATGGCGGGCGGGGTGAACCTGGAGAGATGCGGTGCAGGAAGTACACTAGAGGTAAACGAGCGAGTGAGGAACAGAATTCACTCTTGGGGTTGATCTGGTTAGAAGCTGTTGGCCATCAGTAGCCGTGATATTTTTCTACACACACTACACCAATTTCCCCAGAAATGTAAGCCAGGATCATTTGGAATACTGTCCACAGCAGCATAAACTCATAACACATTGTCAAATAAGACTTGAATAAGAGGATTATTCAATGAGACAGGAATTGTTTCATAGCCCGACCGATCATGGCAATGAAGTTAGGCCAGAGAGAACAGAAAGGACCGCGCTCACACACCTTTCCAAAGCTGCGTCGTCCAAAAGCAAATAGATTGTTATGTAAAGGATTAGTCACAAAGCACATCCTTTAAAACATGAAGAACTTACCTGTTATGGTAGACCACAGAAGTGTAGGCCTCCTTATAGAAATCTGCACAACTGGACTTGCCGAATATCACCTTATGGATGAGAAACATCAAGATGTCAAACAGAGGACAGAAGGCCGGAGGACAGCTTGAAATCATCCCCATAAACAACATGTGAAGCACACTAGCAAGATAGCTGCTACAACCACCACCTCAACAGAAATAAACCAGAAATACAAATCACAGTTGGCGTACCGACAATGCATTACTGGGATCCTCCCCGTTCATGAACTGCACTTTCACAGTGATGTTTCGTGCAGAGCCTTGGCGATTGGCGAAATTCAGGCTCTGCGGATTCACGTACAACAGGTTCCTGAGGGAGAAGCATGAAGAGAAAATTATATGAAAGAAAACGATACCAATTATGTAAAATAAACTGCAAAAATATATAGCCCTGGGTAATCCATATTGAAAAGGCTCAATATGAAAAATCATTTATCCAGTTAGCTTCTGGAATATAACTAACTTTAGTTTTCATCCACTATGGCCTATTCGGCTTTTAAAGAACATTAAATGAAATGCAACCATTATGAATATAAGTGTTATTTTCACACTACACTTTGGCTGTTCTAACTTCCAAGTTGCCCTATGTGAATGATTGAATGCATCGCTAATTAAAGCTCATTTCGTTTGTTTAGTTTAATGTGAACACACAGGGTATCGGAGGGAAAACAATTAAAAAATATATTCACTGAAACAGTATCCTCACTGTGTGAAATTGCAAGAGATAGACGTTTTTGTAGACCCTTCCGATATTGTAAACACAAATGCATGTATTTAGTAGAGTGTGATTACTGTGCTGAATCTGGAACATTTGACTGTATGAATGCAGTCATTATGTAGCCAATGTCTCACTACTAGAAGCAATATCATGGGGTGTAATATAGCTCTCCCTCGGTCATCCAACTCTTTTTGGAGTGAAACTGCTCTGGTTTAGCGTCAGAGGGAATGGTTACATCACAGCCAGTGTGTACATTCAATCCTCTGTCCTCTGATTGGCAGAAGGAAGAGTGACCTGTCAATCATTTGCAGCGAGGCGGATGTGACCTAAATCCTCTGAAAATGAGTTGGGTCAGAGAGAGACAGCACTACTAAAGCTGGCCGTGGACGGTAAAAAGCAGGTCATAAAAAGGTATGCTGGACATCTACCAAGTGAACACAAATCCTTGAGTAAATCCATTTTATAGTAGATTTTAACAAAACCAATTACTAGTAGAGTAGAGAGTAGAAAGTATAATCTCTATACTGTTCATTTGATCCCAATAGAGAGAACGTAAATTCAAGATTGAGTAGGTTATATCCGTCTAATGTCTTTCTGGCGTGTATTTCAAAGTCAATGTTTTCTGTAGTATTAAAGATACACAAGAAATATACATAACAAATAGCATTTTACCCCAAAAAACAACTACATCTTCAAATAACATTTTCTGCCATCTGGTTATGTGGGGGGGGGGGGGGGGGGGGGCAATCACAAACAGGAAGAACCAAGCAGCCCCAGACGACGTGAGAAACCGCAGTGACGCAGTACACTCTTTGGACGGGGGAGGGTGGGCGGGGGTCTCCCACTGGGCCACAGCTGGAACCACAACACACTGAAATTGTGGGATTTTCACTTCCCTGGAAAGTAGAGTAGGTCATCAACCTTTAACCCTTTGTAATCAGGAGCAGCATCCAGAAACAAATGGATCTGCTCTCCCATCTCAGTGTGGAACAATCATTGTTATAGCACTGCTGTATGTATCAAATATCAAATATATATCACTGCATAATCTAAGTAGGTCATGAGCAATTGACAAAGAAATTAAAATATTTCCCACAGCTATTCTGCCTTGCATCTGATTGTTTTTGAAACAATTTTGCAATCAATATTGATTTTGATGGTTCTCAGACCCCATGGAAGTGCCTTCAAATAGCAGCCTCTGCTAAGACTAAATAAAAATGTAGTGTATGACAAAATGTAAACAGGAAGATTTAAAAGCCAAGTCACCCCTTCCGCCCCTTACCGTAAGTTACCACTCAACTCCTTGTGCCTGTTTTGGGAGGTCTAAGTCATTGTTTGACGAGCATACACAGAGATTAAAGGTCCAGTGTACAGAACGTACATTAGTTACGTTACCTTAGTTTGAGCCCTTTATATCTACAAGGGGAGCGGGTCCTCTTCTACAGAGGCTGCCATGTTGCAGCGCCATGGTTCTAGAGGAGCCCAGCGTGGGCAGACCGCTCCACAGAGAACGCCTTTTTAAGAAAATAGTGCCAAGAAGTAGTGCCATGTTTACAGCTTTGCAGAACAATGAGGCAAAACAAACACATGTAGCTATGCTACAGGACAGGTCACCCAGCGGTCATGGTCAGAATCAATCTTACCGGCTCATACGATGAGGCGCGGAGGCACACTAATCTAGTTAATATTCACATGGCTACATGATTGACCCTTCTACAAGGTTTCACCGTTATGAAACCAATATAAAAAGGTCTCAACATTATATTCCCAGAGACTTTGCAGGTAAAGTCAAGACCATCCTTTGCGCTACAAATGGAAGTAAACATGCTCAGTGGTAATTTCACAAACCTAGACCTTATTACTAAGAACTCTGGAAGCATTCCTTACTAGAAGGATATAATTAACATGTAGTCATTTGTCGTGCACTTCAGCAAACAGAACAAAATAAAAAATCCCCTCTGCTTTTTACAACTGCGATCCTCCATTTAATTAGTGTGCGCTAACTGCCATACACTAAATCAGACATTCACATAAAATAATATTCATAAAACATACTGATGACGAGGAGCATTATATAAATATTAGCTAAGTTCAGAGCAAAATGTAATGCCCAAGGGGAAATGCCGATAACAATGTTCATTTTATAGCCTGAGATCCTACAACTTACATTTACAACTTGGGAGAAATCTGCATAGGAGCATGACTCAAATCTGCCTAGGTGGTCTCTAGTGGTATAGGGTTACTTAGGCTTACGTCTGCAACCACGTAAAACAACTGAATGAGTATTTACCATAAAAGTTATTGTATTACATATCCGTGTACACCAACTGCTCTGCAAACCATTCAGCAAATACAAGACATCACTTGTCTGCTGGACTATACATTCACATATAAAATCTCTTTAAAAAAAAAGCAGATTGCTTATGATAGAAGATGAGTACACTTTGTCCACACATCATGTAGCCCTCAAGCCATGACCCTGGTGCAGGATGACATGCATCAAAACCTGCAGCCAAGCTACCTGCCTGTCACACCGGGAAATATAGTCAGTGGCATGGAGAGAGAGAGCGAGAGAGCGAGAGCGACAGAGAGGTAAGTGAGGAGTTGATTAAAAAAATGTGGGGGGTTCTCAGCAGGATTCTAAATCAAACCGGAGCACATCAATTTCCCAAAACATTATCAATCAGGGCAAGGTGGGTGAGAACTATGAAGATATGGGATTGATCAGGCCAGCAGATCCATCAAAACACTCTGATGGCCATTGTTGGCTTTCTGCTGATCAGCCAAAGCTCGACAGCACAGTTTGGAGCGCAGGACAGGGTGTGGTATAGACCGGGTTCAGACCTTTTTTGAGGGGAGGGGGGTTGTGGAGAAGGGGGTTGATTGGCTATTTGCTCACTGCTGTGATTTGTTTGTTCAGGAGAAGGGGGCTCTGGCGGGGGGAATAAACAGCTAAAACATAGCTGGGTTGATGATCAGCTAATCCCCCCTCCCTGCTCTACTGAGGGGGCAGTATATAACACAGGGCTGCCTGCCGCGCTCACATCATTCTAACAGAGAGGCAGTCAGGAGGGGAGAGGGATAGAGGCTTGAGGACAGGACGCCTAAGACTTGTTCAGTAGCAAAGACATCGGAAGCCAGCAAAGAGGAACCGGTTTTGAGTGCCACGATGACAAAGTTACGTCTGTTCTTACTGCTTCCCCTGCTAGTCAGTTCCACTTATTCTCTTCCCAATCAGGACTCCTCAGGAATGGAAGAGTACCCTACCCTGCCCAGCCGCGTATTGACCCAGGCACCCACCACCACCGAGGCAAAGTCTCGCTTTGCCATGCTGGATGATGTCCGTCTGCTGGCCAACGGCCTCCTGCAGCTCGGCCAGAGCCTCAGGGAGTTTGTGCACAAGACCAAGTCTCAGATCAACGACATTTTCGTGAAGCTCAACATCTTCGACCGCTCCTTCTACCAGCTCTCGGTAGTCACCTCTGAGATCAAGGAGGAAGAGGAGGAGCTGAAGAAGACCACCAACTTTCTAAAGACCAACAATGAGGAAATTAAGAACCTGTCGCTGGAGATCAACTCCAAGATAAATGGAATCCTGCAGGAGCGCGGGCAGCTGCAGAGCAAGGTGGGGATTCTGGAGGAACGGCTGCAGGGGCTGTCAAAAAGCGTGGTTCCTCCTGAGCAGCTCAGGGAAATGGCGTCACTCAAGGTAGGAACCATGAGGTGTTGTGGTGGCTATTCTTAAAACTCAGATATACCTGTCTGATGTCACTGGTGGGTTTCAGCAAACCTTCAAAGTGATACCTGCTTGAACGCACTCAACATTTCACTGGCTGTTTCAGGAAGTGATTGACTCTCAGGAGAGAACCATCACCGATCTGCTGGTAGCCGTGCGAGAGCAGCACGACCAGCTTGACTACCAGAAAACCAAGATTAAAAACCTAGAGGAGAAGGTAGGCTGCAGCACTAAGCCTTACAAGACCATATTAGACCTAAGCCATAATCCATGCCCTAAGTACGACAAGAACAAACTACTCTCGACAGCATTTGCCCATTATAATACATTTAGTTCCAACAATCTGATATAAACCTCAACACCCTGGAAATTATTTTTTAACCAATTCTAATCGTCTTATAATATTTGATTTGTACCTACTATCACAGATGAACACGGACATCTTTCAAGACACAATTGAGAAGGATGTGGATACAGACTTAGACAATTCAGATATGTTTGATTATCTGACAGGAAACTCAACCGTCATGGAAACTAAAGGTACAAAAAAAATAAATCGAATGTATTCTTATATGAGCAAAATGTATTTGTTGCAAACATGTCTGGTCATGTCCCAACTTACAATTCAATTGATATGCTCTCTTAAAGATATCCCCACTGACTGCAGTGAACTGTTCAACCAAGGGGAGAAAAACAGTGGAGTCTATACCATAATGCCAAATGGGTCGGAGCCATTCAACGTTTACTGCAAAATGAGTCTAGGTGGGTGAGAAACTCAAGAAATTAATAAAACCCTTGAGATTTCACTTTTGAAATCCCAACCTTTTTTCGGCTAGCACATATGTTATAGGAGATGATCATTTCATTGATTGGTGTTAGTGCTGTGTAGAGTGTGTCAAACGATGTTACTTGCTACATGTAATGAGCATCAACTCTTTTTCTACAGATGGTGGTTCAACAGTCATCCAGCATAGGGTTGATGGCTCTGTGGACTTCGACCAAACATGGGAGAAGTATGAGTTTGGATTTGGAGATTTGGAAAGTAAGTGGATGAAGAAAACATGCAAATAAAATTTGAAAGAGCAAACTAGAAAACTCAAAAGTAGACAAAAAGCCGCTCAAGAATAATTCCCAAACCTAATTATGGCATACTTTCTGTCTCCATACTGCCCTGTTACAAATCCCTTGGGGGGACAGGAAACGCACACAATATAGCAATATCTTTCAAGTACTTCCCGTCAGAAGTACAACAATAGAACGATAAACTAAGCATATCAGCCTTTGTTGACAGAAGGGCTTCCTCTGTTGTCTGAGGTCTCTTCTCCCCTGAGGCTCACTAGACGTGGACACCAACCCAATGAGAGTCACTCCCCATTCCAAAGAGTCAACAGCTCAGGCACTCATAAGTGGCGGTCTCTCTCCCACCAATAACTACCTACTTATTATAGCATTAAGTTGAATGTTAGTCTACAGCATCATCACCAGGGAATAGTGAACATACATTTTCAAATATTCCAATATCCAAATTTCAATTTGTCCAACGTTCTAGAGAAAATACATAAACTGATTGACATCAACAGAAATAGCCCAACAAAGATGCAGAGACGAGAGGCTGATCAGGACCCATTTGTTTTGCAGATGAGTACTGGCTGGGCCTGAGAAAGATCCACAGCTTGGCCATGCAGAGAAACTCCGTCCTGCATGTGGAGCTGGTGGACTCCAGGAACGAGAGGCGCTGGGTGGAATACCAGTTCCTGCTGGGCGGTCCCACCACCAATTACGCTATCTACATCAGACGCCTGGCTGGGGACCTGCCTGACACCATGGCCAATCACACTGGAATGAGCTTCTTCACCAAAGACAGAGAAAACCTCAGGGACGTCGACTGTATTCGCAACTACACAGGTAAGAAGGACGGACCCGCCTTGTTTGATTGCCTGCATTGCCCAACATCACAGATATACCTTAGCTTGCACCTCTAAAGTAATGGTTAATACTGACTGGGGGGATTCATATACCCTAGACAGAATTATCAAGGGAAGTGGATGATGAGGTTTGATGAAACCAAGCTGATTCATGAGTGCGTCTACACTCCTGATGTGGTGGAACATGTTTTCGGCAGGTGGCTGGTGGTTCAGTGCCTGCGGGGACACCAACCTGAACGGGAGGTACGTGTGGCTAAGGGGCAGGGGGCGCCAGTCCAGACGCAGGGGGATCCAGTGGAAGTCTAGCACGGGCGCCTTCAGCTCTCTGAAGACAACCACCCTTTCAATACGACCGGCCCCCTGGACCGACCACTTCAACTGAGACCCCTCAACGCTGCAAACTACAACCCTTCCCCAAGACTCTCTCAGTGGGCTTCCCCTCAGCCGACTGACACCCCTTGCCCCACACCCCACTGTACACGTCCGTCGACGGATCTCATTGACTTTACATGGGACGCTCCCGAAATGCATTGTGGGTCCGTCCGTCAAGTCGGCTCCGTCTCTTGCGTCCAAAAGTTGAGAAAAGTTTAACTTTTCAGGCAGCAACGGATCCGTCACCCAATCAGATCGCGTTATCCAAATATACGCAAGTGCACTGTCCAATGAAATCACCTTTGTTATACAACCCGGGAAAACACATAGATGCGGCAAAAAGCCCCCATCCGTCGACGGACGTGTACAGTGGGCACGAGGCGTAAGAGTCTAGTCCTTACGCCACAATGGGTGAAGTCATGGCGTGCATGCGCAGTCAGAAGGTGACTTAGCCTAGGACTTCATGTTCCATGTTTTTAGCAGGCATACATTCACGTTGCCGCCCTAAATGGACTGCTGTGTGACACCGTTGCTGTGCTGGCCAGCAGATTTTTTTTTAAAAGGAGGCGATCTGGAACAGAGGAGTAAATTGCTGAGCTGTCAGCAGTGACCCAACCACTTTGCGCAGGTCATTGGTCTTTTGACCTGGGCCTGCTGCTGTTGACTCATTGCATTATAGCACTGTCCGCACAAAAAAAGAGAAACCGTGGGAGAGGGGTGCGGGGGAGGGGGGGTGATGCAATTGCAGACAAACAGACTAAAAAGTGCTTCACTGCCCATTTTGGTCATCTGAGATGCATCAAGACAGCTTTGTTTGTTGAACTTATTATATTTTGAGTGTTTGTTGAAGTAGTACTGCATGCTCCAGTAGAATAGAACCACTGATGTCCATAGACTGAATATTATATCAACCAAGAACTGTACAGAAACCAGCATGTCCTGTATAACGCTCATTATCTCATTATTCTGGATTATTTGCACATGTAAGCATGTTTAGAAATATTAGATTTCATGGAGATGCAAATTCCCGTATCCACAGATTGAAGGTTTTTTATACATGATAATATACATTGATATCTTTGAACCATGCAATACACTTTGGAAATGTGTTTGTATTGTATTTAATTTCCATATATTGCCCTATCCTTCTGAGTCATATTGACTTTTTACATTCAACAACCTGTACTATTCATGTTCTGTTGAAGCATATTTATGAAACAAACCGGTAAGCTTAAATAAACAGCATTTCAATATAATGACTGCTTTAGTCAGTCAGTCACTGGTCCATAACTTACAATGAGTTAATTTCCATGTGGCCCAATTGAATAACAACTTCTGAATAAAAATCCAACACAATGCTTACACAAAGGACTGGCACAATGGGGGCAGCACTCTGAAACTAAGATATTCAGGTGGTTGGGGAGAGCTGAAAGAATCATTTCAATGTGATAAGAGTCTAAAGTTGAGCAGCGGCTTAAACAGGTCAGACTAATGCTACCACAATGAAGACCCATTAGATAATACCTTTTCCCCACAAAATGAGTGGGTGGGTGCTTAGTCCAAAGCACTAATGGGAATAACTGCGCTGAAATCATTGAATAATGCTTCTAAAAAGGTTAATGAGATGGACATTGCTTAAAACCATAACACAGATGTGTCCCTTCTGTACACATGACCATAAGTCAGGGTCATAACATTGACATTGACCGAGGGCTTTGAACGCAACCTGCTAATAAATAGTTAACTTCTGTATTTGCCAAGCAGGCCATATTTAGATTTCCATTGGAGTCACTGAATATTGGTCTGTAATGTAACATAGAAAACATCTGCAAATTGCCCAAGTGACCCAAAATGCCCCCGAAACGTAATACAAGGGGTCAAAATAAAGCCCTGGATAAAATTGGCCTGCATGTAGGGTAAGTTAAAGATAAAAACCTATCTTATAGCAAACCCTGTAACAAATCGAATAGTACAAATATTCAAACACCAGTGTTTGCTGTACTGAACCAGAAAGTGGTCGATCAATCAGGCCTGACCTGGGTGAAGGCTATCAGTAGGCAGATATAGCAGCGAAGCAAAGGGGTTATCAACACTCACTCTTACAGACCGGTGCCAACACTAGAAAGGGGTCAGATGCAGTGTGTCATCACCAGCCAGGTCATGCACCCAGGTAACCAAACCATGATGTGTGTGGCCTCACAGTAGACTTGCCGCTGTCTGTTTTGTCTTACCTCTACTAGGGCTGTACAATCATGACAAAATATATAATTCTGATTATTTTATCCAATTCTGTGATCGCAGTTTATTCATCACGATTAAAAGATTATCGCTTCAATTCATATTCTTTGGAGCCAACTGTGTGCATTGAAAAAATAAATAGAGCAAATGCTGACAATTTGAAATTCGTAACAGGGCGTAAAATGTAACAGGGCGTACAAAATCATATTTATTTATGTTTAAATAATTGTACAACTTCATAATAAGTTGTACAATGTACATTGTAATGGCCAAAACCGCTATTTCGGTTCATATCCAACAGATTTTGCAGCCCTTACCTGTACGTGGTGTTGGGTACGTAGACGTCCCTGGCAGGGAACTCCAGGATCTCCCTGGTGGGCCTGACCCGGCTGTCCGGGTAGGGTTTGACCTGCTGGAGGTCGGGGGTCAAGCAGTAGTGGGGGTTCTCTGGCGCTGGAGAGATGTCCAGCTTCAACTGGGCTGTGGTTGAGGGAATCAATCAATTAATCACTCAAATCAAAAAACAAATAGAAAAAGAATGCACAAATTAGTGAATGTATGTATGTATGTATGTATGCATGCATGTCCAACCACGTCATTTTACTCATGCAAAAACTATTTTCCTTATGTGCTAGTATATATTAGCCTGAAAATCCAGAGCCACATCTAGAAAGCTGTAGGGTCTGGCAACGAGTGATGAAAACGGCCCAACTTGAGGGGCGGCACCAAGCATGCATATGAAAATATCACTGCACGCAATTGGATAACACTACGACCAATCAGAAGAATACCAGAAGCTACTAGCAAAGCTAACCAATAGATTAGACTCTCGCTGTATCTGGTCGGTAAAACAGCAACGTTTTTGGCCCCGCCTATATCAGATACACGGATGTGATTGGTTAATGTTCTGGGCCAGGGGAATCGGGGAGTGAGTATATAGCTCGTTCATTTTTGCTAAAATACTTTAGGGCCAGGAAAAGGACAGTGTTCAGCAAAGGTAGAGCAGGTCAAACTGAACTGCTGCCAACGGTCTTTAGCAGGCTGGCCCGCTGTACCTGTGATCGGTCTCAGTCTCCTCAGCACAGAGGAAGGCCTCCTCATGTCCGCCAAGAACTTATAGAGGTCCTCATCACTCAGCCGGTCCCCTTCCTAACACACACACACACACACACACACAATAATACAAATCAATTAGAAAAGACAGCAGGTGACTTTGTTCCACTCTGTCAGACGGGGGCATCCAGCAGCCAGACGGTGGCTCCAATGCGAGGGTCTCTGACTGGGACTTCTGCCCTCACCTGTTTGAAGAAGTTGGTGACGGTGAGCGTGGCGGGTCTGAACCCGGTCAGGCTGCAGCACTCGTCCCCGCTGGTGGTGCGCTCCAGGGAACGCCTTCCCATGATGCTGGAGTTCCGCCGCTCTGACCACGAGCCTTTCCTCTCTGCGCGCACACAATTCAAAATGTTTGAAATGTTATCTTTTTATTTTGTTTCCCACGAGGACAACGATAGCCCGGCGAGGTGTTAACAGCGTCACATGACAAAACGTTTTGGAAAACAAAGAAATACAAATGACGTGTGTGACCTTTTGAGGTCTGACTCTGATCTGAAAGGTTACACACACACACACACCAGGTTGCAAACCCGCGATCAATATGGCTGGACGGTTTGTTTGATTACCCCAGGTATGACCCGTGATTAGATCTAGGAGAGCAGTTTAAAGGTCCCATGACACGCCACCGGATGTGCTGTGATTAGCCGTTACAAGCCGTTTTGAAAATCTGCCACTTATGACATCACAGGTGGGCATGTCCACCTAGATGTGTGACGGATAGATGAGCAACGTTTGCTACAGTCCACTGGGTAGGCTGGTAGACTAGGTTTGTTTGCCATTACCCCAGGTATGACCTGTGATTAATTGATTTGATTGATTTAATTGATTGATACATTTAACCGTTTCATTATTTTCGGTTTCGGACAAGAATTTTCATTTCGGTGCATCCCGAGTACATGATTTTTATTTGGGACAGTTTGCGGGCCGCCACTTACTGACCCCTGCCATATACCATCAGAAACATAGTGGGCTTTATTTATACAGAGGGGAATAACACGGTGGACATGTGTATGACAATATTATCATTCAATCCAACATTGAAGAATGAGGCATTTTAAGTCATGATCCAGCTGTAACTATTTATCCCCTCCATTTAATATAAAGAAATCATAGAGGGACATATTTCCCACTGGCATATCTCCTCATTCTAATGGCCTCAGAATACAACACTAGCTTTAGCTTTTCCATTTCAAATCGATTATACGATTATAGGGTCTCATGGCTCGGAGCCGAGAACCTCTCCATAGACCAGCACCCTCCCTGAAGGGGCCTCAAGGTCTCCCTGACCTGATAGGCTTATCTCCAGCTCCGTGTCTCTCTCCAGGCTGCCGGCGCTGTTGACGATGTTCATCAGGTGGATGGCGGTCCAGGCGAACGGCATGCGGTAGCGGCCCAGGCGCTGGCAGAACTGCTCTGATTGGCCACGAAGCTTTTCCAGCTTCTCCTTGTTCTGCAGCAAAAAAGACCCGAGTTATGATCATACATTCGTCACAAAACCCAAATATTGAAAACCTAAACTCTCACCTAGGTCATCGTGTCATTCACTGAGCCTAGAAATAAGGTATGCCATTTCAATACTAGCCACGCAAATCAGACTTTAAGAATTATTATTCTTAAAGGACAATTCCGGTATTTTGAACATTGAGCCCCCTTTCTGGTTTGTCTACGATGAAATTGAGTGGTTGACACCGACATGTTGACTATTGGTCCTGTCTCTGGTATTTGGCTCATTTAGAATCGCCCAGCCTGCTTCAGAATGGCTGGCTACGGGCATTCACAAACCTGTCCTTAAAACAACCCTAAACATTTGTTTTCAGAAATGTGCAACTCACCGAGTGGTTAGTGGTGTTCGTTGATGTTCCAAATCAAGTATTGTAGCGAAATACAGTTTCTGTTGTGTTTTATTTGGCATTTTGTAAATTCATTGATTTCTGTTGGAAGACTCATTGCTCGTTGACCGGAGACGGAAAGAGGGGCTGGTTGTAGTCTTTTCGCACGGTTCCAGCCCTACTGTTGATGAGGAGAACCGAGCGAAAAGACTACAACCAAACGTAAACAGCCCCATTTCCGGTCCGGTTCCCGTTTCAATGGGTTTTACAAAATGCACAAATAAAACACAACAGAAACTGTATTTCGCTACGATACTTGATTTAGAACATCAACCAACACCACTAACCACTCGGTGAGTTGCACATTTCTGAAAACTAACGTTTAGGGTTGTTTTATGGACAGGTTTGCCCGTAGCCAGCCATTCTGAAGCAGGCAGGGCGATTCTAAATGAGCCAAATACCCGAGACAGGACCAATAGTCAACATGTCAGTGTCAACCACTCTATTTCATCGTAGACAACCCAGAAAGGGGGCTCAAAGTACAAAATACCGGAATTGTCCTTTAATAATAATAATAATAAGTCTGAGTCTTATACACAAAGCCCAATACAGTACATACATTCATAGAAGCATAATTAGAGGATGAAAGAGTAAAATAGAATTTAATTACTGTGCATATACCAGAGAACAGGGTAGGTACCATGTAAATGAGTTAAGTGAGTTTAATGGAACAAACTGCCAATTCAACTAATCCTTTGTTAGCAGTTTAACTTAAAGAACACTACAATAAGTACCCTATTTGAATGTAATATTAATCCCCAAATGGAAAATCGGTAGCCACAAATGCATAGCGAGAGAAAAGTAATAGTAATAAAGGAAAGGAAATACTTAAGTTACTCAAAAAGAAAATAAGTAAATAGAATACAATTAAATATATATATATATATATATATATAAAATACAACAACAACATCATCATTGGCAAGCCTTTGAAAGGTCAGCGTCAAGCAGGTCAATGTTTTAACTAGAATAGTATGATTGTACAATTCCTCGCTTGATATGGGCAGCACCAGCACCAACAAGTCATGGAAAAAGAACATGACATATCTGTCCATTAGTAATGTACAAAAACGCAGAGGCGACAGATTGGTCAAGCGGGGAACGAAGCCAAGGAGTGATCATACCTTGGCTGCGTCGGACTCTTTGAAGACCATGTAGGGCTCGGCACACTCGCCGATGTCTCCCTGCTGCAGCACCTTCTCCAGCTGGGGACACAACACATCTGAGCTGCACACACGTCTCTGCTGGAGCCATCACGTGTGTGTTTGTACTCTGCATATAAAGTCTAGCGCTCCAAAACCTGTTATTACTTATCTACGACTTTACTCAACCACTTGTTTTAAAAGCAGATTTGCAGAAAGTTCTAAGGACGAATCTAACTAATTAGAAATTACTGTTTTAACTTTCAATCCTTTTACTATCATCAACTGTGTTAATAACACATTTTTCTAAAAGTAAGAGAATGCAGTAGATATCATACTATATTGGGATGGGAGAGCTAATGTAGGCCAACACTTTGCACCACCACAAATAAAAAAAAGTTTGAATAAAGAACATAAAAAGGGTGAACAGAAGTCATCGCCTGTGTTTTGCAGAGGGGAGGGGGGTAGAGGAACGGAGGGGTCCTGACCTGAATCACCAGGAAGACGTCCTGCGAGGGGTGGGTGATGGAGAAGACGGCGGAGCGAGCCAGCGTGGAGATGGCCGCCGTCTGGATGTGCGGACGCAGCATGCCCTTGGTCTGCTCCGAGTTCAAGTCAAAGAAGAAGTTCTCCGAGATCTGATGGAGGCAAACGTACACAATATGAAAACATAGACAACGGAGGCATTAATGTTTGAACTTCTACGAAGCATCACTACGATGTGAATGGAATATGATTTGCTTGAGTTCTACTTATGGCCTTGAGCACTATCAAACGTGTCTATGGACGACAGACACGGTGATGACCTGAGAATCTGAATGTCCGATCATGGTAGAAGAATACGTAGCAGTTCATCTGTTTGTGTGTGTGGCGATATGTGCCTGCATGTTTATCCAATTGTGTCATTCCATCAACTTGTAAATTAGTGAGAGAGAGCATTAGAGCGAGAGGGAGAGCGAGAGAGCGAGAGCGAGATGAACGTTAATGGGAGAATGAAGCCAAAGAAGTGATTGGGTTCCAAAACATATCCACAGCTCTAGCATCCCACTCCAAATACAAGTACGGAGGGGCCCCCTTTATTTTTTTTTAGGGCCCATGTTAACAAACGCAGATGTCTAAAAACACTGCATGTGAATGAGTCCTAGCAGTGACCATGCAGCTACATATAAATTCATGTATTTGCGACGACAACACGCAGGTCATGGTCATAAGTGTCCTTGCGCCCTCATCTTTTGAGTTTTAATGTTTATAACAGGGTCACCTTTATGGCTCCCCCCACTAAACTCACAGAAGGGCAGCCAATTTGTCAAGGAAACAGCGTGACCTATGGCATTACTCCACTATACATCTACAGAGAGTGACCCTGACCTCCTGAAGGCCAGCTTACCTTTTTCTTTTCCTTTACGTCGTATAAGGCCAAACTAGCGAAAATGGGCTCAATTTCGATCTCAAACCTTCAAGGGCAAAACAAAAACAGAAGGAAGTGAGGTCAGCAGAACCCAGCGTTTAATGGAGAGGGAAAAAAAAAAAAAAAAAGTGCAGAGCAAAGTGTTTCTTGTAATTGTTGTTATTTTTCTATCCACCACATACTTCAGGGACAGACACTTGACGAGGAGCCTCTGGCCGAAGTGTTCTTTGGGCACGTCTGGAACACAGTGGCGCTCGATTGGCTCCTCCTGCAGGAGCAACACGCAGAGAGACACCGCAGACCGTTACCCCCACGGAAGATATACATAAGAGAATAAACAGCCTGACCCTCCAGCTCGGGGGGGGGGGGGCAGGGCCCGGGCGGCACCTCGTCGAGGGCCGGGTGCAGGGCGAACAGCTCGCGGTGGCGGTTGGCCTTGCGCTGGTCCTCGTTGTTGCGGTCGATCTCCTCGTTGGGCGAGCGGTCCAGGAGGCGCGGCAGCAGGGCGTCGGGCAGGGAGTTCTTCAGGTCGAAGATGCTGCACGCCCAGCTGCCGCGCGGCGTGTCGTCAATGGACATGGAGCGCCGCTTGAGCTCGTCCTGGTCACACACACAGGCATAGGTACAACTAATCAACACAAAGACAACAGAACCAGACAAAGGAAGCTCGTTTCTGGGAGATATAGCTCTTCCACTTTTCACAGATTTTTTAATTGACTCTGCTGGAGCCTCACGGAGAACGTAATTCTTTCCATTACAAATATATCATGGATTACATCCTACCAGTCTTTTAATGATGGGATGTCTGGTCATACTTACCAAGTAAACTAACAACAGATTTAATTGACTGAAACCAGTTCTGTTTATGTCCAAAAAGGCTTTTCAAGGTGTGAACAACACACACACACACACACACACACACACACACACACACACACACACACACACACACACACACACACACACACACACACACACACACACACACACACACACACACACACACACACACACACACACAGGGGTTGCTATTGGTGCAGGCGTCTGACCTGGTCGTCCTGGTAACTGGTGCTGTCTATGATCTCATCAGCTTCAAAGAGCTGCTTGGGAAGGCCCCTCTGCCGCTCCTTCTGCTTGTCCAGGGTGTTGGGGTTGAAGCCTGTGCCCAGCTTGTGGTATCTGGAGCACACGTCACACTATAAAGATGTCTTCATGTTTTGGATCCATGACAGTCATGCTACATCTCATACTTAGCGAGTGCTTTAAGCTTATGGACTGTCATTTTATGTTTTTTATTGATATCATCCAGAAGAGGTCATTTATGTCACCAGCAATTAAATAATTAGGGGGAAAACATAAACAATTAAATCTATGAATCAATAAATGAATTAGAGTAAAATAAAACACAAACATCTATGTAATGAAATGGCCTTTTACTTTCTGTTGACGATGGCCCAGTCCTCCGTGTAGGACCTGACGCAGTCTCTGACATGTGTATCCGTGTCCCTGGTACACACACACACACACACACACACACACACACACACACACACACACACACACACACACACACACACACACACACACACACACACACACACACACACACACACACACACACACACACACACACACACACAAACTAGTCAGCAAGTCTCACAGCAAAGGTTTTCAACAAGCAGCATCGTTCACATTGAGCAGATTTCTCATAGAGCTGGGTAGGCTCTATAGTCAGGATCTACACACCGACAAACCCGTCTGATGATGTACTTGCTCAGAGAATTGTTCTTATTGTATGTATGTGGTTGAATAATCCCGGACTACTTTATATTATATACTATATATTAACAAAGCAAAAATACAGAAGTAACACTTTCATGTCCATTAAAGTGGGTCACCTTAACCAGCGACACGGTACCCGTGCTTACCATTCAGACTAGGTGAAAGTTAGGCTACATTTAGATTTTAAGTAAAATGCCACTCTATTGTTTAACTGAAGCGATGGGAACCGCCCACAGTGTGTCAGCAGATATAAAGGTCAGGTCAAATGGAAGACATTTGCTAGACTACCATCAGTGCTTTCTCTACAGTGCATATCAATTAATATTAAACATGGTAAGTGGATTCCATCAGACACATTGTGCGGGCAATAGTTATCCAGTTTAAGATAATCTAATGCAGCATAGAGAGATTTATGAGGAGATAAATGGTGGTGTAGCTGAAATACAATGGCGTACGATCACATTTGGCAGATAAGGGTGATCAAGTCAATTCATGAACACTAGGTAACAGACTGCATAACATATGAGGATAGTCACCAAAAATGTGGCACAGCAATCAGTCAAAAGGGGACTGAATACCCATGACAAATTAATTTGTCCAGTCAGATCTTGAAGGGTACATAAATAACATTAGAACAGAGTGGCATGAAGACGTGTCCTTTTGTACAGACCCCAAGTACAGAGTGCTCAAGTGACCCATGCTCATGTTCACATTTCGTGCACCAGCGAGCGTTGCACGTGCACGCATGGCCACACACACACACACACACACACACACACACACACACACACACACACACACACACACACACACACACACACACACACACACACACACACACACACACTAACGTTTTATTGACTTAATGAAAAAGCTTGTCCGACATGGATTCCAGCAGATACACTTTATCATTTATCTAAATCCAACACATGAATGCACAGACACGTCCGTGCTCGTCCTCTGCGACTAACTGCCGTGGGGGCCTTCCACGACCCCCCCCCCCGCCCCCCGCCCTCTCTTACCCTTCCTCTGGGAGAGCGGGCGCCACGGTGCGACAGTCCCGCGGCACGTAGGTGACCTCAATGTCGTCCGGAGGGAACTCGATCAGGTCCCGGAGCGGCCCGGACTCCATGAGCGGGGGGTGGGTGGAGAGGTACTCCTCAAAGTCCACGGGCTCCACCGCCTCAGTGAGGGGAACCTGGGGGGGCGCGGCGGCAGCGCTCATCAATAAGGGCTGACGGACGCAGCTCGGAAACACTCGCTGCTTAGGTTTACAAAGTGAAAATGTTTGGGGGGCTTTCCCCTCTGTTTGATGAAGGCTTAGCATGGCTGGGTTGTTTGTAATAAAGAGTTATCAAATTTATTGCTAACAATTCATATGTAGACTTAATTAATAATCAATGAACAATCAATGAATTCATTTTAATAAACATAAAATAATTGATAGTTACAGCCCTGGTCATATACTGTGTTCACACCTTTAGTTGAAATCTCTTATTAGTATCATAGATTATGACAGAATACAAACAGATTTCACAGCAGAGCCCCGGAGGGTGGTGCAGTTCAACTGACAAAGCACCATCTGCAAGCACGTTTCTCCTAAGCCACCCGATGAAGCACTTCCCCAGAGGGGGAAATCACTTCGAAAGAGGATGCAACGGAGGATGCTGGTAGTGGCAGGTGCTCTGAAACACACCCTGCTCTCCAGAGGAACACGTGGATAAACATCCCCTCACTGTCTAAACGTAAGCTACATCCTAATTGGGAAGTTGTTGTGATGGTGCATTTGCTACTTGTGTGCATCTGATCGCCTGTTGCTGTTGGCCTAAACAAAAAGGTGACATGGGATGGATTTAATAAACTGACAACCATCCACTTCAACAATGGGAAAGATAGCACGTAGAAATAGCCTTGTATTGAGAATGTATTGAATTAAATAAATTCAATACACCATTTCAATGAAGGCTTGCAGATAGCAAGTATGAATTAAGATGTTTGTAGTGTAGGATGCTGAATGGGTCCATGTCTAAGGTACAGGGGCGTGTACCCTACCGTGTTGCTTGAAGCCGTTCCCACGTTGAGGTTCTTGAGGAGCTGTGGAGAGCCATACTGACCGGCGATCTGTTTCCGGACCTCTGCTGCCACAGTCCTGTGGGGGAGAGACGAGGTTTCAACCAAACGGCCCAGCGCAAATAGTTTGGTATATGTAAGAAGTAGGCAGACGGGGGAGGGGAGGACAAGAAGAAGATAAACATCCTGTGAGGAAAAAAGTTTTCCTGAAAGAGTCTCGTAAAAGAGTTTAACTGTAATATACTCATAGATTTTTCTCAAAACGTGTTTGTTCTTTAACATGTGGAAAATAACAAAAATAAATTGAATTTAGTAATTCAATAGCATTAGTAATTTAATTAAAAGGGTCTGCTATTACCACATTGAGTAAATAATAATAACCTTCTTACTAATCTGACTGATCAGAGCTTGGCCTGCTTTAGAACGCTCTCTAGGCCATACTAGAGCTTATCCAAATCTGTAAGAACTACTCCACACAAATACATTCAAAACCTTGTACAAATACAGCAGAAGACCCCACACAAATACAGTAAAAAACCAAACATAGTGCAGTACTCTACACAGTACAGAAATAATGAGTCCCAATTCAGCAATTACTAGTCAATACTAGTCAATTCAGTCAATACTTAATCTTATCTTATCTTATCTTATTCCTTCCAAAGCTGCTTGTGTGTGGTTAATTCCCCCTTAAAGTACCACAAATACTCTTGTTCCAATATTTAAACATTTAAAGAATTCAAACATTCATCACTGCACTGCAGGGGCATACAACTGAAAATAAAAACAGAGCTTCAATCTAGTGGAAAAAGATAGGCTCACTCAACAAGACACAACGCATAAAGACCAAAGATAGGCTCACTCAACAAGACACAAGGCATAAACACCAAAGGACGGAGCGCCCAGAGGCAGGGCTTGGGGAGCTGGGCCCTTGCAGAAAATAGACGTAACAACTTTATGTATTGTGTTTTTTTTCCTCCATTGGGAGACACGGTTCACTTACGCATATACACACATTCCCTCTCTCTCACACAAACAATGACACACACACGGTCTCACTACATTGAAGGGTGTTGAAGGGTTTCCTTTGAGTCTAAATCAAGCAAGAAAACCACTTGAACTGTTTCCATTGAACCGAATGACAACGCGTCATATGCACCCCTCGGCCTAAACACACAACAAATAATAATACATCCAAGCAACGCTGAGCAGCAAGAGGTCAGAGAATTGTGGGGGCGCTGAGGCCGGCATAACAACAACCCAAGGAGGGCCCAGTAACACTGAGCCTATATATAATCTACACGGAAAATAGACCAAATATTACAACAGCATAACAGGCAGACCGGGGAAAAGACTGAGCAAGAGGGCCAACTCTGGGCAGGACACGATGACACAGGTGGAGATCTGGTGGCCTCTAAAGCCTCAACACTCTGGGAGAAGGACGAGGGCCGGAGTGATGCACCGATGAATCACACTCCAGTGCCCGCGCCCCGGCAGCTGCATCCATCTGGAGGTGGGCTTTTGTGCACCTCAACTGCACACCAGGAAATCACTTCATTACGCAATAAGGGCCTTCTCGAGGGAAGAGCTGCGCCTCTGAGCCACAGAAAACACTGACGACAGCACAGGTTATCAGCGGAGTTTACTGTATTTTACAATTAGCGGGATAAGCAAAGCACAGACAAATTCATAAGCAAATAACAACTGCTGATCTATGGGGTTATCAAACACCGAAAGACAATGCACTGTCGTCTGTCACAGGATTTAACTGACCCTGTTGAAGTCACCAAAATGCAAAGTCACTAGCATTTGACACCTAGGCCTATGCAATACGACCACAATCAAGTTCAACAAACAGCAGTCCGCGCATTCCATTCCTGACAGTATACAGGGCCGCGGTTTGTAAGAGAAAAGCATAATTGTGAACCCCGGTTCATAAAGATTCATGAACAGGGACATCGTGATCATGTCATGATCCCTACAATCCACAAAAGAGGCTGTTAGTAAAAAAGCCCATGACTTATTTGAAACCTTTCTTATCTTCTTAAGCTATATACTATTTTATGTTATCTCAACCCTTAGCTGCAGCACATGTACGTTACATGCCTTGTGTTCAGCCTCTATGGTGGGGTGTTGGTGGTGAACCGCTTTACCTGTAAGGGTATGATAGCAATATGGATTAATTGGTCTGTGAAGTGTACAGTATGCCTCTGGTACAGATCAAACCAGTTATATGATGTTAAAAAAGTAGGCATAATTATGTCCTTGTTTAAAAGAAAATAATATAGACATACAACGTCAAAGTAGGCAAATTGTATCAATAGTAAGCCTACTTCAAGCAAGACTAAAGAATAAAAGGATGTGGGACTTCCTTCCAATAGCAACACCAGTTAATAACCTGTCAAACGAAAAGTTCAAGTATCCGTTTCTCTAGAAACGTTCAAAAATATAATTATACGTCTGCTAGCTTTTAATTCCAGAGAAAAATAACATCCTCTAGACTTTTTGTTGTCAGTGAGCCCATAAAGATTGTTAATCGGTATTTACTTGCAAGGGAACATCTTCAAATCCCATACAATGCCCTTTGTTAAAGAGATTAGTCTGATCCGTCTCGGGACATAGCAGATCACTATTTGATGGCTATTGGGAGGCTTTTGATCCCAGTCTCACTCCATGACAATGGTCTGCTTTATCGTCTCAACTGGGTATTGGTAAACAGACAGCAAAGTTATGCCACATCAGTGCACCCACAGCCAACTAGCAACCGTTAGCTGAAGGGGGTTGCTTATTGCCCTAAATCCCTTTAAATTACACCAACTCTACCTTGCCGGATTCTAAGGAAACACGCCTACCGTGTCCTGCAGAGTGCCTCTGCTACAATTTCACCCCACACACACAACGACAACAAAGGAACAATTACGATACGTCACTGGGGTCGCTGTGTGTGCGTATGGGTGGGACTGCTCAGCATCTCTCCCCGTATTGCTAAAAGGGAGACTAGCTTGAAAATGCTAGGCTCTGCGGGCGGCTGGGCCTCCGCTGGTACATGAACCCCCGGTGCTCAGCTGCAGACGACCTTATTAAACCACCGGTACGTCGACACGGACTGTTATAGAAGCATGGAGGTGGAGCCCGCTAGTTCTTACCTGCTTATTTTTTGGGCGAAGGCGCGGCGTTCAGCCATGGCAGTGGCCGCTGATGTGCTTTAGCTAGATTCCCAAGCAGGCAGGCTCCGTTTTCCACTCACTCACTCACTACTCATCGCCAGCTATCCTGGGGGAACGCTGGAGAATGGAATGGGCTACCGTAATTGCAGTAGTTGTGCGCAGAACTACACAGTACACACCCTTGTTGTATAGGGCACACGCCCACAGCTACTTAATGAAATGCACCATGGCAGTGATGAATGACAAAGTGCAATGTTCTGTAGCGTTATAGCTACATGTGAAATGTATAGGGGTAATATTACAAAGGATAGAAGACTAAAGGTGTGGCGCTACCCACTTGAGAAGAATCATTTACATAAATAGGAGGCGTGTTTAAATCTAACCGAAACGCGTGTGTCGTTTATTAGTATTGTCCATGTGTCAGAAAAAAATAACTACTGTCAGAAAAAAGGACACTATGGGACCGACTCACCTATCTGAAGATGTGGGGAAGTCAGTGGCTGGGAATGCACTTTTTAGTACAATTGCAATGCTGTAGCGTAACGTCCCCAGACATAACTATAATTATGTCCAGTATAATTTCATCCAACAATTTGTAATTATACCCAGCATATTATGGGTAGAATTACTATTATAACGATTATACTATTCATCAGTAGGCTACATTAAATGGGTGACATTAAACAACCAATATTAAAAGATTTGTATAGAAAAACTGTAATAGACAGAGGGCCTTTTGGGAAGGCTCGGAATACCCATCCCTATAATGAACAGTTTAGCTGCGCGCTTTGCTTTTCCCTTATTTTCTCTGCCAGAGTTTATTGAGTGTGTGCGCCTGTTTTGTTGTACAGCGTAGCTCAAGCGAGCGGACTAGTGCGAGTGTTTATAAATGACCAGGAAGTGGGCGAAACCCCGCCATCTCGGTGTATGTAGCAAAATAAAACATTCAGCCTCTATTCTTGGCCCGGTGGAAAAATCGCGAGAAGCAGTGATACTGCATTTGTTGTAGGCTACTTCCTCGCGATGTAAACATTGGCAGTATAAGTGTCACTCCGTTCGCAATATCTCTTTAAAGAAAAGAATACAATTGTTAAAATACGTTAGATCGATAGAGCACCCTGCGCAGTAACAATGTGTCAGAATAAGGTCTGATTTCAGTGATGCCATACACGCAGCCGACTACAGTGTATATATGTGTGTGTATGCGTTTGTTTGTGTGTCTAAATTGACTTGCAGTTGGAGGGGTAGGCTTATTATTAGGATGGATTCTGTTCCTAAGTGGTGAAATGGAAAATAAAAGAAACGAGGAAGTGGAAAAACTAAAGACAAAGTTCAGGTCGGCATGGCACAATGTGAAGTACAGTAAGTGAGCTTTATTTGCCTGAGACCACAGCACACTTATTGTTGTCTATTCGCAACGTCTTGATTAATTTACATTCACATGGTGTCAATCACTAGTAAATATCGCTAGATACATCATCGAGGTAGCCTCATATGTATTCAGTGAATATGGCAATATAGAATATGACCATGTTCAATTGTGTCCAATGTAAACTGATCGAGATAGCTGTTGAGTCAGGTCTTTAAATCAATCTACTGTTAATCTACTGAAATAAATTCACACGTTGTAGGTTGGGCGCTGAAGTCTAAGACCTCATTCAGTAGGAATTCTCCAGTGTTCCTGTTGGGAAAGTGTTACCATTTCAAGGCTGAAGGTACACACACACACACACACACACACACACACACACACACACACACACACACACACACACACACACATTACTGTGTTTGTCTCGATCAGGTCAGCACTTTGCAGAGACTTTGAATATATTAAATATATTGAATGCTTTGCATGCATTTACATCCTCATGTAACTATGAAATTGCTTTTTAATCCTACTCATCATTTTTCTGGTTTTGTGGTCCTTTAAGCATATTCTAAGAGATAGTATTGCTGTGAAGGTCATTGATGTATGTGTTTGGACTGGTATATAGACTGGAAATTAATACGTTAACAAAGATGCTGAAGGCTCTTTCAAAGGAAAATGATTGGTATCGGAAATGTTACTAATATTGGAAAAACTCCTAATTGTTTTCAAATTTCAAACCGAAGGGTATTACGATTACACAAACCAAAAATGTGTCCTTCCCTGTTTTGTGCACAGAGGAGGAGGACGCGCTGGCTGAAGCTAGCCGTGAGGCCTGGCATGAAGAGCCGCACCGGGGGAACGCAGAGGCGTTCCGCAGGGACTTTGCGTCACGCGTGTGGCTGACCTATAGGGAGGAGTTCCCACCCTTACCTGGCTCTACCCTGACCTCTGACTGTGGCTGGGGCTGCATGCTGAGGACTGGACAGATGATGCTGGCTCAGGCCCTCATCCTGCACTTCCTGGGCAGAGGTGAGTGACACACCATGAACAAACAAACGCAATCCAATAGATCTCGCCCACCTCTCTTTAACAACATAATACAGAAATGCATTGTGGGTAATGTATGGGTCTCTATTGAGGGCATGGTCGCACATTTCCAAAACGTGTTGTATGGCTTTCATTGAAATGGTCTTAACTTTTTTAATTGACAAAATTCTTTAAATGTGGCCTTATGTCTCTGAAGCACAAGTGTGTCCTTATCACATTGTGCTCCATGAGTGCATTTAAAACGCTTAATCTAACTAGGGCGTTTACATGTGTTTATGTAAATGTACTGCGTATGTCATTGTACTGACGGAGATCATTTAACTTTAACTTAAGCATATGCTTTTATTGGTCATAGTATACTATTATTACTAAAGCATACTAGTCCCATCTCTAAATCTAGAAGGAAAGGGTGACTTTGTTTGATGTAATGACTTTGATAGCAAGGAAAGTTGTCTCCGTATCTCCGAGAACTATCCTCTGGGGCATTCTTCAATACAGCCCATTGATGGGTTGGAGAAGACCCCCGCAAGTTTAATGCAGTCATTGAGAAAACAATATTTAAAACTTCCAACTGGGAAATATGTCATTAATGAACTCTTTCTCTATAAAATGACTAATGGCCACTTGGGGGATATTTATTGATCAATTTCACTGTCATTCTCTTTGGAGCAAGGTCATTATGTGAGTGCCCCAGTCCCTTCCTCTCAGCCTTTGTGTTTATAGCTGCAGACACTCCCCTTCTCTCCTCCTTGGGCTCCCATCCTGTTTGTATGGACCTGCCCGTGTAAAAGTGATATAGTGATACATTTCCAGGCTTATAATTGAATGAGCTCCTGATTAAAAAAGAAAATGTGCCCATGTACTCGTTGCGGCGGGCTAGATCGCGTCAGTTACAGGCGAGGAGATTAAACGTGAAAAGTTTAATTTCTCAAGTTGTGAAAGAAGGCTTGTTCGGGAGAGAGGCCTTGGTGAGACGAGGACTGCGTTGCTCGGTGCACTCGAAGATCAGAGTTCATCCAGCGCTCAACAGCCATCTAGTCAAGCCATACGATTTCATGCACTTCCATTTATAGGGTGATGATTCGTAATGGTCTTATAATCCATTGCACACCATGAAGTCAAAGTCTTCATGGGGACATAGAGTCTTCACTTAACTCCCATTTATTTATATGTTTACAAGGGTTGTAGACATCGACGAGAATAGGTTTGGGATAAGTTAATAAAATGCATCTAGTTAGATCTTATATTATATAATCAAGAATATATTATATTATATCAAACTGAGACTAAATCCCATAACTCCAGGAAGAAATACTGAGAAATCCCATTTAGACTGAATAATTCTGAAATAGATATTTAGTTTGGGGAATATTTGCATCAGAAAAGGCTGAGCACTATCCTGCCTCCCTTCAGACTGGACGTGGTCAGAGGCCCTGAACCTGGAGTCCTTGGACACAGAGACACGGACGGCCAGGGCAGCCCAGCGCCTGGTAGCCACCCTTGAGTCCTCTCTGCCTGGCTACCAAGAGCCAAAAAGACCCCGGCCTGTTCCTGGGCCCCGGCTCCAGGCCCAGGGCGGCTCCCAGAGCCAGGGGGCTGCAGAGGAGACGGACGGCCACCTGAGGGAGCTGTACCACCGCACGTTGGTGTCCTGGTTTGGAGACAGCCCCGGGGCCCAGCTGGGCCTCCACAGCCTGGTCCGCTCAGGCCTGGAGCTGGGCAAGCAGGCTGGGGACTGGTACGGGCCGGCCGTGGTGGCACATATCTTGAAGTAAGTCTGGCAGTGTACGGGGATTCCAGTGAGAGTACACTGAGAGTACAGCGTCCACTCTGATTGAGACCATTCATTTCAATACAACGACACACTGCACACACACAGAAACAATATCACTACAGTAAAATGACAGAAATCCTAATTTTATGAAGAAAACAGAAAGAGTCCGATTTTTTAATATAAAACAAATTAAACGTAAAACTACTTTAAATTAACATAAATGTATTTGTGGTGTACAGATTCTTATATTATAAATTCTCATTTGTTGAACCCTCAAACACAAGACAGGTGTTTATCAGCCATCATTCAATTGTCAAAACAAAGTCTTAATGACAAGCATTTTGTTTTTCTCCCTCTTTAATGTCATTCCATATCTCTTTCTTTCTTTCTCCCTCATTCACATTTCTTCTCTTCTTCGTGTACTCCGGTATACTCCCTTATATCACCTGTAGAAGAGCTGTAGAGCAGGCCACAGAGCCTGGATTGGCCAGCATAACTGCTTACGTCTCACAAGACTGCACAGGTACTGATAATGGCTTTGAAGACGCCACTCTATTGTTCTACACCTCATCTCGGCGGGACTTTATTAGAACATTGTTTTCTTCTTCCTTTAATCGGATTGTCATTGTTTCTCTGTGTCTCTGACCCTCCTCAGTGTACAATGCAGATGTCATTGACATCCACAGGTCAAAGTCCTCTGCTCAGAGTTCAGGCAATCCTTCCCCATTGGACAGCCAAGGCCCAGCCTCCATCCCATTGGACAGCCAAGGCCCAGCCTCCATCCCATTGGACAGCCAAGGCCCAGCCTCCATCCCATTGGACAGCCAAGGCCCAGCCTCCATCCCATTGGACAGCCAAGGCCCAGCCTCCATCCCATTGGACAGCCAAGGCCCAGCCTCCATCCCATTGGACAGCCGCGCTGTCATTATCCTTGTCCCAGTGCGGTTGGGTGGGGATAAGACCAACCCAGAGTACTTCAACTTTGTCAAGGTGAGACCACATCAGTTCTCAACTGATCAGGCAAAATTGAGGTCTCAAACTAGAATAGTTAGAATAGTTAGAATAACTTTAGAAACAAAGACCTAGAGCATGTGAGTACACATAGTTATCCAAGTGCATACTATTGCAGGTTGAATTGGTCTGTGTGGTCTATATTGTGTTTCTATCTTGTCTGATGTGTCTTCCCATCTGTCCATGTGTTTGTGTTTGTGTTGGGCGGCTCACAGAGCGTTCTGAGTTTGGAGTTCTGTATCGGTGTCCTTGGGGGGAAGCACGAACAGGCTCGCTATTTAGTGGGATTTCAAGGTTGGTGTGTGTGTGAGAGAGATTGGATTGGTAGGAATAGCATATTATTTTGCATAATATACCCTGCTACCTTCCTTGTTTAAAGAGACAGAGCTAAGTTAATGCATTCCTGTTTGCATGGGGAAAGCGGATTGAGAAGTGTGGGGGGCCGCCTCACTCTATTTTCCACGACCCCTCCCGAGCCTCCCCATTCATCACTAGTAAAAACCTCCCAAGTTATAAGGATGTAATTGATTTCCATAGGTGGTGCGCATACATTTCATGGGGACCCGGCGCCGGTGGTATTGGTGGTGGTGGAGGCAGAGAGGAGTGAGTGGAGGAGGGTGTAGTGAGGGAGGAGTGAGTGAGGGAGGAGTGTGGAATCCAAAGAGAACCACTCTTCATCACCTTCAGCAGCCCGGAGAAACCTCCAGTTGTACATCTTGGCAGTCAATATTTACACCATTTACATTTTGCCAATTTGAAACACGGAGCGGCGTGATGTCTAAATGACAAGCGATACATTCTGCCTGCCACCGCGCCGCTCCGGCCCGCATTCATCATATGCAAATGGCACAGCGGTATAATTGCGTGTTTGCAAAAGTAATTCCCCTCGCACAAAAATGTAACGGCCGCCTCTTCTTTTTCCTCTCTTTTCTTTTCACTTACTTGCTTTTTTTTTTCTGCCGACGTGAAGGCTGAGCTTGTACAAACGCATGTGATTATGCAGAATTGAATCCACCCTGGTGGGTAGTAAAAAGCAACAACCTTCCGGGAGGCAAATTTGATGTGGAAGAATCCTAACAGTTTGCGGAATGGGTGACTTTGAGCTGCTCTGCATAGAAATTGCAAAAGAAAGTGTTTTTTATGTGTTTTTTTTCTAATCATCCAATGTTTTTGAATAACTTGTCTTTTGTTTTGCCCTTGCAGACGACAGCTTGATTTACATGGACCCTCATTACTGTCAGTCTTTTGTGGATGTCAGCAAGAGCACCTTTCCTCTGCAGGTAATGTGAAATTACACAGACGAGCTGACTTGGGGAGCGGGCGTGCGGGGCGGCCGTGGCGGTAATGTGAATTTAATAGTTTCTGTTAGTACTTAAGGGTATGAATCTTAAAGCGGCCCTCCACTCAATTACCGAGTGCCAGACGGCTGATTTATTTGCCGCTGCTCCGACGCGAGTAGCCGTCGCTTAAGAGAAATATGGCGAATCAGAGAGCAGCGGCAGAGGGAGCCTGAATATTTCAGGGGCCGCATATTAAAGCAGCGCCTCCACCACAGGTACCACGGGGTGCAGCTGAATGATGCAATTTGACAACGTGCCTAGTAGGGTACATTTCTGGATATTGTAATGGCTCATAGACTAGGATTGAGCTTTTTTGACTCATGCCGGACAAGTGGAAACATCAATACAGGATAAATGATGACAATACAACCGTGTATCTGACACGCCGGTGGCGGTGACGCCCGTCGTGTTTCCCCGCTGCATGTATATGTGATGAATATATTGAAGTGGTTTTTCATTGATTCTTTTACAGTCTTATCACTGCCCGTCGCCAAAGAAGATGCCGTTTGCGAACATGGACCCGAGTTGCACCATAGGGTTCTACTCCAGGACAGTCCAGGACTATGACCGAATCAGCAAAGAGCTTTCCAAGGTGAGGGCCAGGACACAAAGACAGCGCTTACACGCTATTCCACTCACTATGTCATCATTTTGTCAAAATAATGTTCAACTATGGACTGAGGATGAAGAAAATGACAATGATACAACAAAGTGGGTCTCTTCATCACATCTCCACGCATGTGGGACCATGCTGTAGTATTCTCAAAACGAACCAGCAGGTGGCAGCCTTTAGCCACGTATTGTACTTTGTCATCGCCTCGACTCTGCCAGTTTACTGGCTCCGAGGCCAGGATGAAAAGGGGAAGGTCTCTTTGATCACTGAATGCTTTAATCCATTGTAAAGTTTCCATTTTGATGTGGTAAAAGTCAATTTTCCTGCTTGTGCACTGAAGGGCGTATAGGGCAGTGGAGAGGTAAGTCCCCCGAGGTGGTGGAGGGAAACATTTTCTCTGTCCGGCTACAACTCTTTCCGATTCTGATTGCAGTTGCTGCGGCCGTCTGCGCGGGACAAGTACCCGGCGTTCACCTTGGTGGCGGGTCACGGCCGGGACTACCACCTGTCTAGCAGCCTGACACCTGAGAAGAGGGAGTGGCCGTTTATCCGAGACCCTCGCAGGGCAGCCACCAGCGTGGGCGACTTTGTCCTGCTCTGACGGGTCCGCCTGGACCTCCAGACGCACTTCACTCGGAGCCCCCAGAGGTCAGGGGACTTTGCCAAACTGTCCGCCATCCAAAGCACGGTGTCTGAAAACGATGCCTCTTTGAGATGGAGGGAACTTTTCACATCTATGGTAGACTCAGGTTATGCATAAGTGTTCAGAATAGTTTGCAAGCGTATTTATTTCCCATTCCTGATGGACACACGTTGTACAATATAGTCAACTCCTAGACGCCGCTAGAGATAAAAACACTTTTCACTTGTCAATTTTGAATAAGATCTATGTCTAATATTTTCAAAATGTTCCTTTTTCGGATGCAGCTTTGGGTAAACCTTCATTCTTAGGGCATGTCTAACACTAACAATTAACATAGAACCAAGCCCTTTATTTTCCTGAAATAGAAAGTAAGTGTGTTTTCTAAGTTATTTTTGAAATTATCAACTGGATGATAATATCCATCTCTACACCTATATGAACCAATGCAATAGCTGTCACAGGTTGAAGGTACAACTGTAAAATCAAATTGATAAACAACTAAGATGTGTCAATGGAGAGAAAAAGGCTGTTTTTGGGCACTTTCTTGGGTTGAAAGGTTATGGCTACTAAAGTAAAATATTAAAAGAAAAGCATATATATAACACTGCAATCTTTAAGATATTGAATCTTTTAGATGAAAACCATTGCATTTCACTATAATTGGTCTGCATCCTTTTCCACCGCAAGAAAAACAATAAATAGACACATAGTTTGTCTCATTTCCGAGTGCAAACGTTGGTGGTGTGTTGAAAAGCATCGGGACCTCTTCCATTTCACATCTGGTCCAAAGCAGCAGATTAAAACAAATCGGACGTGGTGGCCGTCTCTCCAGCCCATTAACCAGGGAGCAGATAATATGTGACCCACTGACACTGGTGGCGATGGCGTTCGCCTGTGAAGGAAAAGAAAATATCCTTGTGTGCAGTGCTACACCCCAGACACACACACACACACACACACACACACACACACACTCACTCTCTCAGTCTGTTTTCCTGTACATTACAAATTCTGTGCCAAGAGGTCAGGGATAGATGACTGGATGGACGGAAGGACAAATGGACAGAAGAAGAATCCCTCATCTGTTCCTTCATAGCACGGGGGGGGGCATAAAGGCCTCATTTAGGCTCTCAGCCCTGGTTGTTTTTAGAAGGACTCCACAACTGGCGGGAACTCACATTTTGAGAGAGAGAGAGAATGTTGGAAGTCAGCGGAAAGAGTGATGGTGGGGGGGGCTTTATTTTTCTCTCTCTGTCGTGGGACATAAAGGGCATTTGGGCTGGGGGGCACAGGCCACTGTGAGGGTCCGCTGTGTATTAACAGGGATGTATGAATATTTGAATGAGTCACTCGTGTACCACGGCTTTGTAGCACATGCCATCGTTCCCGTTGGGGACAATAAGGACAGAACATGGCCTGTTGAACACAGCTGGCGATAGCGGCATTGACATTTGCGGATTCCTAAAAATCTAATCTGCAGCCAAGCAAATTCCTCTGAATGGAATCCATAAGAGTCGTCTCTCTGTTGTAGAGTTGAAATGGAGTCGGGGGGGCGGGGGGGTCATAACACTGACACTTAATAAAGATTTGATTTGCTGTTTAACTCAAATGAAGACACTGATGCATGGCGCCCTGACACCTTAACGTATCAGAGTGAAGAAGTAGAAGAGTGTTCGACCAATGGCAGCTACTTTTGATATTAAAACAATCAGCAAATTACATTGAAAAGAAAGGAGTGATGAAAATGGATTCACATTTCTGGATTTGTATTTCATCAAATCTGATTCATTCACAAAAGTGAACATGATGTACGTAATGTAAAACCGTATTTTAATACAATCGTACACTTAATCTCTTGAAACTACAATGTTAATAAAATCGTAAACCGAAAACCTTAAACTGTATTATAACATAAATATTGGTCACCTTTGTTGTCCTTTTTTTTTCATTCAAAATGGGCGATAAACGCAATCTGACATCATCAAGTCAAGTCAAGTCACTTTTATTTATATGGCACATTTAAATACAACAGGAGTTGACCCAAAGTGCTTTACATGCAAAATAGAGAAGAGCAAGTAAAATAGAGTAAACAAAATAAAAACTAGTAGGAATTCAAACAAAGATTAAAAAAAAAAAAACAGCAATGGGGAAAGGAGGGGTGTTAAGGGTTGTTGAAAGCAAGGGAAAAAAGGTAGGTTTTTAAATTAGACTTAAACCTGGCAAGGGTGGCAGAGGACTTATGGGGTGGAAACAGAGAATGCCCAGTGGCCTTTTGTTGTGAGACGTGTACGGGGACAGATAAGGGCCCAAGACGACCGGGGAAAACACTTCTGCAATATAGGAGGGGGGCTAAACCATTTAGAGCTTTAAAAACAAAAAGTAAAGTCTTAAAATACATTCTGAATTGAACAGGAAGCCAGTGCAGCTGGGCCCGGACTGGTGTGATGTGGTCTTTTTGGTACCAGTAAGCAGTCTGGCTGCTGCGTGCTGGACCATCTGTAATCTGTGAATGTTGGATTGAGTCAGACCAGTGTATATAATATTGCAGTAATCCAGTCTGAAAGTAATAAAGGCATGTATGAGAATTTCAAGATCATTCTGGGATAAAAAGGACTTGAGATTGGCTATAAGTTGATAAAAAAAAAAACACTTCTATTATGAAAGCAAGAATAGTCTTTCAAAATAAAGCTGGTAACAAAATCTGACATTTTGTTACCAAAATCTGGTAACAAAATCAGACATTTTGTTACCAGAAAAAAATTAGCAATTCTAAAATTGCTCATTTTAGAATTAGCAATTAGTCCACGTTAACACCCTTTTAAACGCACACATTAAGAGCTCATTAACATGGAGAGATCACCTCACCAGAGTTCTCAGAGGTGTGTTGTTCAGAGGGTTCTTTAGTAGCTGCTGTACTACTCTAACGGGCTGCGCCCCGGCCGACACCAGAGCATGATCGATGACAGAGGGAACATCAGTGGAATTAAACCTAACAGGAAGAGAAAGGCACTGGGGAGGAAAGTGCGAGACAAACACGCTTTTTGTGTGTGTGTGTGTATGTGTGCGTGTGTGTGTGTGTGTGTGCTTGTGTGTAAATCCATGCACATACAAAACTATGTGTCTCCCATTTAAAAAGTTACTTCCCTGGTTTACCCTTCGTTCCTGTATTAATATGTAGTCTATATGTAGGGAGGGATGTAGTCTCATCATATAGGTCTATAATACTTCATGTGGCGATGTCCAGGGGATTAAGCAGCTCTGGCTGGTCCTCCTCTCCCACTCCTTCTCTTTCACACCGTGGTTCGGAGGGTGCTGGATGTATCCCCTTGGGCGAGAGAGAGGGACGGGCGGGGTTGGTGAAATGCTATGCATCTTCAAACAGGTACCTCACTTTGAAACCCCATCCTGGGGCTGAAGAGTCTACAGCGGCTTAATATATCCGGCCCCTCGCACCACGGCCCTCGGAACGTAAATATGTGCACGGACACCGCGTCCAGTGTCTCCGGTCTCTTGTCTACACCTTGTCCTTCTTGTCCTTCCACCAGTCTCCTACCCTTTCTATGTCTCTATCTCTTTGTCTGTGTCTCTTGCTCTGAGTCTTTGTGCTCACTGTGAGGACATGGGCCCCCTGCTGCCACGGGTTGCATTACACTAGGCTAGAGTGCAGCAGCACAGAGGCGCGGGTTGGTACGGTTACCACACACATGCAGCCCCCGTTCCCCATAACTAAGTGACGGTTCCCATTCACTCATCTGTGGAATAAGTCACTGTTCTGACACTGTTCAACTTTCAGCACCATGTGCCCGGGAGTTGGAAAGCACATGGAGCAAACCATCGCTGAAGCAAGGCCCCGACGTTCCCATCAGTGGTTCTACCAGCTCGGCTGTGTGGAACTCCTTCTGTAGAGACGGGCTTGTTTCCGTGTCAGTGCGCCCCCCTCCCCCTCTGCCCCTCTCATCAGCACAGAGCTGGTGTACCATGGCAGCAGCCCAAAGCAAAGCTGCTCGCCTGCTATTGGCTGTACCTGGCGTCACTGTTGACAACCGGGAGGGCACCGGAGTTAACATTTAGATAACGGATGTGTGCGCCGCTTTCGATTTCCATTTCCCGGTGACAGGGAAATCTTCAGCCCCCCCCCCCCCCCCGCCCCCCCGCGCCTTTTGAAGCGTGCATCTGTGTGTGTCTGTGTGTGTGTGTGTGTGTGTGTGTGTATTTGTAGGGAGGGCGAGGTGAGAGGGGGGACTCTAGCGTTTCCACGCATCTCCGGGGTGATACGGAGGAGCACGGAGGGGCTCCTCATTGCTCTCCTCTGAGGCGTGGCCAGCCCTCCGTCGGCGCCGTCAGGCGGACACGTCCGGCGGGCGCGGCGCCGGCGCCTGAAGGGCGGGGATATTGCCTGTTGTGTAGCTGTCTGCTCCACTCTCCATGCATGTCCCGCGCAACCCGGCAGGGTGGGGGTGGTGTATGTGTCAAGTGTCTGTCAAGATGTGTGCGTGTGTGCGTGCCTGCGTGCCTGTGTGTGTGCGTGCGTGCGTGCGTGCGTGTGTGCGTGCCTGCGTGCCTGCGTGCGTGCGTGCGTGCGTGCGTGCGTGCCTGCGTGCTTGCGTGCGTGCCTGCGTGCGTGCGTGCGTGCCTGCGTGCGTGCCTGCGTGCGTGCCTGCGTGCGTGCGTGCCTGCGTGCGTGCGTGCGTGCCTGCGTGCGTGCCTGCGTGCGTGCGTGCCTGCGTGCGTGCGTGTGTGCGTGCGTGCATGCCGGGAAGGATAAATTGGGTGCCCATATGTTGTAGGTGTGGGCAGGTGTGTCACAGGAAGCCGTAGTGAATTGATCCTAATGTGTGCCTCCATCGGCCTGCTTCAGAGGCCCCATGCATATAGAGACAACCCTGCAGGCTTTACGTGGCGGCGTGTCTTATAGGAGCCAGTTCAGTTCAGTTCTCGCAAATCAGAGTGTCCTTTGTGTTGGACATTGTGCAGGTCTACCTCCATACATATTTAAACCTAAAACATGTCTGTGCACGTGTGTGTGTGTGTGTGTGTGTGTGTGTGTGGGTGTGTGTGGTTTTCCTTTTCCTTTGACTGAGACAAAAGAGAGAATGAGTAGGTTTTTTTTCTTTTCCTCTTTTCCTTTCTTTCCTCTGTGTGTGTGTGTGTGTGCGTGTGTGTGTGTGTGTGTGTGATCCTGTTCAAGCCCATCTCCATCTAAGCCTCCTTCAGGCCCTATTCTCCATTATCATGCAGTCACAATAAAAGCCACAGTAATTAAAGGGGATCTGGCTGTAATTGCTTCAGTGAATCAACTTAATCAGCCCCTGTGCTCACAGTCCACCTGATGCTGTGATCTAACCTTTAATACCCAAGAAATTACAATTGTAAAAATGATACGCATCATTCAGTTTTTCCAAACTCTAAATGGACAGTGAGTGGTCCAAGGCAAATATTAAAGCTGTGTGTGTGTGTGTGTGTGTGTGTGTGTGTGTGTGTGTGTGTGTGTGTGTGTGTGTGTGTGTGTGTGTGTGTGTGTGTGTGTGTGTGTGTGTGTGTGTGTGTTGGAGCAAGAGAGGCCAGTAGTAGAAATATAATTAGATGTAATTAATATAATTATTTCCCATTTACTTTTATCCTGCCATTTGAGAAATGGAAAATTCCAGTTTAAGACCGTACATGAACTTCAACTTTTGAAAGTAATACCCTAAGACCGCACGCCATTTTTCTTGTTTACAGTTGCACTCAATGGAATTTGTGAGTCGTGATGTTGTTTTCTTTATCACAGGGCCATTATTTAGTCTGTTGTTCTTTCTGGATTGACTCCAACTCTATGTAAATGCTTGCCTAGACTGGAGGTGTTTGTGGTAACCAGTCAATGTCAGTTGCACAACTCCAAATCCAGCACATCAGATTGAGTTACAAATGAATTGGGAGGAGGGGGTGGGGTTCAATCCATACAATAGGGAAACACTTATTCCACCCAATAAAAGCAGCAGGGGAGAGTTTCCGCCTTCATGAACAGAGTTCATCAGGGGCTGTATTTAGATGTGGACTTTTGAGACTCTCCTGACGTGGCTGGATTAACAAATGCATTTTTTTCAACAAGGAACTCTCTTTAGCCAATCAGATGCCTCCCTCATTTTCAGCCAATCACATGACTGCAGTCCCAGGTTTTGGATTGACGGTGCCGTTAAAGTAGTAAACGATTATTAACGCTACTTTAACGGCAGTGACAATTCAAAAAGCCAGTCGAAACTAGATGGAAAAAGTGTGTAGTTCAAAACGTGACGCAGCTTTTACTTCTTCGCCACCAAACAGTTACTGTTAGTTACTACGATCATTCAAAAAAAACATGTTATTTCCAATAGTCCTCTGAAGAATACGTCCAGCGTCCGAGGCTCCGGTTCCCTCGGTCAAATGTCTATGGGCAATAACATGGGCTTTATGAATGATCGTACATAACAAACTCTGTAGGTGGTGAAGAAGTAAAAGCTGCATCACGTTTTAAACTACACACTTTTTCCATCTGGTTTCCACTGGGGTTTGGATTGTCAGGCCGTTAAAGTAGTAAACTATTATTAATGCTAACTGGAAGCTAGTTACAATCTGAGCAGACTTCATACGTCATACTTGTTAGGGAGGAGGGAGTGCTCGCACCAGTCACAACCTAACTGATGGTCATTTCACGCGTGATTTCAGTGGTCTATAAAACTTATTCACTGGCGAGGTTCAGCCTCTTATCTCCACGACTTGACTTTTTGGTTTGACCGATAAGAGTTTGTTGGCTGTTATTGAGATTTAGATCGATTTGATCGATTTCACACATGAAGGAGCAGCGTTGGCGCCACCTCCGTAGGCGGGCTCTGGTGCCACTGAACTCCATTTCGGTGAAGACAAACTATGAAACATTGCCGTTGCTATGCAACCTTGACTCGGAGAGTCATGACGTCTTAAGTCTGCGCAGATCCGGGTTAGCATAATGCTTCTTCATTATAGTTAACTACTTTAACGGCACCGACAATCCAAAACCCAGTGGAAACCAGATGGAAAAAGTGTGTAGGTGAAAACGTGACGCAGCTTTTACTTCTTCGCCACCTACAGAGTTTGTTATGGACGATCATTCATAAAGCCCATGTTATTCCCCATAGACATTTGACCGAGGGAACCGGAGCCTCGGAGGCGGGACGTATTCTTCAGAGGTCGGGACTGCAGTCATGTGATTGGCTGAAAACGAGGGAGGCATCTGATTGGCTACAGAGAGTTCCTTGTTGAAAAAAATGCATTTGTGAATCCAGCCCATGGACCTATATCCAGCCACGTCAGGAGAGTCTCAAAAATCCACGTATAAATACAGACCAGTTCACACACAAATGGAAACAAGTTCACAAATGAAAAGCGTCTTGTAAATTCAAGTTTAACAGTTTGTATATAAATGTAACAACATCCAAATACATTTTTGATGAAAATTGCAAATATTGTTTTAATTTATATATTTATGATTTATATTATATTTATTTAAAACAAGACACATTTGTGTGTGGATCAGAAATGTGTTTGTGAAACTTATTTTTGTTTATGGATTTATTTTACATTTATACATACCGAAATCCATTTGTGTGTGTATTCAAATGTATTTGTGAGAAGAGAGTAATTTATATATAAATCACAAAATACATTTGTGAATCCTTCTCTGTGCGTTCATTAATAATGGGACTGAACTGACCCCACAGGTCTGCCGCGTCCCTCGTTGCGACGCGTTAAAAGCAGTTTGACTGCATCAAGGTGAGAAGCGACAGCACACCACAAACAACAGACGCGTGGCTCCAGTGCTCCACTAATGACCCCCCCCCAACACGAGGAACCCATGAGGAACAACATGGCTACGGCACAGCTAAAAAATCATGAATAAATTAACACGGCCATTACTCTCGGCGGGGCCTTACGGCTTCTTGTTGAAATATAGGTCTTCTCAACACATATACCTAATATACTAAAAAAGAACATTTAAAATGATTCAGTGGCTTGTGTGAACGCATTAATTTTCAGTACTAAAAATATAGTTTTAAGCAGGTCTCTCTGTCCTCCTCCTTGTGTAGAATGTGTAATGGCTTCTCATCCATTAGGCCCGGGGAGCGGTGGCGGTGGCGGCGGCGGATCCAGCCTCTCCCGTCGTTGTTCTTCTTTAAATGAAGTTTTAATAAAGAACGGCAGAGAGGCTGCGCAAGGTCAATTAGCAAACTCCATGCTCCCTCCCCCTGGCCCCCCCGGCCGCGTCTAGTTACCCATAATACACCAGTCAGTCAGTCAGCCCCCCGCAGCAGGCCCAACGCCGGCTACACCAAGGTTGAAGCTATCCATTCTGCGGGCGGCTGTCAGGATATACGTTTGCTGTTGACAATTCTTCCCCCCTGATTGGCACGTAAGGTCGGCCACCACCGCGGACCGGCGAGTCAGACCGCCCGCCGGCGCCGCCCTCCTCTCCACACTCATTTGTCAGCGTGGATATCTCTTTATGCGTCAGAATTATGTTAAAAAGTCAGTGTTTGAGTGGGGAAGGGGGAGAGAGGGGGGGAGAACTGGAGATATTAATTCACCTGTCTACGGTGCTCGCTCAGCGTTAAAAGTTCGAAGGCTTGGGCCTCCCCCCTGTAACCCCCTCCCCCCCTCCCCCCTCCCCCCTCCTCCCCCCCTCCCTCCCCCTCATGATGCCCGTCCCATCCAAAAGACTAAGGTGGATTTAATGTGCCCAGTGCTTATGAATACACTTACGTATTCATTTGAGCAATAAACGCCGGGCGAGCTCCCACACAGAAAAAACAAACGCCTGGCTCGGGGCGCCTGTTTTAATTAGATGCCATGGATTGTCAAATTTATCGATCCCCTCCCTCGGCGCGTGTCTGACGGATGCATTTTTCCATTTCCATATCTTTACTGGCGTCCGCCACTAATGGAAGGCGAGGGAGGGAGGCCGACGGACGTCTGGTTAGTCAAATAAGGCCGGCTGTCACTGTTGCTAGGAGCCCTAGGAAGGAAGCGGGAGGGAGGGGCGGAGGGATGGAGGTAGGGGGCAAGAGAAGTTCAGTGTGGGGGTGCTGGGATGTGTCCTTAAGCGAGATGGCTCTCTCTCTCTCCCTCTTTTGCTCTCTCTCTCTCTCTCTCTCTCTCCCTCTCTCTCTCTCCCCCCTCTCTCTCTCTCTTTCCCTCTCTCTCTCTCTCTCTCTCTCTCTCTCTCTCCCTCTCTCTCTATCTCTCTCTCTCTCTCTCTCTCTCTCCTCTTTGAGCAGGTATCAGTGTAGAGAGGGGGCTCTGACAGGCCTACAGCTGCTCTCCTAATTGTTCATTAAGTGTTTTATTGATCCACAGTACATGCCTCTTTCAACCAGCCCGCCGCCCTCACACACGCACACACACGCTCATAGACACACATTCATACATTCACACACGCATGCATGCAGAGAAACACCCACACAAACACATATGGATGCAGTAACACGTACAAATGCTCACACCATTTTCACACACGCACGCACGCACACACACACACACACACACACACACACACACACACACACACACACACACACACACACACGCACACACACACAGCCCCTGCCTCTGAATGAGCTGACATTGACAGGGTTGGCTGACGCTGGAAATGTGAGCTGCCACTTCCAATCCAGGGGCCCTTTGCTGAGGGCCCCTGGCTGAGGGCCCCTCCGCCGGGGAGGCGGTGCGGCGCTAGGCGCACCCGGATTTATTTTCCAAACTTTTAGCATCAATCAATTAAAGCTCCGGCAGCAGTACGGTGGAAAAAGGTTTAATACCTTGTTAGGCAGTGGCGGCCCAGAATGCAGCTGGCTGATGGGGCAGCGCCTGTGAGTCTGTTAGATTCATGACGCTCAGCCTGATTACAAGACGGGGGGGGGGGTGGGGGGGGGGGGGGAATCAGCTTTGGGTAAAACGCTAAGGAGAGATTGGCAGCTGAAGGAGGAGGAAGAAAAATAAAGAGGGAGAGAGATAGGAGACAAGGGAAAAGAGTAGAGCGAGAGTGGAGAGACAGGAAAGGGAAATCACAGCGGGAGTAACAGCAAGGTTAAAACAGAAGAGGAGGGAGGAATGTTGTCTAGAGGCTATTTTTTAGGAGACAAGATCCTCTTCAATTGTGGATGATAGCATTCATGGGGAGTGTCTGTGTCCCTGATCCATATTTAATCTGCAGGCAGAATAGATAAAACACGTTGCCAGGGCCCATGGCATAAATCTCCCCCTGCTAACAAATAGACTAAGATGAAACTGTAAAAAATATTTAAATTCCTATGAGAGACAGATTTATCCATCTGTGGCTGGTTTAAAGTGCATGGCATCACCTAGCTCTGTGGTCTCCTAGCCTTTGACAAAGTCATCTCCGACTAGCGTATATATATTCCGCAGTAATAAAAGTAGGGTGGATGGAATGAGGCGGATGCCACCGGCAGCAAAGCGGGCCCCTCTGCATGTTTGTGGATTGGAGAGAAAAAAAAAATGTTCAAGCACATGCTGAACAAGGCAATTCGTCTTCAGAGACTCATCATGAATTTAGAAAGAATGCAATGAATGAGAATAAAGAGTGGTTGCATCGCATGGACCGGTCAGCACTCAAGAGTGAAAAATCTCTGGGAAACCTCTAACCATATCTCTTTGGTCTCCTTTCCATTCCCCCTTTTGTTCTAAGCCCCACAATTTGGTTTTCAAATTGGACGCAGCGCTTCACTGAGTCAAGTCGTAGACTCATAGACTCTCCGTGGCGCCGGGTGGTCCTCTCCATTTCCTTCGCCAGGAAAACCTGTCGTCCCCTCCCGTTCACCCGCTGCCCGTCGAGTGATAATCTTCCCTGTAAAACACAATCAGTCACCTCCCTCCTCGCTGAGCCCCCGGGAGCCCCAATCAATACTGGCTGGCTGGGGTGACGGATCGTCCAGGGAGGCGGCCGGGCGCCGAGCTCAGCCCAACACGGTAGAGCCGGGGGGGGGGGGGCTGAGAGGACGGAAGACGTTCTGAATCCCGATGCAGACGTGAGCCCAACATCCACCGGGTGACCCAGTGTACATGCTCTATCAAAGACTGTATAATCATTTCTTTAAAAAAGAGAATTGCACCAGATCAGCTTTTTTTCATTGAGAGAAAAAAACCGTCTTTGTCATCAATCATCATTTGTATATATAGGCTACTATAACACTAACTTATTAATATGGTAAAAAAAAAAAAAAAAGAATAGGCTGTTATTACATCTGTCAATTCTGTTTATGTGAAAGGTAAACGCTGAAAGTAGAAATCCATACACTAATATGGCGGTAGTAATCACACGGGCTAACGCTGCCTGAGCAGACCTGGTACTACCACGCTGGTTTGTTAGGATAAAGGATGGGAAGAAAGTGTTGTGAGAGAGGATGCAGGGTAGCATTTTAAACATGGTGCTCTGAAGAATTATGTTTTGTTTGACCATACACTGCAGTCAGCTACAGAACGAATGGCAGCCCCCCGTTTGGGTTCCTCAGTGTACCTCACTGTACTGGGGACTTCACAGTTGGAATAGCATAACTAGTATCAAATAAAAACAAATACAATGAAAAAGCTAAGTAGTTAAATGGGCAGTTGGTTATTCAGTTATTGAGATCATTGCTATTAAAGCTATAATATTTAACAAATCTACTGTAATAAATCATAAAATGACCATCATGTCATCAGAGATCAAATGCTAAGAATAAATACAGGCTTATCTGACAACAACTGGATTGATACCTGGATCAACTGCGATTGTACTATTCTACACCTAAAAGCCTTGACCTGTCTCAGAAACCCCATGATAAAAGCATGCTAAAACACAGAGCTGCATGTGAACGCTGGAGACAGCTTTGAGCCCACAAGGACTTCACGACGGATGCCACATGAGCTGGTTAACAATTTGCAAACAATTAAAACTTCAAAACGTATCCATTAGCTGATCAACTTACAATTTGCGACCTGCCGTTGCTTGTTATATAATATAATAATTTGGCTCGTCTCAAACATAATGACGGGTTTGGCTCCTCTTGCCCTCGTGTTTTGTTGTGTGTCCTCAACCTGGCAACCCGTGTGAGCTTGGGTTGCCAGGTCTGGGCGGGGGTGAGGGGGTGGAGACACCCCTCTCTGATATTGTGAATCCGGACTGCAGCACCAAGATTAAATGCTTGGTGTCAATGTTACATATTGTATCTTTAACTAGTTCAAATTTGTATTGTATATCCGCTGGATGAAGGAGCAGATACATCATATAACTTAAAGCTTTATGGTATATCTCTTAAAGCCCTACTGAAAACATTAGTATGGCCATCCAGCTGTGACAAGTATATGAGTAAGTAAGTAAGTGTCTCTTCATTTCCCTTAAACCCAGAAAACCCTTCAATGTCCCCATCACGTGCACAGCGGTGCCTCCTCCCCTGCTGGTGCAGCCCTCTGCCGGCCACTCCTCTGCCCCAGAGCTGCTGCTCTGTAAATTGTCTGATGACCTTTTTAAGAGAACAGCACGGGGTTCTTGGCCAATCCAGCCGGAGCGTCAGCCCACCCCGGATGTTCTCCCTCTGTGAGGGGATGATGTGTGGTCATGAAACCACCGTGGCGAGGCCTTGCTTGCCTCTGCAGTTTTTGTGGCGATACCTTCAAGGCCTTTACTTAACGCCTACACCAATGTCTTCCGGGTTTTATAGGCTAGCAAAGGGCTGAACACACAACTTACTGTGCTTAAGTGTGTAACGCGCCACACAGATCATGTTTATGTTTATATCTACGGACTGATGTGCTGCTTGTTGTTTTATTGCATTTTTGGGTTGTTGATGATTTTGGTTTATATTTAAAGGCCTTTCTTCTGATGTTTCTCTGTTTTGATTTTCAATATTCTACAACACAGTTCTTCTCTAGCCTTTCTGTGGTGGGCAATAAATAAACCAAAACAAATGAAGTTACAATATACAAACAATAAATATTTGATAATGTGTCTACTCCTTCCAATGATTCCGCCTTCAAGGTATTGTGTTTGGTTTAATCTATGGATTAATAGTCTAAGCAGTACAAGCCAGTTGGACAGTCAGGATGTCAGAGTCCATCTCAGTGAGGGGAGGCGAGTGGCCCTTTTCCTTTTGGACGCTGTGCAAACATGTTGACTGCAGATGAAGCAGGGGTCGGATCAGGTCCTCTCTTCACTATTCAGTTTACCGCGGCCATCTCTAACACAAGGCGGGGAAAACAGAAGGGGGGGGGGTGTTGTCAGGCATTCTCTTTAACCTTGATGATGTTTGCGAGCGCTAAAGACCCGCTAATCACCAGCCATTGCCTTAGTTAAGAGAACATGACATTTGGTTCAGTGCCCACAGCTGGACAAGGGCCGGTTAGCTTTAGCCGTTATGCTAATTCAACCATTATATATGTAGGTCTATTTATGGGACTGACAGCGGTGATGTTACAGGTAAAGGCCTGTGAAATGGCCTGTAAACCTGAGGGGATTGATTCCCAAGGCTGACTTGTGCTGAAGAGCCTACCACCCCCCCCCCCCCCCCCCCCCCCCCTCCTCCACCTCCTCCTCCTCCTCCTCCTCCTCCTCCTCCCTCAACCCTTTACCCTCCTCCCCCCCCCCTCTCCCCCCCCCCCCCCCCCCCCAAAAAAAAAATAAAGTACCAATGCTACAGATGATATTACCTACAAGATGAATATAATAATAATACTCAAACACATTTAATTTACCACATCATTGGTGCATATGTGTGCTTATGCACATGCATCCGTGTATCATGGTCAGATACTATTTATTGGCAACTGCAAAATATTTAAACTCTCCTTATACATGATATTATTGTTGATCATCTGCATTTATTTACGTGAAATCACTGATACATACGTCAGTTAACAACAATTACTGTAGATTTGAATTGATCTTTGAGATTTGAGACTATAAGACTATAAGAAAATACATGCCAAACAGGTATTAATTCAGTATAAAAATAATTAATGCAGTCTAGTATTAACATTTTTTAAATAAATATTTATATATTTACTAGCAGTTCAGGTAAAAATAACTTCTAATAATAATAATAATAATAATAATAATAATAATACAATTTCAATGTAGGCTATTTGAGGCCTTTATTGAGCCTCTTCTGAGTGCTTCCATTCTTAATACTAATCCTAACGTACATGTGAGCTCATATCTGTCTTTGAACAGATGCTCTTACTGTGAATGGACTCGATGAGCACCAGAACCACGTTAATAATATCAATAGGTGTTGGTGTGCAGTGGCTGGGAAAGGAAAGGCCATAATATATTCAGCTTCTTCTCTTACTCGTCTTCCACACTTTATTATTTTGTTCTTGATAGGATTTGAATACGTGGCACAGGCTAATAAAAGATTGTCCTGTCATAATGAATCAAGAGGCCCAGTGTGAGTCTATACCTTTACCCAGAGCTCCATCTCTAATACAGGGGAGGCAGCGGCAACCTAAATCACTGTTCTCTGTGCTCGCTCTCCTGCTGGGATTAACTTCAGCTCATAGAGAGAGAGAGAGAGAGAGAGAGAGAGAGAGAGAGAGAGAGAGAGAGAGAGAGAGAGAGAGAACTAGGGGAGAGAGAAGGGGGAGAGAGAGGGGGGGAGAGAGAGAGAGAGAGAAGCATGGCTTAATTTTCTCTCCCCTGCAAACGCCTCGGGCCCCAGGGGACACCAAGACAGATCTGCATGCCCTTCGCTACTCGCTGCTCCCTGCTGCAGATGTATTATTGTGGCCCGCCAGCTCCCCCAACAGCAACCTGGACCACTCTCCACATCTAAATGGTATCTGCAGGCAGTCTGGAGATCACCCACACACGCACACACACACACACACACACACACACACACACACACACACACACACACACACACACACACACACACACACACATAACACACACAGAAGCATTGAATGATTGTAAATTTTAGATCAGAAAGTAATCAGGCTGATCAGAATAGAGCTGTCAGAGTCTCTGACAGCAGAGTGTTACGGCTGATGAAGTACTCCCCACTGTGTCACAAACAAAGACAAGGTTAGAAACTTCTCTGCTTGAGTTGGCCTCCGACGACAGTCAGACAGACAGATGGACAGAGACAGACAGACAGTTAAAAGACAATACAGGCTCTCCACAAACCGATTGAGGAAGACCACTTACCTGCTAACCTGCCTTCCTGCAATTACATACAATCTAGGTTTGCTCAAGCTTTCAAATAGGAATTGAATTCATTGTAGTTTTGATTATTACTGAATCATTTTGGTTATCTATATCCAATGAAAATACCATTGGTCAGATGCAAATTGTTTGAATGTTAAATAAACACCCTCATTTTTCCAAGCTACTCATCAAACAAAGATAATTAAATACTTTGGGCTGTTTAACTTCTATAACTTATATCATATATTTAATTAATGAGCAATCAATAAATTATTCAATAATGTCAATAATGGTGAGTTTGAATCATTTTGTATTTTAACATTTTCCTAAAGGGCAGCTTTAAAGAAAATTATGTAATTCTTTCCTGCTTTATGAAGTGTTGTGTGGCCAAAAAACAAAAACTTAAGGGGTGGAATAACGCCTTGTTTGTTGTTAAGTTATGGGAGTATTCCACAGAGGAAACTCCTTTACACGAGTGAATGATGCTTTCGAAAGTGTATTTCTACAGTGGCCAGTCTACACTGTGTTGATCAGAAACTTTAACATACACTTTTTGTTATAATTTATTACTGCTGGCCGAGTTTGTGTTCACCAATTACAGCACTTACAGATCCCCGCCTCAACCAAAGCAATTGAAAGTATAAAGCAAAAGAGAGTGAAACGCTCTGATCATACAGATTTAAGCTCATCTGCCATCAGATTTTGGTTTATTAATTCAAAATCTGATTTGTGAGACTACATACTTATATGAGTACCAACCCCAAAGTCAAACACATGAAGGTCACACAGTAGAGCGAGAGAGAGAGCGATAGAGAGCCCAGGTCAGCGTTGGGTGAGGATGCCACATTACCTTTCCTTTGTCCCCTGCTGATGGCCTCAGCCTCATGATTATCCATTATCATGTTATTGGACATAAATTTAACAAGCTGTTGAGGGCGCCGGAAAATCAATACCTTTTAAATGCTGTTTATGTGTGATTAACGGTTAATATCCTCACAAATTATTTAATATAATAAGGTCATTTGTCTTTCACACGGGCCCGGTACCCTGCAAAGAATAATAGAATAATAAATGAGGACACTACAGAAGAGGGGATTTCTGATGCTTTCCGCGCCGCGGCTTTATTACCCGTATCCTCTTTACAGCTACAAAGCTGCACTATGGTTATTTTATGCAAGTCATAAAATTAGGCTGAGATGGAATTAGCAGACTCGGGGCTCTTTATAGGTCAAGCCGGTAGTTTATGAGCCCGCGACTCCCTGGCAGTATTGTCAGGAGGCTAGTTAGAGGGGTCTTTAAGCATGATTTAATATGTCCATGCCTCGGAAAATAGTTAAATAGCTAATTAAATGGAGGAGTTAATTTACATATTAATTGACCTTCCAGTAATATTTATATTGATACCTACACCAGGAGCCTCTCGTCTTCATTGCCTTTCATCATAGTTAGTCTGAGCAAATATGGTAACTTTTTCCTTTTTTTTTTGCTCCCGCTTTTTTGTTTTAATCTCAAGTTTGGTTTTTATTGTCGCTGGAGAGAAGGCGATGGTGCTGTGTGTGTGTGTGTGTGTGTGTGTGTGTGTGTGTGGGGGGGGGGGGGCGTGTACATTGCTCCATGGCTCGGTAGGCGTGCAGCTGGCTCGGTTGGGGGGGGGGGGGGGGAACGTGGGGGGGGTCTCTTGACTCTTTTTGTTGTGAGATAATGGAGGAATCGCCATAAACAGGATGAGGATTGGCCTGGAGGACTTTACGAGATGGGTGGCTGGGGTGGGCGGGGGCGGGGGGCGGGGGGTGGTGATGGAGGGCTCTGAGAGTGGTGGTGCGGGTGTCGGTGGGTGATGAGGGAGGGTGGGAGCCGTGGTGGGAGAGGAGCGGGGGGGAGGGGGAGGGCTTGCCTGTGTCAAAGCTGCTCTTAATTAAGAAGCTGTGATCAGCCATCAGGCCCCTGGAGGCTCAACATTAGCCCAACCTGTACTCGAATTAGCACAACATTTCACCTACAAGGTTAGCACGCCTTCACCTCCCTGCCTCCCCCCCCGCCCCCCTCCGGGACACACACACACACACACACACACACACACACACACACACGCGTCCTCGCCCAACCTAAACCAGAACATCTCAGAGGTAGAGAGCCGTGAACGCCCAACGGGAACGGGCTCGGCGGTTCCAGCCTGCGCCCCTGGGCTGCTGTGAGATGGCCCCGTGTTTTCTATGATAATAATCTATCCTGGCCAACGCGGCCCCTGCATGTTGCATTGTCATGTTGATGTCGGCGCGACCGGCGCGCGGCTCAGCGGTGATGAATGGGCGGCGCATTGTTAGCTCTTGATGGGGGGCACGTCCGCTCTGGCTGCCATGTTGTTAGCATGGTAAGTGTGTCTCGCAGACTATTATGGGGTTGATCATTTGTCACAGGACCTGTCTGCACTTTGTCTCCCGCATTCTCTGGGGATAATGGCCGCTCAAGTGTATCTGCATACAGCCCCGGTGCTGAACAATGGGCCTTCTGAGGAGCCTATTCAGCCCGTGTAAACTAGAAACATGTAGCAAATGACCGTCCTGAGGGGGTGTGCACTTTGAATCACAAGGCTCAATGGCTTTTTTTTTATTCATACCTGGTCGTTTGAAAATGCTTGCTTTTCTTAGAGACATGCTTTTTCACGTTTACATTTGACATTATTTCTAACATTTAAACGTAAACATTTGAACATTTAAATGTAAAGTAGCCTCGCATAAGGCACCTCTTCAAGGTGTCTGAACATGTGTCCTCCTCGCAGCGCATCCTTCAGACCCTCTTCCATCCTTCAGACCCTCTTCCATCCTTCAGACCCTCTTCCATCCTTCAGACCCTCTTCCATCTCCCCCCAGCGGCCTCCAGAGCCTCCTCCTCCAGAGCCTCCTCCTCCAGAGCCTCCTCCTCCAGAGTCTCCTCCTCCAGCCTCCTCCTCCAGAGCCTCCTCTCCCAGAGCCCCCAGAGCCTCCTCCCCCAGAGCCCCCAGAGCCTCCTCCCCCAGAGCCTCCTCCCCCAGAACCTCCAGAGCCTCCTCTCCCAGCCTCCTCCTCCCCCAGCCTCCTCCTCCTCCCCCAGCCTCCTCCTCCCCCAGCCTCCTCCTCCTCCCCCAGCCTCCTCCTCCCCCAGCAGCCTCCTCCCCTGCTGCTCCCAACAATATGGCCGCCGGGTGCTCCCCTTGGTTTCCTCCTCAGACCAGCAGCTGCCAAGCAGCCGTCAGCGTCTCCTCAGGGCCCTCCCCACGTCATCACTCACCACGGCTAAGTAGGCTGTCAGAAGGTTCTGCTACTGCAAATTGAATATTGTTATCTATCCAAGATTCTTCTCATGAACACATCATGCATCATGTTTCCTCCTGTCTTAAAGAACGGACGTTCAGCTGCCCACCGCGTTGACAGGGGCTGACAGAAGAACAAAGAACGCTGCCGCCTGATAACAAGGCCTTATAAATATTTATTATGAAACATGATGCAGGCTAAATCATTACACCCATAATAGTTTTGATGTAAGTTGGCTGATCAAGCTGTAGCCGCGTGTGGACACACAAGAGCCGAGCAAATGGGCCAACAGCTGGCGACCCATAATTCCTCTTGTGCGCTGTGTTTAAGAAGCCATTAGCGACAGCATGCTGCCCGGCCTCCCGTGCACGGCCCAAGCTCGGCTAGCCGCTGTAGCACCTCTCAGGCTGCCTGTCGTTAGCTGTCTGTGAGCTAACGTCTGGCCGCTGAAGCGCTAGCAGCAGCAGTTGGCGGCCGGGCCCTGCGTCCGGGGGCAGCTGGGGAGATTAGCGTAGCGACAAGCCGGGACGCGTGGGCTGTGCAGTAACAATAATGTAGCCAGACCTCTCCTGCACCCGGGAACCTGGCTCTTGGCCTCAGCCCATCCCACCAGTCCCTTTCCCCCACATTCCTGGCCCAATGTCCGGCGTTTCCAAATGAATAACTCTATAAAATGGACACCTGCCACCGCGGGAGCCAGGGTGTAGCGCTAGCCGCGGCGCGGCGAGGACAATTGCCCCGGCAGTCACGGCCAGTTGCTCCCGCTGATGTATCAGACAGGAACACCGGCTAGGGCCAAACGCTGAAGGTATTTGTTCTTGTCATTACACTAAACTTTATTGTGACCCTCTTCGGCTGTTATTGCACCAGTAGCACTTTCTCCCACACCAGACTTTATCATTTCTAATGTCTATGAATCTCCAGGGGTTTCCGGCGGTGCACTTTGCTGAGCTATAAGTCGCCTACTGCCCTTGCACACTAAAGGGCCCGGAACCGCAGCAGGGGAAAATATATTCAGTAAAGGGCTGTGACATGAGAAAGCATTTTTCAGTTGAACATCCTGATTTTACATTTTATAAACACGACGACGGTGTGCACACATCTGCCCGACGTCAGCCGCGTCTGGTCCCTGGTGAACTCCCCACAGTGGAAGCTGACAGTCAGGGATGGACCGGGACAAAGACTTGCCCCGGGACTCTGGGATGGAGAGGCCTTTAATGAGAGCGTGGGAATAGCGTGTGTAGAATTTTGCCACTGTGTAAAATAATAGAAACTAGTTCTGACCCATGCATACGTGCATTGCAAATACATGTCAATGTGTTAGAATTTTGTGAAGATCACAGGTAAATATTTTATAGGCAATCTTGTCCATGTACAACATATTAGAAATGGCATGTGCCTAGAAAGGTAAATCAAGGGTGAAAAGGTTCCAAATAGTGCAAGATAAAAGTATTTTAGTGGAATGAAAAAAGTGGGAGTTAAAAGTTATCCCCCCTTCTAAACTGACAGTTATACATCGGCCCCATCCTACCTCCAGGCCCGAGCTACGTTTTGCGCTCTATGCTAATATCCAGCAGACCAGCCAAAGTCACGGCCTACACTACTTTTTTTATTTTTCTTAAATTGAAAAATGAGCGCCGGCCGGCTCGGCCTGAAAGCGTCGGGCCGTGGGGGAAACGGCCCCAACCTCCCGATGTCCTGCTCACAGTGCTATGTGAACAACATATGCATTTAACATTCTATATTTCATACACTAAATATATATCTTAGCATTATGAAAAAAAATATATATTCTTGTCTCTGAGAATAGAAAATGATGGTCTCTTACATCATTGCCAATATTGGGTTTCTCACATTCTGCAACTGAGAGTGGTCAAGAATGAATTTACACACACACACACACACACACACACACACACACACACACACACACACACACACACACACACACACACACACACACACACACACACACACAGTTTTCTGCTTTCTTGCAGCTGAGATCCAAGCCATTAATTAGCCCCTGTGTTGCGCGTTATCATAATCCTTAAACAGAGTTTGGCTTTATTCATTTAGCATCGGCAGCAGAAAGCAGTGAGTTAGGGGCCCTCTTGCAGTTGTTAAATGTTGCAGTATAAACGGCTTGTGATCCATAGGTATGCGTCTTGCCTCACTGTGCTTTATCGCTGGCCAACGGGGGCATCCTTCGCTAGCTTTCCCCCATTCATCTACAATGTTTCCTTACTCTCTCATTCCTCCTTAAAGTCTGCTCTCCGACTGGCCCGGCATAGGATGGCTTTCGGGAACGTTAGTGAAGCAAAATTAAAAAGAGATAGGTTTGTGGAAAAAATGTGCTTGTGGATCATTAAGAAGCGTTGCAACTGTTACAAAAACATTAGCATTTATAAGACAAGCCGAGGCTGAGGAGGGTGGCTGTTTTTACAGCCTGTGTATTTTCCAAAGAGACAATGCGGTCATAGAAAATACAAACTGCAGATTAACGACATGACATAAAACCGCAGCCTGTGTCCTGTCAAGCTCTGCTGGCTTCCCAGCTCAAACTGCCTTTAATTTTCCCATCCTATGAATAGTGATGATATCCTCTCTTTCTCCCTGGCAGGGAAAGGTATATTTCCATGTCCATTAATGAGATGGTTGGCTGGCTGAATTATGCTGCATTACATCTTTATAGATCTAAGTGTGCTTGAACGCATTATACTCTCACACGGCAAACAAATAAGTCGGATTCCTACGGCAACAGAACGACTCACTTGGATGACTGGCTGCTTATTCCTGCAGGGTTTAAACATGTTGTTTCCTCTGTAGAACAACACGTAGAGCAGGTTTGCTCATTTACTTTTCATGTAGGTCAATTAATTGCAATTTCACCTGGTCAATCACCCGGTCAAAAACCCCAACATCTGGTTCTCGGCTTCAAGGCAAAGGATGATTCGATTCCGCCATGTTCCATATTCTCTTTTTTCGCCGATACAGTAAAAAAGAAAAGGGGCAAGTTTTTGCTCTTTAAGATGGCGGGACATAACCTGTCCATGGAACATAAACGTGTCTGCTGGTTTGTAAAGATGGATGGAGGCCCACATCCCCAGCCTTCATAAAAGGCTCTTTTAACCCCCGTCCACATCTCCTTCTCAGGGAAGCATGAGATTAAATACAACCAGGAATGTGCTCTCGGTAAACGTAATGGATCGGTAGGAAAGTTAAAAAGCGCCAAGTGGGGGTGTGGGGGACGAGGGGGAATGGCCATTATGCAAAGCAGATCTTGCGCATGTAATCTGCGCCGCTGTCTCTCAGCCTGCCACAGACAAAGAACACACGCAAGGCAGCCCCCTGATTGCTTCCAGAAAGGGAGCTTCTCGTCCCGCTGTCGGCCGTGATGGCTCCGGATATTTTCATTGTTAATACGTTTGAATGAAAATTATTTATACATTTTGGGTCGGGGATGAGCGCCAGGAGAACGGGAGCGGAGGAGCAGGAGATTGTCGACGAGGCCTGATGTATATCCAGATTATGCTCTGATTGCAGCTTCCAGATGAGTGCCGGGCAGAATGGTTCGCTCACGCCTGTGACAACTTCCCCCACCCTCTCCCCCCCCCCCCCCCCTCCCCCCACCTCTCCGACAAGTCCTCTTAGGTTTTCCGGTTATTGATGCATTCTGCATAAATGCAATTCATTGACGGTGTCTTGTTGGCAGATTAGAGGTGTAGGGAGAGAGTGTGTGTGTGTGTGTGTGTGTGTGTGTGTGTGTGTAGGATGGTGATGGGAGGAGGGTGGGGGGGGGACATTTACTCCAGTTTAATACACTTCGAGACGCTGGCAAGCAGCAGGGAGAAGATCCTGTATGTTTTTTATCCAGCGTTGCACAAGAAGCTGATCCAAAGGGAATGGGAACGGTTCAGAGGAGGCTCAGGGAGGACGGGGTGGTTCAGAGGAGGCTCAGTGAGGACGGGGTGGTTCAGAGGAGGCTCAGTGAGGACGGGGTGGTTCAGAGGAGGCTCAGGGAGGACGGGGTGGTTCAGAGGAGGCTCAGGGAGGACGGGGTGGTTCAGAGGAGGCTCAGTGAGGACGGGGTGGTTCAGAGGAGGCTCAGGGAGGACGGGGTGGTTCAGAGGAGGCTCAGTGAGGACGGGGTGGTTCAGAGGAGGCTCAGTGAGGACGGGGTGGTTCAGAGGAGGCTCAGTGAGGACGGGGTGGTTCAGAGGAGGCTCAGGGAGGACGGGGTGGTTCAGAGGAGGCTCAGTGAGGACGGGGTGGTTCAGAGGAGGCTCAGTGAGGACGGGGTGGTTCAGAGGAGGCTCCGTGAGGATGGACACATACACACTCTACTCAGCTCTGCACACGTGCACGTGAACGTGCACACACAGCCCAAGCACATGCACAGGCACACACACACACACACACACACACACACACACACACACACACACACACACACGCAAGCATACACACACACACACACACACACACACACACACACATAAAAAAACATTTTAATTATTTCATTTATTTTACTTATTTCTGCATAAATACAAACGTTTATACACAACATCAATGCTAGATTTATGTCCACAAATGTATGACGTTTTCAGTATGTACAGATAATGGAATACAAACATTACATGCAAACAAACATTAATCATGGCAACACACACACACACACACACACACCTAGCTATACTAAGGCCAAGACAGCTTTGCCTTGATAATCCTGAGGCTCAAAAGATAATCTGATGCCCAGATATGAGCATAAGATCCCCGGGAAATCTGTGGCTCTGGTAATGGTTGACCAGACACCACAGGCTAGAGGTGACCGGCCTCACATAACATTCAATGTCACCCCTCTTTGTTGCACCAACTGAAAAATGTCTATGTTTTTACTGCTTTGAAATCCTAAACTTTTGATTCATAAAATCTCTTCTTAACACATAAAAACTGGCCTAGGAAATGCTAAATATTCTGTTTTGTCAGCGCCTAAAGGTTGATGTTGTTGAAATAGAAAAGCTTGCCTTTGGACATCGCAAAATGACCTATAAACAAGGGATCCTTTAGTACGCCTCCAAGGGCCAGCTCATAAAGGTGATGGATAGATCCACTTACCGCACAACAGTCCCCTGAGCACAATTACACCACCGCTGTGCTCATTCTGCAATCATGGCGTATGATCGCGCCATATATAACACTCTCATTATGTATTGGATGCTATTCAAAAGAAATGTATAGCGTTCCTACCAAACAGAAAACACATTTTTTTGTTTTAAATGTTTGTATGTGTTGCAATTTTGCTACAATGCATTAATTCAGATCTTAATTTTGTCCATTTATTCCTAATTATTAACAGCACACATTGATGTGTGTTGATATGTGATCATTGACTAATAATATTTACATGCATGCATCTCACACACACACACACACACACACACACATACACAATAATTCACGAATAAACATATACATACAAACGCATATGCACATGTGCAAAAAACACACAGACACATTTTGTACACAGATACAAAGCCACGCAAACAAAATTGGGATAACTATCCTACAAACAAACACTATGCAAAACTGACATATTTCCGCATAGACACAAATGCATAAGAAAGACATTCAATCAAACCAATCTGTAAATACTGAAACATGTGTCTATATCTGCATACAGACACACAAAGAGGCAGACAGGGACACACACACACACACACACACACACACACACACACACACACACACACACACGGACGTCACACACAAGACGCACATACAGCCACACATGCATGTCAGACACACAGACACAGACACACATGCACACACACACACACACACACACACACACACACACACACACACACACACACACACACACACACACACACACACACACACACACACACACACACACACACACACACACACACACACACACACCCTCCAGGCAAGTCCCCATCTCTGTCTGTCTTCTGATTTGAATATGAGCCTTGTTTTATGGAGGGAGGTAATTGGAAGAGTGTGATTTACTGCAGTGTATACAGGGACTGAATCCAACAAAATATCTGGAAGCCGGCTATAATCTATTTATCCGGACACAGATATATTTTTACCACCCCATGTTGACAGTGTTGACTATTAGAAAACAAATAAATTATTCAGCGCTAACAGGAGAAGGAATGGGGGAAGATGTTTTATACGTCTACTGCAGGACAGGAGGGAGGGAGGGAAAGACGCAGTCATTTTTCCTTCAATTACAAAAGGCAAATATTTATTATTTATAAGTACTTGCCTTGTATGGGCTTAAATGTTATTTATGAACCTGTTGCATAGTGATTTCCAATGGAACTCATTCTCTTTAGCTGGAGGGTGTTGTAAAGGAACAAGGGTATATTTAATGACACTCTGCTAGTCGGCGCAATTATGCTGTAATCATTATGTAAAATGTCCGATTAATTAAACCAATTTCTGCTGGGGGAACATTGGTTTCTGCAGGCTCCCCCCTCCACCTCATCCCTCAACCTCCTGGCTGCCTCCTGTTTTTCACCCGGCCCCCATTATGTTGTGACTCCAATGCATACATATTTATAAAAGAGATTTCCATTATGCCCACGATTGGTAGGCTTGTAGATTAATACCGGGAGAGTGGCTGCCGAGTTTTGAAAGGCAATTAGGTTTTTAGACTAGCAGCGGTGCTAGGATGGACGGTCAGGCCTACAGATCCCCGCTGTAAGGCCTGGCTCAGATGTATCATATCTACTATCTAACAGAGGCCTTTATCTGAGGCACTCTGCGGTGGGTTCTGGTGTGAGGCGTTGTGTTTGAGGTTAGCCTGAGGTTAGACTGCTCACATCGGGGGGATTTATTTGTACTTTAATCATTTCTATAACATAAGGGCAGGAAGTATGTTTAATGATATTGTGAATGTTTACATATGAGTCCTAAAGTGAGGACACGGTGCGGGGTTGGAGTGATGCAATTGAATCCGAAATTGAATAAATGTCACCCTGCTCAGAGGGGCGTCCATGCTGTATGTCCCTGCCCTTTAAGAAAATGTTGGTGTTAGCATTCATGGAGAGACAGAGCAGTTGACCCCCTGGCTCTGTTGATCCACTGCTGGCCCTCCCGACCGGGTCAGAGGTACTTTCAATGGTCTTCAGACACAATCTGTTTTCTTTACTTCTTGGCACAAAGGAAGTGATTAAGAAAACAATTCAATAGAGAGAGGGAGGGAGAGACAGAGAGAACGAAATAGAGAGAGAGCGAGAAAGGACATCTACATTGCAAATGGAGTCTCTGGGATGCTGTTCACAAAGTATTAGCATGGGATTTGTTTTAGTCTGAATGTTTTTTGGGTTGTAACCAAGTTATTGTGTTATTCTTTATCATGTGTTTCTTAGTTTACAACGTCCCCTAAGATACAAACAAGAATATTTTAGCAAACATCAGACAGATACTTCTGTGCTTTAATTTCATTAAAACAGAAAAGCGAT
>NC_140279.1:19677010-19697010 GCF_964030765.1 Micromesistius poutassou | reverse complement strand
ACCCACTCACACACACACACACACACACACACACACACACACACACACACACACACACACAGATGCATTCATGCACGTGGCACACGCATGCATAAACACACACAAAGGCACGGACATGAAGACGTGCCCAGACCAATGACACCCAAACGCACACATAAACACCCAACCGCCCACACAAGATAAGCACCACGTACAGAGATACACCAACGCAAAGCACGTATTAATACATACTCCCACACACACTCAGGCCGCTGCCAGTGAGCAGCAGATGGATGGTAGCAGCGCCGTAGCGACCAGATTAGGCAATCTTCCCGAGCGGCGGCGGATTGATAGAGTCACCTGGCGGACAGGCGACTGCAGCGGGGAGGGATACAGTTTGGCCTGCTGCTATCATCTGTGCTCACCGCCGGCTCGCTGGGAACCTCCCAGGAAGGATGAGCCCAGAGAGAGAGAGACAGGACACAGCCCCCCCCCCCTCCAGAGCCCTGGAGCTGTGCAGTAATGATGTAGTAAAGGCCTGGCAGCCTCCCGCTCACACGGCTGGGGCCACGCTGGGGGCCACGCTGGGGGCCCCACAGGGGAGCGAGATATGAGATCACCGAGGGCCGGACCTCGTACAACAAATTGGCGCTAAATCCATGCTACACGGGCGCGCCTAACAGCAGTGTTGACCGTGTGTACGTTCAACCAGTGCGAGGGCTGAGTGAACTGGTTCAGATCCAGCTCTGACATTGGATACGATATGACTCGTACGCTCAGCTTCAGAAACAAACAAACATGGAAATAAAATCAAAAGGAGCAAGAGTGGGAGGGTGAATTGAAATCACAGAGAACTGTTCAGATCATTGAGATCCTGGCCGTGTGTTTCAGCTGCCGCTGGATAAACGTCTGCTGTGGGCTTTATTGTGCTTGTGTTTACAGGGGGAATCTCATTTTGAAGTGATGTCTTGGTGTCATTTTTTTTAAACATTGTCTGTGATGAAAGCGAGGCGGGTCTGCTGGACCGGTGTCAACGGACTGTAAAAGATAGGCAACATTTAATGTTACAATTTTGTAATGCAATCATTATTTTATTTTTTTACTGTACATAATGATGGATAACCGGTTTACAAATCAAAAATAAATATTCTGTCATAGTCCTATGATGTAGTACAATATGATGTAGTACAATATATATAAGTATAATAGTTATAATACAATAATAAAACTTTTATCGCATCTTTTCTTTTCTTATTCTTTTTCTTCATCAATTCTCCGACAGCAGCAACCCTACGCCCTGCCCCCCCCCCCGACCCCCAACACTACATGGAGTCATCAATACCTGAGGACCACCTTTGAAAGGCAACATTTAGTGTTTGCACTGCCACACGTCTCCCCTCCATAGTACATCTTTCGACGTATCGGTGAACAAATAGTCTGGGGGGTTTAATCAACAGCCCGACTCGCCGGTCGAAATGAATAAATGGAGCGAGGGGAATGGGCGAAGTGGAGAGGTTAAATGTCTCCATTAGAACTGCAGTGCGACCCCCCGGGCATACTAAAGAGCCTCCCTCTGTAGCCCGCTGCAGCCGCGTGGTGGAGAGGTGTCATCTTTCTCCACGTGTCACAGGAAATAGACTGACGGATCACTTCTTGATGTCACCGGCGTGGACTTGTGACAATCAGTGAAAGGATGGCATCTGCCTGCCTACACAGATCTGTAACGGATGGCCCCCCAGCACTGTGCTCTCCGCGCCGCACGCCGTGATGAAGCATTGGATTGAAATCACTCCGGATGAGGTGGAGTCTGGCCCATTTGTTATTTGCTTTCCCGCCTGCCTCCGACGCAACCCCCAACACCACCGCCTCCAGCACCCCCTACACTCCCCTTTTCTTTACAGGCTAAACCCTGCACACACACACACACACATAAGCACACATGCACATGCGCGTGCACACACACACACACACACGCACACTGAAACACACACACACACACACACGCACACACACACACACACGTACACTCACACACACACACACACACACACACACACACACGTACACTCACACACACACACACACACACACACACACACACACGCACATAAACAGACACACACACCAACCAACCCCATGTTCACCCCTGCTGCCACAGTTGTGTGTGCAGGAGAGCGTTATGGTAATCAGACAGTGTGTATGTAGAAATCAATCAGCTGAGTTATGACACCGCTGTCTGTTTGTAACTTTTGAGTAATGCCGTGGTCCCCCATGTTTTTCTATTTACCTTTTTTGAAAATAGATTGTGTGCATTTCTGTCTTTCTGTGTATTTGTATATATATATATATATATATATGTGTATGTGTGTGTGCGTGTGTGTGTGTGTGTGTGTGTGTGCGTATGTGTATGTGTCTGTGTTTAGTTGATTGTTTGTGTTTGAATTTCAGTCTGTGTGTGTTTGTATTTGGATATTCCAAATATGTGCGTGTGTTGTGTGTGTGTGTGTGTGTGTATGAGTGTAGCCTGTGTGTGTGTGTGTGTGTGTGTGTGTGTGTGTGTGTGTGTGTGTATGAGTGTAGCCTGTGTGTGTGTGTGTGTGTGTGTGTGTGTGTGTGTGTATGAGTGTAGCCTGTGTGTGTGTGTGACTATTGCACACACTCACTGCTTCCGGGTGTCAGCTGTTATGGAACCCATTTCCTTGACAACGCAGGGCGATGGATGCCACCCTGAAATACCCATCATCAGCATTACCATCCGCTCGCTCCCCTCTCCTTCTCTCTTGTTTCTTTCTTGCTCTCTCGCCCGATTCGCTCTGCTGAAATCCGTCAAACCCTTTCCCCCTCCTGATTTATAAAGCTGTGATGGCAATTTGCTGGAATGTTGTTTCCTGCCACATAAATACATATATCTCAGGTCTCTAATGGAGGTACATCAGGCCCCGCTACGGGCATCATAGATATTGGAATATTTTTGCAGGATCTGATTGGTTACTGCTGTACAGACGGTGAGACACACATACGAGCATTAATCCCTGAGGCGTAGCAGGCGGTGGACGGTGGCTCCTCCAGCTGCTTCTTTACTCTTCTTTATTGGCCTCTATTTAATATCTTTAACTTCTCTGCCGGGCGGATGTGTGGGTGTGGGTGTGGGTGTGGGTGTGGATGTGAGTGTGGGTGTGGGTGTGGGTGTGGGTGTGGGTGTGGATGTGGGTGTGGGTGTGGGTGTGGGTGTGGGTGTGGGTGTGGGTGTGGGTGTGGGTGTGGGTGTGGGTGTGGCTGTGGGTATGGGGTGGGTGTGGGTGTGGGTGTGGGTGTGGGTGTGGGTGTGGGTGTGGCTGTGGGTGTGGGTGTGGGTGTGGCTGTGGGTGTGGGTGTGGGTGTGGCTGTGGGTGTGGGGTGGGTGTGGGTGTGGGTGTGGGTGTGGGTGTGGGTGTGGGTGTGGGTGTGGACAGTCTCAGGACTGATGGCCCATGGGAGAGCGTGTCCAGAGTGAGGAGAACGAGGGGTGCCCTTAGGGTGCCTGCTATTGTAACACTCTCCTTATTTCTGTCCTAATTTGACTAATTATTCAGATCTATATTCTTACTGATCGAGCACTTTGAAAACACAGGTTCAAACACTGTAATATCATTATAAAAAATACGTATTTTGACTCTCTTTGAAAATGTTTTTATTTTTGCGATATTTCTTGCCCTGCATATTGTCTGTTCTAACGTCACCTTCCAACCCCGCGTACCTGAGGCCAGTCTGGTGCTTGCCACTCTGCTTTTCTGCTGATATTCAAGTTTAGTTAAATCCGACAGGCAAATTGTTTGTGGGAAGCCCATTATCCTCTTGTTGTAATGTTGTCATTAGCAATCAGCTCACTGGCCAAACAGGGCGGCAGGAGGTGGAGGAAAATCATTTGAACCCTGAGCCCTGGCCATGGCTCCCCACGCTCCAGAGGGTCGGTGGGTGACAGTCCCGCTCAATAGCTAAGGAAACGGGAGAGGAGCAGGGGGAGAGATATAGGTGATGGGGGAGGGGGGGGAGGGAGGGGGGAGTTGCCCTTTGAGATCATCACCACTTTGACGTGGAGTCAGCAGAATTTTGAAAGAGCTGGCTGTGTGTGTGGGTGTGTGTTTAGATGTGTGTAGGTGTATATCGGTATATGTGCATCTCTGTGTGTATCTGTGTGTGTGTTTGTGTGTGTCTAAGAATGTAAGTGTGTATGTGAGAGTGTGCATCTACGTGTGTGTGTGTGTGTGTGTGTTGTTGACAATGCCAGCCACAGTCATGAAGTTAAACCAACACACACAGACACACACACACACACACACACACACACACACACACACACACACACACACACACACACACACACACACACACACACACACACACACACACACACACACACACACACTCACACACACACTTCCAGTGACAGTATTGAGAGGTGTGACAGTGTGTCTCCAACCGCCCTCTATGGTCTCCTTCCTGCCCACCCCCCCAGAGGCAACGCCCCCCCTCCCCCAACGACACCCGCAATATTGAGTTATTGATGCAGTGGAGCTGTGTGACGGACTGACATAGAGAGAGAGTTTGTGTGTGTGTGTGTGTGTGTGTGTGTGTGTGTGGCAAAGGTCTGTATATGTCAGAGGGATTATGTGTAATTCACCCAGCGCACTTGCGTGTGTGTGTGTGTTGACGAGAGAGGCATCATCACATATGTCGAGTTCATTATTGACAATGCAGACTTGGACTTGAGCCACCTATTGATCTGTTAACCTGAGGTGCATGGAGTCAGGGGAGAATGACATACTTCAAGAAAATAGATTAATAAATAAATAAAAACACGCCAACGTGAGCGAATCACTCGCAGAATCTAAAGTTGCCACAAAGGCGCCCAAGGACAGCAAAAAAAATACAACATTTTGTCACCCAAAGGCAACGCCAGCCGACCAATCAGCTGACATACTGGCATCCTCAGCCTATATCATAGGTACACAGCTGATGAGATTGAGGTGATAATATTTGCCTCATGCGCACAAAACACAAGAAATAAGAGAAATGCAGTCGGAGAAAACCAGGTAATGGAAAAAGCCAGAAGGGAACGTGTCAGGTACGGAGGTGAGGTATAAAGATGTGTTTTTTTCTTCCGTTCCAGAGTCATTGTGTAGCCAGATGGGGAGGGTAGAGTTGGAGAGAGGCTATTTGAAATGAAAGTAATAACTTCCATTACCCCTACACCACCTACACCACCCCAACCACCCCTAATCCCTGAGCTTGTGGAAAAAAAAATGCCTTTACAACTTGTTTTGCCTTAACAGGATTTTCCGAGGGATTTCGAAGTTTGGCAACTTGTCACTCGGAAGAGAACAGGTGGAAATATGATGTTGGGGTCATGGCTTCCTCTGGCGGTTCAATATGTGTCTCTATGATTGAGGCCGGGTTGGCAAAGGGGATTCAAGCTATTAAAGTATGCCCCGATGTCGGGCTCGTAGTGCCGTTGTCGACGGAAGCCCCCCACACAGTCTGAGCTATTACTTCAATGGTAATGCACAAAGGGATTGTCTTTTATGTCTCATCTTTTTAGGGAGTGGGGGGAGTTGTGACGGCTGTGTTTTTTTAAATATATATCTTACAGTTAAAGACATGATGACATGATTTAACTTCAGGTCATGTTCACACAAATGTCGTACCTTAGACATACCTTAGTATGTCAAAAGTCTATTGGATATATATTTACATGCTCCCACATATCTAATAACATTCATCTAAAGACCTATTTAACATGGAAATGCACCAAATTGTGTAAGTATTAATCCGAATGCCACTTTATGTAACCCAACCCAACCCCCTAACCCAGACTGACACCCTGGTGAGAAGCATTAGGAGGTGAGCTGCAGACTCAAGCTCCTACCGGTGACTTCCCGCTCCGGAGTAGTGCCACCACCTCATCGCCCTCACCTCTCCTCACTATCAAGTGTCTTTCAACAGCTCCGATCACCACCTCAATTATCCCTTATCCGGCCCACCTGATACACACACACACACACACACACACACACACACACACACACACACACACACACGCGCACACGCACACACACACACACACACACACACACACACACACACACACACACACTTTAAACCCGGATTTGGTTTGAATTCAACTTTGAGTTGCCCTACTAATTCTTTCATGCTCTGTCACAAAACAATCTCATTAATAGATCAAATGATATATAAATACAGAGCAATGGTCATGTTAAGCAGAGATAATAGTATGGTAATAGTATAATCAGTAAGTGCCGTTACAGTTTTGTTTCGATTGCATAAAATCACAAGTATCACACAATTATCAAACGATTACACTCAAGAAGCAAAACATTGTTCTAGATGTGCACCACTGTAAGCACAATGTCAGCCTCACACTTTTTGCAAAAAAATACAAAACAATATGTATACATTAGACACAGAAGTATATCAAGATGTCACTTCCTTGCAATTCCAAAGCACTGACTGTCAAATGAGCACACCTAGGAGCCAATTGGTTAAACACAGCCTTCAGATGCATAAACACATGATTGCTTACAGTTTTTCACAATTGTTTAAACACATTAATTGGAACGTTAGACACAATGTGCACAACCTGAAACTCATGTACCAACTGCAAAACCAATTCTGCTGACCTCCAAGCACATTTTCTGCTTTAGACTCAGATGCCCATTCCAAACCACACATTTTTCACAACACTGCACACAATTCTCTATATCTTGCACACTCTTCCGGAATTCCCTCACTTGGTGTTCACACAGAACACACTGCCAATCACATTTCTAAACTCCAAAGGCTGTTGTGCAATTTGCTATAGAAGGGTCACAGAAGAAAGACATGACACTAAAGTAGGCCTACAGACAATGAGTAGTATCACTCTATGAGAATGTTGATAATGATGAACATCGTTACTCTCATTATGGTTATCATCATTATTTAGGATTTTATCCATCTTATGGTGGAAATGTACTGGATATAAGTATTGGCCCTTATGGGTATGTGTAGGCGTGTATGCATGTATGTATGTATTTATGTAGGTAAGTGTATGCATGTATATGCAAACACACTGTATGTATGACATTTGTTTGTAAATGTGAGAAGGGGGGGCTTGATATACGTAAGCTGAAGCTTCTGCCCCTACCATTTGGTTACGACCAATAAAAATGCATTCATTCGTTCATTCAGATGTTTTGTTTATAGTATTGCCTATTTTCTGTTATCTCTTTCATTTCATCCCGTTTTCATCCTGTTTACTGTGATTTACAGTAGACTGCACATTTTGGATACAAATACAATATTTGTTGTTACTGTAAAGTATTGTGTGTTGTTTTCTATTTGAGTGTTGTTTTCTTGCAAAAGCATGAAAGCAAAACATGCAAAAGCATAATACTGATGAAGCATTCATATTGTGTTTTCCATTCATACTATAGTGTTTTCCATTCTGCACACCAGTGTTCAATGGGTGATTAGAAATGTCTACTCATATGATGTATGTGTTTGTCATTTGAAAAGAAAATACCATTTAGTGAAGAGTTAACACTGTTTTGAGGGCAAAGTGTGCTTTTGCAAGAGAAGTGTAGGATTTTGCATTTTGTGTGTGAGTTTTGAGAGTTGTGTTTAGGGTTTTGAGAAAGTGAGGTAGTCTATCAGGAAATGTGTTTAAGCAATTGTGAAAAACTGTAATTGTAGACACACCAATCAGGTTCAAGCACTATAAAAATGCAGCAGGTAAGTTCACCTGTCTTAACTGTAACCAAACTGGAAGGAGTCAGAAGAAGAGAGGGTGAGAGGGGGAATCCAACAACCGGGCATCACGCGATTTCGTGCTCATGCGCACAAACGTTAATCTATTGAATCGTGTCCCAGAGCACGATTGTCCGACTTTTCTCATGCTACACAGAAGGAAATGTAAACCCATGCATTTTGAATGGGAGCGTTTCTCAGACAATTTTCGTGCTGGACTAAACAAAATGAGAGAGAGAGAAAGAGAGAGAGGGAGGGGGAGAGAGAAAGAGAGGCTTCAGAAGGGTGTGTGCAGACAGTACGGTGCACCCTCTAGTTATATAAATGTGAATACTTCCGATTTTTTCAGCATTTTTGCTCCTCAAAAACTGAAAAAACAAATTTTTCGTGCTACACAGAACGAAATGTAAACCAATGCAATTTGAATGGGAGCAGCTGCGTTTCTCTGACTATTTTCGTGCTGGACTAAACGAAACGACAGAGAGAGAGAGAGAGAGAGAGAGAGAGAGAGAGAGAGAGAGAGAGCGAGAGAGAGAGAGCCAGAGCAAGATTGTCTGACTTATTTCGTGCTACACAGAACGAAATTCAAACCATAGCCTCTCAATTGGAGGATTTTCTTTGACTCCAGAAGGGGTGTGCGCAGATAGTACAGTGCACCCTCTATATTATGTATGTGTCAAAACAACAAATGCATCAAAGGGTAAATGTAGTGTTTTAGGGATACTCTGATTTTTCAGTTTTCTACAGCATACCTCCTCAAAAACATTTCGAGCTCATGCTCATGAAGATGAATCTATTGAATCGTGTCCCAGAGCACGTTTGTTTGACTTTATTCGTACTGCATGGGATGGGAGCGTTTCTCAGAATACATATAATATATATATTTTTTATTTAGTTTTTTTTTTCGTATTCGTAGTTAAGGCGGAAGCCGTGTGTTACTAGTCCAGCATGAAAATAGTCTGAGAAATTCATTCAAAATGCATGGGTTTACATTTCGTTCTGTGTAGCATGAAAAAAGTCGGACAATGGCGCTCTGGGAGACGATTCAATAGATTAACGTTTGTTCCACAGAGGAGAAGAAGGAGGAAGAGGAAGAGGCCCAGCCAGAGGTAGAGGAAGAGGAAGAGGAAGACCTTAAGCAGGAGGAGAACGTGCACGAAGAAGAAGAGGACCAAATGTATCTAATGAAATTGGCCCAACACCAGTCGTCCATGTCCTGAACCATGGAGTGACGCTGAGGGAGGCTGGTCTAAGAGTTCAGCCAAACCTTAGATATACAGTGGCATCTGTCATAAGGACGTTTTGACGGCTGTGTACTTCATAAACAGTACTCTAATCACTGAGAGTAGAGTAGAAATACTAAAAGTGTTAAGGTTAGCAACAACAGTATGTAACTGGTTCAGACAGAAGTAAGTAATATGAAACATGTGTGTTTCATATGGTGACATAATATGGTTTTGATAAATTAGTGTATAGTTTTGACAAGTGTTTCATTTTGCAAAGGGTCTGAGGTGCTCTGCTGATTGTAAGTGTGGTTGTAATTGTGTGTGTTTTGAAAAAAACTGCCCTGTTTTCAAAATAGTGCTTAAAGGTGACATATTATGATGTTTTTCCTACAAGTAAACATATATGAGTTCAGAAAAACATGTTTTTGAAGCTGTTTGCTGGAAATAGCTTTTAGGAAAACTAATTCTCGCCTACCGCTATTCCCCTCTGTTTCAGTCCCTTCAGAATGTGCTGCTTATGGTGTCTGTAGCTTTAATGCAAATTATACAACAGTTAGTTCCGACCGGTCCCAACCGAGCAATTGATTGGACAACGAGACATTCCATAGTGCTGATATACAGTATAACAGCACTGGGACTTTTCACAGACATAATCACTCCGCTGTACGGGCGTTCTAATAACCGTTATTAGCTAACGTTACATCAGCTGTTAAATAGCCTATCTTAGATTGTGGCAAACTTTGCACGGTAAAGATGGACATATTTCCAAAAATAACATTTGATTTGAACTATGAATGGTCATCATCAGACTCGGAGGAGGACGAAGGGAAGGAAAGAGGCCTGGATACATCATATAATAGAGTAGCGAGCTTGGGTCTAGGAATGTTTATGTACTGTATATGTGTTGCCTGGCAACAGCCTAGTCTCCCTTCAGTTGCGGAACTATTTTTGTTGGCGGAGCCGAATAAATGATTACTAAACAAACAAATCATAATCTCTTGTTTCTTATTACTGTTAACTAATAAAATGTGCTCGTAGCACTGTTGTATAAAAGCAATATCACACTCGAGGTCGTGCTGTTGTACTGTATATCAGCACGGTGTGATTATCTGCGGCACTCGGCCTGCGGCCTCGTGCCTACGACAGAATCACAGCCGTGCTGATATACAGTACAACAGCACTCCCTCTCGTGTGATATTGCTTAATTAGCTGCTGCCCATTGACCAATGAGCTGTCAGAGTGAACCACAGCATGCAGGAGAAGTGATTAGCCGTTTGCGGACTCCCGGAGCTCTATATCTATATAATATAATATATAATAATAATAATAATAATAATAATAATAATAATAATAATAATAATATATAATCTTATATAATATATAGGTATCTATATAATATCATATCTAATATCACTGCCAAAAGCTATGTGCGCCTTCGGATGATATTTTAATGACCACAGAAGAGGCAGTGACTGAAGTCTTGCTTAGACAGATTTATTAGTAACCTCAGCTCAAAAACCATTGGAACACACAAGACCGGTAACCACAATAAACCGGTAACCATATCCAACCCTGCGAAGCATAATCCAGACGAGAGCTCCCTCCGCGAAGGCCCGCCCCCATCTCCCAAACCCAGCTACAATATTATGAATCATAAAGACTGCGTCTGACGTCTGCGTCCTGCTTCTGAAACGCTCGAACATCCCCGCCCAGCGCTTGTTCGCTGGTCCACAAAATCGTATTTGTGCTCTGATGGGAGGGGATGGGAAAGTGGGCGGTGATATTCAAATGTGCCTTCTTCCTAGTGGTCATTTTGTCACCTATTTTTAATGTAGTCTTAGTCTTGTGCCAAATGTCCTTGTTAGTTTTAGTCATATTTAGTCATTCACATACCTTTTTTTGTTAGTCAAGTTTTAGTTGACTAAAAGTCTCGTCATTTTAGTCTAGTTTTAGTCAAAAGAGAACTCAAGGTACTCAAGGTTCAGTCAACACATTTTAGTCTTTTTTTAAATAACAAATTATTTCTGAGATTATTTCTGATAACCATTTCAGTCAAATAGTTTTTCTCACATCTCAAATATTGGTTAAATGTCATAATTACCTGACAAAATACACTTGTTGAATGATTTTTGATGAATGCAACTTTGTTAAATGTGTCAGTTTTTCTGATTTAAGAGATATATGATGATCTTGATGCCTGTCGGACGCGGGTCGGGCTCTGGTACTTGTTACTTCTCTGTGGGACGCGGGCCGGGCTCGGAGAGAAAAATGCGGCCCGTTCCGCGCGCTAGCTAGCAGCAACAGCACAAACTCATTCTGAATATTTTGAAGGCGTAACAGCTGAATATTCTATCTCATGATGAAAAAGTAGAGACGATTGTAGACGAAAATGAAGAGAGATTTTATCTTAGTTTTTATTTCATGCAAAACATTTTAGTCTCGTCTTTTTTCGTCAACAATAATGCATGTTAATTTAGTCCTGAGTCAGCGTTTTTGGACATTGCTGTTTTTACAGGTTCTTGGGGAAGCATTGTGCGTTTACTGTATATTCCTTCTCCAAACGGTGGAATTGTTGGAAGCCAGTTGGAAAACTTGGAAGCAGTTTGAGTGCCTGTTTTTACTTCGTACAGTCTTGCATATGAAGTGTTACTTTGCAATGTGTTGCCAACAATAAAATGTAATGGACGATTTTTGTGTTTTTTTATTTCTTCCCTTCCATACAATTTGTTAAAATAGAATGTAATATACTTATCTGCAAATCTAAATTGTATAAATAATTGAATTAGAAGAAAAGACGCTATGTAAATTATTATCTCAAATATGTTATGTACTGTATGTTTAACTTAAAATAGTTATTTTACAGAAAAATGATTTGTTTACAAAAGATTTTGAGCAAAGACTTCTAATATAAACGTGATGTCTACTGCATTCAATTAAGGTTCTATGTTAATACAACTTCACCTGTTTCACCTTGTGTAAAAACTCAAATGGTTTAAGGCAACATGTTTCCACACAATTTTCAGGTAAAACAAAATAATTCAGGATTCAGGAGTGCACACACACATGCATTTACATACACAACGGATTACCATACAAATCCATGCATGTATGCAAAAACTCACAAATATGTGTGTGCATGCATAAATGCACAAAAATGCAAATAAGCATATAGACAAACAAATACCAGCCTTGTGTTCTCTTTCACCCTCTGAAAATATTTTTACTGACCGAGCGTCAAGGTCTCTCTCTCTCTCTCTCTCTCTCTCTCTCTCTCTCTCTCTCTCTCTCTCTCTCTCTCTCTCTCTCTCTCATCAGCAGTGTGTGTGTAGGGTAGGGGCGGGGGTTGTATTCCTACCACAGGTGATGTTATTATGGGCACTGGTAAACTGAGCAACAAGCACATCATCCGCCTGCAAATGAAACCCGAGCCGTACACGTAATACCATCTGCATAATCAGCCTGAGCTCCATCTTCTGCAGGGAGCTTCCATGGCAGAGTCTTTGCTTATGTACGGTTGTGTGACAATAGTGTGTTAGGGGGGAAATGAGTCCGCTTTTAGCAGAACGGGATGTCTGCTGCCGCCGTGAACAAGTAATAACCCAAAGCAATTCCAAGCTCAATGTTATGAGAAGTGCTTTACTGAGTCCAGTTATTGAAAACAGGATCCTGCGAGGGAGAGGACTCGTATTCCGTAGACGATCTGAGGTGTAAACAGCCAACAGATCACATGATGTTCAGGCCGACCAAATGATTGCAGAGGAGTGGCATGATGCCCCAAACACAACAACAAACTATTGTACCTGGGAGTAGAGAAGAAGACATTGTCTAGAATGTAATGTGATTAAGTATGCTATCAAAACATATGTGCACATCAGGCATCTGAAGACTCAGCTACAGCGTTCTACTGTCTCAGGCTACTGTATCAGCTGTTAAAGGCTGTTAACCCTAACCTTAACTCAGTATCCAGCTGTTAAAGGCTGTTAACCCTAACCTTAACTCAGTATCCAGCTGTTAAAGGCTGTTAACCCTAACCTTAACTCAGTATCCAGCTGTTAAAGGCTGTTAACCCTAACCTTAACTCAGTATCCAGCTGTTAAAGGCTGTTAACCCTAACCTTAACTCAGTATCCAGCTGTTTCTTTAAGCTCACTTTCATAAAAATACTTTATTGTCAAAGTCACCCCCTCCCTTGTACGTTTCTCATATACTCTCGTCTGATCACTATGTACATTATATATATATATATTATGAAATATCATACCTAACCTTCAACCTAAATGCAACTATCTGTAACAGCTTGATTCTAAAATATGTATTTTAAAAACAATACTCGAATAACAATAGTGTTGCTAGTCTACATATTCCATCTTTCTTAATTTATGTACACATATATACAAAATGTATAATGAATACTACAGGAAAATACAAGGACCTATATATATATACATATTTCAATATGCTCATGCTTCTGTTGCTTTTTTCTTTTTTTCTTTTTTTTTTACAAAAAATGATACATAAAAAAAATCGTCCTTGTTTGTTCTGTTTAGATATCATATAACGTACCGCAGTGTACTGTATATTGTGTGTGAGACCAGGCAACACTTTCAGAGCCGTTGAGCCAGATAACGGAACCATGAGCATGTTTCCTCTTTGTTCTCATCTATAAACATTTTTGTTGTCCTGAAGGGTCATCTGCGTACCCTTCCGACGCGCCCTGCCCCGTTTGTAATGAATGAGTGTAATTACCAGCCCTGATTGGTTGGAAGGTCATTGGCAATCCTGTAATTTTTCACTTATGTTAAGCTTGTGTGTTGTGATGAATGTACCCAACCTTTTCTCCCATCCCTCCTTAGATTACTCCGGGCGTAGAAATGCAGCCGCAAATTAAGCTGTTCATTGAACACAGCTACTGGGGGGGGGGGCTAGTACGTTGATACAGATAAACAAATGGAAATAAGTACGGTGGGATGTTGGTTCTACTGGGGAGGAGATGAAAACATCTGTCTGCGTGTTTTCAAAGTAAGGATCATTTCCATATTGTAGTCACATGAATATGATAATAATATGAAAATAACAATAAAGTGTATGAAGTCAATATATTATTATCAAGTGCGTATATCTGTTGTCTGTCATTAATGAGTTCAGTGGAGACAGCACTACTGACCCATTTTGATTGGTCATTGAACTTTCAGCACTGCCCTACAGGAGTCATTCCAGTCGAGACCAGACAGAGAAACAATTAGTCCCATCTCCATCGCCAGAATCAGCACCGCCGTATACAAACACTAAATACAATCAACTCACAGCTCACCATTACCACCCTCCCCACCTTTCTTTCTGACTGCGCTCACAGTTAAGCTCCACCAATAAATCCTTGTCTCTTGCTCTGTGTAGTTTCTCTTTCTTTACCTTAATACCCACCTTAAAACATGTTGGTCTCCCAAACTCCTCTCCTCTCTTCTCCATCTCTCTCCTCCTCTCCTCTCTTCTCCCCATCTCCTCTCCTATCTTCTCCCCATCTCCTCTCCTCTCCTCTCTCCTCTCCTCTCTTCTCCCCATCTCCTCTCCTCTCTTCTCCCCATCTCATCTCCTCTACCCTCCTCTCCTCTCCTCTCTCTCTTCTTCTCCTCTCCTCCCTGTCTGACTCTCTCTCTCTCTCTGATGATAGTGGTCTGGCGTGGCTACTTTGCTACCGTTTGAATTAGTTTGTTGTCAGACGAGCTGTTGTTCTGCTACAGTGTTGCTGGCTGACGGCCTCCACTCACCCCCCAGTCTATCAGCCTCAGCTGTCCACAGAGGAGGATGGAAGGATGGATGAAAGGTTAGAGAAGTGGTGGAGTGGTGGTTGTGGTGCTGGTGGATGTGTGTGTCTGTGTGTGTGTGTGTGTGTGTGTGTGTCTGTGTGTGTGTGTGTGTAGGCATAACGCGATCGAAGAGAGAGAGGGGAGGAAAGTGGGTAGTTGGGGAGGAGAGGGAGGGATGGTGGGTGAAGAGGGGGAGAGAGAGAGGGCGATGAGGTGGAGGGAGGGGAAAGGACCGCAAACGGCAAAGAAACCTTCTTGTCATCCAACTCATCAGCCTCTAGGTCTGCAAGGCTCTCGCTCTCTCTGTCTCCCTCTCTAACAATTACCTGGTGGATAGACTCAGGGGCTTCTTTTTCTTTCTCTCTCTCTCTCTTCTCACCCAATCAGCCGTCTGACAGCAGAACAGAGGTTGTGATGGACGATGCTCTCTCTGAGTCCGACAACATTTTCTCTCGGCCCCCGAAGTGAGATGGGGCAGCATCAACGGAGGCCCCAGCGCCTCTGTCAGTGTTTGTGAGGTCCGGGCGCGGTGTTCAGTCACCCCACCCGCGACCCCATATCAGCCACGCCGCCTTGTGCAAACTAGGGCTGACCACAAGCCCCAGCTCCTCAGAACACACACGCCACGCCGCCACCGCCTGCTAGGACCTGAAGTCCAAGCTCTGCTTTACTCTTCTCTATTTGCTGTGTCTATATATACGTCTATTGATCTATTGATTTATCAATCTATATACGTATCTATCTATCTATCATCTATCTTTATATATAATATATATAAAGATAGATGATAGATGATACATACATATCTAACATCTATTATCTATCTATCTCACGTCTATCTGTCTATCTAGCTATCTATCTCTCATCTATCTATCTATCATTTATCTTTATACCTATCTATCTATATACTGTATCGATCTATGTATTTATATAGCTATCATCTATCATTTATCTCTCTCTCTCTCTCTCTATATATATATATATATATATATATATGTATATATATATATATTTAGTATCTATATATTTTGCTTTCTATCTGTCTATATTTACATCAGCCAAAAGGAAGTTTAAAGCGGCATATTTAAATTATGCAAACAATCAAATGTTGACATGTTGAAATATTCCATTTCACCCACAGTTTTTTTGCCACTATATACCAACAGATGAATTATGATGCATAAATGTGATTTCATAATTTGACCAGAAAGCAGCTTCAAATGTTTGCTCTTACAAACCCAACACGTATTCATTCCAAACATGCAGCGAATGGACATGTTGTCACTAAAGGCCTGGCAGTACGTGGCTTCATTCCATCTCGTTCACTTGATAATGCTTAATCAATGGCGCGTGGGCGTGCCGTGTTAAAAAGGTCCAGTAGTTCAAACATTGATTGCTGTCTTCCATCTCTTCCCCGACAATAAGCACGGGGGAACGCTCCCTCATCAAGGGCCCGCCACGCCGGCTGTCTCCACCGCCGTATGGGTAGGCGTGAAAAATACATTTGTGGGTTGGAGGTTATAGCCTTATTGTTTTTGAGGAGCCGTGACCCACCCACCTCCCCTTACCCTCCCCTCCCCGTCCCCCTACCTCTCCACCCCTCACTCCATCCCCAAACCTTAATCCAATTTTTTCACTCTCCTTCTCCTCTGCTGGTATAAAATTAAAGGTCGGCTCCTATAAAAACACCTCACATTTCAAAAGTATTGGCTTCGCGCCCAGCCTAGAAACTTCATTTATTCTGGCTAACTTCTCAATTATCTGGCCTGGTAGTGGAGATGTGTAAAAAGTACAAAAATCAATAGGATTCCATTCCCCTCGAATTGAAAAGGGGGAAATGAATGAGATGGGACACTCTCTTAATCAGAAATAAATGTTTTAATTTGGTTGATGACATCATTCTCCCTTGTAGAAGGATGACAAATGCTGGGGTGCTGCTGGGGGCCCCACCAGAAGCCCTTTCAATTTTATTGTAAATATAAAAGGTATTGATCGGCGAGATGTACAAACCCCATTGCTTACAAAAGCCATTCAGGGGGACTGGGAAAACTATTAAGCGGCGAGTCAGGAATCAATACACAACACTAAGAGGTGGCAGAGGCCGGGCGCCGCGGCCCCACGGCGAGGCGGGCCCCCGCGGCGAGGCGGGGCCCGTGGCCAGGCAGGGGCCCGCCTCGCCGCGGGGGCCCGTGGCCAGGCAGGGGCCCGCGGCGAGGTGGGGCCCGCGGCCAGGCGGCGGTGCAGTCCGTGACAGCTGGCACTGCTGCAGGAGCAGTGTTAGGGATGATAGGGTCAGCTGGTTAACGTGGCGGCTGGTGGTGTGGTGCGTGGGTGGGTGGACGGGTGTTTGGGAAGGGGGAGGCGGGGGAGGAAAGGGGTGACAGGCCGTCAGCCCACCCCGGTGCTGCGGGCCCCTGACAGGCCGCCATTTAAAGCCACTCTGACTCATCATGCTGTCGCTACGGTTACTGCCACCGCAGGCCGAGGGCCCGACGGCTGACAGCAGTCCCTCCTTATCTCTCTCTTTCTATCGTTGTCCCTCTTCCCCCCCCTCTCTCTCTCTTTCTCTCTCTCTCTCTCTCTCTCTCTCTCCTTCTCTCTCTCGCTCTCTCTCTCTCTCTCTCTCTCTCTCCTTCTCTCTCTCTCTCTCTCTCTCTCCTTCTCTCTCTCTCTCTCTCTCTCACTCTATCGCTCTATCTCTCTCTATCTTCCCATCTCTCTCTTTCCCACTCTCTCTCTCTCGCTCTCTGTGGCTCCCTTTCTCTCTCTATTTATCTACTATCTATCTATCTATCTATCCATCTATCTTTCTGTCTGTCTGTCCGTTTGTCGCTCTATCCATCTAATATCTTGCCATCCACATCTATCTATCAATCTATCTTTCAGCATGTTTTTCCTCACTTCCTTCATCTAGTTATTTTCTCGTGTCTCCTTTCCTTGTCCTTTCTTTTATTTTCTCTCTCATGTTTTATTCCTCACACTCTTCCCCTGTCCTTTCATTATCTGTCCATTCCTGAACATGTTGCTTTGATTCCACTTTAGCTCGGCGAAGATAGTCCCGTATGCATGTCTGAGTTCCGGAATAAACCACTGACAGAAAACCAGCTGTTTTTATTTGGTTCGCTCGGCACGGAATGCACAAGTTTTCATCAGCACGTGTTGTGAATGTAAAGGTGATGCACTCCGAGCTCACAATGGAAATGTTCTGCTTTAGTTTTAATAGCCGTATTCAATTGTTCTCTTTTTTTTATGCTACAGAACGGAATGATATTTCTCGATAAAATGTAAACAGATTCCATAGTGATTTTCTTTCCCAGTTTCCATGTTCTCGTGAAAGTTAAAGTTTGAGAGTCCGACACTGCAGCAGCATTTCCCAAAAATAATCTCCCCGTGGGCTTTCATGTCTAGCTCTGTCTATTGCATCACGCTGAACAAAAACAGCAATAATAAACTGGCCAATGGCAAAACGACATCAATGGCAGCAACTAACCCTTGTGGGTTGTCTCTTTTCCATTCTCATTATTCTCTTTTAATTGAACATTCTCACATCACTTGTGTACACATCATTCATTATTTCAGTGCAGATGGTGTCGATAAGGATAAACTATTATCCATGGAGAGCCAACACACCACTTCTAACCTGACGTTCCCAACATGAGTGTAACAACTAACATGGACATTGAGGTCTGGAAATTCCAACAGCGAGACAGTTTGGGTTTGAGGGCAGTGGTGTTAATATGGAGCCTGAGGAATGGATTAGGGTTGATTTCAGGGAGGAGGAGGAGGAGGAGGAGGAGGAAGAGGAGGAGCAGGGGTCTGGTTGTACAGTGAACAGTAATTATAGGAAGATGAGGGCCAGCCAGTCATAGGCCAGATGACTTAACCCAAGATCCATGCTCTCCATCGGCCCCTCTCCCCCACCCCCTCTCCCCCCCCTCCCTCCGGCCGCCCCACGGCTCTCACACTCCTGGACTCCATTGATGGGAAGGAGAAGCTTGTCTGGGTCCTTTGGCCGACAGATCCCTGACCTCCGACCCCTGCACCGACTGACCTCCGGTCAATCCAGGGACTCATCTTCAAATCAAGCTCTTTATTCATGGGATCACTTCCTTTTTTAATCAAGGATATTTTGTCGAGAATCAGAGAAATATCTTTCTAAATGGTGAACGTGGACAGTGTTGCGGGGGGGGGTCGTATGGGGGGTCCACACGAGTCAGACACGAGTGGAACCCAAATAAAGCTGAGTCCCTGTTAGGGCCACTGGGAGCTCAGCTAAGCCGCCTTAACAAACGCTGTAAATTGATAAATCATTGCAAGACGCACAGGGACTGCATCTTCCCTGAGATGCTGAGCAGGGCTTACATGCTTATGGATGGGTGTGTGAATGTGTGCGTGTGTGTTCGGGGGGGGGGGGGTATGTTGTGATTATTGCCATTTTCAGCACGGGGACATCCGCTGCGTCCACAGGACAGATAGATACCTAAATAAATCGAGGTGTGTGTCGCTTCTGTATACAAATGAGTGAGCTTGTAAAAGGGAGAAAGAGAGAGAGAGCTAGAGAGAGAGAGAGAGAGGGGGAGAGAGAGGGAGAGAGAGGGAGAGAGAGGGAGAGGGGATGAACGGAGGGCAAAAGAGATAGAGGGGGACGTCGGCGAATCCCTGGCTGTCCCGACCCCTCCCGACGGCGGGCGGTGATGAGATCTAGGAAGAGGTCAACCTATCAGCAGGTGAAGTGTTTAGACGTAGCCGTCCCCATTCCCTTCCCTCCCTCCTTCCTTCCCGGCCCCTCCCCCATACCGCACCTCACCCGTGGCCCCCTTGTCCTCCCTCGGTGTCATCCCATGTCACTCTCATCTCCTTGCACTGATGATGGTGTGGTGCTGAGGAGGGGGCTCAGATGATGATGGGTGGGTGGTCCTTCCTGTGGAGGGGGGAGGGGAGGGGGGGGGGGTCACTTGACCCTGGTGTGTAATTCCTGTCTAATGCCTCCCCCCCACCCCCCCCTTACCTCCACTGGTAGACCCCACTTGACCCCCACCAACCTGACACAATGCAATTGGCCGCGCCGGCCTGTCCTCCGTGCAGCAGGAGGAGGAGGAGGAGGAGGAGGAGGAGGAGGAGGAGGAGGAGGAGGAGGACTGTATAAATTGATTTCCCGCCGTCGGCAGGGGCACCTCTGCATCCCTCTGTCTCTCGCTCTCTCGCTC
>NC_140279.1:19669510-19672010 GCF_964030765.1 Micromesistius poutassou | reverse complement strand
GTGGAGGTGGTAGTGGTGGAGATGGTGGTGGTGGAGGTGGTGGAGGTGGTAGTGGTGGAGATGGTGGTGGTGGAGGTGGTAGTGGTGGTGGAGATGGTGGTGGTGGAGGTGGTAGTGGTGGAGATGGTGGTGGTGGAGGTGGTAGAGGTGGTGGTGGTGGAGGTGGTGGAGGTGGTAGAGGTGGTGGTGGTGGAGGTGGTGGAGGTGGTAGAGGTGGTGGTGGTGGTGGTGGAGATGGGGGGATTGAGGGGGATTGAGGTGATTATGGTGGTGGTGAAGGAATAGTGTAGGAAGTGGAGGAGATGGTTGTGGGGGAAGGCGTGGCAGTGGTGGTGGTGTTCCTGCCATGGAGGGGATGCTGGTTGTTGAGGTAGTAACAGTGGAGGTGGATGCAGTAGTAGAGGTGGTGGTGGATGTTAGAGGTGGTGGTGGTAGTGGTGGTGGTGATGGAGGTGGTAGTGGTGGTAGTGGTGGTGATGGAGGTGGTAGTGGTGGTAGTGGTGGTGATGGAGGTGGTAGTGGTGGTGATGGAGGTGGTAGTGGTGGTAGTGGTGGTGATGGAGGTGGTAGTGGTGGTAGTGGTGGTGATGGAGGTGGTAGTGGTGGTGATGGAGGTGGTAGTGGTGGTGATGGAGGTGGTAGTGGTGGTGATGGAGGTGGTAGTGGTGGTGATGGAGGTGGTAGTGGTGGTGATGGAGGTGGAGGTGGTAGTGGTGGTGATGGAGGTGGTAGTGGTGGTGATGGAGGTGGAGGTGGTAGTGGTGGTGATGGAGGTGGTAGTGGTGGTGGTGGTGGTGATGGAGGTGGTAGTGGTGGTGATGGAGGTGGTAGTGGTGGTGATGGAGGTGGTAGTGGTGGTGTTGGAGGTGGTAGTGGTGGTAGTGGTGGTGATGGAGGTGGTGATGGAGGTGGTAGTGGTGGTGATGGAGGTGGTAGTGGTGGTGATGGAGGTGGTAGTGGTGGTAGTGGTGGTGTTGGAGGTGGTAGTGGTGGTGATGGAGGTGGTAGTGGTGGTGATGGAGGTGGTAGTGGTGGTGATGGAGGTGGTAGTGGTGGTAGTGGTGGTGATGGAGGTGGTAGTGGTGGTAGTGGTGGTGATGGAGGTGGTAGTGGTGGTGATGGAGGTGGTAGTGGTGGTGATGGAGGTGGTAGTGGTGGTGATGGAGGTGGTAGTGGTGGTGATGGAGGTGGTAGTGGTGGTGATGGAGGTGGTAGTGGTGGTAGTGGTGGTGATGGAGGTGGTAGTGGTGGTGGTGGTGGTGGTGGAGATGGGGGATTGAGGGGGATTGAGGTGATTATGGTGGTGGTGAAGGAATAGTGTAGGAAGTGGAGGAGATGGTTGTGGGGGAAGGCGTGGCAGTGGTGGTGGTGTTCCTGCCATGGAGGGGATGCTGGTTGTTGAGGTAGTAACAGTGGAGGTGGATGCAGTAGTAGAGGTGGTGGTGGATGTTAGAGGTGGTGGTGGTAGTGGTGGTGGTGATGGAGGTGGTAGTGGTGGTAGTGGTGGTGATGGAGGTGGTAGTGGTGGTAGTGGTGGTGATGGAGGTGGTAGTGGTGGTGATGGAGGTGGTAGTGGTGGTAGTGGTGGTGATGGAGGTGGTAGTGGTGGTAGTGGTGGTGATGGAGGTGGTAGTGGTGGTGATGGAGGTGGTAGTGGTGGTGATGGAGGTGGTAGTGGTGGTGATGGAGGTGGTAGTGGTGGTGATGGAGGTGGTAGTGGTGGTGATGGAGGTGGAGGTGGTAGTGGTGGTGATGGAGGTGGTAGTGGTGGTGATGGAGGTGGAGGTGGTAGTGGTGGTGATGGAGGTGGTAGTGGTGGTGGTGGTGGTGATGGAGGTGGTAGTGGTGGTGATGGAGGTGGTAGTGGTGGTGATGGAGGTGGTAGTGGTGGTGTTGGAGGTGGTAGTGGTGGTAGTGGTGGTGATGGAGGTGGTGATGGAGGTGGTAGTGGTGGTGATGGAGGTGGTAGTGGTGGTGATGGAGGTGGTAGTGGTGGTAGTGGTGGTGTTGGAGGTGGTAGTGGTGGTGATGGAGGTGGTAGTGGTGGTGATGGAGGTGGTAGTGGTGGTGATGGAGGTGGTAGTGGTGGTAGTGGTGGTGATGGAGGTGGTAGTGGTGGTAGTGGTGGTGATGGAGGTGGTAGTGGTGGTGATGGAGGTGGTAGTGGTGGTGATGGAGGTGGTAGTGGTGGTGATGGAGGTGGTAGTGGTGGTGATGGAGGTGGTAGTGGTGGTAGTGGTGGTGATGGAGGTGGTAGTGGTGGTGATGGAGGTGGAGGTGGTAGTGGTGGTGATGGAGGTGGTGGTGGTGGTGATGGAGGTGGTAGTGGTGGTGATGGAGGTGGTAGTGGTGGTGATGGAGGTGGTAGTGGTGGTGATGGAGGTGGTAGTGGTGGTGTTGGAGGTGGTAGTGGTGGTAGTGGTGGTGATGGAGGTGGTGATGGAGGTGGTAGTGGTGGTGATGGAGGTGGTAGTGGTGGTAGTGGTGGTGATGGAGGTGG
>NC_140279.1:19664510-19667010 GCF_964030765.1 Micromesistius poutassou | reverse complement strand
CGCTCCTCTGCTGCCTGCCCCCCTGGGGTTCCTACTTTCTGCTACTTCTTTTTTTGTTGTGATTGGCCTGTCGACTTTCATTCTCTGGCTGCCCGATGACCTGTCCGGCTGTTGTTCTGCTCATCCTGGTGTCTGTCTGCTTGTATGTCTGTATGTCTGTCCATCTGTCTGTCTGTCTGCTTGTCTGTCCGTCTTGCTGCCTCTCCACCTCTCCGTCTGTCTGTCCGTCTGTATGTCAGTTGGTCTGTCTTTATGGATCTCCATTTGTCTGCCTGTATGTCTGTCTGTCTGCCTGTATGTCTGTCTGCCTGTCTGTGTGTCTGTCTGCCTGTATGTCTGTCTGCCTGCCTGTATGTCTGTCTGCCTGTCTGTGTGTCTGTCTGCCTGTCTGTATGTCTGTCTGCCTGTATGTCTGTCTGTCTGCCTGTCTGTCTGTCTGCCTGTATGTCTGTCTGCCTGTCTGTGTGTCTGTCTGCCTGTCTGTGTGTCTGTCTATTGGTCCTTTAACCTGCCGTCTCGGTGCTGTAGGGTCATTACCACATGTAAATAAAGACTGATCGCAGGCGATATTCCCACAAATTTGTTTCCCATTAGCAAAGGGGGCCGGGGGGGAGTCCCCGGAGAACACGTACAGTTACATCACATTACACCTCATCAGCAGGGAGGCTAACTGATTGGCCTGCGGGGGGGGGGGGGGGGGGGGTCAGCTGCAAGAGAGAGAGAGAGAGAGAGAGAGAGAGAGAGAGAGAAAGAAAGGGAGATTAATAATAATATGCCTCCCCTTACACTTTTACTCTGAAGCCTGTGTCACCCCTCAGGGGCCACAGAGTGTGTGTGTGAACATGAGTGCATGGGTGTGTGTGTGTGCGTGTGTGTGCATGTGCTTACACGCATGATGAATGTGAGAACATGCGTGTGGATTATACGCGCCGTCAACATACATCACCATTGCATTTCCAAACGGCTTAACGTGTGATTAACATGCAAACATGTCTTTGTGTGCGCTCGCTTTGTTCTCTCTGTTTTATGTACAGTGGTGTAATTATTATGAATATAAATGTGAGTGTGATGCTGTGTGTGTGTGTGTGTGTGTGTCAGGGGGAGGCCTGCTGATAGGCAGCTGCCCTGAAGGGTCTCTTAAGGCCCTTAAGGGTCTCTTAAGGCCTGCTAAGTGTTGCTGTTACTCGTGTGCTCTAAGCAGAGCCATACATCACGCTGTTCAGCAGCGTGTCTGCGCCGGGACGGCCGCGGTCTGAAGCCTCTGTTTACTGGCCACATTCACCAGGATGTCACTTCTGATAACAGATAGAACTACTAACACATGTAATATATAGGAATAATATAATAGAGAGATTAAGAAAGAAAAATGTAACAATTTAATCAACAAAATATTATCAAATCACGTGAGACTATTCATACTGAACAGATTATCTGCACTACGTTTTTGTAATTGAGCAAATTCATGTTGAGTTCTCTCCCTCAAGTGAAGATAATTCTGCTCTCACTGAATCCAAAAACTTCATATCAAAGACTGGATTTCTCGTTACAATCAAGATGACCTATTGGCCAATCCACAAGTCAGACCTCTCTGAAACAAAACCCCCAGAAACAAATACATCTCAAACACAAATAATAACGTCCGATAATAGCCAGGTTACAACAGGACTCTTTGACTCTCAAAATGCCCCACAACGAGAGAACACGTATCTGTTCAGATAAGTTTGGTGAATGAAAAATAAAGAAAAAAAGTTGATACCTCTTATTTGTATATTGTAGTGCTTAAAGGACTTGCTTTGCTTATTTTGTGAATGTATTAAATAGATTTTTTGCACATTTTGGGTTTTATCTCCATTGCTGAATGCACTTACTTGCTGAGGCTTCTGTCCATTATTTTTTGACAGAAGCCTCTGCTAAATAAATCATTAGTAACGTATGTAATGTAACGTATGTAATGTAATGTACTGCAATCCAAAGAGCAGTGCAGAGAGAGAGAGACCTGGAGTCCTGTGTCTGTATCTGTAGGCTCCTGGGGGCTCCGGGTGATCCATGAGCCAGGGAGGAGAGAATGAATGAGTGAGTACCGCTGCCTCATGCCAGGGAGGAGAGAATGAATGAGTGAGTACCGCTGCCTCATGCCAGGGAGGAGAGAATGAATGAGTGAGTACCGCTGCCTCATGCCAGGGAGGAGAGAATGAATGAGTGAGTACCGCTGCCTCATGCCAGGGAGGAGAGAATGAATGAGTGAGTACCGCTGCCTCATGCCAGGAGGGCCAATAGCTTCTTTAGTTCCCCTTCTCATCGATTTCTCCTGCTGGAAAAAATACACAGAATGACTGGGAGGTGGTCTTCAGGGTGGAGCAGAGGGAGGTGGATGACTGGGAGGTGGTCTTCAGGGTGGAGCAGAGGGAGGTGGATGACTGGGAGGTGGTCTTCAGGGTGGAGCAGAGGGAGGTGGATGACTGGGGGGTGGTCTTCAGGGTGGAGCAGAGGGAGGTGGATG
>NC_140279.1:19659510-19662010 GCF_964030765.1 Micromesistius poutassou | reverse complement strand
CGCTGTGCAGCCCAGCACGTGGCCGCCGTAGCTTCGTTACACCGCCGCGCCACTCAGCACTTCATTAGGACGCACATTCCTCACATTAAGACACAGCTGGGGGACACAGACCAGCCACTGTCTCTCTCTCTCTCTCTTCCGAGTTCTGGCTTCACACTCGCAACTCACAACTATTTTTCTATCCCCTGTTATTGCTCCCCAGACTCTCTTACTCATCACTCTCTCCCTCTCTGGTTTAAGGGCTCCCCCCAGGCCCCCATTCCCCTCCACATCTCTCCCTCTGCACCCCCCAGGCCTTGGTAGAAGTGACACTAAAGAAACCTTCTCAGGCCTCGCTGTCTTTATGTGTCCCATCAAAGCATTGCTCATGTCATTATTGTTGTTGTTTGTTTTGTAATGGTGATTAGCCTATGTTGTTTTTATTGATATTAGTATCAGCATAAGCCTTAGTATCATTATTAGTATTATTAGTATAAGCCTCAGCATCAGTATTGGTTTCAATAGCAATATCAGTTTCAGTTTCCACAGGAGTATGAGCATCAGTATGAGTATGAGTATCAATATAAGTTTCAGTATCAGTATCAATATTAGTATTAGAATCCATATAAGTATTAGTATTAGTATTAGTATATCAATATAAGTATTAGTATTAGTATCAGTATTTGTATCAGTATCAATGCAAGCATGTGTTAGTAGTAGTATTGGTTTTAGAATATGCATTTGAGCATCAGTATTAGCATTGCCTTTTGACAGTCTCTTAAGTGTGCCACTTTACAATCTGGAGAGAAACAGTTTTTCCTACAAATTGCATCTGGTGAATGTTTATTCATTTTTTACACCAAGGCAATTACGCTGCTCCTGAATTAGCCGCATTACAATATAACAGAGGTTGTATTTGGAGAGCAAAAGACACGCTGATTTCTCTTGCTTGGATTATGACTAACACACCAGGCGTGATGGAGAGCTTTTACTTTCACCAAGGAGGAGGAGAAGAGCGAGGCCCATGGAGACGCGCTGATGGTAAAGATAAATACCCCGAATACCCGACAGAACCGACATCGTAGTGGGGGGGGGGGGAGTTCAATAACATTCTAGGAGCCTGTCTGAAAAAAACAGCTATTCATCTGAGCCCATTGGGGTGTTATTATGTGAAACCATCAGTTTCCAGCGCTACGTGGGCTATACGTCCCCTCTGCCACATTAGCAGCCCTCTCCGAGCGCCGTATAGAGTAAATTATTCTGCCGCTATCAAAAGCACTTATGTGGATCAGATGCCACATCTGCTGATAGCTTTCTAATGGACTTTTCCTGTTCATTGACTGAGTTATAGTGCCGGGATTTTATGCTCTGCGCTTCCAAATTGAATAATACATCGCCAAAGTTAAAGGAAATATTAATGTTTTCAAAATCAATGTTAGAAAAATTGTATGTACACAGTTGTATTTGTTGATGGCCGGCCACCGCAAATAAAGACACAATTTATCGAGACATGGGTCTCCCCTCGCTCGCTTCTGCTGTTACGAGTGAAGGGTTGACCATAAAAAAACTATAATTAAAATTTTAATTAACACCCAGTAATCAATAGGGTGTAACATAACATTTCACATATTTCCAATGACATGGTGGAAAATGCAATCAAACAAATACAGATTGCCAAATATGATGATTTTATAGGCTAATAACGAGCAGGTAAATGTGGCAGGACAAATGGGAAACGCAGCAGTGTCTCTCTCTCTCTCTCTCTCTCTCTCTCTCTCTCTCTCTCTCTCTCTCTCTCTCTCTTTCGCTCTCTTGTTTAACTGTTGAGCATAGAACTATTTAATCCATCCATCTGTCCGTCTTTCTGCCTGGCCACTTGTCTTCTTGCCTGACAGTCTGTTGGTTTGTCTATCTTCTTGTCTGAATGACTGACGTCTGCAAGCTTGTCATTCAGTTTGTTCCTCAGTATCAAACGTTGTTTGTCTCTCTGTCTGTCTTCATGGTCTACCTGCATTGCTTCCTATCATTCAGCTTGTTGCTGTACTTTCTATACCTTGCTACCTGTTCTGGAGACTGTAGGCCACCGCTCATCACAGCAGGAAGACAGGGAGAGCGGAAGAGGGAACGGAAGATAATTGACGATAGAACAGAAGTGGGAGAGTGAATAAGCATTAAGGACACAGTCTCTTGAGATTCTCCACCACCCTCATCTTCCATCTCTCCCCTGCTTCTCTCCGCTGGCCGGGAACGCTCCACCCCAGGCCTGCATGCACACGGACATAAATAAATGTGGACTGGCTACGAAATGGGGAGTCGCATATAAAGCAATAAAACAATTTTCAATCATTCTCCTCTTTGTTTTGCACTGGTCCGAACAGACAGGTGCACTTGTCTGAGCCAAGGTTATGGAAACTGTTGATGAGAGGAGGAGAGCAGAGTCGGCCATCTGTTAGAACGCAAAGACCTGACTTGCAAAGTTAACAAGGGCAGCACTGTCCCTAAATCAATCTTACCCTCAGAG
>NC_140279.1:19639966-19652466 GCF_964030765.1 Micromesistius poutassou | reverse complement strand
CACACAAGTCCCAGCAGCACCCTTCCTTTTAATGGGTCGTTTGGCTCTGGTGTGAACGCCGTCCAAGCGCAATGCTTAACGGCATTTGAGCCGGTGTGAATTAACTCACCTTGCGGTCCCACAGCAGAGCCAAAACCTCCCTACACCGTTCTCTCTCTCTTCACACACTATTGACATGTTTTCCCTGCCAGCCTTGGGATTGTTTACCTCCCACTACTAACGTATTGCTTCAGGTTAAACACATTTTCTATCAGCTTGCTCATTCATAGTCGTATCGTTAGCATCCTCTTCAGCCAGAACAAACAGCGACTGTTGAGCCACTCATCCCCGCTGTGCGCTCTACCCTCTGGTGATAAGGTGTGTTGACACACTTGAGGCGTGGAGCTGACGGGAGGGGAACCAAACAGCACTAAACGGTGCAGGATTGTCTTTAAGTACCCAGTGACACTGAAGCCGCTGAGCGTAATGGTGTCAGAAATGGAAAGTTGGCTGATTCATCGGCTGCCATGCAAAGGGGGGTGAGGGGGGGGGGGGGGGTAAGGGGCCGGGATGGCCTTTGGTAATCCGATGTCCCGCACTGTCACATACACCCCCCCCCACGCCCCGACCCCCAGCCCCAGACACACATTGCCACCCGTCCAACGCAATCCTTTTAAAAATAAGACTGATGTGTTGCATAAGATCCAGCATAGCAGAGAGTTATGGGCGGCAAGGAGAGCCGGCGGGCGCTGGGCTAGGTGGGTGAGGTGGGTGAGGTGGGTGAGGTGGGTGAGGGGTGCTTTTCTAACTTTAAAGACACTGATATCTCAATATGACCCACGGAGACATACGCGTTGAGGACTGAGAGGGAAGGCTGGGCCGGGACCCGTTGGCTGAGGAGAGGGAGGGGGTAGCTGCCTGCTCTCATTCCAAACTGTTAGCATTCCTCTTGACCGTAGAGGTATGTGGTATGTCAAGAGGACACACAAACACACACACACGCACACACACACACACACACACACACACACACACACACACACCTCAGAGGCCTGACGCCACACCGTCTGGGTTTGGGGTCCAGCAAAGCATGCTGGGAGAGCTGGAAGACTGAGAGGAGAGGGAAAGAAGAAGAGATGGGTGTATGGGTAGATGGGTGGATGGATGGATGGGTGGATGGATGGATGGATGGGTGGATGGATGGATGAATGGATGATGGATGGATGGATGAGTGGATGAATGGGTGGGGAGTATGGTGCGATGTGAAGGAGGATGAAGCTGGAGAGGAGGGTAAATGGTAAAGAAGACAGTGAGAAGATAAATATCTGACAAAGGGCCAGAGAGAGAGGACGATGGAGGTGTATCATTCTTCAGCTCTGACACTCATGGCCTTCTGTGGGGCGTCATCTCATAACATCATTCCTCTGTGCTAGAGATATATCACCCCTGTATGTTGCTCCATCATTCAGAAGGAACTAGTAGCTACCATACACCTAAGGACAAAACGTTGTTTTCATCCTACACCTGATTTGGCACATAAAACAAGAAATATATACGTCTCCCCTTTGCCGACAGCTCTCCATACTAGGATGAAACCAGTTGGGAATAGTGATATGTGTATTGGTTTAACTGGTTTTAACTTGTATACCTGGGTCCAATGAGAGATGTATTCTAGTGTAATTTGTGTCACCGAAAGGAAAGTTGTTTCCACCGCCCAAAGTACCCCTCCTCCGTTGGGGTACCAAAGCGCTCCGAAAGGGTGTCAACAAGTCGGATCTACACACGCCGTCCGTTGATCAGCGGCTTAAACCCCACCCTACCTTAAAGACCCATTAGATGGAACGCCGGGGACTTACACTACCTGGTGTTGGCGTGGTGCTTTAGATTGCTGTGCAAAAAAAGCACATCATCCACTGTGGACGGTTGTAGTTGACTCCTCCGCTCCTGAATAACATATCCAGCACCGGAGAAGTCTCGCTCACAATCGCAAAACCCGCGACCGACCGGCGCTGTTCAGGCGTCCGACCCGACCCGCACATCCAAATTGTGCCGTCACAGCAGGACTCTGACCGAGATAACCCCCACTACTATAACCCCCACTACTATAACCCCCACTACTATAACCCCCACCACTATAACCCCCACTACTATAACCCCCACTACTATAACCCCCACTACTATAACCCCCACTACTATAACCCCCACTACTATAACCCCCACTACTATAACCCCCACCACTATAACCCCCACCACTATAACCCCCACTACTATAACCCCCACTACTATAACCCCCACTACTATAACCCCCACTACTATAACCCCCACTACTATAACCCCCACCACGAGACTTTACTTGTTGTGGAAGTACCAGAGTCCGAGAACCCGACGTAGTCTTTAATTCATAATATCATCTGAAGGCGAACACAGCTTTTGGCTGTGATATTATATTATATAGATAGCTATATATTATATTATATTATATATTATATATTATTTAGATATAGCTATAGCTAGATATTGCTCCGGGAGACCGCAAACGCAACAATCACCTTCTCCTCCTGCTGCAGTTCACTCTGGACTGCAGGGAGTGAACGCTGAACGTGAACGCTGGCATTGTGGGAGTTCCACAATGTTCCACAAACTTCAATCCACAAGCACCAAAAAGGCACCAAATTAGACATTTATGTTTCTATTCGACTAAATATATGACCCACTTTCAATACAGATTCATGTCTCCACCGGTGAAATTCTCCTTTAAGGGTTCTGTCGGCGGTGGAAACGCCAGCCATAACTGAGCTGGGCCTAACCACACCTACACTACTGGACCTAACCGTACTGGACCTAACCGTACTGGACCTAACCGTACTGGACCTAACCGTACTGGACCTAACCGCACCGCCCGGTGGAAACGCACCATTAGAGTCTCATTAGCTAGACATGCCAGCCATGACAGGCAAATATGTTGACACACACGCATGCAAACGCACAAACACACAGCCAATCATACCCCACAACACACACAAATACAGGCAGCAACACATACACACTAGAGTGCCACCATAAGGCCTTTTACACTGCCAAGCTGGTTCAGTCGCTGCTTGGCATGCCCTGCAATTTCACCATCTTGCCTGTAAAACAGAGGGGGTCAAATTCCCCGTCGTCACGGAGCCGGCTTTCTTGGTTCACTGGAGAAGGCGGGGCTACACACGGACTCCAGACCTCTTTAGAAAAATGTGCATACTACGAATGTTTTTAGATTTTTATGATTCAAGAAACTCGCATGCAAGAATGAGTATACATCTCTTGTTTACTCATGTGTAGGCTACAAATGCGATTAACCATAAAAACATTTATAGTGTAGCAGTACAGCCAGTGCTTCTCTCTCTGTTATGTGGAAGAACGCGCGGACCACGATTGTGAACTTACCTTTTATTATTGTCAACCGCCAGCTTACACCTGAACAAGCCTCTCTCTCTACGGCTCACGTAACACTGACGTCACGCTGTCGTGACTCTCTATAAACTGGCGTGCAGCCGGATACTACACTCTCCTCTATTACCCATGGCTCCAGAAACATCTGACTCAGGCCCGTCCACACAGAGCCGATTTTTTGGTGAAACCACAAGTTAACTGCATAAGATAACCGCATAAGTTAACCACATAAGATCCGCCGGATCAAGACAGATCTGCCGGATCCGGTGCCCGAAAACGCACTTTTCTGAAACCACCTCCGAGGGTGGATTCAGATAAAAACGGACCTATGCGGTTTCGTGTTCGGATTTGTGTGGATGCCTGAAACGCAAACGATGACATCGTCATCGCCCCCCCACCAGCTGGGGATGTTAGAGTTGCGTTGATTTTTAAATTAATTTATTTGATTTGTATTATTACCCCCCTGTATCCGTAATCCGTAATCCGACTCCGGATTAACTACGGAGACCCCTCAAGCATTCACAGTTTTCCGTAGGGATGTCGGATACGGAATGTAATTCGCCGCCCAATCGATCTTATATGCTGACTACTAACCGTGTAAATAGTGTTGAAAATAAACTTCCAAAGCTTTTCAAATCTTTTTTGGTGTTATTAGTCCGAAATGATTTTGTTAGAGGACCAATCACAGCCCTTGCCGTCTCCGTCCGTCGGATTTTGCATTCTGCGCATGCTCGAGATCTTTTCCAGGGGCCGTGAGCCGGTAGTCGTGTTGTTGTCGTCATTGGAAAACGAGAAACAGCAATTTGTTTAAAAAGGTGGCGCAGAAGATGGAGGAAGCCGGTGTCGTGCCAATGTAGTTACCCCCTATAAGGAGTGTATCATCATCAGCATGCATTCAGTACACACTACTCTTTGATGTCTGTACTGTATTACAGTACAGTAGTGTATTACAGTACAGTACTGTATTACAGTACAGTAGTGTCCTTCACTCGCAGCTCATCAACTCAGATTTGGGTCATCCATCATGGCCGCCGTGCCGCACCTGGACTCCAAGCTCGTTAGCCGGACTTCATTTATGTCGGGAGGGATGGGAGGGGAAGTGTCAGTCACACCCATGGAAGGGATTTCAACTCATGTCAACTTCTGTGAAGGGTTGCAATTGCATTCATACTGAATGTATGTAATATGATTTTAAGAGGGTGTTCGTGCTTTATGTGAAATACACACAATATAAAGGTAGAAATGTAAAGTAGAAATGTGGCATCTCTAAAAAGGTTTATATTTCTTATTTTCCAGCAATATACTTCATGACAAGGCAAAAATGTTCCTCCAGGGCAATACAATGTATTCAATCCTGAAGCAAAATTAATGACAAATAAATTTGATGTCAATCAATCAATGACATGATTATGGAAAGTGTCATGCAACCACATTGCGTGAGAGGAACATTAAAAACCTTGTCTCCAGACGTTGTGTGTCACAAAGAGTTTTTTCTGGGTTAAAACAATGCTTCTTCCCACCGTAAACATGCATTCCAGCGCATGGACACCCACTCCCTCACCAGACAGGACACCCGACAGGCGCTACGCTGCCCATGGAGAAGGGGAGCTGGGCCTGGAGGTGGTGGAGGTGGCCTGAAGGTGGTGGTGGTGGTGCAGGTCATGATAGTGGAGGTGGTGGAGGTCATGATGGTGGAGGTGGTGGAGGTCATGATGGTGGAGGTGGTGCAGGTCATGATAGTGGAGGTGGTGGAGGTCATGATGGTGGAGGTGGTGGAGGTCATGATGGTGGAGGTGGTGCAGGTGGTCTGAAGGTGGTGGTGGTGCAGGTCATGATGGTGGTGGTGGTGCAGGTCATGATGTTGGAGGTGGTGGAGGTCATGATGGTGGAGGTGGTGGTGCAGGTCATGATGGTGGAGGTGGTGCAGGTCATGATGGTGGAGGTGGTGGAGGTGGTGCAGGTCATGATGGTGGTGGAGGTGGTCTGAAGGTGGTGGTGGTGGTGGAGGTGATGGAGGTGGCCTGAAGGTGGTGTTGGTGCAGGTCATGATGGTGGAGGTGGTGGAGGTCATGATGTTGGAGGTGGTGCAGGTCATGATGGTGGAGGTGGTGGAGGTCATGATGTTGGAGGTGGTGCAGGTCATGATGGTGGAGGTGGTGCAGGTGGTGGAGGTGGTGCAGGTCATGATGGTGGAGGTGGTGCAGGTGGTGCAGGTGGTGGAGGTCATGATGGTGGAGGTGGTGCAGGTCATGATGGTGGAGGTGGTGGAGGTGGCCTGAAGGTGGTGTTGGTGCAGGTCATGATGGTGGAGGTGGTGGAGGTCATGATGGTGGAGGTGGTGCAGGTGGTGGAGGTGGTGCAGGTCATGATGGTGGAGGTGGTGGAGGTGGTGGAGGTGGCCTGAAGGTGGTGTTGGTTGTGGTAGAGCTGATCCTGAATGTGGTGGTGGAGCTGGTACTGATAGCAAAAAAGCTTTAAAAGATGGATTAATACACACATACACATGTATACATACATATACCGTATACAGATACAGAAAATAAACACTATTCACACATTCCTCATCCTAGGCAGACAGAAGCACATATTGGGTCTCGATTGTTGAAAAATCCTTAATGGTGAGGTAAACATGCCTATACATACAGACACAGCATTATGGATATACATGTATGTGTGTGTGTGTGTGTGTTTGTCCTCTACATTGACAGTCAATATTAAAGAAGGGCACTACTTTGTCTATAATTACCAGTGCAAGACGTCCCTCTATTAGTGTCAAGCTTTGTAATGCTGCCAAATAACACTTTATTGCCCCTTAATTAAATATTAATAGTGGTGTCATTACATCTTCATTCATAATTAACAGTCTACTAATGACTAATATTGCATATAAATGTAATTAAACATCAGTTTCTGTGTGTGTGCGTGTGCGTGAGTGTGTGTGAGTGTGTGTGAGCGTGTGTCTGTGTGTGAGTGTGTGTGTGTGTGTGTGTGTGTGTGTGTGTGTGTGTGTGTGTGTGTCTGTATGGGTAGGTGGGTAGGTGGGTGTGCGTGTGTGTGGGTCTGTCTATCCATGGTTTATGGGGGTAATATACCCTTCTAACAGTGTTATGAGACACTGAGGTCATTATAACTAAGGGTTACACCGTAAACGTCTCACATTTGAAAGTTTTGGATGAGCAATCTTTCCAGTCTGCGTAGCATCAAAATTCACTGCTACCTGCAATTCATGTGAATTCCCCACCCCCAGTAGCCTGGAAATCCGGACCCACATCTAGAAAGCTGTAGGGTCTGGCAACGAGTGATGAAAACGGCCCAACTCGAGGGGCGGCACCAAGCATGCATTTGAAAATATCACTGCACGCAATTGGATAACACTACGACCAATCAGAAGAATACAAGGGGTGATAAGAGGGGTGATAGATAAGACTCTTGCCGTATCCGGTCGGTAAAACAGCAACGCTTTTGGCCCGCCTATATCAGATACACAGATGTGATTGGTTAATGTTCTGGGCCAGGGGAATCGGGGAGTGAGTATGTCACTCGTTCCCAGAGTGACTCGCTGAGCAAATTCAAATTGTGCTCTCGCAAGAACTCTGGATCTCCAGGGTACACCCGATGCCCTTCAACCCCCCCCCACAACCCTTATTCCCTCACAGCAGATAACAGAGGGGGAGAGAGAGGGGGAGAGGTCCAGATGTGTTGAACCCCCCGTCCCCCTCCTCATCAACATGCCACTGCCATCTTGTCACCGATAGTGACGGTGGCGGCCAGCGTAACATCCCCCTCAAGTTGTGTGACCCCTGACCCTGCAGGAGAAGGGTCAGGCAAAACGTATCTCAGTGAACAAACTACCGGCCGGTTTTCAAATGCCAGTCCGTCCAGAATGGCCTCCAGTCGTTTCTTTCATGGGTCAGTACAAAGTCTCTGAGGCTTGTACTGACTTCCTACGGATGGAAAGTTTTTGCCATTTGACCATTAATGGCATGATTTGCATGTTTGTTTTTAAAACTCAAAACTTGATTTGCTATAAATTTGTTCAGTTCATGCTTATTGGTCTATTAGCATACTGCTGTGCTGCATATGTTTAGCTCATTCATTTAGTTGATATATTTCAGCTGTCAACAGTATGTCATGTTGCTAGTGCTCTATTACAAGTGGTACTGAACTGGATTATATCTTGTATGTTTTTTTAGAATGAAGGTTCTGTCACATATGCCCTCAAAATGTGATGCCAAGAGATTTTCTCAAGCTTTCTCAAGCCTTATGTGTAATTGGTTGTTCTTTAATTTGAGCTATATCCCCACACAGCATGTCATGTTTCTAGCGCTCTATTGCAACACGTTAGCAAAAGAGAAGTCGTTGATGAGACACAGAGAGCCAAACCACAGTGTTCATGCTACGCTAGGCTAGGCTAGCCCGCTCTCAGCGGTACACACGGGCCCTGCATTAACCATGAGATGAAAGCAGGATAATGAGTAAATTGTTTCCATGAGACAATGAAAGTCAAGTTCAGCAGAGTATTGGTAAGCAGCACACAGGCTGTGGCCATTAAAAGTCCATCAGTGAGCTGCTGCGCAAACAAATAGCCCTGATTATTCCACCCCGTCATCCTCAGACGACACTAAAACATCCTGCAATTAGGGAACGCTGCAACACACACTCAAGACCCAAACAAAGCTGTCCTCTTCTTTGTTCACTTCATCTCTGCCCTACTATTCTCCCGTTCTCCCAGTTTGTTACTTCTGTCTTTCAATATATCTATATCTCTCTCTCTCTCTCTCTGTATCTCTCTCTCTCTCTCTCTGTATCTCTCTCTCTCTCTCTCTCTCTCTCTCTCTCTGTTTGTTAGTGTCATGGGCCCAGGATGGTCAAGGCACATTGGGACCATTGTTGGAAGGTTGTTTTAATGGTAGCAGAATGGCCACCTTCAGGGTACTGTGCTGCTCCAGCAGGATGCAGCAGGTCTGTGTGCCGGCCAGGCAGGCAGCTGACACACGGCGGGAGAATAGTGGCATCAGAGGACACATCACCTGATCTTTATTTATAACTCTCACCTTTATGTCTTGACATCCAAACTTTATGTCGTTCCTTCTCACTATTTCAACCCATATACCAAATATATGTTTTCTCTCCCTCTCTCTCTCTCTCTCGCTCTCTCTCTCTCTCTTTCTCTCTATCCCTCTTTCTCTCTCACACATGCACAGACAAATAAAGGGCATTTTGAAATTTGATTCAACAAAAGGACATTAGAAGATCCAGTTGATAAAGATTGTTTTAGATGGTCCGTCATCAAAAGGAAATGGGATGAAAGAGGAAGAACATTGGTAAATTTAGTTTGGAGGAACAAAAGAGTAATTACATACTTACATTATATGTACTTAATTACTTACGTACATAATTACTAATTATATACTTGCCTTTGAGCATGTCATAATTTATGTTTCCAAGAAAATGTTTGGACAAATATGATTAAGATTTAAGTTTTCTAACGTTGACATTTAAAGCTATAAATAATTATATTTGAAGGATTTTGTGTCCTGTCATTCTATCATTCTATGAATGCACAATGTAATCAATGCATATACTTTGCATGCTCCTTAAAAAAAAGTAAGTAAATTCCTATATCATATGAATTCGCTCTACATTTTATTTGAAAATCAAATAACCTGAAAACCTTTGTAAGCATTCAGTAAATATAGGATCATTTAGTCCTGTATCAATCCGCCATGTCAATGTTGTGTTTAAACTCCAGTTTCTCCTTCAACCTCCCAGTACACAGAGCCTCAAAGCTCTCCTTTGTGGTGGTATCTCTGGACGCTGCCAGCCAACCGCTTAACGCTTTAAACGCTTGATGTGATTAGCAGAAGCATCCTTTCGGGCTCCATCTGCGACAACAAAGACGTCTTGTCTGGTCTTTGATTCAACTACCAACTAGTGTTCAAACACATTGAAACACATTTAGCTAACCTATTTGTTGAAGGCAACACTTCAAAAGGTGGTCGCGTACCCTTCTGATATATGTTTGTTTGTCTGGTTTAGTTGAGGAGCCACCCTTTATATACATTTATTTGGATTTGAGAGGGTCTTATTTATTTTACTTTCACATGTTCGCCTCCTCTACTAAATTACATTTTTTAGATACGTATCTGCAGTACTTAGTGACCTCGATTTTTAGATTGGATTGTATTTAATAATTAGATGTTTCATTTATACCATTCAAATGTTAATTTTCTCAAGCCTTCAAAGTGAAACAAAACAATAACAACTGCTCATACATAACAACTGCTTTCTTAATCAAGGGCAGCAGTCCGACGAAGGAAATGGGACATGTTTTTTTCGATGGTCCTGGTTCTCATTTTATAGAACAAATAGAGAACATATCTCTCTGGGAAATAATCCAATATTAGAATTCCGTTACACTGCTGTGTGGAAATGCGCAATTTCAATCCTAGTGCTTGTTGCTTGTTTTTCCATTAATATCTGTGACTATATTTCTCTCTTTCTTTTTTATTTTTATCAATGTTTTGCATCTTCCTGAATGAAAGCACGTGACTCACCATCCGTTTGCAGTTATAGAATGTGCAATGTTCATAAATGCATATGAAGAGAAAATCACATGTCCATGCAATTCATTCACAATGATACAAAACAACTGGGGGCATTCAATCTACCTAGTGTGTGTAAAACTGATTACATCCACATGCTTTCCATCTCGTATTCCAATTAGGTGGAATATAGGCTCTCAAATCAGACTTTAGAAACATTTTTAGTTTGACACCAGCAGCGCCGCCGCTCCCCATAGGCAGAGTACGCAGAGCGCGTAGGGCCCCAAGTACCTGGGGGGGCCCCCAAAATTAAGGTTGATAATTATTACAGGCCCACCGTTGTTATTTCTTAATTTTGAATTACACTCCGATTTTCGCATTGATTTTGCGCTTTACCAGCGTAGGACCCCCAAAGGCTCAGCAGCGGTTCTGGACACCAGACAATTTCAAAAGTGGGTGAAAGGCCATTTCTCTTTCTTTCACATCGTATTGGTTTCTTAAAATCATGTTGCTCGAGGCGGGGATCTGTAAGATGGTAATTGAACAACACAAATTGGACAGCAGTAACGTGTAAAGTTTCCAAATGATGTACCATGTTCACTGGCCCTAAATACACCCATTCAAACCCCCTGCATGTTGCATACTGCACTGCAACAAAACACAAAACATGGCGTAGAGGCTTAGTTATGGTTGGAAGTCGACGCAACGCAAGGGGGTTTACAGACCCATTACGTCTTTGCGGACCCTCCTTGCGTCAACCGCAAGTGCAACCGTCCAACCATAACCAGGCCTTTACTCTGCTCCCTGCTGGCCCCAGGCCCGGCCCAGGCTATGCTTGCTCCCCAGAAGCTTTGCCATAACATAGGAGGACAGATAAGGTTGAACATATGAGAGACTCCCAGGATAAGGACCAAGCTCATAGACCACAGCTGCCCAGACAGGAGCTCCTTCAGCTCACACATGGACATTAAGGAGAAGATCTGGCAACACCACTGTTGTTTTTTAGCAACACCAATACTGCAGCATTGTGAAGAAATACAACGTTGTGAACAAAGTAGCAACAGGAATCCATGGTAATAATTAGATTTGCCCCTGCAGCAGCCCAGGGCTCATCTGGAGTGTGGTTCCCAGAGTCCGCCCCATGTTCCCTCGCCCTGACAACTACAGCCTAGTGTCAGTGAGTTATCCACCCCCTCTAGCGCCACAACTGGACAATATGTGTTCTTAATGTTTAAACTGCCCTTGAGCACCCCGAGGGCACACACACACACACACACACACACACACACACACACACACACACACACTTACATACACAGACACACATGGACACCCACAGGCACACATAAACACACACACACAGACACACAGGAACGTGCACATGCACCGTATTTAGAGGAAAAGTTTTGAAAAGCATGAGGTGATCAAATGGGATAAACGTAAGTAAATAGTCATCTACACACACACAAACACACACACACACACACACACACACACACACACACACACACACACACACTCATTCTCATGAGATTAAAGTGCAGCTCTGATGTCTCATGTCTTTGTAATCATCATGTTTGCTCAGTGACCACCGCCGGGCTCCACACTACTGCACCACGTCTGTGTGTGTGTGTGTGTGTGGGTGTGTGCGCGTGCGTATGTTTGAGTGTACGTGTGTACGTGCATATGTACGTGTGTAAGTATACGTGTATGTGCATGTGCCCGGAGTGCATGTGTGTGTTTACTCTCAGCCCACACCTTAATGGGAATGTGTGGAGGATTAACATCACTTATTTGAACTCCTTCTTTTTTTTCTTGGGCGGACCAATCAGGTGCGTGCGTGGAGAGCTCTACACTTTCAATTTGCAGAGCGGGGCCCTGGAGCCGGCAGAGGTTTGACAGAGTAACTAAACATTTCACACCAGATGAGAGGCGTCAAATGTATTGTGACAGCCAGGAGTCTGTTTGGGTTCCTGGAAACACACAATACACGAGAGGTACGGCGTAGATCTCACACACACGTTTACTGTCAACATGAAGCAAACACACACGCACGCACACACATGTACACACACACACACACACGCACACACACACGCACACACACACACACACACACACACACACACACACACGCACTCACACACGTAACAACAGACCTGCATATTTGTTCTTGTTTGCCTCGTCTGTAGGGATATAACAAAGAAGACAATCACAAATGTTGTGAGTTCTGAGGAATATTAGATGAAGCTAATCAAATTAGCCCTATTGTAACAGAACATCTAACATATCATCTAACATATCTGTTAGAGAGAAGCAGCAGAAGCAGCCACAGCATTTGTCTCATCTTCATCTCTTTTCTATTATTTTGTTTTGCTTTTTCGATTTACACATTTTAATACAAGTATCCATCGATCAGATTCAGCCAAAGTAACATATACCGTACAAATCAAATACAACACCAATGTTGTACAACACCAATCAAAGACATGAAGCAAAACACGATGAGGACATCCATTTCCATCTGCCTCTCGCATCCTACAT
>NC_140279.1:19624966-19634966 GCF_964030765.1 Micromesistius poutassou | reverse complement strand
CACACACACACACACACACACACACAGGTACAAAATGCTTGTGTTTTCATGTTCGTTTTGCATTGCTCCAAGACCCTTCATCTTAAGCTTAACGTAAGTGTTCATGTGCACAGATTGCATGTTTGATATGCGTTGGTATCAGGTCCTGGGATCGTTTTACAAAGGTTCAATGAGGATTTGGTCATTTGTCAAGAACATACAGTTAATTAAAGATAGCAGTAAGCATTTTACAGAGAAATTCTTATTCATCTTAATGGGCCCAACTACATTTGGTTCTCTTTAGCTCTAAGCTATCAACTATTCCTGTTTCAAGGAGCTTCACTGGATAAGACAGAATTCAGGGAAGGCGGTGAGCCTTACCTGAATAAACCTGTTACATAGCAAGTTAGCTAGTGGCAACTTCTTTCTGTCATTCTCTTTGGTTGAGATGGGAACAACTTCATATAGTCTTATCTAAAACTGTTTTATTCCAAGGCCATCGTTTTTCCTCCATAGTATTTTACAGTGCCAGAGCCATGGGGTCTCTTTGGTTTGCAGTATGGTGTCTAGAGTATTTCAGACACACTCCGCGATGATTCACAGTAGAAAAGCGAAAAAGATGAGCCCCTTTGTGGATGCTTGGTATGTAGAATCTACCGCCAACGAAGGGAGTCCGCCAAAAAAAGTTTGCCACCAAGTTTTTAAGGAAACGCCCACAATTTGGAATAATCTCCATATAAGAGTTATGGGTAGTGTCCTTTGGAGTAAAGGTGTTGAGTTAGGAGAAAACATCTCTCTTTGCATCGCAATCTCACAGCGGTCAACTGAGCTCAACACAAGGCCCAGGATGACGTATAAAACACAGGGTGGAAGAGCGGAGGTATTTGGAGATGTGGAGGAAGGCGCAAAAACATTAGTCAAATCAAAGGCTTAAATGATTGCACAGTATTGTGGGCTGGGGATTGAGACGCCACACAGGTCCCATTGTCCTCCACATCCTCAACAAGCTGCCCTTTATCTGGCAGCGGGGTGAATAACCACCACCACCACCGTGTCCCCAGACCCCCTCCCAAGTACCCAGCACCCCACTGGCCCCCCTGCTCATAATCCAATCTGTACATCCCGGCAGGCACACAGGCCCTGGTCACTTGGATTCTTTGCATTGGCCATGGTCTGGACGTGCCGCTTGGCCCCAACAATGGCAACATTGATTTTAGCATCATGAGAATTTTGGTTGAGCTGTAAAAACTGGGGTGCGGGGGCAGTTGGGGGGGGGGTGCTAGAGAGAGCTGGGGGTTGGGGGGGTGCAGAGCTTTGGGTTTTTTCCCAGGATCGCTGGGATGTGTGTGTGTGTGTGTGTGTGTGTGTGTTTGGGTCTCTGTAACTAGCCGATGTTGGCTCTTGAACCGCCGCCCCATTGGACCTCTGGCCTGATTAAATCAGCCCGAACATCATTAGCCAATCATAATTAGTTTTTATCTCCCCTTCGGCTAGGCCAGGCCATTGACCCCCCCCCCCCCCCCCCCATCCCCCTCTCCCTCCACGCAGCGTGGAAATAAATTGAAACGCTCATTTCCTGTGGGCTCACTCTGAAGTCTCCCACCCCATGTATGTTTGTCGGCCTTCACAATCGGGCCTTGTTGACACGCAGTCCATTCTAGCAGAGCACGCTCTGTCTTTTGGCGGGGAAACGACCGGAGATTGATGTTCGGTTGCTATGCGGACGGAGCACTGCCACGGCAAAAAGTCCTAGCCTCCCTGTTTGGCCCACAGAATAACTTTATTGAGATCATACAAATTACCCCCGCATGTTCCTCCTTGTCCCTGAATGCAGGGCGGCCCGCTCCGCGCTGGGCACGGCGCGGCTCGCCCTCTTTCATGTGGCGTGTCTTTTGAAGTTGGCAGCAGTGAGTGACTGTGAGACCTCAGCAGAGGGGAGGGGAGGGGGTGTAATGTGAAGGGAGGAGAGGGTCACCGGCCAGACAATGGGTCCCCCTTAAGAAGAGTCCCTCTGAGTGGAACTTCAAACGCCCCCCGGTTCAGAGGCTGTGCGGAGGCTGACTGAGGCCCTGGTGTTATAAATGTTTTATTAGGGGGAACACCTCCTGGGGCCGGCCCTGTCGCTCTCAGAGGTGAGGACGAACAAGGAGCCTCTATGGGCCCCTGGGAGCCACATCAAACGTATGCAACGCACACACTCTCTCTCACACACACACACACACTCACACACACACACACACATACAAACACACAAACACACACATACAAAGTGCACAAAGTTGTTCATCAAAGTCAGAAATATGGGATCACTTGGACTCTATTCACAATAGTTCTGTTTGATATACATCTTTTAACAAGCTTGTTGTGTTGAAAACACAAACTGTCGCTGATCGAAAAATGAGAGCGATTATCTGAACATCTGTGAACCAGATGCATTTATTTGGATACATCTGGGTCTTTATCAATCGTGGTAAATAAAGTATGGGTTTTTATGTGTGTTAGTGTGCTTGTGTGTGCCACTGTGCGTGTGTGTGTGTGTGTGTGTGTACAAATCCACATAACACAAAAGCTAAAAGGTATTTTCAAAAGCCAGTTAATTCCAGTGTGCGTTTCCTGGCACTAAGTCAGACGACAGCCATGATGTATTTTCATATTTTTCAAATATTTAAAAGGCCTAATGGGGAAAGGACAAGAAATAATATTCAGCCACATGCGCCGATCCAAACATGTAATATTCAGCATCTGCGTCACAAGACAAGTATTGTAATTTACTAAAAAAGGATCCATAATTCAGTGACAGTCTCTCCTGGCATGTTTCCCTATGAGGGCCTGCGTGTGTTCAGGGAAGATGGATGTGGACGCAGAGCCCCCTGAGGTCCAGATGGTACGATCCAAACAATACCATTTGGGAGAAAACATTCTCTTTTTCGTTTGTGTGACAAAGCTCACTTTGCTATCATCTGCCTGTGGCTGACAATAATGAGTTGACGTTGTGAAGTTATTAAGTTTGAACTACGTATCTGTGGCTGTTACTTCCCTGTTCTTGATATCACCAAAATCTACAACCAAGCCGCAAGCAATCTTCAAATAGTTCATCTGCACGAGGCCTCTTTGTACCATGAATACTTTGAACTAATTGATGTTCTCTTCCGTAACATAAACGGTCAAGAACAGTACAAAAAACCTCTCATTGTACTCATTGTTATTTTTCTACTAAGTATTTTTCTACACAGTAACGTGTTAAGGCTAACGTCCCGACACAAGCCTCTCTTGTACTCTGTTAGCTGCATCATTGTTAACGTGTCACTGGGGACACTGGCCCTGTGTCCCCCTTGAGTTACACAAACCATTTGATCATGAGCATCACATCCCTATCACGAGCATCACATCCCTATCATGAGCATCACATCCCTATCATGAGCATCACATCCCTATCACGAGCATCACATCCCTATCATGAGCATCACATCCCTATCACGAGCATCACATCCCTATCATGAGCATCACATCCCTATCATGAGCATCACATCCCTATCATGAGCATCACATCCCTATCATGAGCATCACATCTCTATCATGAGCATCACATCCCTATCTATATGTTATATATGGTATATATGTTATATATGGTATAAATGGTATATATGTTATATATGGTATATATGTTATATATGTTATATATGGTATATATGTTATATCTGTTATATATGGTATATATGTTATATATGTTATATGTGGTATATGTGTTATATCTGTTATATATGGTATATATGTTATATATGTTATATGTGGTATATGTGTTATATATGGTATATATGTTATATGTGGTATATATTGTATAAATGCTATATATGTTATATATGGTATATCTGTTATATCTGTTATATATGGTATATATGTTATATATGTTATATATGGTATATCTGCTATATATGTTATATATGGTATATCTGCTATATATGTTATATATGGTATATATGGTATATCTGTTATATATGTTATATATGGTATATATGTTATATATGCTATAAATGGTATATATGCTATATATGCTATAAATGGTATATATGCTATATATGTTATATATGCTATATCTGTTATATATGTTATGTTATATCTGTTATATATGTAAGTCCCTGGTATTCTTTAAGAGGCAGACCTCTTACGTTCCCGCACAGAGAAAAAAAAAGGAATCAAGTCGTTGTTTCGGAGCAAAAAAGAACATTCCATTTTTTTGTTGACGATTGGCGCTCTCTCCTCAAAGCGACTTCTAATTGATACCGGTGGAGGAGCGGGCGGTGAACTTTAAATAGACAATTCTAATTATCGGCTTTAAGAAGCGGCTCTTTTTGGGAAATGTTATGGCATTTGGAACAGGATTAATGGGGGAGCGCGGCGCCGGCCGCCCCGCGGCTCCGTGACATTAAGGAAGGAGACGAGCGTCAGCGCCGCCCAACGGAGCAGAGGCAGTCGTCACAGCAGCCAGGGCGCCCACCGCCCCGGGCCCCGCGCACCGGGGGAGCACAGGGGCGGGGGCGCGGGGAGCGGAAGCACTGGTGGTGGTGGTGGTGGTGGGGGTGGGATTACATTAGTCATCCCATCGGGAGGCCCCCCAGCCCAGAGACCAGGTACAGAGGTACCGGGTACACAGGAGGTCTGGATGACAGCCAGTCCTTTGTTCTGGTGTGGGGGGGCCTCATTCATTAGCCTCTCCAGGGCCTGAAGATGATGAGTGTCTGTTGAGTGTGTGGTCAGTTTGGCGCTCTAATATGTTTGGGTGGGATGCCATCAGAGGGCGGGAGAGGATGTACAGAGAAGGCACCGTCCGTTAGACACGTTGAAACAGAACACATGGGCTGTTAGAGCGCAAATTCTAAAGGAGTTTATATTCGTTGGAATTTCAAAATATGATATGGATTTATTTAATATAATTCGCTTTTATATACATAAAACCTACATTATACACTAATAATTTTGTAGTTAGCAAATTACGATTTGAAGGACATATTCAGAGTAGTTGATCACTGGGCTCTCCCTGCAGACTGCGGGGGTACAGCCCTCACACCAGCACGCCGCGAGGGCCTTTGATGCGTCCCACATTCTACATTTCACACAGAGCCGGGCTGGAAGACAAAAGCTTAGTATAATCCTCAGTGCTACCAGTGAGCGCCGTGCCCCCCGGTGCCGGGCCACACAGTGACCAACTGGCCTGGATGAGGTCTTCTCGTGGTGCTCTAACGCACCACGAGGACCACGTCTAACGCGGCCCGGCTGGCCCCCGGCGGCCCCCCAGCAGCTCTGGCCGGGGGGTCCCAGATGGAGACCCTGGTTCTCCTGCAGGGGTCTTTAACTGCTTCATGGAGACAGGGGTCAGACGTGATGAGGGCCACAGACAGCGGGGGGGGGGGGGGGCTGATCCGGTGGAGCTGCAGGGGATCCGTGTACAAGGTCCCCAGGCAGGATCTCCTGGGGGGGGGGATAATTCTGTCAATGCAGAAGAAGTCAGTACAAACAGAAACAGACACACACACAACACACACACAAAAGGTAGTGTAGACGAATATCATCTCACGTGGTGGGAGGAGATGAATATGCCTTCCATGTAGGGTGGGTGAAATGGGGTCTAAACGGGGACCTGTAGACCTCTTACCCAGGAAACAGCCCCGGCATCAGAAGGATTCTCCGTTCAGCTCTGGGTCTGGAACACAGTGTCTTCATCCCACCGCTTGTGTCTTCATTGACTGTTGAATCAGGGACTTCCGAAGTCTGGTGGCATTATGGAGATACTTTTTAGGAAAGCATAATTTAATCTTTAACCCGACATGGGCAGAAGAATGTAGGTCTTTGTTTGGAGGGTGTGCCCCCCCCCTCCCCCCCACCCACTACCCTGACCCCCCATCAGTCCTCACCGAGGTTAGTCTGTCTGGCTGGAAGACTACCCAGCATGCTCCTTGAGGTGGCTCCCACTGGGAGATACCTCAGGCATTGGGGAGAGAGAGAGAGAGAGAGAGAGAGAGAGAGAGAGAATGATAGGTTTCCTAGAAGATGGATTTCTTAATTTGCTGCTACTCAAACACACACTGCTCGATAATTAGTAGTAGTAGTAGTAGTAGTAGTAGTAGCAGTAGTATCCTAATGTACACATTGACAAATGGCTTAAAATACTTGAACTATTGGTATTCATAACAGTAACAGTAATAGTAATAGTGATGTATTTTTGGGTAAGACTAATGGGTTTCATGTTTGCATGTTTTTATTTATTTTGTGTATACTTATGATTTTTGGATAAAAGTTGCGTTCAAATATTATCCAGGACAGCTTTCTGGCCTTGACATGAACACAATGCATACTGCCCCTACACAGGAACGCTATGTCTCTCTGGTCCTGGACTGGACCAGGAGACCAGGGGACCATGCCTCTCTCTCTCTGGTCCTGGGCTGGACCAGGAGACCAGGGGACCATGTGTCTCTCTCTCTGGTCCTGGACTGGACCAGGAGACCAGGGGACCATGTGTCTCTCTCTCTGGTCCTGGGCTGGAGGAGGAGACCTGGGGAGAGCTGAGATGAGGCTGTCACACTTCCTACAGATCACTCATTATCACTAATCCAGTCCCCGCACTGGGAACAGCACCAGGCCCATTCATCTAGAACCGTCATTAAGGAGCTAAATGAGAGCTGCCTCCGCTAATGAGCTAATGAGAATGTGTGAGAGTGTGTGTGTGTGTGTGTGTGTGTGTGTGTGTGTGTGTGTGTGTGTGTGTGTGTGTGTGTGTGTGTGTGTTTGACAGTCTGTGTTCACGTCTGCCTGCCTGAGAGAAATTGAGAAAGAAGGAAGAGAGAGAGAGAGAGAGAGAGAGAGAGAGTGGGTGGAGGAGAGAGAGATAGAGGGGAGAGACAAGAAGACACTCAAATTTGAACAGACAGACAATCATAACGATAGACAGGCAGGTAGGTAGACAGGTAGGTAGACAGACATGTAGACAGGTTAGTTAAGTAACAGGTAGGTAGACAGTAGGTCGACAGGCAGGTAGAAAGGAAAATATACAGGCAGACAGGTAGGCAGACAGACAAGTAGACGGACAGACAGGTAGACAGATGAACATATGGAGCCCAGTCATCTGGTGAGCTGTCCCTCGGGGACACGCGCTGTGGTCCTGTTTGTGTGTCTGTACAGAAACACAGCCTGTGTATCATACACACACGGTTGTGTTAACTGCTCTTCCCTAAACGCTGGTAAACAAAAGCCAGAGCGCTGTTTCTTGTTGGGCAAAATGCTCTTAAATTGGAAACAGGCCCTACCCAAGTGGCAAAGACACAAACACACAAAGCCCAGTGATTTCCTCTCTTCCTCTCTCTCTCTCTCTCTCTCTCTCTCTCTCTCTCTCTCTCTCTCTCTCTCTCACTCTCCCTGTCTCTCTCCCGTTTTCCGTTAATTGCGAAAATAACAGCCAGGGTAAACATTATCTCCGTTCTCTGCATATATCAGTCGCTCTGCGTCGGGCTGAGCCAACGTATGATGCGGCGGTTTTGTTGTGTGAACATAAATCAATTATTTATGGCCATGAAGCTTTCAAAATATTTACCTTGCCCAGTGGTATGTGGGGCAGGGTCCTCGGCGAACACAAATAAAAGACAGTATGAAAGGCGGGGAGCTGTAAACAGCCGAGTGGAAAGACAACGTTGCAGCCATGTGGGGGGCGGCGGTGACAGGGGCTGCTGAGTGGGGCTCCTTTCATCTGATTGGCTGGAACACATCACAAAGACAGTCGGCCCTGATGTCTTGCAGACGGCGGCGGTTCGGGGGCGGCGGCGGGCGGCCCCGCGTCAACGGCTGGAGTGGCGCTCCGAGAGAGGAGAGTCACAGCGGGAGGACGCTCATCGTAGGACGTCCCGCCCGCCGCCGTCCTCCTGCAGCGGGTCTCAGCGCCCTTAAAGGACGATGCCCGACACACCGCTGGGTCACCCGCACCTCAGCGACAGGTCCCAGTGGAGGGGTCCCAGTGGAGGGGTCCCAGTGGAGGGGTCCCAGGGGAGGGGTCCCAGGGGAGGGGTCCCAGGGGAGGGGTCCCAGGGGAGGGGTCCCAGAGGAGGGGTGCACGGTCTCCCCCAGGAGCCCCGGCCTCCTCCCGTCTCCAAAGTGACGCTTGGTGAGGGTATTTATCAAGGTGCATTTAACACACATGTGTGCACCCACACACACTCACACACACACACACGCACGCACACGCATACACACACACACACACACACACACACGTACACGTAGTGGACAGGAGCTCTGGACAGCTGACAGCTGCTGGTCTCAAATCGATCTCTCTCTGTGTCTATAAATCCATCCATCTATTTATTTATCATCATCCACCCGCCCATGGTTGATCTATCTCTTAAAACCTATACCAACACACACACACAGTTTGATACGGATGATAGGCATCGCATTCAGATGAATGCAATGAATCCATTATCTGGGCTGGGATAATGCAAAGCAACAGAGCAAGCTGTACACAACCCCCACGCTTTTGACCCTGAAGTCTGTATATGACTGTAGGAACAGGCTTAACACAGTGAAGTCTGTATATGACTGTAGGAACAGGCTTAAGGCAGTGAAGTCTGTATATGACTGTAGGACAGGCTTAACACAGTGAGTTGTATATGACCTGTAGGAACAGGCTTAACCCAGTGAAGTCTGTATATGACTGTAGGAACAGGCTTAACTCAGTGAAGTTCTGTAAAGACTGTAGAACAGCTAAGGCAGTGAAGTCTGTATATGACTGTAGGAACAGGCTTAACCCAGTGAAGTCTGTATATGACTGTAGAACAGGCTTAAGGCAGTGAGTTGTATATGACTGTAGGAACAGGCTTAAGGCAGTGAAGTCTGTATATGACTGTAGAACAGGCTTAAGGCAGTGAAGTCTGTATATGACTGTAGGAACAGGCTTAAGGCAGTGAAGTCTGTATATGACTGTAGGAAACAGGCTTAACACAGTGAAGTCTGTATATGACTGTAGGAACAGGCTTAACCCAGTGAAGTCTGTATATGACTGTAGGAACAGGCTTAACTCAGTGAAGTCTGTATATGACTGTAGGAACAGGCTTAACAGTGAAGTCTTGTATATGACTGTAGAACAGGCTTAACCAGTGAAGTCTGTATATGACTGTAGGAACAGGCTTAACACAGTGAAGTCTGTATAATGACTGTAGGAACAGGCTTAAGGCAGTGAAGTCTGTATATGACTGTAGGAACAGGCTTAACCCAGTGAAGTCTGTATATGACTGTAGGAACAGGCTTACCCAGTGAAGTCTGTATATGACTGTAGAACAGGCTTAAGGCAGTGAAGTCTGTATATGACTGTAGGAACAGGCTTAAGGCAGTGAAGTCTGTATATGACTGTAGGAACAGGCTTAACACAGTGAAGTCTGTATATGACTGTAGGAACAGGCTTAACACAGTGAAGTCTGTATATGACTGTAGGAACAGGCTTAAGGCAGTGAAGTCTGTATATGACTGTAGAACAGGCTTACCCAGTGAAGTCTGTATATGACTGTAGGAACAGCTTAACCCAGTGAAGTCTGTATATGACTGTAGGAACAGGCTTAAGGCAGTGAAGTCTGTATATGACTGTAGGAACAGGCTTAAGGCAGTGAAGTCTGTATATGACTGTAGGAACAGGCTTAACACAGTGAAGTCTGTATATGACTGTAGGAACAGGCTTAACACAGTGAAGTCTGTATATGACTGTAGGAACAGGCTTACACAGTGAAGTCTGTATATGACTGTAGGAACAGGCTCAGTGAAGTCTGTATATGACTGTAGGAACAGGCTTAACTCAGTGAAGTCTGTATATGACTGTAGGAACAGGCTTAACCAGTGAAGTCTGTATATGACTGTAGGAACAGGCTTAAGGCAGTGAAGTCTGTATATGACTGTAGAACAGGCTTAAGCAGTGAAGTCTGTATATGACTGTAGAACAGGCTTAACCCAGTGAAGTCTGTATATGACTGTAGGAACAACTGTAGGAACA
>NC_140279.1:19607592-19624766 GCF_964030765.1 Micromesistius poutassou | reverse complement strand
TATGCTTTAATTACAACTGTGTATGCTAATACGCCAAAACATTGCATAGAACATTCGCAGAACTTTTCTGGATTTCTTCTGCCTGAAATGAATAGCGGGTCCAACACATTTGCAGCGCAGATAGCCAACCAACGCTCTGGTTCTACATGGGGGAATTGTTCGGCGGTTTAAACAATGACGCCATGTTTTTTAACAAAAAAAATATATTCATTTTAAATTGTTAGGGAACGGTAACAAGAAAGCCAAGTCAACCACACCAGAAAACATTTTTTTCAATTAGTTGGGGAATATATTATTACTATTCTGAATTAAGTTTGTTAGAAATAAGGCTGTTATTCTATTATAGTCTATAGGCCTACATCCACACATAAGCATATATAGACTCTCATTTTTCCCAGCATTTGACTCACTAAAGTTAACTACATGTCAGTCATTAACATACCAATGGCCCACACTTATTCTGTGATTGGGACCGGTCAAATGTCACCAAATGTTAAGGAGCCACAATTCACTGAAGAGAAACGTGATGAGCGCTGATAAGAAAGTCTTTCTGTGCCATTCTGGGTAAAAAGCGTTCAAACTGGGTGCTCAACTGCTATTAGGAAACAGTCCTCCCCTTTCACTATAGGTTGGTTGTAGAGGGCTGGTCTTGATGGGAAATACCACACACCCACACACATCCATGCGCACTCACACACAGATATACACATGCAGACAATCACCCACAAACACACACACACACATAAACATACACATGCCCATACGCACATACACTCACGAACACACACACCCACACACTCAGAGGGGTAGTGGTGGTCGTGGTTGATTCTGACACATAGCCCACTGGTGTGTTTTGTATAAGAGGGGTCTGTTCTGGTCTCTGTAGGATGATATCATCACAGCCGTGACTCCCCCAAGACGCCGTCACATGAGCCCCCCCGCTGCCACACGTTGACACATTTCTGGGAAGAAAAGCGGTGATCATATTATAGATGACCATGTACAGCGCGTGCTAAAGCAGTGCTCGGCTACAATGGGCTGGCTGTATGTCATGTGTTGGACTTGATTTAATCCTGTAGTCCATTTTTTACCGTTAACCTTCGTTCAAACATTTAACAAATGAATGCACTATGCATCTTCATTCATAGTTACAGATTTTCAATATCATTTATACCTTTTTCAGAATCACAGTTTATCAGTTTAATTTCATACCCGCGTCGTCTACTTTCAGTTGGTCTCAGTGACTTGCGTTGAGGCTCTAGCGCAAAGACGTTCTAGATGAGGCTCTAGAACTACTGTTCTATCACAAAAGCTAAACAGTGACGTTGTGGAGCCTAAACAACGTCAAACCTAGAAACACAATGTCAAGCTTAAACAGTGACGTTATTTATTGTTACACTGGCACTAAAATGATTAATTGGTTGGAAATATGATTGTTATATATTGGGCATTTGTCTGCGGGGACCCCCGTTTATATGGCTAGGCTAGGTGCTTGCTACATATGCGGTTTGCTCCTGGTTGAAGCTAAAGGCTAACAACAATGCTCAAACTATATTTTTCACGTCATGCTATCTACACAAACAATATGCCATATGAAAGCAGGAAAACGCTATGAGCCTCACCATTTTGTGAGCTTATTTCGGTGAACTAGATGTGAAGGAATAAGGTCAATAACATACTTTTCCAAGTGACTACCACACACACACACACACACACACACACACACACACACACACACACACACACACACACACACACACACACACACACACACAGCTATTCTATATTTTATCTCAAATGTATTCAAATGCATCTTTATTTGTTTCCAACCAATTTACATTTCTTAAATGGTGTGCATGTTTACATTGTTTACTCCATTTAGACCCATTTAGTTCAAATCCCTTCACTGGCATTGGCACTGCCATTTAACATTTCTTTACGTAACTATGTGGCTTCACCAAAATACATTTTCAACCTCACTTTGCACTACAGCACTCACCGCATGTTCTGCAGGAAATACATTTTCTTGTTTTACGTTAAAACCCCATTTGGAAATATCTTTTCGTAAAATGAAAGGAAATATACAGCACATATTTTATTACAGGCAAAATGGTGAAATGAACATAAATGATCAGACACACATCTTACAGGTGAATACCAGATGACTGCAGGGTTTGATTGAACAGAAGAGTATCGTTGCAACATCCGTTCCAATGCATGTGTAGTAATAAATAGACAAAATGCTATTCTATAGCAGCCAATAAGGCCATTATCCTATGAAATATTACCCATATCTGAGTCTTTACCCATCTCCGTAAACATCTCTCTGGTTCTCCTTTTCTCTCTCTCTCTCCCTCTCGCAACCCCCCTCCCAAATAGTGCATTATCCAATGTCATATTATTCCTCAAATGTCATTTGCAATGAGTATTATTTTCCCTCTCCTGCATACAAACACGCAGTGACAAGAGATAACTATCATTATTGTTGTCATTGTTATCACCACAATTGTATTATTATTTTTTTCTTCACTGGCGAGTTGGTACTGGAGAGCATGTCACTACAGCATCAATATCCCGCCAGTGACCCGACACTTTGTTCATCCAAGCAGGAAATGTACAAGCGATGAAGTATTTCATCAGAGCAAAGCTATGCCCCCTGACCTCCAGGGTGTCTCACACCTATTCCCCCCTCTGGGCAGGGCCGAGCCCACAGCCGTAAACACAAAGTTGTTGCACACTTGTCACAATGTTGGCAGCACATTGACGCCTATACCTCACTCGCCCTCTTCCCTATCCTCTCACCTTCGCCCCTCTCTCTCTCTCTCTCTTTCTCTCTCTCTCGATATCAAGTTTCCTGATTCCAGATTCAAAGAGCATAATGGCATGGAAAACGTGCATTTACATTGCCTAAGCACATGTAAAGTAAAGTAAGATATAAAATAGGATACTAAATAATAATAGTAACATTTTAATAAATGCAATAATCCTGTATTACAATAAAATACACATTTAAACAGACTATAGAATGCACTAGAAGTAAGACGAGAAAGACTTTTCTTTACCCATCTCTGTAAACATCTCTCTCTCTCTCTCTCTCTCTCTCTCTCTCTCTCTCTCTCTCTCTCTCTCTCTCTCTCTCTCTCTCTCTCTCTCACTCCCTCTCCCTCCCTCTCTTCTGACTCCTGCTGATCCAGTAACGTGTTTGATGAAGAAGTCTTCTGTGGAGAGCCATATAGTAAATTGAGTCACCCGTTCTCCTAAGCTCTCAAAGATAAAATCACATGGGTTGCAGACATCCTCTGCGGTATAGTGTTCTGTGATGTGCATCTTGGATTCGAGCTGTCGTACAGCAACAGTGGAAAAAATCAGCTTCTCTGCTTGGACCACCTCTGTGTGTGGCGTCCATGTTGTCCAAAATAAGATCAACTCCCAACACACACTGAAGGAGAGGATAACGCAAACACAACTATTCACACCGCTCACACCTCATCCATCCCATTTCAGGGGGGGGGGTGTTGTTGCAGTGTGTGTGTGTGTGTGTGTGTGTGTGTGTGTGAGGTGCGGGGCGTACAGCCGGGAAAAATCTCGACATGCTGCCAATCAATCATTGGGCTCAGCCCGTATCCATCGGCCTGTGCAGCTCTTCATTGGGAGGCGGCCTGCAGGCACTCAGTAACACAGAGACCTTCAAGCCACTGGGAACAAATGATCCAGTGGGAGAGGGCAAACAACTCACTGAACACTGTTCCCAGTCCACAACGATCAACTGACCGCTCTGTACACAGGGCGCCCTGTGTGCTGCTCTGGTGTGTGTACTCCTTTAGTGGGGATCCTGATACTATCTTTGTTGTCAACGTTGACCCAGCGAGCATTTAGAACCAAGATGGCTGCAAGGGAAATAAGGACCATAGTTGATTAATACACAGGAAAAATACTTTAAACAGCGAAAATGGACTTGTATATCAATATATTGATTGGTCGCATATAGCTCAAATTTACATATATTTTGAGTATTTCAGCAATAATGATACTTTACACTGCATTTGAATTAGTGTATGTTTGGCTCATGTTGCTATTAGTTTCACAAAGGCTTTGGCAACAACGCATTAGCTAATTCATCTTTTTAACTGTTTTCACCAAGTGAAGCAAATACCAACTGTAATTTCACCATGAACCACTACTGGGTAACACTTTGAACTTTGAATTGTGCTACTGCACCATCTCTAGATTTGTATATATGGCAGACTTTATTGACATAGCCAGTTAACACTGATGTAAAGAACTGTGATTGGCTTGTGTTGGCTTCGAAAAATACAGAATCACAATTATCATTACACTTACATTTAACACCCAAAGCAAGACACATACAAAATCATGATATGTATAAACATAATTAACTTGTTTAGCTAAAACGCAAAAAGTTTGGCAGCTCACACAGTCCCCCCCCCCCCCCCACACACACACACACACACACACACACACACACACACACACAAAGTGACACATCAACCGATTCAAACTTCAGCATGTGGACACACACACAGACACACACACACGGCGACACACACACCCTGGTGTATGTTTTCATTGGGTGCAGTGTTGTGGCGTGGGGGGGGCGGCGCGGCGAGGACTGACATTTAACACTCCTCCAATGTCATCCTAAATTTACAGTGAAACCAGAAGCGGCGTGTCGTCCTCATGTGAGGGCTGAGTAATACGCCTAGAATACACCGACGGGGCTCTGGTGCACACATTAACTCACACACACACAGACATATGGACACACACACACACACATAGAAACACACACACACACACACTATTTGAAAGAAGCGCATTCGCAGGTACATGGCATATGGCCAGCAGGGAACGTACACACAGTTCTACACTACACTGCTACGAGGACATACACACATACACACACACACACACTCACATAAATACACACACATACATACACCCCCCCTACACACACACACACACACACACACACACACGGACTAAAGGAGGGTGCCCAGACAGGTTTCTTGGGATGAGCAGGGTGTGATCTGGCGGCGGGGCGGAGTGTGTGGTGAGGGGCCGTGGAGACAGATGGCGGCTGAATGGGCCGTGGCAGCGCTGAGAGGACATCATGTGTAGGGCTCCCCGGCGGACCGCCGCCACTTGAAGCTCTTTAAATGGAGCCAGGCAGCGACATGATTCATGAGAGCCCAGCAGCCATCGCCGCGCATCGCATGATCCTGAGACGAAACCAAAGGACACTTCCGTTTGGGAAAAGTCAAATCCTTGAAATGAAATGAATACAGCAGTAGAATAAGCTGAATTAGAACGTTTATTTTTTGTTTGTTTTATATGTATTAATAATAATGTTTGTTGTGCTTTGTTTAGTACAGGCTATACTATTTGCCGTACAGCGCTGTCAGCACCAGTGCTCTGTAGAACATGAACTCAACTGACAAAACCAAATACAAATGAAGCCAAAGATTTTAGAAACCGTAAAAAAAATGATTGTGCATTTGTAAAAATTCATTGTCTTATATGTTAAGTTAGTGATTTTTAGTTTAAGTGTGTTTGTGGATAAAACACTTAGTTATTACAATAATTGTAATAACTATAATTAATAATAAAACCTTTAATAACTGTTACTTAAAAAACTATTCCTCTCATCATGAGTCTCATCACAAGGAAAAGGTTCACACCACCACCACCACCACCACACCACCACCACGTGGGATGAGTGAGCCTGATGAGACGAGCAGAGCGTTAAACCTCGTTATGAGGTAAAAGTAACTCTGTGTCAGCTGACTGCTTTGCTCTAAACGCAATTAAAGATGACCTGAGGCCTCTTTTGAAATTTATGAAATGTTTACAGAGACCCAAATGTGGTAAATGGTGGGAGAGCTCCTGGAGGCAATGAGCACGGGTCCCACTGTACACTGGGAACTCTGTGGACGCAGCGGCCTGGCGTCAGGGAGGTTAATAACTTGGAATAACAGTTCATTTTCTCTGTACTCCACCTAATTACATTCAAAGGCTGTATGTAGGAAATGTGCACGGTGCAGATCTATACAAAAAGGTTACTTGTTATTCTGATACGACAGGTAACTGAAAGTTGATGCCGGTCAAATGCCATATAATAAGGCATACATCCTCAATGTTTTAATTTATTGACTCTTCACTGCTAATTCAACCTCAAATTCAAAGTATATTTTCAATATATATCGCACAGATTATTTTTGATTTGATGACCCAGCAGGTTGTGTTTGACTGTGCGTGAGGAGCTGAATGGAGTGGATAACTGTATGGCAAGTGGCACATCATAACATCAGCAATATGATCACAGAGAGATGACTAAAGCCACCCTGAAATGATGAATGTGGGACCAAAGAGTGCGCCTCCTTTACTATTTTAATATAGAAATGATGAATTGCCCACAGAACTGCTGCATGGCTTGAATCACAGATTTCCTGTTCTTTATTATTCATTGTTAATTGTTAGCCGTGGAGAGAGCGCTCTCTTAGTCTCTTCCTCCCCTCCGAGTTGACATTCCTGATGGGGGGAAAATCCAGAATTCATAATGAAGTGCAAAACATTACATATGCAGGGAGACATTTTCAGATCGCTCCCAGCTACGGTCTGCCGCTATGAAGAAGCGCCAGATGAGGGGATCTGCACCGGCAACTCCATTACCCCCCCGAAAGAGCACATAAAACACGGAATGACATGCAGTAGTGCAAAACTTGAATGTGTGTAACTTCCTCAATATTATCCTTCACTGGCAGGCTTTGTTTCACATGTGTTCCCAGACCATGTACACAGACGGCCGACCCAGCGCAGGAATGCCCGTTGCAGCTCAATAGATTGGCTTATGCGGGGCAAATTTAATATGTGGTTTGGCCCGGACAATACCGGGGTTTCAGTGGTCCTGCCGTGCCCCGGGGCAGGCTGATGAAGAAGAGCAACATACAGGAGAATGGGGTCTTTGTTAGAACCTTGCCAGAAAGTTTGGAGGCCCCTCGAGGGACTCAGACCCGAGGAAACAAGCACCTCTCAAAAACCCATGTAGCAAGTAGCCTGTGAGCCGTAGCAAGTAGCCTGTGAGCCGTAGCAAGTAGCCTGTGAGCCGTACCAAGTAGCCTGTGAGCCGTAGCAAGTAGCCTGTGAGCTAAGTGTAGCCGTTTTGATCAAATGCAGAGGCTGATATTTATATTTAATATCTTTCTGAACCAAAACAGACAGAGATATGGTGACAAATACGGTGGCAATGGCTTCATCTCCTAGCCACGACCCAGAGAGGTTGCATAGCATGAGGTGGAGCAGAGATAAAGACTAAAGGTGTAACATCCACATGCTAATCTATATCATCATTACTATTTCATGTCCATGGCATTATCATTTATACCCCTGCAGATGAGAGCAGGCCATTTGTCAAACCTGGACTGGGAGGAGGAATAGAGGGTGCAGGGGCTGAAGCTGCTGCTGCATACAGACTCTGTCTCTCTTGGTGTGGAAAACACCAACACACACACACACACACACACACACACACACACACAAAATATAATAATTTGTTATTCCCTTGTAGGGGCAGCAGTGAAATGTGCAGTGTAGTATTTATTTATGCTATCCAGTTAATCATCAACTGTAAACCAAATCCAAATCACATTTTATAGTATGATACTGGGGATGTTATTGTTTCATTCAATGTTGGAACTGCCAATACAGATAGCTTTTACAGTTTTGTTTTGATTGCATAAACACTAAAATCAAAAGTATCACACAATTATCAAACGATTACACTGAAGAAGCAAAACATTGGCCCAGATGTGCACCACTATAAGCACAATGTCAGTCTCACACTTTTTGCAAAAAAATACACACAGTGATTTGCAAAACACTAAACACACTTGTATACATTGGACACAGAAGTATGACAGGATGTCACTTCCTTGCATTCAGGTGCGCAAACACATGATTGCTTAATTGTAGACACACCAATCAGGTTCAAGCACTATAAAAATGCAGCAGGTAAGTTCACCTGTCTTTACTGTAACCAAACTGGAAGGAGTCAGAAGAAGAGTGAGGGTGAGAGGGGGAATCCACAGAGGAGAAGAAGGTGGTAGAGGAAGAGGCAGACCTGAAGCAGGAGAACGTGTTCGAAGAAGAAGAGCACCAAATCTTTCTCTCTCTCTTTCTCTCCCTCTCTCTCTCAGGCAGAAAGGCAAGCTCATGCACATTTTCTGTTTTACAGTCTTGCACACACACACTCAACACACATATTGTACGGACGCAAGCATTTTGGAAGTAGGTGTGCTGTGGGTTAACCCCAGGTATATATATACCACACACACAGTAGAGGGATGCACACACATGCAAGCAGGCACACACACACTTTGACACACAGCTACACAACTAAACATGTGCACACACTCGTATGCACACACACACACACGCATGGACACCTACACACCTACACACAAACCTACACACCGACTTGCATTCACACACACATACACAGGCCCAAATTTATCAAATGAAATTGGCCCAACACCAGTCGTCCATGTCCTGAACCATGGATTGACGCTGAGGGAGGCTGGTCTAAGAGTTCAGCCAAACCTTAGCAGATATACAGTGGCATCTGTCATAAGGACGTTTTGACGGCTGTGTACTTCATAAACAGTACTCTAACGCTGCGTTCCAGGGACACTTTTCAGCCCGTAAGTTACGACTCAATGTCACGACTCACGACTTGGTAGCGGTCCAGGCAAGTCACGACAACAAGCCCTTCTGCAGCTCTGTGGGCTGCACTACGAACCTCGATTAGCGGTTAACGAGGTATGTTGCGCTCAAAGCCAGGGAACGCTGGGACACCAAAGTTGCTCTGTTTTAGCGTCGCTGTATCACCATGGTGTCTAATGCTGCCAACCTCACCTGGTCTGGAGCAGTTGTGTAAAAGCACCGCCTACAGACCAATTATCTTGAAAAACGTTATCGCACGTGTAAGATTATGTCATATATGTTACAGGGGGAGCTCCGCCTATCAAAACATTTTGGATCTCGCAGGTGCATTTAGGACTGTTGCACGTGCCAAAATGCCACTAATATGGACGTTCATACCGTAAAACATGTCCTAACAACCGATCTATTTGATTTTATAGATAGTACCAACAGAGGCCGCCATTGTTTTTTGGGGGCGGTGACCAGATTATGCTTAAAATATATCTGTGGCATTCAGTAGGCTAACGCTGTGGTGAAGTGTGGTTCATTCAGTAGGCTAACGCTGTGGTGAAGTGTGGTTCATTCAGTAGGCTAACGCTGTGGTGAAGGGTGGTTCATTCAGTAGGCTAACGCTGTGGTGAAGGGTGTAAAGTAAAGTGTGGTTCTTTCAGTAGGCTAATGCTGTGGTGAAGTGTGTCAAGTAAAGTGTGGTTCTTTCTTTCAGATGACCAAGTGTTTCTTTCTGTTCAATAGAAACAACTTATCAATCCCTGAAGGAGAAAGAGAAATGTTTTAATGTTTGTCCCTATAAAACATTAATAGTAAAAAAATAAATACAAAACATGACGATGACTCTACAGTCAAACCGTGCAATCCGAAGGCTCTAGTTCACCACTCCTCCTGCTCACTTCCACCAATGCAAAGCCAATAGAACTAGTAGGGGAGGGCGGAGCCTAACTCGTTAGTGAACGACCCGGAGGCGGATTTACAAATCCTACTATGGCCACACCAAGACCCGCCCTACTCTGTCTGTGATTGGCCGGGTTGTATGCAACTCAACTGGACGGTGAAGAACTCTACGGTACCCTCGCTGTGAGCATTCGAGATCGTCACAAAAGAGCTCTAACCCTAACCCTTACCCCTAACCCCTTACCCTAACCCTCACCCTTACCCTAACCCTTACCCCTAACCCCTTACCCCTTACCCTAACCCTTACCCCTAACCCTCACCCTTACCCTAACCCTCACCCTTACCCTAACCCTTACCCCTAACCCCTTACCCCTTACCCTAACCCCTTACCCTAACCCTAACCCTTACCCTAGCAGCTAATATCAAGCCAGTCAAAGCGCGGTAGTCGAATCCATAGACATAGAATCAAAGATAGGGGTCACATGTGTGACGGACCAATCAGAAATAGAGGCGGGTGTGTCTTTTCGGGGTCTTGGCGTGGCCATAGTAGGATTCGTAAATTCACGACCCGGAGAAACGCAACGCAAATTCGATATGAACATGTTTTAATAAAACCCTGGACGATTATGAAATTCTGCCTGGACACGTTTTTAGGTATCAAAAAGAGGACATGTCCGGGCAAAAGACGTCTGGTCACCGACGTACTGTACGAGGAACAGTGCGGCGCAACTTGGTGGGTGGATCCTGGTCATTTCTCTGCTTGAGAAATACAAAGTGTGTGAGCGTGTGAATGGGTGGAAAGGCGCGTGTCTTGAGAGCCCTGTGTGCGTGACGTCAAAAGCTACAACAGGGAGTACATGGATCTGGTACGAGTTGACGGGTAGTGAGTTAAGGGTTTGACTGCCACTCCAGGCCACTTTCACGGGGAGAATGTTGTGAACACATGAGTTACGAGTTGCATGGAACGCATCATAATCACTGAGAAGTAGAATTGCTAAAAGTGTTTAAGGTTAGCAACAACAGTGTGTAACTGGTTCTGACAGAAATAAGTCATTTGAGGTGTGTGTGTTTCATATGTTGACATAATATTGTTTTGATAAATTAGTGTATAGTTTTGACAAGAGAGTTTCATTTTGCAAAGGGTCTGAGGTGCTCTGCTGTTTGTGTGTGTGGTTGTGTGTTAGTGTGTAGTGTTAGTGTGTAGTGTGTAGTGCTTTGAAAAAACGGACCCTGTTCTGAAAATTGTGCTTAAGAAATTGAAAAAAACTGGAAACACAGATCACTTTTTGTAAAGTAACTTCATGTAGTGCTGCCAAACCCATTCTGCTGAACTCAAGACAGTAGCAGCTCAACTCGCCTCCACTCGGCCCGCATTCTTTCGCGTTTCGATCACCGGTACCTGGTTTTCGGTACCTGGTTTTCGGTACCTGGTACCTGGTACTTTTTTAGTCTCACCTCCGTCGAGGTTCCAAGAGAGCTGATCTGATACTTTTGTGGGACGTAAACAGGCTGCTGGCCACTGATTGGCCAGAGTGACGCCACTGGATGAATGGTATGTTCCAGATGCCTCGGGCACCAGCCTTCCGAGTTGCACTTGTGACGTCATTTCCTGTCTCGTAGCACTTATAGCGTTCCCGTTGGTCTTTGTGATCGTGTCATGTCATTGGCTAGTCATTGTTATTGTTAGCTACATTAGCCTCTTTAGCAAACCAGCTCGAAAACAAACAACACAACTTTACATTGTATCGCACGCACAGCAAGGCCGTGCAATTGCAATTGGTGACCGGAATAAAGTAGCAATGTAATCAAGTGTGTGAGAGCATTTAAAATCAACATTAAAATGACCAACGTGGTACAAATACAAAGAAAACCAATCTCTTTACAGGCGCAGCTGGTGGAGAAGGGGATTTAGACTCAGACATCCCAAACCACACATCTTCACAACACTACACACAATTCTCTATATCTTGCACACTTCCTGAATTCCCTCACACAGAACACACTGCCAAACACATTTCTAAACTCCAAAGGCTGTTGTGCAATCTGCAATTTGCTATAGAAGGGTCACAGATGTTTTGTTTACAGTATTGTCTATTTTCTGTTATCTCTTTCATTTCATCCCGTTTTCATCCTGTTTGCTGTGATTTACAGTAGACAGCATGTTTTGGGTAGAAATACAGTATTTGTTGTTACTGTGTTTTCTATTTGAGTGTACGTAAAAACATTATATGGTAATCTTTTACATCCAACAGGTGACTGAACATGCAAAAGCATAATTCTACTGATGAAGCATTCATATAGTGTTTTCCATTCATACTATAGTGTTTTCCATTCTGCACACCACTGTTCAATGGGTGATTAGAAATGTCTACTCATATGATGTATATGTTGGTCATTTGAAAAGAAAATACCATTTAGTGAAGAATTAACACTGTTTTGAGGGCAAAGTGTGCTTTTGTACAGTGTAGGATTTAACATTTTGTGTGTGAGTTTTGAGATTTGTGTTTAGGGTTTTGAGAAAGTGAGGTAGTCTATCAGGAAATGAGTTTAAGCAAAAGTTACACAGATCCCAAACTGTTAACAGAGACTCATGCAGCTTAAAGGGGACATATTATACCACCAGCAAATGTTGCTAATCTATCCGTCACACCTCTAGGTGGACACGCCCACCTGTGATGTCAGAAGCGGCACATTTTCAAAACGGCTTGTAACGGCTGATCACACTCACACCTGGTGGTGTAGTATGTCCCCTTTTAGGTGGGAGTCTTTAGCATCGATGTGCTATGCTGTATGTTCCCATGAGAGCCCTATGGAGCAGACGGTTTCTTTATGTGCTGTACTTTATTCCCCCGTTAGAGGTTAGTGAGAGGCTTTATCCACTCCGAGCTCCAACATGTCTCAGTGTGGACGGAGAACCCCGCGCTGCACTGCACACACCCGCCGCCCACCAGGGAATGCTTGGGTGCTGATGCCGACACAGAGCGACCAATGGATTTCATGCATTTGAGCACATTAAGCTCTTTGTAAACATTTGATAAGACTCAAAGAAGGCGTACTGTTGTTCTTAATGGGATTTGGTCCCTGCTAACGCAAGTCATTTGACAGGAATTCCTCTAACTTGCAGAATAGATTGTTTTCATGCAGAATTCTAACATGATAATTGAATTTGCTGTTCTGTGCTCCTCTCTCTCAAGTTCACGTCACATGTTCACCACGCCATTAGTTGGCCCTTTGGTTCAATGGCTTGAGATGCAAGATTACAAGTCCAGGGAATGACTGCCAAATAATAATTTGCCACCACAATTTGATAATTTGTATTTTTGGGGGAATAATTCAAATGGCCCTTGAAACTTCAGAAGTCGCGCCGGCCCAACAGAGACCGCTGGCTAGACGGAAAGCCACAGTTTTATTTTTGTCATTCACAGAGTCTTAAAGATAATGTTATTTGGTGTTCAATATGAGTGGCTTTGAACAAACACATGAATGATTTGGACACAAGAATGCAATATGTAGGAGATAAAGGATTAAATTATTTCCCATAACCGGAAATCCAGACTGGTTTGTTCCGCTTATATCACAGCTACCAATATGAAACATATCAATGTTACTTTCTTCTGTAAAATTTCAGCTTTTTTATTGACAAAATTGAAAACACAGTTGAAATTGAAATATTCTACCATATATTATTTTGCATTGTCGAGGAAACATCTGGTCGATAGTTGTATGTGACCGTTGGTTTTAATGTTTGATTTGTAGCACCCTTGAAACATTATTGACCAATCAGGATCAAGTATTGAACAATGCTGTGGTATAATTACATGCAGTACAACATGTGTACTATATGAGCCAACATATGCAGGCAGCTGTGAGTGGGTCCTCTGTGAGAGACCTGACCCACCGTGACCTCGGAGAGAGTGAAAACATCAAAGAAGCTGGTCTACTTCAGGGTCAACTGTTACATTCTGGATGTGTTCTGTTTGATGAATCTATCTTTGGCTGAACAGAATATAAATATGCAAACTTTATCATTGATAGATAGAGAGGAACTGGCCAATAGGCAAAACATTCAGCTACTGTTGTTGTGCCTAAATTAGCATGGGGTGTATTCACGACTATGAGATGATGTCCAAAGACATTATAACGCATATTTCTGTGCACAATGAATCCATTACATGATCAGTATCTTCATGGAATTATAAGAGGGGCGGAAGAAATTATATACAAATCACACATAGACACATACACACACACACACACACGCACTTACACACACACATACACACACACACACACACACACACATACACACACACACACACACACACACACACACACACACGCACTTACACACGCACATACACACACACACACACGCACTTACACACACACACATACACACACACACACACATACACACACACACACACATACACACACACACACACACGCACTTACACACACACACACACACACACACAGACAGGTGCACGCTAACACACACGAGCACCCGCCCCTCCCTGGTCTTGTTACTTATCAGTGTGTCATCCCGTTGATAATGTCTTGGGCTTGGGTGTGCAGGGGAAATCAGTCCGAGGTTACCAATTACCGCATGTCAATACCTTGAAGGGGGAGAACCACAGTGAATTAACCACGGCCCGCACCGCAACCGCTGAAGATAAAACGCTGGGAGCAGTGTGTTTAATCTCCCTTAATCTTCACGTATCTCTCTCTCTCGTCTCTCTCGGCTCACGCCCTTTCTCTCTCAATAATGCACACTAGCCCCCACCGGCACCTCCTCCTCCTATACCCCATGCCCCCACCCCTGTACACACACACACACACACACTATATACAGACCACACACACACGCAAAGACCAACATACACATTTATACCCTCCCCACACACACACACACACACACACACACACACACACACACACAGCACAGATGCACACAAACACACACAAACACACTCACACACACACACAAATAACTACATCAAGATTCAACATACACACAATACATATGCACATACATACACGTCATACACACACACACACACCGTGTCTCTCCTCTGGCTTTGTGGCTTGGGGCGGCTGCGTGTCAATGTAAATGTTTATGTGAATATTAATATTTGTTAATAACAATATGAATAGGTTAACCTGTAATCGTTTTTCTCAATCGTTTGAACACATTTTCTTAAACTATGGCTCAATTTCTCAAAACTCTAAACACAAAACTGAAAAGAGTAAACCATTTTGTCAAAACTCCACAAATCTCTTTCAAAATGAAACACTGCACTCAAAACCATCTTTTCTCTTCTCAAAACGGATTCTTTCCACCAAAACGATAAACACAGCTATCATATGAATATCTCTTAGAGTGCATCCACCAAACACTGGTGTGACAAATTTAAAACACTTACATCAAAATACTGTTTACATGTGTTTTTGCTTTATGAGGCCACGTTACATATTCAAATGTATAAAATTGTTTAGAAATAGCTTCCTTTTTTAAAGTTTAATAGGTTGCAATTGTATGGTACATACAGTATAAAGACTGTTGCCATATTGTAATTCAATACGGTGAATATATCATATAAATATTGCATTGACACAATCGTATCAGAATAGGATACAATGCAAATTTGTCTATCCAATGAGCTCCAATGGGCTAAACTCACAATCCCCGCTTTCCTAGTCATACTGTAAATAGTACTGTATAGTTGATACTGCAACATTGTTGGAGTTCTGAGAATACCAATGTTATTGACTGGGTACCCCAAGCCCGTTCTGCCGGAAATTTTAAGTATTTATTTGTTACTGTAATACAGTAAAATGTTCAGATGAACTGACTGCAAAAAAAGCTTTTCACAGGCAAACAAAAAATAAAAATAAGAATATAGTTTTTCACAATTGTTTAAACACATTAATTGGAACATTAGACACAATGTGCACAACCTGAAACTCATGTACCAACTGCAAGACCAATTCTGCTGACCTCCAAGCACATTTTCTGCTTTAGACTCAGATGCCCATTCCAAACCACACATTTTTCACAACACTAAACACAATTCTCTATATCTTGCACACTCTGAATTCCCTCTCTTGGTGTTCACACAGAACACACTGCCAATCACATTTCTAAACTCCAAAGGCTGCCTATTTTCTGTTACTGTATCTCTTTCATTTCATCCCGTTTTCATCCTGTTTGCAGTGATTTACAGTAGACTGCACATTTTGGGTAGAAATACAGTATTTGTTGTTACTGTAAAGTATTGTGTGTTGTTTTCTATTTGAGTGTACGTAAAAACATTATATGGTAATAATTTACATCCAACAGGTGACAGTGTAACACTGAACATGCAAAAGCATAATCCTACTGATGAAGCATTCATATAGTGTTTTCCATTCATACTATAGTGTATGGGTGATTAGAAATGTCTACTCATATGATGTATATGTTGGTCATTTGAAAAGAAAATACCATTTAGTGAAGAGTTAACACTGTTTTGAGGGCAAAGTGTGCTTTTGCAAGAGAAGTGAAGGACAAGTCAGAATGATGGTTGTCGATGCCAAACTATGTGTCCTCCTGAAAAGTAATCCCCCGCCCAAGCCCTGTCTGCGATGGTCCGCCGATTGGAGCAGGAATATGCTGCACAGTGCTCTGGCAACTTGTGTCTTCTGCTGCTACGCAACAAGAGTACGACCGGTCCAAGATGGCGGCCGCATTTCTTGCGGCCAGCAGACAATGCGGCGTCTACTCTTTATAATGTCTATGGTATCCCATCCTGATCAGGCCAGAGGAGCTCATACAACACAGTAGAGCTCACCTGAGGCCTCTTGTAGCTCTGAGTCATGACTGAAGTGTTTTGCCAGTTGAGTTTGAACAGGTGAGCAGTGAGTGAGACCAATTGGTAATTGGGTGTGGCGTTTTGAAGGCCAGTGTTTTCCAGGAGAAGCAAGTGTGCTAAATGATGAGATTTATGCTTGTTGTGAGTGTTGCAAAAATGTGATTTAGAATTTCTAGAATTTCTATATGAGTGCACTCATATAGAAATTCTAAATCACACAAAAGTGGAATTGTGCTTAGAGTTCAGCAGTCTGGAAGACTGCTGGTAGTTGATACATGAGCCTCAAGTTTTCAGAATTGTGTGCATAGTTCCATTTTTTGTGTGTATACAATCGGGAAAAACTGTAAATAATCCCCACAGAAATGCATGACAGTAAATGGTCTCCTTTCTCCGCATTTGCAAAAAAACATTTTTGGGAACACATAATTACTTGTGATTATACTTCAAGTCCTACATTTAGCCTCTATTACAAAATCGGCTGCATAAAAAGGCAATAGATTAGCCTTTAAACTTCAACAATAGCCAACAGTCAGAAAGGCGGCAGAAGGCAGTGTCAAATACATTTGACACTGATTAACATGCAAAAGAAGAACAGAATTTTATATCGGTCCAGACGCTCAACACACTGTGCGAACATTGTTGTGCCATCAAAACCTATTTTGAAAAAACAGCCGCCTCCTCCTTTTGGCATTC
>NC_140279.1:19500092-19602592 GCF_964030765.1 Micromesistius poutassou | reverse complement strand
CATTAACAAACCGCGGAGGTATAAAAGGGGATTTATGAGGCTTCAAAAGATCCCAGGACGCACCGCAGGTTTGGGGTTCGGTGTACTTATATCAGCCGTTCTGCCTCTCACACCACGCCGATGTTTGAAGGCATTTGGACCCTGGTTGCACCTGTCTTCATAGCGCCTGCCCCCGCGAGATATGTGCACCGAAAGGGCTTAAAATAGAGTGGAACCGTTGGTTATAAATGTCATCAGAAAACAAATGTTCCCGTTATGAAATAAAGCGGGGAACCTGAGCGCTCTTTCATTCGAGGGACGGATGGCATATATCTTTGTTTCGGATCAGTTGGCATGCCCGTGCGTGTAACAAACACAGACAAGTTGCGTTTGGATTTCAGCAGGTATTGATGATAATAGGGTTAGGGGTTTAAGTGTAGGCCTACGCCGTCTGAAGAACGTGACTCTTGTCCCACGGGAGAAAGATCCTTACTAAGGAGTTGATAGAGGATCCAGAGAGAGGTGGCACGCGTGGCCATGTTGCTTTTCCATTCAGTTTAAATAGCCTATCGAAAACAGAACAACAGTCAACTTGTAGTTATCAAAGGATTAACGATCAAAATGCATGCAGATTTTTTTTAATGTAACAATATCGTAGCAATATCGTACCCTTTAGCCCTCTCAACAACTGAAGAAAAATCCCTCAATAATTAAATACACAAATCAATAAAAAAAAATAGGATAACTATTAAAGCAATCAAGAATGCACACAATAATAGCATAGTGGTTATTATAATTATTATATCAGAACAATCATAACTAGAATTTATTGTGCGGGGGAAATTGTGCTTGCGATAGCCTACACCAATTATGATAATTAAAAATATATTAGAATATAATAATTCTTATTAAATAATCATTATTATTATCCTTATATTTGTTAGAATTAGTATAGTTGTTATTATTATCATTATTGTGATTATTATTATCAAATAATAGCATAATGTTGATATATAAATGCCAAACAAATAACGCTTCATTTAATAAGCGTATTTAACTATTAAAAGTGGGAATATGTTGTTTAAAAAGACAGGAAAGAAGAAGTGTCAAAGAAAAGACACTAATTTGAAGATCATTTAACGAAATTAACTATCAAATATATTACCTTGCATGGGCTAAATTAGTACATACTTCTTAATATACACATACTGCGTTCTATTAATTATTCTTGACAAGGGGTTATTTCTCCTGGAATGGTAGGTTATATTACTAAATATTGATGCTAAACGAAATACAAAGGGCCTTATTATTGTTATCAACCTTGTCAAATTGTGGAGAAGCAACATTTTCTCCCACGACACAGGAAACGTTTACATAGTCCTGCATCCCATTCCCCTTTCAGGCCCCATGCACGGCTCACCTTCATGGTTGTGAATGAATGGTCTGTTAACATTGACTCGATGCCGCATTTCCTACTTTTTCAAATGCTAAAACGTGCAATGATCGCGGTCGTTAACACCTCTTGCAAATTCCTTAAGAAACTCTTTATTCCTTCCATTGTTGCAGCTCAAATATTCTTCTCAGCATTGGCTAATCCTGCAGGAACAAATAGCCTCGATTCATTCTGCACTTAGCGATTTCAACTCCGTGTCTTCAAAAATAAAATAAAGCCATCGAGCTGTTTCTACACGAAATAGACCAATACAAAAACGTGCACAAGCGTCAAAGAAACATTTCGATTTGATCATTATTGCGAAATGTTTGCAAGCGAAAACGAAATAAACATATTCTACACCAGACAAATATACCAAATATACCAACCAAATATACATATTTAAATGAAAGAGCATAAACCAACTAAGAAACGAGATTGAATTGAACTTATCTGTCGTCGTTTTCAATTCGGTCGCTTTGGAACACGTTTGTACAAGCAAAGTTAAGATTTGGGTTTTTAATGCGCATTAGATATTTCAATCATACAAGCCAATTTTCTCTGCCCCCCTCCCCCCCTCTCTCTCTCTCCTCCTCCTCCTCCTCCGTTAAATGGTCTATGACGGACGAACCCTGGCAGGGATCAGCGTGCAGCATTGCTGTTGTCCTATTGTTGACAAATCCGTGAAACAACTTCAGTTTGCATGCTTTAACGGGAGGGGGGGCTTTCTGACGTCAGCCAATCACGTGGCCCGGACCGATAGTATATCTTATAGTGGGGAAAAGTAATCTATCAGACAGTCCTTTAAAAGCTTTAAAAGCGCGTGTCATCTCGACTCCGCACTCCAAAACGCAACTCCTCGGGAAATATACAGACTGAGAGGAACATCGGGAGCGGAGAGTCACGACCGAGTGGCGGAAGAACACGAGAAGAAAAAAAGAGACAAGACCACTTGAAGCGAACTACTGAACTGGGTGGAGATATTTTCAGAAGTTGAAGTTTCTAGTGACTGGCTTTGGCTCGGCACCACCGCTCTGACCTGCATTTAGATTTGGTGCGACATCCGATCTCTTGACGGGGCGACCCATAATCTTCCACCAGAGCCTTGTGCGCACCCCGTCCACAACTCAGCCACCATCTCACCCAGCAGCTCGGTCACTTTTTTGGGGGGAGCTTCGGTTTAAAATATCAGTGAGCCGTGAGATGACACTGTCTGGCGGCAGCGACAGAGCCAGCGACATGTCCGGCCGGACCGTGCTCTGCGCCGACGACGTTGACATCGACGTGGTGGGAGAAGGGGACGACGAGGGCGCGGAGCGCATGGACAGTGACTGCGACAGCTCGGGTGACGGGATCACTCGCGACCTCCGAGGTGGAGGTGAAGACGACGAGGAGGTCGACGAGGACATCGAGGTTGAGAAGGAGGAGGAGGAGGACGAGATGATGCGCTCCGGCGGGGGGAGTCCGTGCTGCGAGAGCTCCGGTGAGGGAGAGACGGGCACCGTGAAGGGAGAGGGCGCCGAGCAGAACGGAGGAGCCTCGGGAGGCACCGCACAGAAGCCCAAGAACAGCCTGGTGAAGCCTCCGTACTCCTACATCGCTCTCATCACCATGGCCATCCTGCAGAGCCCGCAGAAGAAACTCACGCTCAGCGGGATCTGTGAGTTCATCAGCAACCGTTTCCCTTACTACCGGGAAAAGTTCCCCGCCTGGCAGAACTCCATCCGTCACAACTTATCACTCAACGACTGTTTCGTCAAGATCCCCCGTGAGCCCGGGAACCCCGGGAAGGGCAATTACTGGACCCTGGACCCGCAGTCGGAAGACATGTTTGACAACGGCAGTTTCCTCCGGAGAAGGAAAAGGTTCAAGAGGCATCAGCCAGACATACTTAGGGACCAGACGGCGCTCATGATGCAAAGTTTTGGGGCGTACAGCATCGGCAACCCGTACGGTCGGCACTACGGAATCCACCCCGCGTATTCACACCACGCCGCCCTCCAGTACCCCTACATGCCCCCGGTCGGCCCAATGCTGCCCCCGACCGTCCCGCTGCTGTCCTCCGCGGAGCTCAACAGGAAGGCGTTTAACTCGCAACTCAGCCCGAGTCTCCAAATGCAGCTCAACAGCCTGAGCACGGCGTCGATGATTAAGTCCGAGCCGACGAGTAGACCGTCCTTCAGCATAGAGAACATCATCGGCGTGTCCAGCACTTCGTCGTCGAGCGTGGCACAGACTTTTCTGCGACCCCCCGTCACCGTTCAGTCGGCTCTGCTGAGCGCCCAGTCGCTGTCCCTCACGAGGTCAGGCATGGGCCCCATCCTCAGCGTGCCGTCCACCCTCCTCTCGGGACAGTTTTTACCCTCAGCCGCGGCGGTGTCCAAGTGGCCCTCTCAGTGACTTTAGATGACACTCTTTATTTTTTATACAGAGACTACAGTATTGTTTGGGGACGAAACACGAGTGAAAAAGACAGCACTGGACTTTAAAGCCACGTAAATACTTAAAAAGACAAAGGAAAGGGAAATATTTATGTACAGGTAATATTTGTAAATATTTGTAAAACAAAAAAAAGGATTTTACAAGTGGGTATTTTATCTGTTTCTTTTGGAAATGCTCCATCTGTTAGATGGCGTTTAGTGATATCATTGTTTCTTTATTTTTTGTATGGGGGACAAATTATAATTGGACTAAATAATCAAGTTGTGCTTCCTTTAAGAAAACGAACGAGCTGAAAAGCAGACTGTTTTTAAATACATATGTAGCGTAATTCTATGTAGCTATACTGTGTTGTAAATTGGATTCATTTGTAAATAAATCTAAGAGAATTGACATCTATTTTCTCTACTGACGTTTTCAAATCCTTGCAGTAACATATTTATTTTAATTTAGCAAACTTCACAAGAATACTTTCACAGCATATTATAGGCCTACGCTTAGGCCTATGTGTTTTTATTATACTGTTGATTATATTAAAAGTGTCATAAACTGGTTTAACAAAAACCTATTGATTAATTTGGTATTATAATTTATATTCATGATCGTATCCATCCAGTCCTTTATCAACACATTCAATAGTGTTGAGTGCTTTAACATTGGATTATATGATTTTATTATATTATAAACAGTAATTATTTTCTGTGACAACTTTAAAACAAACAAAAAATATAATATTGTTTTATTTATAATAATAATAATAATAATAATAATAATAATAATAATAATATTATTTTATTATTTTTAAATTGAAGTGCTATATATATATTTTTAAGTCTCTTTATTTTTTGAGTGAGAATAAGACGATTATACGTTCTAGTTTTCAATCAAAACAAAGAGGCCTAAGTCAACAAAATTAACGTATTTGTGTGTATGTATTTAACAACTACATCAGACGGTCCTCTGATGGCAAAAAATGAACAACGAACAAACCAACAAACCAACAAAACACCAACTCATATCGTATTTCAAGACTTGCGGCTCCCAGGCTATTATGAAAGTAACAGTTAGTTTCGCAGTCGTGTCTGCCTAATCACTTTTACACAAACAGCCAATGGTGATCAGGGACGCGCGCTATATTTATCTGATACCCATGGGAACAGAACAGGGCTCTCTCTCTCTCTCTCTCTCTCTCTCTCTCTCTCTCTCTCTCTCTCTCTCTCATTTCTTCAGAACAGGACTATCTCTCTCTCTCTCTCCCTCTTCATTCCAGAAACCCAAGTAGCTGCTGATGCAGCGAGAGCTTCTTAATGTCCCCGTAGAGCGCGGGAGGCCATTCCACCACTGACTCCATATTATTATTAGTATTAGTATTATTCTCCAGACATTATTAGAAATAGCCTGTGTCCTGGAAGCACGATTGTACAGCCATGGGCCTCGGTGTCTTGGCTCTATAGGCACGGAGAGCCTAATCGTATTACGGTTGTTGTTGATGGTTTTTTTTACATTGCCAGATGCACGTTTCCTCTTCATTTAGTTCTATCGAACTCCCACTGGGGGACACGTGTATGCCGAATATGTGTACAATGACAATTATTTATAGGTTTATTGAGGCTTGATTTTGTTCTTCAAACCTATAGGCTACCTCGAAAATGTTGCATTTCTGGGAAGACTTGGAGATCATTTCAAAGACCTGTTTTAAGGATAACATTTCATAATTTATATATAGGCCTATTCTATATAAAATATAAAGTCATTATGTACGCTACAGCAAAGCCCATACATCACATAATGAATGATCAAACCTAAGTAGTATTATCCATCAGCTCGTTCGCATGTCTTGCTCCTCAGTGACTTCGGGTCCAAAAGACAGAAAAGGAAATCTCGACATGGCAAAGATTGAAACCGCTAGGGGGCGTCTACTGAGACCCATGGCTGTTCAAGGCCTAACAAAACACGTAGGTCTACATCTACAGGAAAAAAAAAAACATAACAGTAAACTGCGCGGACCCTGAAACAATGTAGGCCTGCACGTCCCAAAGAACTACTGCTGTGATTGTAATTGAGAGGATCAATAGGCTACGCTCTTATAGGAAGAAACTTGTGGCTTTTATTTTAGCAGCGGTTTCTGGGCTGTCAAGTGCAAGGTTGACCCTGCTGACCCTTCGAATCTAGATTGACAAAGACTCAAGCAGATTTTCGTTATGTTCTATTTACTTTTTAATTAAGAGAGCATCATTTTTTTCAGACATCCTAATTTCTTCCAAAAAAAATGGCATAATTAAAAATGGCGCATAATTGATTGGTTTCAGGTTGTGCTCCCAGGGGAAGTCCACAGAGTTAAAATAATACAATAAGTAGCAAAATTGCGTTATCATATTACAAGTGACTGGCGACCACCACGCGAACACCCACGAGAGCCGTTGTGGGAGCTGCCTACGTGGCTACCTTTGAGGTTTTTGTTCCTGTAAAATTTGACCCCAAAAAAATAAAATTACAACACGATAAACGATAGACCCGGCAGTTCTATTGTTAGGCTAGCTATAAGAACTTTGTTATGATTATTTTGCAAATTAAAAAATATAGTTAAGGTTTGCTAATTGATGCATGAATAGGCCTATAACCCAACGTGTTTCAGGAGAAAATGTTGCCAATAATGAGGTCAATGGGAAATAGGCCTGTGGAAATTACATATTAAGGAATGATTTTTTTGTAGCCTATGTCAAATCTCTCTTCCAAGCTTAGTTGATAGATAATATCGCTATGGAGTCATTCAATTATATGAAACCACATTCAATGATTAAGCGCCGTATCGCTAATGTAATTCTGTGTGGTTTGGGTTAGCCTATAGCTCACGTTTCATTGTAAATCTCCCAGAAGTTCTGTGCTTGGTTGGCGCTAAGAGAAGATGTACCAGAGAGGTTCACCTCTATCCCCCTCATTGGCTAACTGAGTTATGCTGATAAAATTATTCAAATGATTGTGTAAGACAATTGCATGCATGCAACCTAATAATCTGTTAAAGGGAATGATCTTCTATTTCATTCATAAAGCAGGAGTCTAGCTAACTTCTAAAATGGGCTAATAGAAGCACCTCTACCAGCCCTATTCTGATTACGTAACACTTGACTCTAGACTCTCTTGATTACTCTAGGTTCATGTGTCAATTCAAATAGGATAGGCCTAATTTAGGCCTACTTTAGGCCTACTACAGCAACATTTTTTCTACCTTCTACTGCAGCAATTTACTTTGGTTGATTGTTTGCCTGTAAACTCAAAAAAGCATCATTGCAAACAATTAAGAATAATAGGCTTCACAATACTTTAATTTCACTAATCTAAATTACATTAGTTACACATTTTACATACCTTATAATTCTGGGTAAAGGCGGTGGGAGTGGGAGTCTCTCTATGCAATATGTACTGTCTGTGTTACACAGCAGTAGACAAGGTGAGACATTTTCAGAGCTGCTCTGAAATGCATTCTGGATGTTCGGAATGTACAAGTAAAAATGTCCAAGATGCATCCAATGCATTCAAATGAGAAAATGTAAACATGAGCGCACACACGCGGGAGCACACAACAACACACACACACACACACACACACTCACACACGCACACGCACACACGCACACGCACACACGCACACACACACACACACACACACACACACACACACACACACAGCACACAAACTCACCCCCACACACTCACTCACACTGGGAGGCCAGGGAGGGGTGAACACTGTCTGTTTGTGTAGTGTGAAAACAATCCAGGAAGTATTCATGGACTAGCTGTCAGGTTGTCATAGAAACAACTCCTATGACAGGCACATTTAACTTATTTCACCTTGTGAATGACATACAGTCGAATACACACACACACACACACACACACACGCACACACACACACACACACGCACACGCACACGCACACGCACACGCACACGCACACACACACACACACACACACACACACACACACACACACACACACTCACTCCTTCTTCCTGCTTTACCATAGAGCAACGGTCCACAGCTGGACTGCACATCACTGGCCAATAGCCAGCCAGCCAGCCTTGCCAATATATAGATAGCGACCTACTGTCCATTTATTATAGTAAATATAAGGAAGATATTCCAGGAATGCTTCTACAGGCACAGATAGCAGACAGTAAATGTAGGTACAGCAGTTACTGAATATTTAAAAAGGCATAGAGATGAAGCAATAAATGACAAAGTAAAGCTGGTGTTCCTGGGCATTAATAACTAATGGGAACCTTTGAGTTATAGGCTGCTCTAGTTGTAATGAAAGTGTCATTGAAAATCAGCAGTCCGCCAAGGTTATTATTATTTATACATAATTGATGGCGGAACCACAAGGTACATGTCACACCCTGCGACTGCTAACACCTTGGGAACAAAGATGATCGAAGTCAACAGAAGAAAAGGTCACAAAGGAGATGCTCCCCAGGCTTAGATTTACCCCAGAATAGCCACTGAGGGGTTATAACCAAATACTTACATGCAGTTACAACAATGAGTTACAACCCTGCCTGATTATAAGTTGTCATTCTCAAAGCTCTCATATCTAAGGATAAGATTAAATATTTATTGTTAAGACTGTGACGTTTAGGATCATTTATATTTGGTTCCACATACAATGACAAAAATAAAGGTTTTTTCATGCCCGTCATGTCATGATTTGACATCAGGGAAAGGTTTCACATTTTTAATTAGTATTAGTAGTAGTAGTAGTAGTAGTAGTAGTAGTAGTAGTAGTAGTAGTAGTAGTAGCAGCAGCAGTAGTAGAAGTATTGCTGTTATGTGGTTGTAAACATTAGCCTATTAGCCTGTTATGTGGTTGTGAATATTGTAAACCACGTTCACGTAGTAGCGGGACAATCGCTGCATGTGTGCACGCTCACACAGGAAGCCATGGAGATTTCTGCCCCAGTTGACTTGAACGCCTCTAAAGGCACAGCGGTGACGTCATCGCAATCTGTCGAATCAAAGGGCCGTACGCATCTTTTATCGGTGACGTTTCAGGAAACGTGTACTTTCTACTACAATATACACAATATCCGAATAAATCAATTTGACCCTTATAGTACAACCAAACGCTACAGTAAACCAATCTGCAATGGAAACGTGTACTCTAGTATCCATGTCCATTCTGCTTGGTGTCCTTGTGAGATGGGGAGTTTCATTCAATTCATATTCAGGTAAGATGTGGTCAACATAGTGATGGCATGTTGCATCCTTCAAATTAAACAGCTGCAGTATAGTTTGTTGTCAACATACGTAATACAATAATTGTACATATAGAGAGGCACCGCAGGATACTGTAATTAACATATCAACCAACCTGCATGTTTTTTTTTGCAAGGTTTCAGTCTGCTTTCATTACTGGAGGAGTTGGAGGAGTATTCAACGTTAAGTTCTTATAATGCAAAGACGCCTAAGATATGCGTGTGTTTTTTTTCCAGGTGCAGGTAAACCGCCTATGTTTGGAGACTATGAGGCACAAAGGCATTGGCAAGAAGTGACGTACAACCTGCCCATACAGGAATGGTCTGTATAGGTCTGCCTCTTCAGTAGCTCATAAGAGTTGTTTGTCATTTGGTTAGTGCATGATAACCTTGAGTGTATACACACTAGTATGTCTCTATAACAATTTCTATACCAATATAGCATTAAGCTACCTTCCCTGAAGTAGAGGTCACCTGTCTTGAAAACAATCTTGTACATTTTGTTCCGAATGTCCTGGGTGATTCTCCAACAGGTATTTCAACACGACGGAGAATGACCTGAACTACTGGGGTCTTGACTACCCCCCTCTGACTGCCTTCCATAGCCTGCTATGTGCTCATGTGTAAGTGTGCTCATAAACTGTTTGGAAACACAGTATTTTCATAAACAATATACCAAATAGATAAATATAGAAAGACACTTGATTATAATCAGAAAGTAGGCAGTTAAAGTATTTATCTAGTACCAGATTTTGTAAGCAGTTACAAGAACGTGAAGTACTTACTATTTAACTTTTTGTATTCAAATTATCCAACTATATATATATATATATATATATATATATAATGTATATGTATGTATATGTGTGTGTGTGTGTGTCTGTGCTCCTAATATTGCGGCGGCCATGGTGATGTGACGTCTTATGTAAAAGCCCTATATTGTGCAGAACCACAGTGTTGGAGCTTTACAACGCACACCTGCTATAAAAGACTTAAGGTCAACCAACGTGCTGGAATCACAGAAAGCACAAAGATCTGCTTAGCACCTCAATTAGGAAACAAAAGCGTCCAACACCTGCTTTGTTTCTTGTGTTATTTACTCAGAGCTAAGCTGATCAACCCTGAATGGGTGGAGCTGCTGGGATCCAGAGGATACGAAAGCCCAGCACACAAGCTGTTCATGAGGGCCACAGGTACGGGCCCGCACGGCCACTCAGGAAGGGATATTTCAGAGATTTCATACACTGTATTGCATGCACTCTTTTCACTGTATTTCATTCACTGTATTTCATACACTAGATTTCATTCACAGTAGTCATTGTATTTCATACACTAGATGTCATGCACTGTATTCACTGTATTTCATACACTAGATGTCATGCACTGTATTCACTGTATTTCATACACTAGATTTCAGACACTGTATTTCATACACTAGATTTCAGACACTGTATTCACTGTATCTCATACACTAGATTTCATTCACAGTAGTCACTGGATTTCATCAATTCACAGCCTTGTTGTCTCTCAGTTCTTGCTGCAGATGTGCTGGTCTACATCCCTGCCGTGGTTTTATACTGTTGCAGCCTCACCAATGGCTCCACCAATAAGAAGGTAAGGCATGTTTTGTTGTAGATGTTGTATGTATGTATGTATCGTATCACTTGTGGAGGGAGATCCACAGAAACACAAGCTATTGTGATTGTAAAGTTGTGGATATAAATGTGACTTTGTTGAAAAGGAATCATAAGAAAGAATATAGAGGAAAATATATATGTAAATTGGAAACAAAAAACATAATTGGAACAAATATGAATGTTTTGTGTTTTTATAAGGTTAATGTCTGGTATGTCTACATTTACAGATTATCTACGACTACTTGGATTCCATTTTTAAATAATTGTTTGCAATATAAACAGATTTTTATCATACTTTTTAGATTTAATTGTAGGTGATTTAAGTTGGATTAAATGTAATCCCCTTACTTAACTAACCAAATACTAAAATCATTCCATCCAGGTCGGCACCTTGCTCTGCATATTGCTCTACCCAGGACTCATACTCATCGACTATGGCCATTTCCAGTATCCTTTGTGTACTAAATACATTTTCCCAAGTCTGAAACCAGCCATATGCTTTCCTTTGTGGTGAATCGGTTTTCCCAAATACTATAGACACAAGAAGAAGGCCATCAATAATATTGGTTGCTTAATTATCCTGAGGTACAGCTGTCATACTATTCACCTTAGGGTTACATTTCTTGTCTTCCGCATTGTGTTGAAACTTCGGCTAGCTACGGCTAGTTAGCTACATGGGTAGAGACAAAAAGCAATATTAAAAGTTGGGATTGAGGGATTGTACTTCGCCACCCGAGGTTAAGGAACTCCTCCAAGTGGGTGGATGACATGCGGCGCTGGCCTCAGGTGTCCTGTGGGGATACTTTTAACTATTTAGTGCTGTCAGTGGGCGTCGATGGGTCGGCCATGAACAATTTTAAGAGCACGGAGGCTTATCAATATCTACACAGTGGAAAGGTTGGTCGTGTTTTGCATTGAGAGAATGAGAAGGAGTGTTTTTTTTAAAGCAGCAGTCAACCCCAGTCAGTCAAGCACACCAAGTCACCAAGTCACAGTGCATGGGTGTTAACCAGGAGGGTGAGCCGGAGGAATAACTCATCCCAACCATTTCTCCGGTTAACCGGGAGGATGAGCCGGAGGAATAACTCATCCCAACCATTTCTCGGGGTATGAGTGTTGGTCTGGTGGTCTGCCGTCCACAAAATGAAATGAACAGACGTAGGGCTTCTTTGGAGCGTTCTTCAAGCTTAGCGCCTTCAGCCACATATGCCGGTTCTCATCACTGGACGGCGGAGGATAAAGATTGAAAGTCGCCCCACAACATTCTGCCGTGGTTTTCCTGTGTACAACAGTATTGTTGCAAGGACACCCGTCTTTTATTCCAGTTGTTATGACAGCCCCGCACAGAGCAAATAATGCTGGTCATCTTCACTAAAATAGCTAATGGTCCACTGCTGCAATGGACAATGGAGTTACTCAACCGCAAACACAAAAGGGAACCAACATGGCGCCCCCTTGTTGCCGCGCAGGGTGAGGTGAAGAGTATGGAAGGTTATCTGACCGGCCGTTTTTGTATTTATTGTAAGAAAAAAGGTAGTACTGTAGAACTTGTTCCTGAAAAGATAAATGGATAGAACAGAAATGGAGCGTCCAAAGCACAATTTCCTATACCTTCTGGCATTTGAACAGAAACGTATATTTAGTGTACATTTCTATATGGCTGCTGGATCAGTAGCGATGTAGCGAAGATCAGCACCACAACTCCTATCCTCAGAACTTGAAATGAATGAATAATAAAGTTGTGGTCCTTGACGGCGTTCAGGTACAACGGGTTGAGCCTGGGCCTGGCTCTGTGGGGGGTGCTGGGTCTGGGTCTGGGCTGGGACAGCCTGGGCTCCCTGGCCTTCTCTCTGGCCCTCAACTACAAACAGATGGAGCTGTACCATGCCCTGCCCTTCTTCTGCTACCTCCTGGGGAAGTGTGTCCAGCAGGGCTTAACAGGGAGAGGGTGAGTGCCTGCTGTACCTTCACCTCCATGCTGACTTTAAATCCTTCTTCCATTCCACACCACAACCAGATGTAATCCACACTCTATTGCCCTTACTTAAGGGGAACATTTTATAGGCTTTTCTTTATGAATTTCCCTCCCTTTTGCCTTTTATAATTGATATATTCGATACGGATGGGTCAGAATATTCGATTATTCGATTATTCGCTCCTGAGGGTCAAAGTCGATTTTTAACATTTGGACCGTTAACATTTTTTCCCCATTCAAATAAACAAGAATTAACAGACAGAACTAATGTTGGTTCTGTAGCACTAGTTCTGTATTAGTTTTTTTTAATTATTATTGATCATTTACAGAAAAACAATATACACAATACACAAGCATAAATATTAATATATACAACACAAACACTGATCACTGTTAAAGTTTGTTTTTTTTGCGTTTAAGATATTAAGTGATTAGTGATTATTATGGTCGAATAACCACCCACTGATTATTCGACCATGAAAATTTTGAGTTATTCACATCCCTAATATTCGATAAGCCGGTCAATCTTTGGCCACCGACAATCTATACAAAATAGATTCCATAAAATGGCACAAACTCTGTCGTGTGTGTGTGTGTGTGTGTGTGTGTGTGTGTGTGTGTGTGTGTGTGTGTGTGTGTGTGTGTGTGTGTGTGTGTGTGTGTGTGTGTGTGTGTGTGTGTGTGTGTGTGTTTATCTTGTAACAATGTACCAAGGGCATTTAGTAGCAAATGGAGAGGTGGATTACAGGGGGCTAGGGCAACGATATGACCAGTTGACACTCTCACCATTCCCAGGCTCCTCAGCTATTTGTGTGTGTGTGTGTGTGTGTCCAGCTGACCACATACCCTGACCTGTTCACAGGACTTTCAGCTGATGAATGGCCTTCTTGCCATTCCTCGACAGAAAGTAAAACACCCAATTTAGGAGACGTGTGACGGAAGAATTGTTGAGAAAAAAAAATATATATACGTAAAGTGTACTTAACTACACGTAAAGTGTAGTTAATGGGCACTTATTGTTTTTATTGTGTTCAAATGTATAGTTTTTTAAAATTGTATTTGTTGCATTCGATTGAATAACCATGTTTATGTGTATGCGTGCCATTGTGTGTGTGTGTGTGGGCGTGCGTGTGGTCCCCACCCCTCCCCCCGTCTGTCCACCATGAAGGCTGTTCTCGCTTGTGAAGATCGCAGTGACAGTGCTGGTGACCTTTGCCCTCTGCTGGCTGCCCTTCCTGTCTGACCCCGGGCAGGCCCTGCAGGTGCTCCGGAGGATCTTCCCTGTAGCAAGAGGTCTCTTTGAGGTAGGGCCAATATGTTGTTTTAGAACAGCCCTGCTTCCTAATAAGAATAATAACGTACCACCACACACAGGTCCAAACGTCAACATTGTAGGTCAAACCTTTTTGTATTTGTGTTATTGTGTTATTTAGAGCTAAAGTAATTCCAAATGTCATAGTGAAATAATAATAATATCTTTAAATTAAATAATATCTTTGTATATAACATAAAGTAAATCTACTATTAGGGTTAACTTGTTTGCAAAGTAAAACCAAACAGCCTTACTTAGTGATGAAGTGAGCTGTGTGCACAGGCCTGCAGGCCACTGGACGGGTCAGCATTCGGCCACAAGGCAAAATATTGCATAGGGAATATATATGTTATATATGTTCCTCAAATGTAGTCAACCAAGCAGGCCGCCATTGAACCTGTAACGCGGCTCGGAGGTAAATATTTTTTTGGTAACGTAAGACATGACAGGTGCTGGGGAAGAGGACCCATGAAAACAGAGTGTATTTCTTATTTTCCTTTTTCTGAGAAGGACTCCTCAACACGTCACCGAGCCAACATGAAACAGCTGTTAATTAAGTGACGTCTTCCTCAGCGCTGTTTGTTATGGTGCTGCCGGGTGCCACTGGCCAGCGATGCGGGCTGGCAGCGCGGGCCGCGCCTCTGAAGAGCAAACATATACTTTTACGCTGGCCGGTTCCACCCAGGACCGGGGGGGGGGGGGGGGGGGGTTGGAAGCCGTTTGAAAAGTGATCGCAATGAATCGTGCGAGGCACAGAGTTTCCAAGCAGGGGGGGGGGGGTTGTGTGTGTGTGTGTGTGTGTGTGTGTGTGTGTGTGTGTGTGTGTGTGTGTGTGTGTGTGTGTGTGTGTGTGTGTGTGTGTGTGTGTGTGTGTGTGTGTGTGTGTGTGTGTGTGTGTGTGACACTGAGACCCACGTCGCCCTCTCTAGTCTCTCACGGTGGCACCCTTGGCAAGGTGTCACACAAGTGAGAAGTAATTGAAAATTCAAATAGTGTGTGTGTGTGTGTGTGTGTGTGTGGAGGAGAATGTAATAAACTAATTGGGGAAACTGTGCATGGAAGCAGAGTCTGCCGGCGAGGTGGGAAAGGGCTGGAAGTACAAGGCTGGCGACTGGTGGTGAGAAGAGGGTCTGGGGGGGGGGGGGGCTGAGTGGGTAGTTGTAAGTTTACCCACCGGCCGGCGTTCTTCACGTCTAAGGTTGCTTCCTGCTATGGCCAGAAGAAAAAAAAAATAATGGCAGCAAATGCTTGCGCCTGTGAAATTCCGCATCGGCATGGGCTACTGAGCGGCTCCTTCACCTATAAGCCGACGCTGCAGACCACCAGCAGCCCCCCGCCTCCACCTCCTCACCACCCATTCATGTGTTCCCTCCCGGCAGCATTCCGCTTCAAGTTATTTGGAGCGGAGCGGCTGGGAGAGCAGAGAGTGAGAGTTGGGAGGGCGGCCCAGGAGCAGGGTGGGTGGTGGCGGGGGTCTTCTAGTGCTGACTAGGCTGACCGTCCCCCACGTCAGATCTGCACACAGCTGAGCCCCGAGCAGCTGTGTGGGAGAAGGAGACGCCAGAGACGCAGTCTCCAGGATAGGATCGCACGCCGTCAGGACCCTGCGCATTCTGTCTGCTCAGGCCCCACCCCGACCCCCGTGCTCCTGTGCAGATGCATTGTGGAATGCCCTTGGGGAATCTTCTCTCCATTCTCAGGGTTGGGAATGACGACTCGGGTCAATGCCACCCATCTGTTTCATGCTTTACTGTTTTCATTTAATGCCCGGCCCGACTCTGAGCTCTTTACATTTTAGATGCTTGTGGTGGATTCAAAGCACAAATAGAGCATCAGCCATCAAACCGTGTGTGTGTGTGTGTGTGTGTGTGTGTGTGTGTGTGTGTGTGTGTGTGTGTGTGTGTGTGTGTGTGTGTGTGTGTGTGTGTGTGTGTGTGTGTGTGTGTGTGTGTGTGTGTGTGTGTGTAGGATAAGGTGGCAAACGCATGGTGCAGCCTAAACGTCCTGATAAAGATCCGCTCCATCTTGTCGTCGGACTCCCAGTTGTACCTCAGGTAAGCTCCATGTCTACACAGCCATATGTACAATTGAGTCGATTTCCTGCACCGGTAAAGACACTCAAATATGACTGTATTCATTCAAAGGGTGAAAATCAAGATCATCACCAAAAGCTTCTGGATTCAGTAGTGGCAGCCGCTCTATGAATCTGATGCAATATTAGTCTGACCTTTGAGCTTTATGAAATGTTTTTTATTGTGTGTGGCTGTGTGACTGCGACATTTCTGGAACACCGCTATAAAATCGGAACATAATTCTCTTTCCTTCCCCAAAGCTATTGGAGCCCCTCGGAGAATGTAGGGACACCACAAACCGCAATGGAGGGATACACTTTAAACCCTGGTGGCTACATTCATGGCCCATGTGTGTTTACAACATCATTTCTTTCTTGTTTTTGTCTTTGTGCACACCGCACACATTCAATTAGGGATTACGTTGGTACTGCAGTACTGAGGCACTGTGTGTATTTGTAGAGAATCAGCTGTGAAAAGTGATACCACATACACACACACACACTCTTAATCTGTTGCCTATCTATATCTAACCTTGGTGGACACAATAAAAAACGATAGGGTGTTGTTTTTGCGGTGGAGGGGTCACATGGGGTCCTGCCCAGATCCCTTCTCCTCTAGGGAGCCGTAAGACCCTCTAATGGATCTATCATGACATGGCTGCCTGCTGATTATCTCACACCCATTTCCCCAAACACTTGGTCTTCCTATCACCACCACCACCACACATGAGGGGGGAGAGGCGCTGAGCTGGTCCACTTTCCCACAGGGCTGGGTGGTACATGGACCAGAGCCACCAACCTGCGTCTGGAAAAAGCCTTGGAGCAGGTGGCACAGCTGGCTCTGGGCTAGAGCGGCAGGGGCTAGCTAGCTAGGCCGGGATTAGCCAGGCTTGGCTTATTGGCCGTACGTCTACTACACAGTCACATTCCAAAACACTTGAGCTAGATCCCTGGCAGCCCTCATCCATATGTCAGGGGTTAAAAAAATGTTTTCAACTAGGCTGGCTTTTTCAAAATCATTATGTATGAATATCATTATCATAACCAGATTGTAACGATCATATTAGGAATGGCTGTATCTTTGTCTTTCAGTTTTGCAGTGACTCTTCTAGCCATTGCACCCTCCTCACTGAAGCTTCTGAAGACGCCCACCTTCTGGCACTTTAGACTAGCTCTGGTAACAAAGCATCTTTCAACATCAGACCATCGTAAACAGTTAACTGTTAAAGAACATCAGACCATCTTAAACGGTTAACTGTTAAAGAACATCAGACCATCTTAAACGGTTAACTGTTAAAGAACATCAGACCATCTTAAACGGTTAACTGTTAAAGAACATCAGACCATCTTAAACGGTTAACTGTTAAAGAACGGTTGCCAAAAGTCACTGATTCAATCATTTCAATGTCAATCCACTTCTAGGTCAACTCCTCTTTGGCCTTCTTCCTTTTCTCCTATCAAGTCCACGAGAAGTCCATCCTTCTAGCTGCACTGTGAGTACATACATTTACATATCCCATCATCTAAAAGAAGGTTCAAAAGGTTTAACGTTTGGTCTATAAGGACTTTTTTATGTTATTGTTCTCTTGTTGCTTTTCCCACTTGTTTCAGCACATTGGCCTCAAGAAATCGAGACATTAAATCATTAAATGTATTATCGCTATAATATCTCTATCCTGTGTGGTTTAAAGTGTACTGTGTCTCCATGGAGGGAATTGACACGGTGCTGTGGTTGACCCCTGGTTTCCTAGAGCCGCTGTTGAGAGCTGCTTACTGGAAGGGTTATGCCCCTCTTGTCACACACACACACACACACACACACACACACACACACACACACACACACACACACACACACACACACACACACACACACACACACACACACACACACACACACACACACACACACACACACACAGTTGGAGAGAAGCCTGAGTGTTTGCTTTTGAACCAAGTGGTATGTGCATAACAAACATACGTGTCTTGTGAAATTAACTTTCAATGAGTTCCTATTGCGTGGTGTGCATATCTACTTCTTATTATTGGAGTATATCTAATTCTTCTTATTGGAGTATATCTACTTCTTATTATTGGAGTATATCTACTTCTTATTATTGGAGTAGATCTAAGTGTTATCAGCCTATGGTGGGAGTAGATCTGAGTGTTATCAGCCTATGGTGGGAGTAGATCTAAGTGTTATCAGCCTATGGTGGGAGTAGATCTGAGTGTTATCAGCCTATGGTGGGAGTAGATCTGAGTGTTCTTATCTCAACAGGCCGGTCTGCCTCCTGCTCAACGATCTGCCCTTGGTGTCCATCTACTTCCTCCAGGTCTCCACGTTCAGGTAAGAATAATAGATAACCTTTTATACAAGACACAATTAAAGGTCCCATGACGTGCCACCAGGTGAGGTGTGATTAGCCGTTACAAGCCGTTTTGGAAATCTGCCCCTTATGACATCACAGGTGGGCGTGTCCACCCAGATGTGTGACGGACAGATGAGCAACGTTTGCTAATCACACCACACCTGGTGGCTTGTCATGGGACCTTTAATCTTCTGTTTCCCCCAACACAAAATATTAAATCGTTTTTGAGTTTGTACTTTCCATACTTTCCATTTATGTAAGAATACATATATATTTATATACTTATTCATATGGGGGTCTCTCCCACCATTAACCAAATGAACCAGTAAGCGATGCACTTCTGGACCCATGCTGGAGAGTTGTTACTGGTGGCCCGGACTCTGTGTTGGAGTTGGGAGCGGTGCAGACTCCTTAGATGATAGGATGCAGATGAACAGTCCGGGCACACGCCCCAGAGCACGGCCTAGAGCCCCGCCCTAGAGCCCCGCCCTAGAGCCCCGCCCTAGAGCCCCGCCCCAGAGCACCAGAGCACCAGAGCACCACGCCCCAGAGCACCACGCCCCAGAGCACCACGCCCCAGAGCACCACGCCCCAGAGCACCACGCCCCAGAGCACCACGCCCCAGAGCACCACGCCCTAGAGCCCCAGAGCCCCAGAGCACCACGCCCTAGAGCCCCAGAGCCCCAGAGCACCACGCCCTAGAGCCCCGCCCCAGAGCACCACGCCCCAGAGCACCACGCCCCAGAGCACCACGCCCCAGAGCACCACGCCCCAGAGCACCACGCCCCAGAGCACCACGCCCCAGAGCACCACGCCCCAGAGCACCACGCCCTAGAGCCCCAGAGCCCCAGAGCACCACGCCCTAGAGCCCCAGAGCCCCAGAGCACCACGCCCCAGAGCACCACGCCCCAGAGCACCACGCCCCAGAGCACCACGCCCCACGCCCCAGAGCACCAGAGCCCTGCCCAGAGCACCGCCCCCGCCACGGGCCCAGAGCCCCGCCCCCGCCACGGCCCCAGAGCCCCGCCCCCGCCACGGCCCCAGAGCACTGCCCAGAGCCCCGCCCCCGCCACGGGCCCAGAGCCCCGCCCCCGCCACGGCCCCAGAGCCCCGCCCCCGCCACGGCCCCAGAGCACTGCCCAGAGCCCCGCCCCCGCCACGGGCCCAGAGCCCCGCCCCCGCCACGGCCCCAGAGCACTGCCCAGAGCCCCGCCCCCGCCACGGCGCCAGAGCCCCGCCCCAGAGCCCCACGGCCCCAGAGCCCCGCCCCAGAGCCCCGCCCCAGAGCCCCGCCCCCGCCGCCGCCCGCCGCTCAGCGTCTCTGAGTTTCCCCAGCTGTTGGTCAACTCTGCTGGCATCACTAATTGTTGTGCTCGTGGTTTAGCATAAGGCTATCTGTGAAATTGAACACGGCATAGTTTGCGTGCCTTGGGTCAGGGGACGGCTCTGTATGTGTTCACTACAGTTCAGCATCGGCCAAGTCCGCCACACGCGCCCCGAGTTAAAACAACACAACAAATCCCGTCTTCTGTTGGGCCAAGACGCCCCTGAATGCAAGAGCGTAAGCAGAATTACGCCTGGCCGAGTAAATGCGCCCTATCTATTAAATGGGCAAAGTATGTATTTCTACAATTTCCAAAATGTGTTTTTCTGAATAGGGCCAGTGTTGTTGGACCGGAGGGAGGAGAATAAGGGCTTGTTGTGAGAGGTTACGACTTAATCACTAATGGGCTGGGGAAATATGTGATTTACTAAGAATCAACTGTTGTTCTTGCTCATGTCCCTTCACTAAACAGAGCTTAACTAGAAGCCCAGACTATCCCAAGGGCACTGACACACACACACACACACACACACACACACACACACACACACACACACACACACACACACACACACACACACACACACACACACACACACACACACACACACACACACACACACACACACACACATATATATATATACAGTATATCGTTTTGCCGTGTATGTAACGTCCATTTCGTGTGATTAGTCACACGCACGAGCAGTCTGTATCCAAGAGTTAATAATAATAATGATGCCTGCAGGCTGTTTGAACACATCGCCCCTCTCTCCCACCCAGCATGTTGCCGTTGCTACTGAAGGACGGCCTGCTGATGCCCTACGCAGTGACCTCGCTGGCCTTCCTCGTCCTCAGCACCCACCTGCTGTCTGCGCTGGAGCCCTGCAGCGAGGCCCAGCTCCGCCTGGAGGGCTACCACCGGCTGGCCGCGCTGCTGCTGCCTGCAGGCCTGCCCCGTCTGGACCTGGCCCGCGTCATCCGCTGGAAGGTAAGGCCTGGGACAAACCCACGGCCCCTGGTGGTTCTGGAACTCTTCTTTACCTTTGTCTTTCTGCTAAAGGTCCCATGGCCTGCTACTTTATGGATGCTTTTATATACTGTAGGTGTTAGTGGGCCCCTAATACAGTACTTGAAGACGTTCAAGAAATTCAGCCCCCTTTCTGGTTTGTCTAGGATGAAATAGAGCGGTTGACACCGAAATTTTGACTATTGGTCCTGTCTCAGGTATTTGACTCATTTAGAATCGCCCCTACCTGCTTCACAAACCTGTCCTTAACCAACCCTAAACATTGGTTTTCAGGAATGTGCAACTCACCGAGTGGTTAGTGGTGTTTGTTGATGTTCCAAATCAAGTATCGTAGCAAAATACAGTTTCTGTTGTGTTTTATTTGGCATTTTGTAAAACCCATTGAAACAGAAACCGGACCAGAAACGGATATGGGTCTGTTTACGTTTGGTTGTAGTCTTTTCGCTCGGTTCTCCTCATCAACAGTAGGGCTGAAACGTGTGAAAAGACTACAACCAGCCCCTCTTTCCGTCTCCGGTCAACGAGCAATGAGTCTTCCAACAGAAATCAATGGATTTACAAAATAAAACACGACAGAAACTGTATTTCGCTACAATACTTGATTTGGAACATCAACCAACACCACTAACCACTCGGTGAGTTGCACATTCCTGAAAACCAACGTTGAGGGTTGTTTTATGGACAGGTTTGTGAATACCCATAGCCAGCCATTCTGAAAACAGGCAGGGCGATTCTAAATGAGCCAAATACCCGAGACAGGACCAATAGTCAACATGTCAGTGTCAACCACTCTATTTCATCGTAGACAAACCAGAAAGGGGGCTCAATGTTCAAAATACCGGAATTGTCCTTTAATAGAAGTTGAGTCATATATTCTGTGTGTGTGTATGTGTGTGTATGTTAGGGTATATTAGTGTATAGCGTTGTCGACATGGTACGTCCCTTTGCTGACTGCATTCACCGCGTAATAACGTTACTCGTTTTTAATACATGTGAATTCAGTCTTGGATTCCAGTTACGTATTCATTCAACATTATGCATTCCTTTGCTTTTATACTACCCACATTACTAAAAAGCACTGCTGGTGCCATATCATATATTTGTACTTTTATTTTTATCATATATTCTATATCAACATATTTTCCACCGTTACTGCTCATTTCCTCTACAGCTCTAACCACAACTCTAACTTTCCATTAATATAAATCATGGTTGCTGTGGTAAGTGTGTCTAAAGGAAGAGTCTCCGTAGACGGGCTCTGGTAGCAGTCTTCACTTTTGCAGGTGCAGTAAACATTTCCACGTAACAGCGAGCTCCACCAATCAGAGATGTTGTGTCACACTTCAGGATTTATGGGTAGTGTAGTGGTTTCAATGACATTGTGAATAAAACGTGTTTTTCAAAAAAACTAGATGTTCCCCCGATTAACTTGTGGCTTCTACAGGAGCAAAAACCACAGATTCACAATATCACAGCGCGTGGTACGTATAATTTGGATGGTTACAACATTAAGGCAATTAATCAAAATCTCTATAATGAAAATTGATGGGATTTTAACTTCCGGACCCACACACTCTATTGTCTTGCAGAGATGTTTATTTTTGTTAGCAGCTAGCGCCGGCCTGTACCGTCTCGTGACACCAATTTGTACCTCAAGAGGTGATTGCGTGTCCAGTCTGCCCTCAAGACTGACACCGCTTACCATGTTGACATGGAGCACCAAAAAATACTGAAACATCTCCTTTTTTAAGACACTTTGTTCACAGGCTAAAACAAGTCTAATCCTCTACGGTGGTGCAGAGCTACAGGACCACCTGGGGCTCTGCTGGTCATAACGTCAGCGAGGGGGGTGGAAGACGCACAGCCGACCAGATAAAGACCCCTGTGCTGTGTGAGCTCTCTGTGGGATCCCAGCCGAGGAACACCTATATACTCTTATATACTCGTACTTATATACTTAACCTGATCACATATTCCTCTTCCCACAGCCTCTGAAGTGGCTACGGCCCCTCGGGTCTTTTTATCTGCCCCCCCTCCCCCGATAGGGTGTCAACAGAGACCCACCGGAGGTGTCTCTTTATAGAACGCGTCATTAACACAGGTTCGCCTGCGTATATTTATTTACACAAGCAGCATAAATAACGAGAGGCTGTGGCGGCGGTTGGGTTTCACCCCGCGGGGCGTGGCGGGGGCGGGAGGGGGCTGTAAACGGTGTTCCATCGCCCCCCCTAATTTAGCTAGTGTATATCCCTAAAAAACATACATGGATAGTGATACTCTGTGAGGGTGTGATCGCCCACACCACATACACACACACTGGGGCCCAGAAATAGGCTCTGACAGGGTCACATGTGAACTGGCTGCTCTGTGATAAACAAAATAATGCAATAAAATGCAATCCACTCTGCGTCAACATGGTGGATTGCATTTGTTGTCACGTAGTAATTAATGACAACCCCTAATGTGAGACTTTGAAGTCTCTGGAAATCAATACTTTTGTTTCACTTGTAATTAACAATTTGTTCTTCTTTGCTGCCAGATTTTTTGGGGGTATTTGTTTAGAAGCATTTCATGGTAATGCCAGCCACAGACGGATGACTGACTTAAATAATTGTGTCACAGTCACTGCAAACCTCCTGATAGAGAGGTGGTTTCCACCCTCAACTCTTCAAATGCCCGTTCGAGGGACATTCCCGACCATCAGACCCTCAACTGAAGCACAGCGCACAATGACGCAATTGAGCACTTAAATGATAGGATGTGATCTTGTGAAGGTCAGCTGTCCAACGCTTCACCAAAGTAATGCTTAAAATAGACATACATTTGAAAACAAACTGTATACCACATAAGCTACATACAAGTAAAAATAAAAGTAATTGATATATTGTAGAATAAACCTCTAGTTACACTTCCCTTGTGCTGTGAATGCAGGCAGTAAATACCTAGTAATATATATATATATATATCTATCTATCTATGTATGTTTCTCTTTCAGTTCTACAGCAGCGTGGTGTTGATGGTGGGTCTGAGCGTGGCCAGCGTGGTGCTGCCCCCTCCAGCGGGGCTGCCCGACTTGTTTCCTGTGCTGGTGTCTACCTTCTCCTTTCTCCACTTCCTGGGAACATTCGTCTACTTCAACGTCGTCCAGCTCAGCGCGCCGCAGGGCAAACAGAAGACCGCGTGAAACTGGTGGAAGTTAGGCAGTACGGCGCGGTCGCGCTTCATGAAAAAACAGTTGGAGTTGACGCTAGGGACCGGAAGGGCTTGAGACATTGCTTTAACTGGTGGGACCCGACCACAAGCATCATGGGACTTAGTGGTAGTGGTCAGTCCCTTCAGTTCACTGATCCAAGCTATTCCTCATTGCATCCTTTTTAAATTTTTGTGTTTTATATTTTGTACCTATTAAACTATTCAAAATGTATGTTTAAAAATTAACGTTATCGTTTACAGAAATTAGTGTATATATTTTGCCTCCGTTTTATTGTGGTGTTATAAGTCACAAAAGCACTCCCAAATGTGTCCAAAAGACATGCTGATTAATGATTCTCTGAAACAAAAATTAGACAAACTATATTGTGGAAGGCTTTTACTGAACAGGAACCATCCATCACAGCGCGGCAGCTCTTGGTCCTGTACTAAATTAAGTGCACATTTAAAACCAAAAAAAAAACAGCGACAGGTCTTAAAGAGAGATGATGGAAAGTGGCATATCTGAGCATGATGTCATAAAGTTGAAATACCACAGCAGAAAAAAAAGGACATCTCTTTACCACCGTTTCCTGCGTGTTAATGACAGGCATTAAAAAATCCCATTACAACAATAAATGTTATCAGGCCAGCAAGGGGCGGAGTGTGTTTCCGTGGCAGCAGGACCCGGTTGGGCAGCCAATGTAAGACTAGGAGTTAAGGCAGAAGAGGGACCGTTACAATTACCACCCTGACATAAAACGTACGTGTGTGTGTGTGTGTGTGTTTCCTAGGGGGTAAATTGTAGGTGCCCGTGGTTCTTTGCAATCTCAGACAATCAAGCCTCTTCTTTAGAAATAAGCGGTAAGCCAAAGAACGCTAACAAAATGTCCACCAGCTCCCGTCATTACCCAAACAACTCATCTAAATAAATGCACAATCAATTTCAAGACTAACCACCAATACCCACAGCAAACACATCAAATAATTATAGATGAATATAAACATTTTGGCTATTGAACGAAAGACGGCTCGGCCAAAGAGCAAAAACACTCCTCCGCTTTAGTGCCACATTATTTAGCATGCAGTAAAAGGTGCAGAACTAAGCCTCCATCTTTAATGTGAGGTCGCCGGCGCTTCACAGCCCATGTGAATTATTGATAGGAGAGTCTCTTCCATACATGAGATTTATGACCTTCTATTTCCAGAGGAATCGCATGCCTTTAATTACAAACAACGTTGTTCCCGCGCAGGGCTGGAGCCAGGCGCAGCGGCGGGGAATAGGCCGCTGTCATCGCCCAGCGGCGGGCTGATTATCCACAGACACTTGGACTCCAGCTCTGGGCTCGGCTGACCCCTGGTCTGCCTCACAAGGCGACTCGTAAAAAGAAAATGAGCGGTGGCGTGGAGCAACGGCGTGTGAGCGCTAAAGAGTGGAGCCCCACTGTTGGTGCTGGCTCCTGCTCCTACCCCACCACCGCCCCACTCTACCCTCGGCGTTGGCAACAACTGCGATGGCGGTGTGTGTGTGTGTGCGTGTGTGCGTGTGTTGAAGGGGAAGTGGCGGACGTGCCTCCGCGGACGGTTGGCTGGGGTGCGTACAATCTAAGAATCCCTGCCTACAGCACGTCTCCTGGTGTGGCGGAACAAAAAGGGAGCCCGTATGAAAATGTTAGTTTTGTTTGTGGCCGCGGCCGGGCTTTGTCCTTCACGCGGCCTCTAAGGGTGATAAAGTGAGAGCTACACGATCCACCTTGGGCAGAAATAGGAAATGTCGCCGTGAACACCAGCTGTTGCGTAGGTCAGTTGACTCGCTGCAGCCGAACAGCCCGGGCCTTCCCAGGCTCTGCCAAAGTGTGTGTGTGTGTGTGTGTGTGTGTGTGTGTGGTTACCACAGTAGTTGCTCTACACGGCCTAAAGGGACAAGAAAACAACTTTATTGATGCAGTGGAGTGCCAACATTTGTGGGTCCTGAGGAGGAAGTGGAGCAGGGTAGACTCAGTCCAAGGCGATAGCTTCCAGGGTCTCACTCTCCACCACCGTGTCTGCCAAATCCTGCACCTCCTCAACCGTAGCCCAGCGACGCCTTTTCGAGACACCTCTGCCTCAAAACCGACAGCTCTGACTCCACATTTGTCTACCGCCTCGTCTCCCGGGCAACAGGCACTAACACAAGACGCCGGAGCGACTCCAATACCTGCTGACAGCCATGACACCCTGTTTGCAAAGACCTGCAAGGGGGAGGTTCAACGTGAGTTTAACTCGTCGACAAGGAGCTTGACGGACACGCCACTCAACCCGAGATGAGAGGGTACAAGCAACTTGAGGGAGAAGTGTCTTAACAGCCCTTTGGTAACAGCTCATAGCTAGTAGTACTGAGGTGTTAGACCGTCATACCTTATCCCAAAATGGACTTCAGGAACTCATAGGAGCTACCTGCCATGGCACCATCTACGGAGAGAGAGAAAGGTTTGATTAGAGCCAGAAACACTGGTAACGGACATTGTTTAAATATATAAATCACTGTTATTGAAATGGTCGGTTGCACAATAATAGCCAGTGATGCTGAACCGAGGCCAGACCTTTGTCTTTCATTTATTTATCCCATTGACGTGATCGTCAATTGAATGCCTTGTTATTTTTTGTCCACGCAAATCATCCTGCCTGAGAACACTGCATGCCCTCTGGTGTCACGTCTGCTGGCTTCACTTCAACCAAAGAGCCAAATATACCACTCCCACATACGGTGTGTTTAATCCAAAACGCATTAAAGTCTACGAGTGGCCGGCAGGCTGGGGCTTGTCCGTGAGGATTGATGTACCGCAGAGTCGTGGAGTTGCCGCGGCAACGTGGGCCATGGGGACCCCATCACTTTTATGACATCTTAAGGGATCTTCAGTTTTAATACAGCCCATTACGGCTGACGTACAAATCTTGGCCGACATGGTCCTAGCCTATCTGTGGCCTGATCAATTTCTATATTGCTGAGCAGAGCCGTTTACCCTCATTTTGTCATCACAAAATTCATATCGTACGGGACTCTCTTATGGAAAAAGAAATTGCAATAAAAATGCGTTACAGATCCAGAGATGTGCCCGAGTCAGTGCTTAGCTGTGACTTAAAAAAAGGCTTGGTCGAGAATAAAATTTGTTTCTGCGGTAAGCAGAAATGTTTAAATGTTATTTATTTTTATGCTCCTAAGAAAATATATTGTGACGGGCTACATTGATTTATAACCTAACCGTGTATCGGCGTTGGGAGGCAGGGCCAGAATTTATGAATCCTTTGCACAACTCCTTTAATTGAATTTTCCAAATCTCTCACCACACACAAATAATCAATACCTGCTGCTGGGGAAAACTTGCCTCAGAATTATTATGGCCTTTCTTTTTCAATTCTGTGCTCATCAGCACACAGGGCCGCGGTGGGTCTGTGGAACGCCTGCTCCACCCTGGAGGATTTATGCCGGGCCGAAGCTGATTGCTCTCCAAAAGTGACTTCTCAAGAATGCTTAGCGAAACTTTTGTTAACCTTTCAGTGAGGCCGGGAGCGCTATGATCTTTGCTCTCTCGCTCTGACGAGAGCAGGCCAGTCCAAACGCAGGAGGAAAGGCCGAAAGGGAGCCACCATAGTGGCGGTGAAGGAGACAAGGAGCCCAGGAAAAGGAGGTGATGATGGGGAATGAGGGAGGAGTCGGGCTGGAGGTTAAAATGTTCCTCATGGGTTCTCCAACGCATTCTTCAACAAGACTTGGACCTCTAGCTCCCACTTTCTGATGCAGGTACACCAGTTCTTTCTAAAATGTTATGGGATTATTAACCTCAGTGCATCAAAAAATCTAAAACCATAGCACTGATTTCAATATCATTCAAGTTAAACTCTCCCCCACTCAACTGTGTTGGCTCTATATCAACATGCAGCAGTATTGAGGAATGCGCCTTCAGCTATTGAGCCTCTGGGTTTAAAACGGATGGCCGGTTCAGCCACCTCACCCACAGTCATGTGTTCTCCTCCCTGATGGTTCTCCTGTGGGATTGTGTCTGCTTGTCCTGACCAGGTGGTCAGATAACAGTCCCCAGAGCAAGAAGAAGAAGAACCACCATAAGGAGAAGAAATATGGAGGGTTTTCCTTGCGAAGAATTTTACAAAGCAATATCCAAAACCTATAACAGAAACAAGGACCACCAGCAGCTGTGTAGAGTGCCTTAGTCAACACAAATAAAACAGGCAGGGAAGGGGTAGGTCAAATGTACCAAAGACATTGGTAGACTACATCTGAAGGCCAGGCGTGCCTTTGATTATGAGTATGAGTCTTAATAAAAATGTTACCTTCCAATAGTCAACCTAAAATGACAAATTAATTCAACAAAATAAGAAAAGATGTGGGGCCAAACTTGAATTTGCTTCTCCTATTTATCCAGATAGTGAACGATTGGGTAAATCAATCAAACAATTAGTTATCCTGTTTCTATATGTAATCGACAAGCCTAGCCTTTAAGCCTTTATGCATTACATTTACAAACGGAAGTGGAGTGTGGGTCTGGCAATCCCATGACTTGCAGTGGATTGTGTTGTCCGTTAGCGAGAGGACCCATTGATTTAATGGGAGCCACTTAGAACTGCTGCATAAAAAACAGTGATCTTGTGTGGCTGAAATAATCCCTACAATGTCACCACACAATAAAACAACCATTCATGTGCCATTCAGAATGGCACATCAGAAATAACATCAGCAAAAAAGTAATGTAACTACTGAGTCAAAAGCTCAATACTCACATTACTCAATATTAGTATATTCAGGCCTATTCTGCACTTTAACACACACACACACACACACAAAACACACACCCACCAAGCGAGAACAGTGATTGTCAAAAATGTCAACAAACAAAATACAACAGGAAAAAAATCGGTGGAACATTTTTCACGTAAGATGGTGTTCCATGGCAACATGATCCGTCTGGTTCACGCTCCCCACAGATGCAGGGCAGTGTTCTACAGTCTGTTCAGATACACCCTGGCACACGAAGGGCCTGGCGTTTGGAGCTCTGTTGTTGTAAGGAGGTTTACACACCACTCATACATTTCATGGCAGCACCATGTGATAAAAAATGTGACATTCCTGCGGTTGGGGATCCACAATGCAACACGTATGTCGGCCAGTCTCACTAGAACTAATTAAAACAATTTCTAACAACCTCATCGGAAAACAAGCCTGACTGCAGACAATGTCCTCCATTCAGTGTCACACAAGTCACCATTATGTGATTGGATCACAAGAATGGCTTTGCTGGAGGCATTATGTGACTAAAATAATCAAATTAATTCTATCCCTGGGAAATCGGCTCATTGACTCGTTTGTGTAACCGTAAGAAAAATGTTGTGTTTCTCGGAGCCAAGATTATCTAAAGCGGTAAACAAGTGTCCATTGAAGTGATATCGCTGAGAGGCCTAAGAAGAAATAGAGGGCGCGCAAATGAAATGACGATGGCTCTATCTGGATGTCTGCCAGGCCTTATGATCACTGTGTCTTCATTCTGTCAACACAACAACCAACGGTGCAGTGAATGTTCCGTTATAATCTATTCATTCTTAAGAGTCCCCAAAGGGGAGCAATACGTTTCTTTGTGCGTCAGGATCGACATTGTCTTTGAGCGACTTTAGTTGGGACTGTAGCATAGCTTGTTGAGCAGCTTCGGCAGAACCCTTCATCATTTCAAGCTAATGGATGAAATGACGTATGACGGACCCCCTCCAGGCTACCAATGTCCACATAAATGCATCCTACAAAAAGGGATGCATTCTACACAAGTTCTCGAAGGACAAGGGAATTCATTTCTATACTTGTGAAAACCTTATCTCTGATCTGAAAGAGGTTCTTTAATGTCCTTCAATCCTGGCAAATTGCAATACGTGCATTTTTGTTTTGTTAGTGATGACTATGAATAGAGATAAGGCTAAGCAGAACCTTACCTTTATATAGGCTTTGGCAGAAACCGCTTCCTTTCGACTGCAACTCTGCCCTGGAAGCTGGAAGCATGGAACGCCGTTATACATTATATATTACAATATTAACTAACCAAATCGGGGAATCGCCATTATACACTGAAGAAGGGCACACGGCCCGAAACGTCTGTTTATGGCGATTAAAAGTTTTGAATGCAACTGAGAGTGCTGTCCTTGCTTTCATGAAACAATATTATGACACGTGGGATTCAGCACCCAGTTAAGTTACAAAAAGAAGTCTAGTTAGTGTAAGCGCGTTACTTCATAAATGAGGGAAATTAACAAAATTAATTGAATAGTTTTAACAACAAACGGTTTTAAGAAAGGATATATAAATCTTGACTTGTGGATCTTGTATACCATGTAAACATTCAATTCAGCTCACTAAATACCAAGATATTGATATCCAATATGTATGAAATAACCTTGACTTGTCATTACCAATGATGACCAAATTGCGGTCACTCTGTACTGTATACTTACTTAACTGTCTGTTTCTTGCAAGTTCAGTTTTCCAATCAACAGAGCCTGTGGTAAAGAAGCTCTGCAGCTCTGTGTTGCCCTCTGTTGCCTGTTAAAACACAGGACAACATCAGGCCCCAGACAAAGGATTAGGTCAAATAATTGAGGAATTTTGGAAGGTAAAAGTGATGTTCAGAAAGGAGCAATAAAATCTGATCACTCTCAGGATCCATTTTAAGTCTGCCCTTTTCTCACTAATTAAAATGCTGGCGTCCAGAGTTAACATCATACTAAGATAGAGACTCAATATCTTCTATTTCTCTGAAGCTAAATCCACTCAACAAAACTAAATGTTACTCACTACTATTTCCTCCAGATTTTTCCTTGCTTTGATGAACGCCCCACCTGATTCTAGGAGTTTGGATGTCAGGGTGTGCAGTCTGGTTCAACAAAAAGAGCCATTGGAAAGTACAGAACGTTAGCACACATTTGTTATATATTCTAGAACATAGATATAAATGTAATCATTGATCACTAATCAGTTTAAATATCTACTATTAAACTCTAAGCCATAACAATTTAACATAAAAGGGGAAATATATTAATGCACAGATTTAAATATATTCTATAGTAACCATTATCAATGTATTCTTTTCATGAAACAGTTGTATTTCTCTTCTTGGATAGTATCATAGACCACAGCTCATTGTGAACTTTGAGGTCAGAACTAGAATATAGAATGCAAAACTAGGATTTGATGGATAGAGCAGACACCAAATGTCTGTCTTGGCTAAGGAAATGGCTCTTGTGTTAAAGTGCTCTTATACAACTATTTTTAGTGCTATGTTCATCACTGATCATTTAGCCAGTTAAGAATGGCCCTCGTTCTGTGTCTCCTGCCATTAAATTCTGATAAGTCATAATGACCATCAGTAGAGCGGCAATTGAAATATAACAACTACTAAAGTGGGCTAGCTCTTGGTAACCCCTTGTGTTCTGACACACTGGCATCACACAGATCAAACATTTATTTACGGCACCCGGCCAATCACAATAACAGCATGTATTACAAAAAACAAAAAGGCTAATGTTTGTCTTACTCTTCAACATCTCTGTGTAGGAATGTTGGCTCATGAGCGCTTTGGCCTGCGGATGGAGAACAAGTAAAAAAGAATACATTGTACATCAAAATAGACCTAATGCTCGATACGTTTGTTTGTCTGGTTTCCCAGAGGATTCCTAGAAATGTTACGAAATATGTTTTCATACAAACACCAAGACACAGCTTGTGTTCAAATCTGGTGGTTCTGCAATTATACATTTAAGTGTTTCATAACTAAGATGTTTTTGATTATATCAATTGTTCTGTAATATCGAAAACTGTAATGAAACCATTTTGTAGCAAAGAAATTAATTGCAGAGAGGCAGCTCATTCTCTCTCGGACGGTTCCCTTTGCTTTGGTGTGTCTTCCGCTTGTTTTTCTGTTCAATTACTTGAGACACCTGTCGTGTGTGTGGGTCTTTTCTCACTTAAAGCCACAAACACCAACAAGCATCTGAAATGATACTGTGAGAAGCGAGCGCATACTGATTTGATTATATATGGTTGAACATCTTCAAAGTCATCCGTATTGAAAGGCTCTCCCAACCTGCCGGAAGCCTTCCCGGGCCGGGGCCGTCGCGCTCGGCTTCATGTGGTGCAGCTGATTTGAGAGGTTCACGCTGAAAGACCAAACTAATGCCTCAGTTTGAAATGTTATGCATAATAATGTTTTCCACATTCCAGTCAATTTCAAAAACATTTCGTTTTTAGGCTTTAGTTTGTAGGCTATATGTTGCGGATAAGTATATATAATTTAATCAAACAACAACATTTCAAGTATTAACCACTTTGACAAATATTATCGTAATGACATTAATACTTACACGTACTTTTTTAACTAACGCTCTTTTAGCCCTATTTAAAAACAAAGGCCACAGTGAGTTCGGTAGTGAAATGAGTACTTGCAACATGCAACAACAGAATACTAAAGTAGAAGAGTTCAATCACACCCTCTGCCAGCGTTTCATAACGAGGGGTCGAGGAAGAGCTTGACCTATAAGCTATATTTAATATTGCATGATTTGTAGCCAAAAACGAAACTACCTTTGGCACAATATGCAAATTGCAAATTTCATTCAGGGTATTTACAATCTATAATTATTAATTATAACAGGACAAAAGGGAAATAAAATACATACAAGTAGTGTCAAACTTTATAATAAAATGTAATACATTCGGAGACTAACGTCCATGTTTCTACTGTTTTGGGGCGAATAACTATCTTAAACAACTTACGGCATATTTAGAAAAAGATGAATTGCGAGTATACGTGCGGAATAGCGAGACCAAGGATCAATCCAACGTGTATCTTATAAACAGAATAAATATATATAAATATATATAAACATAAATATAGTTTGGTTTATTAGCCTCCTCTGGTGATGTTGGCGTGTGCAGCTCCGGCAGTCCGTCCAAAACACGACGTGAAGGCTCGTTCCTTCCCTGTTATCTGTGGTTGATCCCGGTCGTTTTGAAGTTTGTGGGTGTAAAAACAATGCTACATACGAATATCTTGTGTTATGTTACTTATGGAATGTGTATAACCACAATATAACACAGAAATACAGATGAACAGTGAGGGAGAAGTGGCGGAACCTTGTTCAAACGCGTCCCCCTCGGGGCGCTGTGTGCGGCGCACCGCCTGATCCCCTAGCAACAGGACCCGCGGTGACCGCCGTGTGTTGCCGTGTGTGTGCGGAGGTACCACGTCCCCCCGTAGGCTTCATCTGTGTTTCGTGATGTCGAGTCATAATACCACTGCAGGACACAACTAAAGAGATATAACGCCACGCCACTGCTTGAAACCCGAATAGTATCTTAATAACGCTAGGATGTTTGGTCCGGCCCAGCCTCTGGATGAGGAGACCTTCTACCTGAGGTGTCGAGCTGTCTACATCTCTGAGTTCAGGTCCAGCCTGACGAGCATCACTTCAAAACAACACTTATGTCGTGGTAAGTCGCATCACAAGTTTGGTCCTCGTTCCTCAGCCTAGTACACATCGATCACTGATATAGGCCTAATAGTGTTTTGTTATTTTATTCATCTAATAGTTCTCTTTTAAAAACTCAAACCCTAGTCATCAGAAACTGTAAAATGACTTCAGCATCAGGTTAATTCATAAACCATTAGGTTGTTGATCACCATGTATATTGTTAAAGCAGCATGTTGGCTCAGGCCATAATATTATCAAGTGCAGTTCATCGTTATGCACCTTTGTACCGTTATATCCCGCTTTCTGTGGGTTTTAATTCTCAGTTTGAAAACTTTGTGCTTGGGCTTTTGTCAACTACCTCAACTGTATGTTTCTGTCTTTCTCCCCCATAGTTCTCCAGCTGTCTGGAAGGAATCCCTCACTTAAAACTCTCAGTAAGTACTGGACGCCGGCCACTTCCAGTCTCAACTTTGATGATTTCTGTGAGATCCTCAAGTTGGAAAAGCAGACGGACGAAAATGAGCTTTTGAGAATTTTCAAAGGGATGGATGTAAACGGAGATGGCTTCATATCGCACAGTGAACTGGAGAAAGCCCTAACTACAGTAAGTAGCCATGAGCATTTGCAGAATTGTCTTATTTTGTGGTGAAAGAGATTATAAAATAGGTTGTTATCCATTTAATGAGTAGAAGAGGTATATTAAACCATTTGTTTTTGCCAAGTCTAGTTTCACCACTTGATGGCCATTAGTAAAAAGAAGCAAAACATGATTAGAATCAGGGGTTTTCTACGTTCTTATCCCAAAAAATTTTTTAAGTGTTGTGTATTCACCAATTAAACGCCTGCATCTTCCAAACCTCCAGAGTGGTGAGAAGATGACTGCTGAGGAGGTCAATGCCATTTTCTCAATAGCTGATGCCAACAAAGACAGCCAATTAGATTATGCAGAGGTAAGCCTGTATATGTGTGATATTTCCTTTATCAGCATAAAGTCATACAGAACTCTGTACAGTCCCAAATAATAGAGGACTATAATACTGATCAATTAATTCTCCTTAATCTTAAACCTTTAAATCATCCCAGGGTTGTCTTGAGGCCATCTCAGATTATATCTTCCACGTTGAAGAACAATCAGGTTCTGTCAACATCCTATTTATTCATTATAGTAATAATAATAATATGATGATAGGGTTGCACAATTGGTTGCATATTAATCCATATTGTAATTGCAACAAAAAAATGGATCAACTCGGCAATAAAGGATCAAAGGACCCACAGGACTTAAAGGGGCTAGAGTCCTGCAATGTCACGTGAATATATCGGATGTATGGATAATCGATTAATTACGATGACAATATTGGGCAAAATACAATCCCTACAAGGTCATTGCAGCAAACTAATGAGTTGTGGTCCTGGTTGAACCTTAGTTCTGCCGAATGCTGGCAACAACGGCCGAGCAGTGCCAGGCTGAGGCTCTCGTGAGGCTGGAGGCCGATGCCAAGATGAGAAGGCAGAACTTTGGCAGCCAGATAGACGGCAATCCAAAGAGTGGCACGTCCTCGTCTGCACCCCCTTCAGCAGCAACACCCACAGCCACAACAACAACAACAACAACAACAACCCTCCCCCAGCCTCCATCGCAATCACAGAGGCAAGAGTCTGACCCCGCACTCAAAAAAGGTTAGACAACGGAACTCATCTCCTGCGCTGAAGTCACTCTAGTCGGTTCCACAGCCTGACAGATGAAACGTCCCCAGCATCTCCACTTTTGTCGGTTAGCAAAGAAACAAAATCTGTTTCAAATGTTTGTTTTGATTAGGTCTAGGTCACAAGCCAATGAGTCCAATGAGTTTTTTCACATGGATATTTTTCTTTTGTTTAAGTAATTCCTCTGTACAGGAACAGAACTTGGTCTAAGGAGGACTGTAGATGTTTGGCTTGATTACATGAGATACATATTTGTTTTTCAATTAAATATTTAGATTGAAAGAGACAAACATTGTGAATTTCACCAAAAATTAGCCTTAATTTGTATAGCAGCTGAGCCAGGATATTTTGAAGAGAGGAGGAATGGGAAACAGTGTGTTGTGTGTGTGTGTGTGTGTGTGTGTGTGTGTGTGTGTGTGTGTGTGTGTGTGTGTGTGTGTGTGTGTGTGTGTGTGTGTGTGTGTGTGTGTGTGTGTGTGTGTGTGTGTGTGGTAGTATAGCTACAATAGGGTTGATGGAGAGAAGAGTAAGAGCGAGTCTTTTTAAGAGATGATACTATTGATTGTTTGGCGCTGGTACAGGAAGGCCCTGCTGGGTGGCGAGGCAGGCCCTCTTTCAACTGCCCAATACCATGTTGGACACGGTGGGATAGGTGGGATCATCACATGACCCAAGCTCTCAGTTCAGATCAAGCTATACTGTTTTTAATGAGGGGTTGCCATGAACTGCCAGCATTTCGTTGCCACACTTTAGGTTCTAATGTGGAAAGAATAGAAAATGGCACTGACCTATGCTGATTCGATAAGCTGTAAAACAATTAGCTCCCCTGACTCCCAATATCAAAGATTGAAGGTACCATTTTAACTCATCACCCCAATGGAAAAGTAGATCTGCTTTCCTCATTAATATGTACCATAGTCATCTGTGGTCATTTGTGGGGTCATTTTCAGAAACAACAACAACAGCATTGTGGCTTACGTGGCCTTCCACTGACTTGTCGGTGTCCAGTCATTTCCCCCGGACACACCAGAGATTTCTGATCAACTTCTCTGTTCTCTGTTGTACACGCGTGTGTGTGAATGATGTAGAGAGTCGAACGCCGTCCCGCGTCTCCTCTGCACGCAGCCGCCGGCCGTCCCTATCGCCGACCAGCGTCACCATGAGCGCCAGCACTGCTAAAGCCAGCGGGAAGACACTGGAGCCTGCAGCGTTACAGGTAACAACCACACTCCCTCCACAGATAAAAGACACTGGAGCCCGCAGCGTTACAGGTAACAACCACACTCCCTCCACAGATAAAAGACACTGGAGCCCGCAGCGTTACAGGTAACAACCACACTCCCTCCACAGATAAAAGACACTGGAGCCCGCAGCGTTACAGGTAACAACCACACTCCCTCCACAGATAAAAGACACTGGAGCCCGCAGCGTTACAGGTAACAACCACACTCCCTCCACAGATAAAAGACACTGGAGCCCGCAGCGTTACAGGTAACAACCACACTCCCTCCACAGATAAAAGACACTGGAGCCCGCAGCGTTACAGGTAACAACCACACTCCCTCCACAGATAAAAGACACTGGAGCCTGCAGCGTTACAGGTAACAACCACACTCCCTCCACAGATAAAAGACACTGGAGCCCGCAGCGTTACAGGTAACAACCACACTCCCTCCACAGATAAAAGACACTGGAGCCCGCAGCGTTACAGGTAACAACCACACTCCCTCCACAGATAAACCTCCGCCGTCCCACTGAAGGACAGATGGATGGAGATGAAGACATACAGTAGGTTCGGGGAATTTGTGATGTTAGAGCAGGAGGCAAGATATAGAGTGATATGCTTAAGACGCATCAAACGATATCATGAACAACACAAGAACTGTGCTTGTTTCAGCCGCGCAGATCTTATACAAACCAGACTCCCCTTCACCTCTGAATGTAATAGAAAATAGACATCTTAACCCTGTCTTTACATAAGAACAAACAAACAAGCAGATTTATTGCAGCCACCTGATGCCACCATTAAAAATACTAAGAACCATCTCACCCAGAGAACAGGCCGGACATTGTGTCCACAGCACAGTATCGATTTCAACTCTTTTGTTTGTGTACTTTGCTTTTCCTTAACCTCTGCTGCTGTTCTTTACAGCAACAACAAAAGGTAAGTCCAGTGAAGGCAGCAGATAAATAAATAACTGGAACAACCCCCCTGCCGATCTCGCAGCCAGAGGCACTGTGGCAAGATTGGAAAGGGCCAGGTGTTGTTAAGGAGAAAGTGTGTGTGTGTGTGTGTGTGTGTGTGTGTGTGTGTGTGTGTGTGTGTGTGTGTGTGTGTGTGTGTGTGTGTGTGTGTGTGTGTGTGTGTGTGTGTGTGTGTGTGTGTGTGTGTGTGTGTGTGTGTGTGTGTGTGTGTGTGTGTGTGTGAGTGAGTGATTGCCTTGTAGAGAAGTTCCCCATCACCTGTCCGGCTGATAATTGTCAGTGCTGGTGCACTGCTGTAGGTGTGTTGTTTCTGGGATAAAACTTTTATTTCATGCAGGGAAAAATAGGAAAATGTTTGTGTTTGAATGGAATTCCAATAATTATATATATTTCTCTGCATTTTTGTATTTGATGAGAATTACAAATAGACTAAGGGAGGCAGAGTCGGAGTGTGTGTGTGTGTTCACAGAGACCAGTAAATCAGAGGCACGGCCAGCGTGTGTGACAGCGGTCTGTATTAGTCAGCCGGGTGACCACTCTGTAGGGGCATCATTTCTGAGGCCTTTAAGAACGTGTTGCCTGCGGCAATTTCCTTCTCATACTCTCATACTGTCCGGACAAAAAAACGCCAAATTGTTACGATTTGATCTGTTACACTTTTCTCAGCCCAAGATAAATACTCTGAGAAAATTGCTTTTTTCCGAAGGAGTGACAGGTTCCATGTTATGATACTTTATGGTACTTAATGGTGCTTTATCGCACTTCATGCTACTCTGTTTCTTTATTTAACGTGTCTACCAGGAGGAAATATGGCCGGCTGCAGCCCTGTGCCACAGCCCCAATGTCCTTCTGCTGTGTGTCCACATTAACTGTGTTTTCCTTTAATGCGTCTCCGATGGCATGCATTAAAACTTCATTCCCTGGTTTCTATGTTCCCGTCTATAAATAATGGCCTCGTTTCGACCGCGCTCGAAGACAAAAGGGAACAAAGGGATTTCCAGAATGAGAAATAAATGGACTATTTCAAAAATATTTCCAAAGTAGCCGCTTGATATTTTTCAAATGATCGCCGGCCAAGATTGATAACCTGTATTCATCAAAATAAATAAATACTAAAGATTTGAAATTTTCCCTGTAAGGGCCCGTGGTAGGTGATTTAGTCCCGCTCTTTATTCAAATGTGACGGAACACTACTGCCCTCTTGTGGACAGACCGTAGCATAGCAAAAATACCTTGACCTGCCCCACGCTAGTCAAAGGGCATTTTTACACTGCCAAACCGGTTCGGTCACGGCTTGGCAAGGACAGTTCCTCTGGTACTTTCTCGTAGATCGCACCATCTTTCCCCGTCTTCGTTAAATGCAACTGCATCGCCTTCTCTCACATGATCAGCAGCTCGCAGATTTCACCGTCTCTACAGTTAGAACTCGTCATGTTGATATCGCTTCGTTGTCTCTGTTGTAGAGACAACGAAGCAGGGGCGTAGGAATGGGTTTAACACTGGGGGGGACACATATCGGAAACTTGACAGATCCGTTAATGGTTTGAACAGAAATATGTCCTAAATTAACTACACTGTAAAACATTCACAAATATATTTTATTCTACTAAAAAGATACATTTGTAAAGGTAAAGGAAAACACATTTTGAATGGCAGTAATGACCTGATAAATATCAAACCAATTCTTTAATTGCAGGCCTAATCATCTAGTTTTGTAAAATAATAGAATAGAATATTGATCAAAATTTGAATTACAATTTTCTGAATACATTTTAAAAATTCTAAAAATGTATTCTAATCATTCTAAAAATGTGTTCAGATTCATAGCCTACATCCTAACAAGCAGAGCCTGGACAAGCTTCACTGCATATACAGACCTACTTTATGGCATTCCACCCACCATTGCTATTTGTGCTATGGGTGTTATTCTGATATTGAGGCAAATCATGATCACTGTCCTATACGGCTACTGCTCACAACAAAGCTGAAGGGGAAAAAAATCTGAAATGTTTTTGGTCGGCCTATATACACATTTAAGAGAAAATATGAAACGACATTGAATAAGTGTCATGTGGGACTACCTATATTTTTATGAATTAGCCTGAAGCTTCAGAAAATTTTGAACAAAGCATAGTGTGTGTGTGTGTGTGTGTGTGTGTTCACCACGTCAGTCCAAGTATTGTTTATTATGGAAAGATCAGCTCAACGGGAGCATTAGTGCCAGGCAGACACACGGCAAACAAATTAGACATATATTTTTGTACGGAATCTCCCTGTTTCTGAAATGCGCGAACATCTCCGCCCAGCGCTCGTCCGCTGGTTTTCCATCAGCATTCCACTGTACGACCATTCCTGTTGCGTATGCCCTCACACATTGTTGAAGTCATGTGCTGGATGCTTTAATGTTTCTATGTGGTTTTTAGTTAATGATCGGGCTATAATAAGACCACGTTGGCTGTGTAATCGTGGACAAGGGGACATTTCATAGTGGTTGGTGGAAACCGGGACAACCCTGCGCACTGCCTTGAAGGCTCTGTTGGGGGCACAAAACACCATTCAGGGGGCCGGTGACAAGACGCTGTGTTGCTCTTTCAAAATAAAGCATAAGACGGGCATATTTGGCAGTGTAAAAACATTCTCAACCCCACAGAGGACTTCATGGCTATCCATAGCCTCTTAAATTTGTTTGCTGGAAAGGTCTGTACCTTTCATAGTATAAATTGTTTCTCTGAAAAGAGTTGATTTTGGTCAAATGTTGAGTGGATAAATGTTGAGTGGTGTTTCATTTTTAAGTCCAAGCAAGCGCACCTTTCTCATCACCATGGTAACGGTGAGTTTTGTTGCCCCACCCCCAGAACTGGCAGCACGGTGGCGTCAGAGGGTGCTTCTTCCTGGAAGAGGAGGGCAGCATCAGCTCCCTGCAGTACCGCCTCCACCTGCCCCGCCCGTCCTCCGTCTACCTCAGCATCCAGCCCCGCAGCCCGGGCCACCACACGCCCGGTGTGTGTGTGTGTGTGTGTGTGTGTGTGTGTGTGTGTGTGTGTGTGTGTGTGTGTGTGTGTGTGTGTGTGTGTGTGTGTGTGTGTGTGTGTGTGTGTGTGTGTGTGTGTTAAAGACCAACATTAATTGATTGGTTTCTACGATTGCACTTCTTGTTAGTCGCTTTGGACAAAAGCGTCTGCTAAATGTAAATGTTGATGATGTGAGTGCTGAGTGAGTGCTGACCAAGTGTGTAACTCAATAGTAAGATAGACGTTCACGTTGTGGACACAGATGATAGATCTGCAGTTTCATAGTAAACTGGCCAAATGTGGCATGATAAAATTCTATAAATTGTATGGGGATTTCTGTATATATTTTTTATCAGGTACTGTATAAAATCCAGTCGGTTCGTCCAATGTTCACAAACAAACAAACACAAAGGTGAGCTTAGTATGCTTGCAGGAGAAGTAACTTGGGGAAGTAAAAATGATTTAATTATTCATTTAAACTTTCCACAATCACCATGTTAACAGCTAGTGGTACAAACGTAAATAATCTCACGCTATGCTCCTTAAACAGAAACCTGCAACCGTCATTTCCCTTCACAATAATCCTTTTGACACGCCGTGTTGTCGTCTCCTCCCAGACGCGGGGCCCTCCCGGAGCTGGGTGGACACGGCTCTCTTCGTCACGTCAGCAGGGCAAAGCAAAGAGGAATGCAACCTTGTGTGTTTCACAGAGGCCAGGGATGAAGAAGTAAGTGTGCGTGTGCACAACGTTTTCCAGCAGTGGTGGGGGTTTGGTCTGGCTGCACTTACAGCCAGTGCGGTAACATCAACACACTATAGTACCAGGTTACAGAACCCCGTTTCTCCCCAGTGCCTTACCCCATTAGGACAACTGAGCAGCTCTAGTGAAACTGGGTTTCACTATATTTTACTTTCCGACAACTCAAAGGGTAACCAAAAGCGTTCTCCGGTGAAACACATTTCACGAACACCTTTCCTCTAAAATCCGGTCAGTTTTAATAATTGTAATTTTCAAATCAAATCCTGAAAGCTCATATACTGAAATTCAGAGTTCTCGTGAGAGCACAATTTGAATTTGCTCAGCGCGTCACTCTGGGAACGAGCGACATACTCACTCCCCGATTCCCCTGGCCCAGAACATTAACCAATCACATCCGTGTATCTGATATAGGCGGGCCAAAAGCCTTGCTGTTTTACCGACCGGACACGGCTAGAGTCTTATCTATTGGTTAGCTCCGCTGGTCTGGATACGTCACCCCTTGTATTCTTCTGATTGGTCGTAGTGTTATCCATTGCGTGCAGTGATATTTTCAATTGCATGCTTGGTGCCGCCCCTCGAGTTGGGCCGTTTTCATCACTCGTTGCCAGACCCTACAGCTTTCTAGATGTGGCTCTGGATTTTCAGGCTAGAAAGCTCAAGTCACTTTCCACTAAAGCTTTGGCCTATGCCAGTTCACTGCTCTCCTTCGCCTTTCCTCCCATTGAATCAACTCTAATTAGTGTCTTGACACACTTGAGGGCTGACTTTGTGCTCATGAACAGAGGTACGTGTGGCGTGGAGAGCTTGCTGCTGGGAGCTACTTCCTTGTGCCCTTCACCAGCGGCTGCAGGCTGAGGAGGAGGAGCAGAACGGCCACGCCCACCAAACCACAACCCCTGGTGTACCGCACAGACAGCGGGGGGCTGGACCTTACCCGGGAGCTCCGGTGTGTGTGTGTGTGTGTGTGTGTGTGTGTGTGTGCGTGTGCGTGCGTGTGTGTGCGTGTGTGTGCGTGTGTGTGTGTGTGTGTGTGTGTGTGTGTGTACAGGCATTTATGTACCCCATGCATGTTGTGTGTAGAGGCTTTTCCGACTTTATTAAAAAAATGTACCTTTCTCAGGGGAGATATAATGATACTATTTTATGTAAGATTATATAAAAAAAAAACAATTGATGTAAAAATACTGGAGATACATGAAAGGTGGTGCTGAATGAGAAGTGGTCAACAGTTGAATTCCCGGTCACGGGTCATTGTTCACTCTGCCACAGTGAGGCGCTGTCGGACATCTTTGACGTGATCGACTTGGATGGCAACGGCTTAATCAGCCTGGAGGAGTACAACCTGTTTGAGCTAAGGACCAGCGGGGAGAAGTGTGACGAGGAAGCCTGGGCTATCTGTAAAGGTACAACAATGTGACCAATCATCTCAGGCATTTCTTCCCAGTCGAAGCATACATAGCCTGCTTTTGTTTTGGTCCAACTGCTTTTTTTTGTAAGTTTGTTCCATGAGTGCAAATGTGACACACCCCACGCCCCGAGCTCCTGAACGATGTCACTGTGACAGAGGAGGGCCTGTGGCTTAGTGAATGAATCGTACCCTCTCAATATCAGCTGGATGCTTTGTGGTGACGGAGGTCACACTCAGACCTGTGGTCTCATGCTGCATGTCATTCCCTTTCTCTTTCTATCTCATGGTGCCATCCAGTTGTATGGTACGCCGGTACGCCCCACCTGCGCTAGCGAGAACGTGACGTAATTTCCTGGCTTGCAGCACACAGTCATTGTTATTGTTAGCTCCATTATCCTCTTCAGCAAACCAGCTCGAAAACAAACAACACAGCTTTACATTGTATCGCACGCCCAGCAAGACCGTGCAATGCATACATTGGTGACCGGAATAAAGCAGCAATGTAATCAATTGTGTAAACATTTAAAATCAACATTAAAATGACCAACGTGGTACAAATACAAAGAAAATAAATCTCTTTACGGGCGCAGACATCTTTGTTGTCGAGTCGGCCTCACTGAACTCGCACTACTCTCAGAACCCCGAGTGGGGCCGATCAAAAGGGGGCGCTCCTCCGTGAAATGACACAAGAAAGCTGGGAGATTGACACCTCACGACGAGGATGTACCAGCGTACCATACAAATGGATAGCACCGTTATATTCCTGTCTCTGTTGTCCATGAAGTGTCAACATGCAGCTGTGGGCAGCGGTGTGGTCCTCCTCTACCTGTGTGTCTGTGGGCAGCGGTGTGGTCCTCCTCTACCTGTGTGTCTGTTGTCTTGGTTTGGTCCTCCTCTACCTGTGTGTCTGTTGTCTTGGTTTGGTCCTCCTCTACCTGTGTGTCTGTGGGCAGCGGTGTGGTCCTCCTCTACCTGTGTGTCTGTTGTCTTGGTTTGGTCCTCCTCTACCTGTGTGTCTGTTGTCTTGGTTTGGTCCTCCTCTACCTGTGTGTCTGTTGTCTTGGTTTGGTCCTCCTCTACCTGTGTGTCTGTTGTCTTGGTTTGGTCCTCCTCTACCTGTGTGTCTGTTGTCTTGGTTTGGTCCTCCTCTACCTGTGTGTCTGTGGGCAGCGGTGTGGTCCTCCTCTACCTGTGTGTCTGTTGTCTTGGTTTGGTCCTCCTCTACCTGTGTGTCTGTTGGTAGGTTTGGTCCTCCTCTACCTGTGTGTCTGTTGTCTTGGTTTGGTCCTCCTCTACCTGTGTGTCTGTTGTCTTGGTTTGGTCCTCCTCTACCTGTGTGTCTGTTGTCTTGGTTTGGTCCTCCTCTACCTGTGTGTCTGTTGTCTTGGTTTGGTCCTCCTCTACCTGTGTGTCTGTTGTCTTGGTTTGGTCCTCCTCTACCTGTGTGTCTGTTGTCTTGGTTTGGTCCTCCTCTACCTGTGTGTCTGTTGTCTTGGTTTGGTCCTCCTCTACCTGTGTGTCTGTTGTCTTGGTTTGGTCCTCCTCTACCTGTGTGTCTGTTGGTAGGTTTGGTCCTCCTCTACCTGTGTGTCTGTGGGCAGCGGTGTGGTCCTCCTCTACCTGTGTGTCTGTTGGTAGGTTTGGTCCTCCTCTACCTGTGTGTCTGTTGTCTTGGTTTGGTCCTCCTCTACCTGTGTGTCTGTTGTCTTGGTTTGGTCCTCCTCTACCTGTGTGTCTGTTGTCTTGGTGTGGTCCTCCTCTACCTGTGTGTCTGTTGTCTTGGTGTGGTCCTCCTCTACCTGTGTGTCTGTGGGCAGCGGTGTGGTCCTCCTCTACCTGTGTGTCTGTGGGCAGCGGTGTGGTCCTCCTCTACCTGTGTGTCTGTTGGTAGGTTTGGTCCTCCTCTACCTGTGTGTCTGTTGTCTTGGTGTGGTCCTCCTCTACCTGTGTGTCTGTTGGTAGGTTTGGTCCTCCTCTACCTGTGTGTCTGTTGGTAGGTTTGGTCCTCCTCTACCTGTGTGTCTGTTGGTAGGTTTGGTCCTCCTCTACCTGTGTGTCTGTTGGTAGGTGTGGTCCTCCTCTACCTGTGTGTCTGTTGTCTTGGTTTGGTCCTCCTCTACCTGTGTGTCTGTTGGTAGGTTTGGTCCTCCTCTACCTGTGTGTCTGTTGGTAGGTTTGGTCCTCCTCTACCTGTGTGTCTGTTGTCTTGGTTTGGTCCTCCTCTACCTGTGTGTCTGTGGGCAGCGGTGTGGTCCTCCTCTACCTGTGTGTCTGTTGTCTTGGTTTGGTCCTCCTCTACCTGTGTGTCTGTTGTCTTGGTTTGGTCCTCCTCTACCTGTGTGTCTGTTGTCTTGGTTTGGTCCTCCTCTACCTGTGTGTCTGTTGTCTTGGTTTGGTCCTCCTCTACCTGTGTGTCTGTTGTCTTGGTGTGGTCCTCCTCTACCTGTGTGTCTGTTGTCTTGGTTTGGTCCTCCTCTACCTGTGTGTCTGTTGTCTTGGTTTGGTCCTCCTCTACCTGTGTGTCTGTTGTCTTGGTTTGGTCCTCCTCTACCTGTGTGTCTGTTGTCTTGGTTTGGTCCTCCTCTACCTGTGTGTCTGTTGTCTTGGTTTGGTCCTCCTCTACCTGTGTGTCTGTGGGTAGGTTTGGTCCTCCTCTACCTGTGTGTCTGTTGTCTTGGTTTGGTCCTCCTCAACCTGTGTGTCTGTGGGTAGGTTTGGTCCTCCTCTACCTGTGTGTCTGTTGTCTTGGTTTGGTCCTCCTCTACCTGTGTGTCTGTTGTCTTGGTTTGGTCCTCCTCTACCTGTGTGTCTGTTGTCTTGGTTTGGTCCTCCTCTACCTGTGTGTCTGTTGTCTTGGTTTGGTCCTCCTCTACCTGTGTGTCTGTTGTCTTGGTTTGGTCCTCCTCTACCTGTGTGTCTGTTGTCTTGGTTTGGTCCTCCTCTACCTGTGTGTCTGTTGTCTTGGTTTGGTCCTCCTCTACCTGTGTGTCTGTTGGTAGGTGTGGTCCTCCTCTACCTGTGTGTCTGTTGTCTTGGTTTGGTCCTCCTCTACCTGTGTGTCTGTTGTCTTGGTTTGGTCCTCCTCTACCTGTGTGTCTGTTGTCTTGGTTTGGTCCTCCTCTACCTGTGTGTCTGTTGTCTTGGTGTGGTCCTCCTCTACCTGTGTGTCTGTTGTCTTGGTTTGGTCCTCCTCTACCTGTGTGTCTGTTGTCTTGGTTTGGTCCTCCTCTACCTGTGTGTCTGTTGTCTTGGTTTGGTCCTCCTCTACCTGTGTGTCTGTGGGCAGCGGTGTGGTCCTCCTCTACCTGTGTGTCTGTTGTCTTGGTGTGGTCCTCCTCTACCTGTGTGTCTGTTGTCTTGGTTTGGTCCTCCTCTACCTGTGTGTCTGTTGGTAGGTTTGGTCCTCCTCTACCTGTGTGTCTGTTGGTAGGTGTGGTCCTCCTCTACCTGTGTGTCTGTTGTCTTGGTTTGGTCCTCCTCTACCTGTGTGTCTGTTGTCTTGGTTTGGTCCTCCTCTACCTGTGTGTCTGTTGTCTTGGTGTGGTCCTCCTCTACCTGTGTGTCTGTTGGTAGGTGTGGTCCTCCTCTACCTGTGTGTCTGTTGTCTTGGTTTGGTCCTCCTCTACCTGTGTGTCTGTTGTCTTGGTGTGGTCCTCCTCTACCTGTGTGTCTGTTGGTAGGTGTGGTCCTCCTCTACCTGTGTGTCTGTTTGGGCCCCAGAGACCTTTGACACCAGGAGGAACCAGCTGACGCGGCAGGGCTTTATGGAGCTGCACCTCATGGAGGCCACAGAGAAAGACGGGGACCCGTCAGACCTGTGGCTCACCCTGGAGGCCATGGGCTACAACCAGGCCCTGGAGCTGGTGGAGGCAAGCAGCACTGGAACCACGCGCACATCATTTACCATCTCTGGAGATATGAAGTTCTGTCAAAGTGGATCGGTTCACCGTTAATTTATAACATTCATTCATTTCTGTCTCTCTGTCTCTAAACAAAGCAAACCCCCCACTGATTTCTTAGTTTCTTAGCTCCTATATAGAAGTTGAACATGTCTTCATTGGCAGTCAGTAAGCGTGTGCATTGCACTCAGAAAGACGTATAGTTGTGATAAGAAAACTAAGTGATGCTACATGACAGGAAATAGTTAAGTCCACAAACTACAAATGGCAGAGGCTGAGTACAGGTGGAAAGCAGAACCTGATGGAACAATGGCATCTTCTATTAGCACATTCCTTATCAGAAGACATGCACCAGTTTCTTATGAGGACAAATATTAACTCACTCACAAACCCACTCACTCACTCACTCTCCGACACACTCACTGTCACACACACTCACTCACTCACTCACTCACTCACTCACTCACTCACTGTCCGACACACTCACTCACTCACTCACTCACTCACTCACTCACTCACTCTCTCTCTCTCCCTACCCTCCCACACGTGGCGGTGCAGGCGTGTCCGTTCCAGGTGGACGTGCACTGTGAGGGCTGCCCGCCGTCCCTCCAGCCGCTCAGCCTGGACTGGGGCCCCCGGCTGCTGAACCAGGCCCTGCAGAAATCCATCGTGGCCTCAGTGGGGGAGGCCCGGGCCCTCAGGGGCCACGACAACGTCCTGGTCTACACCTACCGGGGGGACCACCGGATCTCCTCCCTGGTGGCCAACAAGGTAGAGAGGGGCTGGGCCGTCACTGACTCCTGCCTTAATGGTTGGGAATGGCCTTACCCAAACTAAATATTTAAAGGACGTCTATATATATACATATATAGACATTTATCAGTGTTGTTTTGGTTTTGATCGGTGCCGCATGATTTTGACAAAATGTGACCTACTGTCATCCTTCCGAGATCTCAATACCTCCTTCCAGTTTGAACTTTATATGTGGGCATCTATCAAATCATTATGGCTGTAGTTATTTTATACTGGCTATAATTAATATGTATCCTTGGTATCCATTAACTTAGCAACGGGTGTGTGTGTGTGTGTGTGTGTGTGTGTGTGTGTGTGTGTGTGTGTGTGTGTGTGTGTGTGTGTGTGTGTGTGTGTGTGTGTGTGTGTGTGTGTGTGTGTGGACCTCAGGCAACAACTTAAAGTATTTAGCCCTGTAATATCATTCAATTCTGGGTTTTCAACTAAATTGTTGACCTGTTGGATGATCAATTGAACTACAAAGCACTTTTTGAGACGTAAATACGGTGGCTAACATTCTGTCCGTTAAAGCTAAGTCACACCCCCCTGCTGCCTACAATGCCTAGATGCGTGTTGCTGCGTGTTTGTGTTGCAGGGCAACCAAAAAGTGACCGTGCACGTGAACAATGAGCACAGCAAGAACTGCTGCAGCAGCAGAGGCATGAGTGTGTTCGCTGTGGAGGTGCCAGCCAAGACAAAGATGGTGAGCAGAGACTCCTACCTCCAGCCCTCTGTCTCGTGGTGTGTGTGTGTGTGTGTGTGTGTGTGTGTGTGTGTGTGTGTGTGTGTGTGTGTGTGGGGGGGGGGCATTTAATATAACAGTTGTGAAAGGAAATGTGTCATGTTTGGTTTGTTGTGAAAGCAGTCGTGACAAAATGCTAATTTCCTCAAGACGGGAGAACATATTTTGTCATGTTTTGCCCACAAGTTCAGCATTGCCCTTTATAGTTTGTTCACTGCTAACCTGTAATATCACCTGTGGTTGTGGTTGTAGTCATGCAACTAAACATAAAAAAGCATATCTGTTGTGCATTACTGACAATAACATGTTTGTATAAAAAAAAAAAAAAGAAGATGGTTGATTAGTATAGGCAACAGTGTAGGCTAATATGTACCACTACAAATTATAAACAACAATGTTTACTGCAATCTCTGCTAGGTGCACCAGCATGTCCTACCCATCAACGAGAGCCAGGAGTGGACCTACTGCTGTGTGGAGGGCACCCTGCCCAGCCAGTGAAGTTCTACAGTGTGACATATGGATCTATAATATTTATCAAAACGTGAATCTATAATCTCTATCTATAATTTGCATGTATCTATAACACTAATGTGATGGCTCAATGTCGATTCATAAGTTATCTTGTTTATATTTGCATTTGTGCGAATATTTGATCAAGTTTGATCGCACAAACTTCTAAACTCTGTGAGAGTGTAGGAGGAGGGGCTTACCTCTTTGTGAACAAATTAATTAATTCTCAACCATGGCCGAGATAACTACCACTACGAGTCTTTACTTGTTTAAGTACCAGAGACGTCGAAGACCCCAATGCAGTCGTTTAGGATTCATAATATCATCCAGAGGCGCACACAGCCTTTAGCCCTGATATTATATTGTAGCGTCGACGAAGGAACCACCCGGGAGTCAGGTTTTAATAAGAGCTAATGTGCCCTTACACCGCTGGACTGCCACAACGGCCTTTCATTAGAACACGATGAACACAGAAACACCACAAGTATTAAACCAGCGCCCTGAACTCTGTGACTCGTCTCTGTGGCGGTGGCGACCCCTAGGCACACACCAACCATACACCCTCCATAATGTCACTGCACAGGACCAAGGAGGGGGCTACAAGCTCCAACTAATAATAGTCCCAACTCTCCCAGGATCCTTGGGAGGGTTATCTCAACTCGAGCAAAGTGTTGGCTCGCCTAGAATCACGCAAAATCTGTGTGAACCAGGTCGTTCATGCAAGTAAAATCTGTGTGAACCAGGTCGTTCATGCAAGTAAAATCCTCCTGAACCAGGTTGTTCGCGTCATGCCATTCATCAATTTGTGCCGCAGGTTTTTCTGGTGGAAGATAAGCATTGACTTTGTATGGATTCGTGCTGCGCTTTCTTCTTTGGTGTGAAGGCACCATTAGATAATGTTAGCATTGATTTTCAAAGTGTATTTATGTAAATGAATATCTAATATCTAAATTAATATCTTCCTAGTGCCTTTTTGTGACTCTTTAATAATTTGATAACATCTAATGCCTTCTACATTTGTTGGTTGCCATGTCACAAGGAATTTCACTGTTCACAACCCTGTGTTATACAGTGTATATGACAAATAAAACATTATGACTTTGATATGTCTTGTGTAAAATCTGACAATGGCAAAAATCTATTTCATTTAATTACATTTGTTTTAATTTTTTTAATTAATATCAGCTGTGTAATCACAGTAATCTACTCATGCATGTTAGTGGACGAAGCTTTCATAAGTTATTTAATAAGTGTATTTCTACAGTGGCGTCTCTACACTGTTCATTTGACACCTTTACAGATTCTGTTTTTTATGTTTTACTACTGCTGGCCGAGTTAGTGTTCACCAATAGGCGCTTACAGATCCCTGCTTCACGCAACATGATTGATCGAAACAAATCTGGAGCGAAAAAGTGAAACGCCCTTTTCACCCACATTTGGGCTCGACTGCGGTCAGACTTTAGATATAAACGTGCAGACAGCAGAGATCCCAGGACAGCCCCACAGCCCCACAGTGCTGAGTGTGGACAGGCTGGCACTGCAGAGGCATTCCCGCAGTCTGGCCTTTATTCACCCTTGACCTTTCTCCACCCAGCGCAGGCGTGACCTTCTATTTATACCCTCCAAAGCCTTCATTGTGCCCTTTGACTTTCTCTGCTGAAACACTAGAGCCACCACATGACATATGAGATGTATGCATAACCTGCCCCCTGTATGATGTTATTTATTCAGTGCAGAAGTACAAACATTGTTCTAGCAAAGTATTATGTAATCAAGTGTGTTTCAATTTCTACAAGAAAAAACACAGAAGCTGGGAAACAGCATGTTGTCTCATGTCCTGAGGCGCTTCAAAGTTTGCTTGCCTTTTTTGTGTAATGTATTTTGAAAGCAGGTCAATAGAAGTAAATAATTTTGGTTCCAAATGTATAAAGATGGGATTCAAACAGGCAAACAGCAGTGTCCTGGACTAAGCTATTTCACAACATCTACGTAGGTTACTATTGTGAAGTTTGACCTCTCGAAACCTTTCACGGAAGTGCACCTAATTTGTTTATTTGTATTTTACAATATGTTTATATTATAATTACACAACAATAAATGTCAGGTAATGTTATAATTCAAACCAATATGTTATGTTACATTTAGTCTCACAAACCAGCCATGGCTGCTGGATCCAGGTTGCTATATAGGCCTACAGTATTACCAAACAATGTTGGTGTCTACCTTTCTTTTGTGAACCTAATTCTTTAATTTGTTGAGGTAAATGAACTGAATATAGAACAACTCTAACTAAAGCACAATTGGTGAATTAATTTAGTACAAATGTATATTTCATTCCACATTACAAGTTCTAGTAGTCAGTACAGAAGGGTACACATGGCCTTTTCAGTGCAACCAATCATGGTGTGGTGTTCATTTAGGGGGCGGGGCTCTGGGCTGTACGTGTCGCAGAGCTGCGTGTAGTCGACTGCCTCCGCCTAGCTAAACAGCGTATCGCACAGTCGGTCACCAGTTTTTTGGGCGAAAATGGTGAAAATAACAGTAGTGAAAACCAAGCCATACACAGACCAGAAGCCTGGCACGAGCGGTCTGAGGAAGAGGGTGACCGTCTTTCAACAGAATGAGCATTATGCGGAGAACTTCATTCAGAGTATCCTCTCTGTGGTGGAGCCGTCCGAGCGCCAGGCGGCCACTCTGGTCGTCGGGGGAGATGGACGCTTTTACATGAAAGAAGCCATTCAGTTGATCGCCCAGATTGCTGCTGCCAACGGGGTCAGTAGTAACAAATGAAACGTGACATGTTGAGTCTACAACCTTGGTTGTGTGTGGCTTATAAAGGACACCATTTAAAATTGTCCTCGGGGACAACTAGACCCTGCTTTGCTACTACAACCTATTCCCAATTAACGTTCACTTGCAAGCTAAGGGCATTAACTTTATTGGTCAAACAACTTTCTGCCAAAGCCTGTTTTGTTGACATGGTCGCCTACTGAAAGATAGGCGACCATCTCCGTAGAAAGACTTGCATTGCTACGTTTCCCACAGTAAGGTGTCAATGCCACAAGGAAACAATGCTGTACAGTGTTGCGATACTGACCTTCAGCTATATGTTGCAATGTGGTATAAAGCAGCCAGCAACAGGGCTTTAAATACTGATAATTTGTGTCAACTTGGTTTAAACATTGCAACAGGCAATGTGGCGAGGTGCTTGACAATGTTCCCAGCAACGCATTCCCTCATATTGATCCTATTTAGGACTTTGGTGCATGTGAACGTGTTTAGATGTTACTAGTTACAAGTACTGTATCCCGAACGTCCCTTTGGTCAACCCCCCCGCAGTGGCATTTCGGAAAGTGCAGGGAGATCACTTGCATGCAAATCAGTACCCTTGGCCTTTAACTAGGCGCAAAGCCCATTGGACGTAGTTGGAGAAGAATTGGCTTCCGTGTTTTCAACATTCGACACTTAATTACAATTTAGCAATTGGTCCTTCACTGTACCGTTGTTATCATGGAAAGCGCCACAATGCTATTGTTGTTATCAAATCAGCCATGGTCGACTGCCATTGGCTCCTTCGCCTGTGTGATGCAGTCTGGACTGTCAGTCGAAGGGGGTCCGTAATGTAACGTGCAACGAACGTGCAGACTGTCACGTCGCAGCCTGCGTTTCTTTCAGCAGCAATGGGGCCATGCATACCAACCATGATGCCCACCGATTCACACATACCCTTCCCAGATTATTTCTCGAATGAATTCTTTATGTGCGCAAAAATCAAAGACAAAGACAAATCTCGGTATTCCTTGGAATATAATGACTCCAATTTATTGTCCTTCAAATTACAATTATTATAGTTACATAAGATGTAGCGGAAATTGCGGACAAAAATGCATAGTTTCATGCATAGGCATAGGTAGATGAAGGCCATTGCTTAAAGTGTGTGTGTGTGTGTGTGTGTGTGTGTGTGTGTGTGTGTGTGTGTGTGTGTGTGTGTGTGTGTGTGTGTGTGTGTGTGTGTGTGTGTGTGTGTGTGTGTGTGTGTGTGTGTTCAGATTGGCCACCTGGTGATCGGCCAGGATGGCATCATGTCTACTCCGGCGGTCTCGTGTGTGATCCGCCAGACCAAGGCGGTGGGGGGCATCATCCTGACGGCCAGCCACAACCCCGGGGGGCCCAGTGGAGACTTTGGCATCAAATACAACATCGCCAGTGGAGGTCAGTAGTAGTGCAGTTACACAGTAACTAATATTAGACCCAGCAGTCCTGCTATTGTATAGAAGAGCTTCTGGGGAGAGACAGGACAGAGCTTGGGCTGGAAGCTAGAAAACAGAATGTGGCCGAATTACTGCCGAATTCCTGTTTTGTTACCGAGATTTTCTACTGAACAGAACCCCTTTTGTGCGAGTCAATAAAGCTTTCAGAAGGGAATTTTAAATCTGTGTATTTCTACATTGGCAATTTTACACGGTTTTGATCTAAAACCTTTACAGATGCTTCTGTAGAGTTGACTAGTGCAGGTGGACATTGTGTTTACTGTGACAGTTCTGCAGTTAGAAGGCAGCTCCCTGCCTCCAGCAACATGATTGGTCCAAACAAATATGAAGCGAAAGAAAGTCAAACACTGTGGTCACCAAGATTTGAGCTTGTCTGCTCTCAGATTTTATATTATTAACTGATTTGTGAGACTTCACAGTAAGTAGACCCCACAAAAAGACAAGATGAGTGTCAAATTACGTCACAGTTTGAATGGAAAATTGAATTATCAAGCAACATTTGAGTAGAAATTTAAATTTCAATATAAATTCCATCTGGGTGGTGCTGTGCCTAGATAAGTACACCAGCGCTTTGACATGGGTGTGTTTATTTATCTATGAAGTGTTCAGCAAATATGCTAGAAACTGAACTACACGACTTATATGTTATGTGTTTGTTTTAAGTTGAGGTTTGTTAACCTCAACATGTGGCCTCAGTTGACCAGGCGACAGAGCTTCATGTATATTCCTTCTTGCCCCCCCCCCCTCAGGACCCGCCCCAGAGGGCATCACCAACAAGATCTACGAGGTCAGCAAAGGGCTGCAGGAGTACCCTATCTGCCCAGACATAAAGGTGGACCTGTCCACCATTGGCAAGCAGACCTTCCAGGTGGACTCGTTCAAGCCCTTCACAGGTGTGGTGAGAGGGGCCCAGGAGACGGCTTCACGGTGAAGCTCATGTCTCAGCAGTGTCCCAACAGATGAAAACATGTTGAGGGCAGTGTGGACCACACGTACACAATACGTTGTATGTTCATTTTGTTGAGAATGAGAATATTTCTGTTATCCACAATTCACCATCAGTTTGCCTCGGCCGCATCATAGCCCGTCGTACCTTATGTTTCAATAGTATAATCCCATGGGGATTTGTTCCATTTATATCACAGTTACCAGCAATGATTAGATATTCGTTAATTTCCTCTATAACGTTTACATCTACTTAATTATCGGAAATATAAATATTCTTCGAGAATAGTTTTTACATTGTCAAGGAAACATCTTATCTGTAGCTGTAAATAGTGTTTTTAATATTATAACTAAACGTGTCAGTAACATTTTTTAGTCTCATGCTGTAAGTGGTCTGTCTCAGTGGACGTGGTGGACTCTGTGGAGGCGTACGGTGAGATGCTGAGGGGCATCTTCGACTTCCCTGCCCTGAAGGAGCTTCTGTCCGGAGCGCAGCACATCAGCGTGAGGCTGGACGCCATGCACGGAGGTGAGGGCTGGGGAGGGACGCCATGCACGGAGGTGAGGGCTGGGGAGGGACGCCATGCACGGAGGTGAGGGCTGGGGAGGGACGCCATGCACGGAGGTGAGGGCTGGGGAGGGACGCCATGCACGGAGGTGAGGGCTGGGGAGGGACGCCATGCACGGAGGTGAGGGCTGGGGAGGGACGCCATGCACGGAGGTGAGGGCTGGGGAGGGACGCCATGCACGGAGGTGAGGGCTGGGGAGGGACGCCATGCACGGAGGTGAGGGCTGGGGAGGGACGCCATGCACGGAGGTGAGGGCTGGGGAGGGACGCCATGCACGGAGGTGAGGGCTGGGGAGGGACGCCACGCACGGAGGTGAGGGCTGGGGAGGGACGCCATGCACGGAGGTGAGGGCTGGGGAGGGACGCCATGCACGGAGGTGAGGGCTGGGGAGGGACGCCATGCACGGAGGTGAGGGCTGGGGAGGGACGCCATGCACGGAGGTGAGGGCTGGGGAGGGACGCCATGCACGGAGGTGAGGGCTGGGGAGGGACGCCATGCACGGAGGTGAGGGCTGGGGAGGGACGCCATGCACGGAGGTGAGGGCTGGGGAGGGACGCCATGCACGGAGGTGAGGGCTGGGGAGGGACGCCATGCACGGAGGTGAGGGCTGGGGAGGGACGCCATGCACGGAGGTGAGGGCTGGGGAGGGACGCCATGCACGGAGCTGAGGGCTGGGGAGGGACGCCATGCACGGAGCTGAGGGCTGGGGAGGGCCTGGCACCACAACAGCCTTGGATGTTTCGAAACAAAATTGTTTGTTTTAGAAACTCAAATAAATCAATAAACTGCTCTGCTTGGATCTACAATAAAACATGTAGTATAATTATACTGACGATAAAAATAAAATTATGTGTTCAGACCAGATTATTAACAAAGTAATCTGGCAGGCAAAAAAGTTTATTGCAAAAAAATATTGATAGAAATAATGTACATTTAAAGGCTGATACTGTATTTGGAAGGATTATCTCACAATCCATAGTCATGGGGCCCTGATGCTAAAATCCTGGTCACTTTTTGTTCAGCCTGGAGTTTAGAAGAGCAAATTCTATGCTTTTTTGTGGCCTGCTCAGGAATTTCTGCATTTGTTAGTACTAATATGCCGCTTTTCCACCGACAGTACCAGCTCAACTCGCCACGACTTAGCACGGCTCGACTCGGTTTGGTTCCAGGCACGTCGCGTTTCCATCTAAAAAAGTACTCTTCAACGTGGGCGGGTCGTAGAAAAGAACCTCTCCAACATGGGCGGGTCGTCATTAGGGTTTAATCCCGGGAGACGGGATTCCCGGGAAATCGGAAATCAATACTATTTCCTGATTCCCGGGAAAGGTTATGATGGGAAATAAAATAAAATAAAAAACGCAATGACTGCGCGTCTATTGTTGTCATACGGTAACGTTGACGGAGGCAAAACTCGAGCCCTGGGAAAGGAACGACACTGAAACGAAACAGAGAAACGCTGATCCGTGTCCCCCTCGGGAGCGGGTCCGTGGACTCCAGCCACGCCGAACACACACAACCACACCAGACACACACAACCACACCGGACACACACAACCACGCCGGACACACACAACCACACCGAACACACACAACCACGCCGGACACACACAACCACGCCGGACACACACAACCACGCCGAACACACACAACCACGCCGGACACACACAACCACGCTGGACACACACAACCACGCCGGACACACACAACCACGCCGGACACACACAACCACTCGCAGCCTAACTCTAGCCCCGGGAAAGGAGCGACACACACAGTGAAACGCTGATCCGTGTCCCCCTCGGGAGCGGGTTCGTGGACTCCAGCCACGCCAGACACAACTGACTAACTAACTTGGAGTGATTATTCCCGTTTGCAGCTGCTGGCCAATCAGTGGCCAGCAGCCTGTTTACGTCATATAAAAGTACCAGCTCAGCTCGCTTGGAACCTCGACGGAGGTGCTACTAAAAAAAGTACCAGGTACTTTTTTTGGCGATGGAAACGAGTTGAGCCGGTACTGTCGGTGGACAAGGGGCAATAGAGAGGAAGTAACTATGAAATCCAATGCAGGGCACACTTTGAGGATAATGGAAAAACATACAAAGATTCAGGTACCCAGACACCCTCTGCTGGTCTAACTACTAACCGAAATATGAGATGAACCTTAAGTGAATGTTTGTGTGTAAGGCAGAAAGACAGAGGGTGAAGAAAATGGAAGTCCCCATTACCAATACGGTTTATCATTTCTTTCATACTTGTAACGTTCCTTCACCCCATCTGCAGTTGTGGGCCCCTACGTGAAGAAGATAGTCTGTGAGGAGCTGGGCTCCCCAGCCTCATCGGCCGTCAACTGTGTCCCCAAGGAGGACTTTGGGGGCCACCACCCTGACCCCAACCTGACCTACGCGGCCGACCTGGTCAAAGCCATGAAGGGGGGCGAGTACGACTTTGGGGCTGCTTTCGATGGCGACGGTGTAAGTTATCCTGTAGCTTGTTGTTTTTGTTGATGTGTGTCATTATGCAAGGTTGTTCTCTGATTGGATAGTGGGGCACTGGTGACTGAACGTTACATTGAGCCACTTGGGGAAATGATGCAACAGGACGGGTGGCTGAAAAGCATAGTCAACAGTTAAAGGAGCGCCCAACCCCCAGACCTTTTAAACATGCTATCAGGTGGTTTCATTCAGGGCTGCAGGCTCCCCTGTAAATGCCCCTTCAGTACACTTTAATAAGCGCTTAATCAGTAGGCGCCCTGGTTATCAGCCAATGAAAGGTAATGCATGCAATAGCATGTGTTAATGCCTAATAGAAGGAGACATCTCAAGGAAACCAATGTCCTGCAATACAGGATGAGGAACAAAAAAACTAAAGTTCACACTTTGTAGTTTTTCTTTTGGAACACAACTACCAACTCACTGTTATCTTCTTTCTAAGGAGAAATTTGGCTATTTAACACATTGAGGGTCTCATTAGGTTATTAGGAAAGAGTTTTTAAATAATGTGGTGCAACTTTCCAATATAATCGGCGTAATAAGAAGTTGTTTAAAATAGCTGCCGCCAATGAAAAGTTAGGCTTAACTTCTCTACTTCTTCGGTTGGCGGAAGGAGGCGTATTTTGACTTCAAGCTGTTTTTTTGGAATAAAGTAAAAAAGAACACAAATCACCATGTTGTGAGAGTCCGTCCCCACCCTGAGTGCTGCTCAGCGTGTGTTGAGCGTGGTTTGTGTGGTCCCTTCCCCTCCCTAGGACCGCAACATGGTGCTCGGTAAGCACGGCTTCTTCGTCAACCCCTCGGACTCGGTGGCCGTCATCGCGGCCAACATCACCAGCATCCCCTACTTCCAGAGGACGGGCGTGAGGGGCCTGGCGCGCAGCATGCCCACCAGCGCCGCGCTGGACAAGTGAGGCCAACACACATCACAGCAGCTAGACTGATTGTCTCGAACGTGTGCCCAAGCAGTCTCACAAATCTGATTAATAATCAAAATACTAATTAATTACTAGTCTAAAGTCTGATGGTAGACAAGCTCAGATCTGGAGTGGTTGAACTTTCTTTCGCTTCGTATCCGTTCCGCCCAGTCGTTGCCGGAGGCGTGGGATCTGTAAGCGCCTAATTGGTGAACATAACCCTCAGCCAGCACGAGAAAACTTGACAAGAGTGTCTGTGAAGAATTCATATGAACACTGTGTAGACTGGCTCTGTAGAAATACACTTATTGAAATCCCCTTCTGAGTTTTCTTCGGTAACGAAACACAACTCTTACTTGCCGTTTCTGGTTTTGGGCCCAGGCACTTGTGTCTCCTCTTTGAAGTTATGCTATATCACAGTAGGACTGCTGGGTCCCAGATTAGTGCAGAGTCACATATGTTCTATTTTGAATGTTATTGACAACACTGCCATTCACTAAAGGCCTTGCCGGTTACTTTTATAGTCTAAAAGTAACCTAGTGTGTTCCCTAACAATAATTGAAATACTATGTAACTATGTAAAAGTAAATATGTTAGGAAATAAATGCAAACAATTAAGCATACCATTCTCCTCAGATTTGGCAGCCTGGCTTTTGTTTGACTGTTTCTAAAGCAGTGTGTTGTGTGTCCCAGTGTGGCCAAAGCCCTGAACATGCAGCTGTACGAGACGCCCACCGGCTGGAAGTTCTTTGGGAATCTGATGGATGCGGGCAAGCTGTCACTCTGCGGTGAAGAGAGCTTCGGCACCGGTGAGCAAGCCTGCTTCTCTGAGCGTTTCCACCGGCGGGTGAGGTTAGGCCCAGTACGGTTAGGCCCAGTACGGTTAGGCCCAGTACGGTTAGGCCCAGTACGGTTAGGCCCAGTACGGTTAGGTCCAGTACGGTTAGGTCCAGTACGGTTAGGCCCAGTACGGTTAGGCCCAGTACGGTTAGGCCCAGTACGGTTAGGCCCAGTACGGTTAGGTCCAGTACGGTTAGGCCCAGTACGGTTAGGCCCAGTACTGTTAGGCCCAGTACGGTTAGGTCCAGTACGGTTAGGCCCAGTACGGTTAGGCCCAGTACGGTTAGGTCCAGTACGGTTAGGCCCAGTGCGGTTAGGTCCAGTACGGTTAGGTCCAGTACGGTTAGGCCCAGTGCGGTTAGGTCCAGTAGTGTAGGTGCGATTAGGCGCAGCTCAGTTACGGCTCGCATTTCCACCGCTGACAGTAGATGGATGTTTTTGTTTGTTTCTGTTTGTGATTTTCCACTCTTCTTCAGATTCGTGCCATGTACCTCCACTCTCACTCTCATTTTCTTCTCCCCTTGGGTAGACTACATGACGCAAATAATAGTTTTTAGTGTTTTCATTGAACAATAATGGAACACAGCATCACTAAGATGCTCTGTAGTGGATGATACATCATCATAAATCATCAATCAGATTAGAATTATGAATATACTATATATTCATATACTAATGAATAAACTTATTTTTTAATGTAATCTAACAGTTATAGTTGAACTCCTGTTTAATTCAATTGACACAATGCTAATATCATATTGTTTATAGTTAATAGTCCTATATTCACATGTATCTAAGCCTCTCTGTTGATTTCTCTGTGCTGTGTTGAACCAGGTTCCGACCACATCCGGGAGAAGGACGGCCTCTGGGCCGTGCTGGCCTGGCTGTCCATCCTGGCCGTTCGCAAGCAGAGTGTGGAGGAGATCATGAAGGACCACTGGCACAAGTTTGGCAGGAACTTCTTCACCAGGTCAGCACACAGCCTTTTGGTGACAGTGACTGTCGTGGAAATATTAATCCAGTGTTTCCCACAGACCAGGTAGCAATGTGTGGTGCCCCCCTGCAGGGTTGGCAACTTTTGGTTTTTGGCCGGAGTGAGACTCAGTAGAATCTCATAATGCTTACATTATAACAGGGTCCAGGGTGGAGTTGTTGACGGCGGGGGCGGATGGGATTGTTGCGTTGGATTGCGGGCGGACGGGATTGTTGACGGGGGGGGGGGGGGAGGGGGGGTTGGTACGGGCTGGCAGAGTTGGCCGGGGGGGGGGGGGGGGGGGGGGGGGTGTGACAGCCGCAGCAATTTAGCGCTCGTCTGAAGCATGAGAGATCTAACGTGTATTTTTCTTTTTTTGGCGTGACAGTTGTTGAATCTGTGGCGCTGCGCCACACATTGGTCTATGTATGGGAAACACTGTAATCATAACTATAATACACAAGTATAAACATTACATTAACCTTGTTTATATAATTACTAGTCAATCTAAAAGGAACTGTTTACATTCTCCTTGGACCTTAAGATACCTACCTTCCTCTTTCTAACCAGATGTTAAGATAGCTCACATTTGCATTTCCACTGTAGCCACAAAGTCTGATACTCAGGCCAGGCCAATCCACTGACTGGTGTGTAGATTCCTTTAACTGTGTTGCAGCCTTGTTGCAGACATGTCCACTTCCCCCGTAGTGTACTGCAGTTTAACTTGGCCTCTCCCGTCAATCCTAAACTCTCCACGATGGTCACTTCCCCTCACCTGTGTTTTCACTACCCACAATGCAAATGTTTCCCTATAAGAATCTTGTGCACCCATTGTCTCACTGAATGTATCTGTGGTAATCATGCTCTAATATTAAATCAAATATTTTGCTGGCCGACTAAAAATAACACCGTTTTGTTATTAACAGTGATATGGCACCACCCTGTGAGGAATCGTATAACTGCATATTACTAAATAAACATGGGCCATAAGGGACTATTCATGTACATCGTATAAGTTCAATTATGTTCTGATTTATTTTTCCGGCATTCTTTTTTGAATATATTGATGGTTAAAATAAGATGGAAAATAAATAATGACACAAAAAAAAGATAGAATTATTTTTGGAATATCAAGCGATGCCTAAATGCTGTCCGCTTGAAATGAATGGTCCTTCTGGGGGCTGTTCTCCCGCTGACCTCTCTGCTCTACAGGTATGATTATGAGGAGGTGGACTCTGACGCTGCCAACAAGATGATCACAGAGCTGGAGGCGGCCATGCAGGCTCCCTCTTTCGTGGGGAAGAAGTTCTCGTCAGGCGACAAGACGTACGAAGTGGCCGTCTCCGATAACTTTGCCTACACCGACCCGGTGGACGGCAGCGTGTCTAAAAACCAGGTGAGCGTTCACATCAACTCTCTGTTGGGGAGAGTACAACACTTCAACTCTAACAAGAGATCATTAAACCACCAAATAAAGTTGACCACTTTTATTAGAACTCAAACAAAGTAATACAGAAGCCGAGCTGGTCTGAATAACAGTTTTATGCCCTCGCTTCTGTGATTCCTCCCATGAGCTCCGAGGTTATCAAACAATGCCCACACAGGTTCACCATCAACCGACCTACCGTTATTCTGGGATGTTTGCCACGTAGCATCGCCTAACTTCTCAATGTCCTCATCTGAACATTCTCTACCTTTGTTATCAGTCACGGTCATGTGCCATTCGCATATCTTCTTATTAAAGGTAAAGGCTGTAAAGTAGAATGTAAAGGCTCTGTCCCTGAACATGTCCTTCTGAATCTCTCCTGGTGCTACTGCCTTGTGCCACCTCTGTCCCCAGGCTTGAATATTAGTACATAGTGAGTGAACATCGGACCATTCTAAGAAACAAGAGTCTCTTCAGAAGAATCTCAGTGTTTTTCCGAGCTTATTTCATTCATATAGCACACAGTGCAAGATAATAATTATAATCCTCTAAGGGTATAGTCAAATTCATCTCCACATGAGACCAAGTTGTGTTTATTAATTAACAAAATAGTTAACCTTAATTAAAAGAAAAAGGTTTAAAAGAAGAGGGTTAACCAAGTTTGGCATAGAAAATGTTCATAAATGTTGACATGGATCTCTCTCTCTCTCTCTCTCTCTCTGTCTCTCTCTGTCTCTGTCTCTCTCTGTCTCTCTCTCTCTCTCTCTCTCTCTCTCTCTCTCTCTCTCTCTGTCTCTCTGTCTCTCTGTCTCTGTCTCTCTCGCTCTCGCTCTTGCTCTCTCTGTCTCTCTCTCTGTCTCTCTCTCTCTCTCTCTCTCTCTCTCTGTCTCGCTCTCGCTCTCGCTCTCTCTGTGTGTCTCTCTCTCTCTCTCTCTCTCTCTCAGGGCCTGAGGATAATCTTCTCTGATGGCTCCAGACTCATCTTCCGTCTCAGTGGAACAGGCAGTGCAGGGGCGACCGTCAGGCTCTACATAGACAGCTATGAGAAGGACCCCCAGAAGATCTACCAGGACCCTCAGGTCAACACACACCCTGGCTGCGTTCCAAATCCTTCCCTATCACGGATATGCTCGCCATTGTGTAGCGGTGTTCGAATCCTCAGTGGTTAATTTCATTCACTGTATAGCGGACAATTAAATACCCAAATTTGAGTGAACATACGATGTTCCCTACATGTTACTCCCGTGTACCACAATGCAATGCGGGCGCATTTACTGACGCAAATGACGTGCAGAAATGTTCAGCGTAGTGTCTCGTTTGTTCGTTCCCTATATAGTTCACTATATCATAAACTAACTATAGGGAATAGTGAGTGAGGGAATAGGGAACGAATTCAAACACAGCTCCTGAGTTCTCCTTGTTGAAAGTTTACTCTAGAAAGATGACACTTTTATCTCAATAGTGTGTGTGGGAGTGGGCCCTGACGGTCCCCCTTTGCCTCAGTACTGGGCCAAATGGATGTTGTGCTGCTCTGATCCTAACTCAAGGCCCCGGGCCCTGCTCTGCTTCAGGGGGCCAGACGGTGGAGCGCTTTCTACTCCCATTGGTGGATAGAAAACCTTGCATTGTGAAGTTAGGGTGCAGGACTTGAGTTATAGTTGGTTATTAGAGGGAGAGAGAGCTATGTGAGAACAAGCAAGTGGGAAGGGAAGGAGAGAAGGAGAAAGGAGGTAATTGAGGGAGGGAGGAAGAGAAAGTGGTAAAGGTTGAAGGGAGGGAGGGAGAGAGGGAAGCAGAGAAAGTGGTAAAGGAAGGGTAGTGGGAGACTATAAGATTAAGAGCCCTGTCTTGACACTTAAACTGATGCAGAAGGGAAAGTTATGGAGAACACCCAGAAGTACAACGACTAAGGCTTTTCATGCTCCGTTTGCTTTGGTTCTCTTTCATTCTTTCCACAACGTAAGAGAAACACTTTAGTGTCTTGAAAATAAAGGATTTCAAATGGTTCCTACTGTGGCCCAGAAATAGCAGGTACTTAAAGATCCCATGGCACACTACTTTATGGATGCTTATAGGTGTTAGTGGGCCCCTAATACAGTACTTGAAGACGTTCAAGAAATTCAGCCTTGGTGCAGAGTTACAGCCACTACGAGCCAGTCCCACAATGAGCTCTCCACAAACGCGCCGTTTTTAGAGGCAGGTCAAGGTGGAGGGTGGGGGTGTGGCCCTGAGCAGCTTGTTGCCATGGTACCATGCGCTAGTGTTTACAGTGGAACACTGAACACTCCGGGTGCTCCGGCGGGAGTCCTGGAGCTCTATATCTAAATAATATCATATTATATTTAGATCTCTATATAATATCATGGTCAAAAGCTGTTCAGCGCCTCGGGATGATATCATGAATCTCAAACGACTGCGTCGGGTTCTCAGACGCCTCTGGTTCTTCCAAGTCAATATTAAGTACAGACTGAACCGTGAAATGGAGGAGAAAGGGATTGTTGCCCACGATTGTTGCCCGGGGTTGTCTCGGGGCAGGGAGTCTGGGAGACAACCCCGGATCCCAAATCAGCACGTCTGAGCTTTCATTTTTTCAAAGGCGGAGCAGGATACCTACTGCTCGTTTTACACCTAACGCCATTTCTAGCCACTGGGGGACCATAGGCAGGCTGGGGGAACTCATGTTAACGTTAGAAAACCTCATAAAGTGAAATGTTCATGCCATGGGACCTTTAAGCTACTCTTTTGGATCTAAAGAGATCTTTTAATTATAGTATAAAAATGTATTGTGGAAGAAAAGAATATGCACATGAATGATTCTTCCCTCCCACCCCTCTTCTTAATAGTCACATGAATGATTCTTCCCTCCCACCCCTCTTCTTAATAGTCACATGGATGGTTCTCCCTCCCACCCCTCTTCTTAATAGTCACATGGATGGTTCTCCCTCCCACCCCTATTCTTAATAGTCACATGGATGGTTCTCCCTCCCACCCCTATTCTTAATAGTCACATGGATGGTTCTCCCTCCCACCCCTCTTCTTAATAGTCACATGGATGGTTCTCCCTAACCTCATGTCTGGTGCAGGTGATGCTGGCGCCGCTGGTCGACATCGCTCTCAAGGTTTCCCAACTCCAGGAGAAGACGGGACGCACTGCACCCACAGTCATCACATGACATCACTCACCCCTCACACACACACTGCCGTCCCCCCTCACACACACACTGCCGTCCCCCCTCACACACACACCATCCTCCCCAACACACAGACGCATATCAGGACACCGCTGGACCTTTCCCGGGCTGCGGGGCTCCTCCGTACCTTATGTTACCAAATCACCAAGCAGAAGCATACAGAGGACCCTCCAGCATTGGGTCGTCTCCCTTTGATCCATCCCTTATGTGGTGGGTCACATTTTGGACTGATTCCGGGTCTTCTCGGACTCAGATCCAAGTCGGTCGCATGTCTCAAAGACCTGATCAGTCCGCAGTCCATCTTTGATTGTCCACATCTGTTGCTGTTCTCTGCTTCTAAGCACTTCTAACTGTGAACTCTGTAACCAAGGGCAACTTGTGACCCTACCTCTGTGACCCTACCTAGTGCCTTTCCTTCACAAGCCTCAAAAATATCAACTGAGACACATCATGACATTAACCATTGGTTAACACATGTCAAGTATATCAGAAATAAACGAAAGAAACTGAAAACTGTTTTTGTGTAATGCTTTCATTGAAATTGATGCTGGGTTTATCCGGCAGACTTTGTGTATGCGTATGTGGTTTGAACACACCTAAGGAAACTTTGACGCTAAACACCTCTCCATAAAACGAGCGTTATTAGTGGGTGTGTTCTCTGTCAGTCTGGCTGGCGATTACTCTGGTTATTCCCAGCAGAGTGTGGAAACAGGCGTGCTCGGGATAAGACAAATGATAGCAGTTCCTCTCACATGTGAGCTCTCCCAGAGAAGAACGTAGAGATCCCGTCCCGGCCAAAAGATCCTCCCAAAGATCCTCCTAAAGATCCTCCAGGCGCTGGGCTCTTCCAAGCAAAGGTCTCGCTCCTGAAGGGAGAGCCGGGGCTCACGGCCAAGAGAGAGACCGATGGACTGTTGGGAAAGGGTTTCTGCGTAATGAGACCACCGCCATAAGGCTGATAAATGATTGGCCTTATCACAGTAAGGTAAGTCCTGCAAGGCCGCCACTAGTCTGCAGGAGCTGATCCAGAGCCAGGGCTGTGAGAGCTGGTGGGTTTTTTATGTAGTCTTTGACAAGAGGCCCCAGGGAATATTATGCAAGGGAAATATTTTTGTATAAAGAAATGAATGATTCATAGGCCTGGTATTAAATTTAAATCATTGGAATTACTCTTTATGTAAGGATGATCTCTTCAAAAAAATTCCCACACACACGAGTGTTTCTTTACTTACACGAGAAAATTGCTTCAAACTGAACATTTTAGATTTGGGATTATGCCGGTCACCGTCGTTTATAGTGTCCACCACCTCAAAGTAACGTGTTTCCCGTTTGTCTAAAACAAACGTCTAGCATGTTAAACAGCAGATTGGCCTATTACGGTCGTTTCTCAGACATGTATGAAGAGTTTTACTCGGACATTAAATGGGAACCACATTTATTGCATGAGGTTACACAAACAACCTATATTTTCTTTATTTTTACAAATATTAGAAACTCAAACAAGCTTTTAATGGGCAGTTTAGTAGATGAATATCGGTTGATGTAAGAGCAGTTTGCAACAATCCTTTTTTCTGTGCCGTTTAGCAGCGGATCTTAAAGGCCTTCTGTCGCCCATCACTAAAACTGGATGTGGCAGGTAGGATGTGGAACCGCTTTGAAGATCTCCCCTGCACCCACTTGTGGAGTGGTGGTGTGCTGTGGTATACATAGAGGGTGGTGGTAGGGTTGGCCGTGGAGGGGGTTCCCTGGAAAAAACCAAACGCACTGGAAACCGTTTCAAGCTTTCAAGGCACCGCGTGGTTCCAGCGCTGGGACGCTGACATGGTGCTTGTGAGGGACGTCTCCCCAGCTCCAGTAATGGCTTCCAGCTTGTATTTTGATTGGCTGTCGTTACGTCAGGTAATCACAACAAGGCTCGCCTGGTCGCCCGCCATCAGATGTCTGCACGCTGCTTGGCGGGGAGCTCACTGGTTTTGTTTAGGTTTTTTGAGCGTCCTGTTCATCTCTACTGCCTGTGGGTTGGAACAATGGCGTAGATCCGGTATGGACAACCCCTGATCCATCCGAATATACCAACAAAGAAGCTCTGAGGAGAGTAGGCATTTCTAAAAAAAGTGTGAGTGAAGTATTTTTTAAATATTTAGTTGGTTGTTTCTGGTCCATTATATAATATGCTAGCAACGTTGGAATTATAATTACCGGTAGGCCAATGTATGGTGAAAAAAACAATAGTAGTAAAAGACCACACCATATACATTGAGCTCTGGTCAAAGCTCAGCGTTGCAGCATGTTTTTCAGCCTCTAATGAAGTGGATTAGTGGTCGAAGGATCCTTCATTAGAACCTCATGAAGCTGAGCTTAGGCAGACTGTTCTCCCTTCATTTTACTCATTGCAATTATATATTTTTAAAAGCGACAACTGCTTTGACAACTTCTTGGTACACTTTAAAGAAATAAGACAGCCCAAAACGCTTATAAAAAGTCTAATTAACATTTTGTGCAGACTTTAGCCGTGGCTAAACTAAAATTTCTGTAGATACTGCCATGTCACACTGAGACAATGATGCAGTAGCTACAACAGGGTTGATCTAGAACAAATCTAGATTTTTGCACTTATCTAGAATTCTCTAGATAGCACATCTCTTAAGATCTCTGTAGCGTCACCCATAAGTACCAGCTATCGTTCATTACCATATGACAACGGCTCAGGGGTCTCTAAATCACAGCATACTCTAACGGGTCGGAGAGGACCCAAATGCAGTCAGTAATGACCTTTATTTAACAAGTTATTTAGCAGACGGAAGACAGGCAGGGAGCGCGCAGAATCTGTTGTCGGGGGGCAGAAGGCAGGGTCGCTCACCGGGACAGAGACAGAGCAGAGACAGAGCAGGGACAGAGACAGAGACAGAGACAGAGCGGGGACAGAGACAGAGACAGAGACAGAGACAGAGACAGAGCAGGGACAGAGACAGAGACAGAGACAGAGAGAGAGAGAGAGACAGACAGAGACAGAGACAGAGCAGGGAGGGACAGAGACAGAGACAGAGCAGGCAGGCCGGGGACAGGCAGCGTCAATACCGGGGAATCTGTCCGGAAACCACTGGTGCGACTAGTACGGGTGACATAGGACAATCTGGCCCTGGGTGAACTGAGAGGAGACCCTATGTACCGGGTTGATTGGTGATCAGAGGCAGCTGAGCGCAACAGGTGAGGAGAGTTGGGCGGTGGGCAGATAGCGGCTGGCAGGCGGGTGGAAAACCCCGGGGAGCGAAGGTGAATGAGATGACTGAGAGGGGAGATCACGACACATATCAAATGTTTGCAATGTTCCTATGTTGAGAAATCAGTAACTGAGTTAGAGGACCCGCACATTTGTGCTGTGCCAGCATCCTCGTAAAATGATCTCTGTACAACCGTGGCTGGAGAAGAAACGTCCTGGTAGTCGTTAAGTAGTAGTGTTAACCCTGCCCATTGGTTCTGTTCTGGCAGTGCCAAGATATGGCCGATGAGTCTAGGCTACAACATGGGTTCATTAGATATCCCTTTTTTCTTTTTCAAGTATAAACTTTATAGCCTCAGTGATAGCTGCATTCCAAATTGTTGACCAAAGTATTGGCTACCACTCTGAAAGGTTTCTTTATTTTGGTTAGGGTCATTGAGTTTTCCCCCGAATGCAATTGGAGCTGGAAACGAAAACCAGCCCCGAAAATGTGTTCTAGAACGCACCACCCAAAATCAATCTCATCTTTCTGGTCATTCAACTTTAAAACATGTTTGTGAAGTAACTGAACTGTCTTGTAGTTTTGTCCTGCTAGTCAGGAAGTCAGATGGGAAAGAAGAGACAAGAGTGCGACGGCTCATCTGCTCTGTGTTCTAACTGTGATGAGGACATCCAGGATTGAGGCGTGGCTGATGAGGCTTTTATTTTGGTAAGATACTGTAGAACTGAACACAATACAAACTCAAAAGAAGAAATAAAATACAACCATACGTCATCTCCCCTCCTCCTTTCTGGAACAAACAGGCACAAGGAGGAGGAGGAGGAAGATGAATAGGATGGTTGTGTGACTGCAGCACTAAAGCGGAGAGAGAAGAAAGCTGAACAGAAGAGCCACAGGCTGGGTCTCTCTGATGCCCCTCTGCCCTCTCTTTATTGGGGTCTGGCCTGAAGGCAGCACACGACGGGGATGAGACACCAGTTGTGCTTTGGTTGAGACATCATTTTTTGGAACACTTATTTTCTTGGGAATTTGAAATCACAGGATGATAAGTGAAAGGGCACCAATGAAGATTTCAATAAAATATTCATTGTCTTTGCTGTGTTAGCGGAGCATGACTTTATTGATTCGCCAATGGGTTTATGTTTCAACGTGTCAAGTTGTTTATTTTCGAGCAAAAACAGAAAGACGATATCCTCTGCAAGAATCTGGGTTCAAATTGAGTTGAACTTGAACTCTGTGGGGTGATGGGCCTGAGCGACAGATAGAGAACCTCTCTGTTCTCCGGATGTGCTTACAGTCTGCTCATGGTTCTGGTGGACTGGGGCACTTTGGATTCGATGAATTCCCATTACTGCATCGTCCAACTGAATGAACATCAGTTGAGTGGCATTCTTTTCATTAAAAGAGCGATGGTTCTCCCTTCTTCAATGGTTTAGCAAGTCATTTCAAGATACACAAACAAGTCAATACATGGTCATTTCAAACACAGCTCAAACATTTTGTTGTTTATGGGATCATTTGTCATCTGTTTTTCGTATACTCTGTTTATTTCTGAAAAAAAGAACCCTCTTTTTTAATATCGTCATGCTAGTATGTTGAGAAGGTTTGTACGGGTATCTGATATCTAACTACCACATCGTGAAAGAGTTTAAAGCTGTCACTCACATACTAATGTATCTACATTTGGTTAGCAACAGCGGACCACCCAGAAGATTTACACACACACACACACACAGGTCAAGCCCAACTGTTAAATATCGAAACAAATATGTATAAACATCTCCACCAGGGTGTCATGTGTGTATTCAAAAAAGGCTTCATTTCAAATTGCAGACATGGTCTCCATAATGCATAAAATGTGCTATTAATATCGTTATTTATTCTGTAATGCAAGGCCATTAAAAGTATATATCTCACATAAATACCAGGGGTGAACTGTCCTTTGTCTTCATTGTCCTCACAGAGGAATTTGTTTTCCACAGTTGAAAGACGCACGGGACACCCAACACCTAACAAATCAAGAAGAAACTAATCTGGAATGATCGTGAACAACTTAGAGTCTGTTGATGTATGTGGGCTACAGCTTTCCCCAAGAGTCTTGACATGTGTACACAGATATTTGCCTCAATTTTCGATTCTGTGTCTGTCTGTCTGTCTGTCTGTGTGTGTGTGTGTGTGTGTGGTTGGGGGGGGGGGCAGTGAGGGGTCGATGAGGGGGGAGAGAGAGAGGCGAGATGGGGGCAGGGAGGGGTCGATGAGGGGGGAGATAGAGAGGCGAGATGGGGGCAGGGAGGGAAGGGAGGGAAGGGGAAGAGACACAAATGTTGAATGGAGGTGGAAACCGTCCTGTGTTAGCGTGGCTGATTGGAGAATGTGTTAAGTGATAACACATTTGTAGTGTGAGAGAGAGAGAGAGAGAGAATTATTAAACAAGTACCAGGGAGAGAGAGAGAGTGAGGGATCTCCAGTAAAGAAAGAAGAGAGGGGACAAGGCCACAGGAAGTGAGTCTGTCATCGCCCTGATCCCCTCTCCTCTCCTCTGCTGATGGAGATCTCCCGGTCAGCCTCTCCCTCACCCAGGGGCTCCATATCTGCATGTGTCCATCTACTGATGATGGGCAGACCCTCCAGCACCCTAATCCACACACATACTAACTATATGACAAAGCCACCACTAACTAACCCACCACACTAACCAGCCACCACATTAACCCAACACACTAACTAACCCACCACACTAACTAACCCACCACACTAACCAGCCCACCACACTAACCAGCCCACCACATTAACCCACCACACTAACTAACCCACCACACTATCTAACCCACCACACTATCTAACCCACCACATTAACCCACCACACTAACTAACCCACCACACTAACTAACCCACCACACTAACCAGCCCACCACACTAACTAACCCACCACATTAACCAGCCCACCACATTAACCCAACACACTAACCAGCCCACCACATTAACCCAACACACTAACCAGCCCACCACATTAACCCACCACACTAAGAAACCCAACACACTAACTAGCCCACCACATTAACCAGCCCACCACATTAACCCGACACACTAACTAACCCACCACACTAACCAGCCCACCACATTAACCCAACACACTAACCAGCCCACCACATTAACCCAACACACTAACCAGCCCACCACATTAAGCCATCACAGTTAACTAACACACTAGTTAACCGCCCCACTAACATCTAACCACCACACTAACTAACCCAACACACCATCTAACCACCACACTAACTAACCCAACGCACCATCTAACCACCACACTTACTAAAGATGAAAGAGATGAAAAGCTTTTATGCTCTTACGTCAGAGATATTTGTAGCACTCAATGGGTGCCAGGTGTACCCGCCCCTCTCCCATGCAGCTCTGAGAGTCTTCATGCTACAGAATGAAAACACCCCACATATGGCTGAGGTCAGCTTCATTCCCCTGCTTAAATAGCTATTTCAGATGAGATGATTGAGAGGAAAGGAAGAAGGACATGTGGTGTACATCATGCCACACGTTCCATCGAATCGTAATCAGTCAGGAATGATTTCATTTGATTTGACAGCAATTAGGAGCTGCTCAGTTTCCATGGGCTCTGGGTGTGATGCGAATGTCATTTGGCAGACACAATCTCTTTGTTGTCAAATCGTCATGTGCTGCGTTGCTCGGACACACGCACACACACACACATTTAGTACCATGGAGACCTTTTCTTATCAGAGAAAAAATGGTTACCTTTCAACTATGCAACCAATGAAGCTGCATGTGTGTGTGTTTGTGTGTTTGTCTATATGTGTGTGTGTGTGTGTGTGTGTGTGTGTCAGTGTAAGTTTGTCCATGTGTGTTCGTCTTCATATTAACCAGTTTCAACCTTGCCTATTGACCGTTCCTTAAACTCTCTCTTGACTAAAAAAACTCCTAGCTGACAAACATCAGCCAAACTTTCTTACCTTCTGAGAAACCATGAATGCCCCATCATCATCATCATCATTAGTTAAAACATTGCACTCTCTCTATTTACATTTCCAATCGTGTGACTAGGCCGCATTCCTGGTTCTGATCAGATGTAAGCGTGATCAAGAACCAGCTGCTCAACCTTCATCACTGTTCAGATGAGCAACAGCAGAGAAGGGAACGCATTGGCTTACAGTAAGGAAGACTTGAAGTCAGCCATACAAAGTGGAGTAAGTTGAGTATAGTCTTTATTGATCCCCGTGGGTAGGGATTAGGGGATTTGCTGCCTGCTTTCAACACATCTGTAGGAGCAGTTGGCAGCCATTTTGCAAAGCTTGTGGACACACTCCAGATGTAACGCCAGTACTTTTCCTTAATGGCACAGAATGAATAAACTAGTATGCATAAGAATGAGTAAACTAGTATGCATAATGATACATAAATTAATATGCATTGGAAAGAATAAACTTATATAAGCTACAAACTAATTCTAATGAATATTAGTATTATTATCATTATACAAATATGCAACATGCAAGTTGTAAGTGTGTGTGTGTGTGTGTGTGTGTGTGTGTGTGTGTGTGTGTGTGTGTGTGTGTGTGTGCATGCACATGTGCATACATGTGTGTCTGTGTATGCATACGTGTGTGTGTGTGTGTGTGTGTGTGTGTGTGTGTGTGTGTGTGTGTGTGTGTGTTTGTACGTGCATATGCCTTTGTGTGTCTGCATTTGTTTGTCAGATGTCCTTACATATGTGTATTTGTGCCTGCATGTGTGAGTGTGCGTGAGTGCAGTGATGATCAAGATGATTCTGGTTATACTTGTTCCTCACTCCTCCCTTGATCAAAGAATGATGATTTACTACCGCCGTCGGATATGCCCAACGCAGACCCTGTGAATTCATCATCATCTTCATCCATCACTATTATCCACACCTTTCTTTGGTCAGAGGGGGCTCAGGAGGGCTGCCTGGAATTCCTGTTTGAAAGGACAGACTGAGGGTTGTAAAAATTCTTGGGGTCAGAGGTCAAACTAGAAGGTGCATTGTTGTGAAGCTGTATACAGGGATCTTGTTGCAGCTGATATCATTTGTAAACTGAAAAAAAGGACTAACTCAACGTACTGTTGAAGACTTCATATTAAACAAATACAGCCCAGCAGACATTGTGATGTTGTCTCAAGGTTGAATTGATTCGCAGACAGGGTCAGGGTCAGGATCAATAGAGGCTTTCACATATTTTTTTTACCTAATAATTACCTTGATTTGACGTTACTCCATTGGTGTAGCAATGTCAATTTCGATGCAGAAATTACTTAAACTACACAAAATATACCTCAACCGAAGTTGTGTCTATTCTTCTTTGTAGATCAAGTCAATTTAAGATTTAGATCAAGTCTGCTTCTTTCATATTTGTATTGGGGGGGATCCACGTATTCTAAATATTATGGGGGATGTTTACCCTGCGACCCAAGCCGAAATATATGACATCTTTGAAACTGTTAAAACAAACGTTTCCGTGGCAGTTCCTGTAACGGACGCGCGGTGGCGACGCATCGCATCCTAATCAGAGCCAGGTGGCGCTGGGCGCAAGTCGTCCGGCGAAGGACTCGCTCACAGCGGAGGGGGGGCCGGATAGTTTGGGACCTAGACAGTCGAGATTAGAATAGAGAGAGGAGCGGGGAGAAACATACGAGGAAGAATACGCATTGGTTGTTTCTTCACGTTCACATTATCACCAGAAGATCCCTCGTCTTCTAATGGTGTCTACGCTCTGTACGTTAAACAACCGGGATATTTGACGAGAGTTATTGTGTTGAGTTTTTTTTGTTGACGTTACACGAACTTACTTTTTTGCACGTGTGCTTGACTGTTGCAGTGGATGTGAAAAAGGGACTTACCGTTAAGCGCTGATCCGGAGGAATGTATCCAACTCGGGAAACCTGGACCCATCGTCTGCGGAGATGTCAAGCAAAAGTTCTCTGGACTGTTGTGTTTCTCCAAATTATTCAAGACATAGGCGCAACAGGTAAGGGAGGCTACATCTTTTTCAAGATTCACGTTCTTCTTTGCAGTCTCCTCTCCATGTGTGTGCCTATTGGGCACACCATCGCACCACATTTAGAAAAATGGATTTAACTAATCGGAACTTGTGTTAAAACTCATCAGTATATAAGTGGCAGCATGCAGACTCCACTAGTCTCATGCAAATGACCCCTCGTTTTGAGATGATCTTTTGTTTGTCCTCTGAAGCCTGTGCGCCGTAAGGGGGCAAGGAGAAACCATTCAACAAGTTTAAACTCCATCGAAAGACAATGGGGCTTTAATAACACTGATGGAGATAGCCATCCTTCTCTCTATTATTGTCTTGGTTCCCTTAACATGCATGCCTCAACACATTTGCAATACATTTGTTTAGCTTAGTTTAAATAATTTGATATAGTCTATGGGTTCAACCAATGAATTAAATACTATCTGGTTTTATAAAAAGTAGGCCTCAACATGATTTGTTTCGCAAAGAAAAAGCTGCATTGGTCAATCTTAAAGACTTATAGGAATTCAGTATGTTTTTATGTTTTCAAATTTGTCTAGCAGAAGGAAAAAAAAAAACGTTCCAGATGGCACATTTTAATTTTTAAGATTTTATTTGGATTATCTTGTGCTCCCTGAATGTTTGTGGCCGTTATTTACTGGCAGACCTCTTTCATACTGGACTGAGCTCACTGGTACCGACCGGCTCTCGGAGACTTCGGTTCGGAGACCTCATTCTTGTCCCTCTTCTTATCTTCTTCCACTATCACTCTCTCGCTGAGGAGGTAGACTGGAATTTTAATCCACTGTAATTCTCTAAAAAAGTATTAAATTCTGAACCCATTTATTCCCATTCATAGAAGGAATCTAAGCATCACCAAATTATTTGTGTTGCCTTCTTACCAAACTCAACAGGTTATTGACCAGGCTTATCTGTGGTGTTGATGAAGTTATTGGTATCTATAATTCCTATACAATACCTACTTTAAATGCTTGCTATTTAGAGAAGCACAATCACTTTGTGTGGCGCTCTGACTCTTAACTGTTGGGAGATGTTGGGAAACATGTTTGTACTCTTGTGACCCTGTCGCTAAGCACCGTGAAATCTATTAACATTTGCCCTTTTATCATTTCCACTTGATTTTACGTGGAGTCGTTTAGCAGACACTTTTAACCTCAGTGACACAAGTGAGGATGAGAAGAACAATCCAGAATAACTCAAAGGTGCTGCACAATTAAATTTAAAAAAAAAACGGAAATGTCTTAGCTGTGCCTGCGGCTTCAAGCAAGGGGCAGTGTGGCATAATCAAACTACAATGGGGCAAAGGGGGCTTAAGCTCTTTGTGAATCTCGGCCTGCCGACTCTCATGTTGGGGAGGTAAAGAATGGACATTTGTAGAAGGAAACCAGACATCTTTGCAGCTTCCATATAACTCAGCCGTTTAGGTACAGGGCTTTAGGCGGCTCTTTGAGTCTCTGGCTACTCCACCAATAGCAGGGACCCATAAACGCTTCTATTCTTCTCTAGTCTGTTACCAATGGTAAGCAGTGTTTAGCCTTGTTTTGGTAAAAATGTCCACTAAAGGTACATAAGTTAACCATTAATTAACATAGTAATAAGCATTATTATGTCATTAGCATAGTGGTTAGGGCTAGTGGGTTATGGTTGGGGTTAACAGTCACCCTTTAAATGATGTATCAATTATTATACATAATTATCTTACAATTATATAATTATCTTAGTTAACATGAACACCATTACCTTAGATAACACGAACACAATTATTACATTAATACCAGAACATTGGTTAACTGTTTAATAACCGTTGATGCTTGTTACTGCATTAAGTAAGGGCCCGACGAGGTGTCAATAATCAGGAATTAATGGACGACGCAGAGGCCTTAGAAGTCCATTAATTCCTGATTATGGACACCTTGAAGGGCATTATCACGCTTATACCATGGTCACTTGCCAAAGAAAATAAATTAAGATTCATTTATACTTTCATGCATTTTACAATCAAAATATAGGGTTTTCACAAGCCATAATTTAGTTTCCCTAGTAACGCCTGAGGGTTTGACTAATACCTGGAACAACCATTACCCTCCCGTAAGGTTCTCATGCAACGGAAACGTTGTTAACTCCAGTAAATAGGACGGGCCTTAGATACGTCTTGGCAACGGGAGATATTCTAGTCCGCTCAGCTATGAGCCAGAGAGCTAACGTTATGCTAACCAGATTCAAAGTCAATAGCACTGCGTACGGTTGACAAACAGTAAATATCATTTGACAGTATTGATTTAGAACGGTGAACAGACAATTTGACTGGAAAGACTTATCCATATATCAGGGTTTAATGGGCACCCTGCAGACAATCTGAATGGAGTATTCCCCCAGACCATGGTATAACTAATGTTGATTAATGGTTAAAAAAAATAATGTGTTACCTTTGTTTTTATGTAGACGGCTACATCTAACTATATGAGGCTTTTTCAAACTAATGGTTCTTATCTGAATGCAATCACCCTTGTTCACCAACTCTGGATTTCGTTTTCTCTGTCTACCCCAGTTACCCCATGTTAAAACATGCATTAACATTAACAACATTTTTAACAAAAGATACATAGTGTAGGTTTACGTTTTCAGCTGAGCCCTTTTGTTTTTTAGACCCAAGGACCCTAGAGGAAAGCAGCTATACTGGTATTGGGATTTAACTGTGCATTTTGCCTTATAATAGACGGCAGGGAGGCTATAAATCATGTAGGCTGGTTCCCGCCCTGTACGCACCAGAGACACGCTGTTGACAGTAAAGGCACTTTACCTCTGGGCTGGGGACCCTCCCAGCTAGCCAGGCTGTTCTGCTCTCTCCCTGCACGTTATTTAGCCATGGAGAAAGGAATGCAGACTTCTATTATATTTTTGTTGCATCAATACATAACTAGGTCTCAAATGACTAGTAGTTATGCAGTATTGGCACTAAAGCCTAGTGTGCAATTGTTGCTTCAGGTAATCCGGTGAACATTTGAGCATCCTTCTCCTAGTGGCCCTATTACCACAAGTTGAAATGGGTACACCGCCACCTATCGTACCGAATATGACATGCTTCGGCCAATTAATCGAGTTTCTCACAGCCATACTCGGACAATTGCAGTTGTCCAGTTGTCTCTCTAAATGTTTTTACACTGCCAAATATGCCCGTCTTATGCCCGCCTTTTTCCCAGCATGGTCTGTATACCAGCTTTATTTCGCACCCCAATTTACCCTCTCGGACCCTACACATATTGGCGGTTTCATTTTCATGTAAATGAGATTAGACGGCTTTGCAGTTCCAGGGGTGGGACTTGGATAGCGGTGTTGCTGCGTTGTCTCTACAACAGAGACAACGCAGAGATATCAACATGAGTAGTTCTAACTGGAGAGACGCTGAAATCCGTGAGCTGCTGATCATGGGAGAGAAGGTGATGCAGTCACATTAAAAAAACATGGGGAAAGATGGTGCGATCTACGAGAAAGTACCAGAGGAACTTTCCATACAAGGCTTTTGTTGGGATTAAAAAACAAGTGGTCAGCAAAATAAAGAATATGTTTGCGTTTTTGCACTTAGATATATACTGAGTATATATAGATATATATTCATTCTGGCCTGCAACTGGCTTGAATAATGAAAAATAAAAACATTCAGAGTATGTAAATTATTCTAAAGAGGTCTACTCTCCGTGCGTAGTCCCAGCTGCTCCAACAAACCAAGAAAGCCGGCTCCTTGAGGAAGGGGGATTTTACCCCTCGGTTTCACACAGGCAACACAGTGAAATTGCAGGGTGTGTCAAGCCGAGACCGTACCGGCTTGGCAGTGTAAGAAGGCCTTCTCTCGCTCTCCCCCGCTGATGACTCTCAGGTCATCCACCAGAGATCATCCCTAAAAGCTTTGGGCAGACACTGATGGATGCTCTCTTTATTTCTGAAACAGATGTAAAACTGAGCAAGCTGACTTTTTTCTTTTTTTTTTGGGACAGAACAGAGTCAGTTTTAGAGCGTGTGAAAAAGAAGTGGGGGAACGCAGACGGTGGGGGTAATCAGCACGCAGTCGTACATCATGCGCCGTAGCACTGTTTCATTTCACTGATTTAAAACATCAGTGCTACGTAACCATGGCAGCCCGGATCAGCCATTACCTACTCCACATTTGTTACGAGGCACATGTGTCGTGCCTGGGTTCCCTCGGCCCCGGGTTCAACATGTGCCCGGAGGGCGGGCTTGTTGGGAGGATGTCCTGTGCTAATTCTTTAATTAATGTTCAAGATTGAAGATTAACTTTATTGTCCCACAAAGTGGAACATTGGCTTTCACCCATAGGACAAACATTCCACAACCAAAAAGACAGCTAAGATGTAAGTCAGTAAACATATATGGCAAGGTTTCTAAAATAACCTATAAAAAGCATAAAATCTCTTTTTAATGTTAGCAGAGAATCTGCATCCTGGCCTTGTCCTTTTATTATCTGACGATATTTAAACACTTTATTGACACAGGGATGAATAATTTTTTTTAATCTATTCAATCTGCTACAAGAGTCTCAGATATACGGCCAGCAGACAATTAGTTTCCAGATTCATCATGTAGGACCGAAGTGCAGAAGGTAACTGAAACACTATGTTTAATCGGCTGGTCGGTAACGTAATAAGGCGATCATAATTATAATAATAAAGCTAAAAGAAAATGGAATTTAAGTGAACATTCTTGGTACTGGAGTCGAATGAAGGAAACCCATTGCTTTGGCCGTCTTCCTGGCTGTCATTGCTGTAGCACATGACCGCTATCATTGAATGCTTCATGGCCTAGCGTCCTGGTGATGACAAGGTGAGCACTGTGTTTTCTGCCAGGCGCCTGAGATGCGTGATTCAAATGGCCCCATTGTTTACACATGGACTCAGTGGCTGGAATGCGTTGATAACATGTCAGCCCTGCGATTCCACCCGGAGACAACTCTGAAGTAGAAGAAGAGAGCTCTTTATCCTCCATATTTTAATGCACTGTACTATAACAGGCAAAGGCCTCTTTAAACTTCAAAGCTGCACATGGGGCACACTTAATAAAACGGAAGTGTATTTTTCTTTTTTTCGTTTCTGTTTAGCCTTCTATTTTTCAAATGTTCTCGTGCCGGTGGTGATTCATTGAGGGCTAAATAAAGTTCACTCACTCCCTTGTTTGAGACGTCTGATAAAGTATCTTTTACCACCAGCTGAGGCCAAGCATGGCTGCCCCCCCCCCCCCTCACTAGCCTCCTTCCTGCATTTAATGTCGGCTAAGAAGCTGAGCCTCTGGTGGAGGAAAAATAGTCATTCGTTGAAAATTCCATAAACAGTAAATCACAACACCAGATTACAACAAAGATTGAGGACATTGGTGTGGTTGGGTGTTGTATTTTTGACTGTATATGTTTTATGCACAGCTCTGTGTAATTGTTTGGGTGATCCTTGCTTCTCCCGACTGTTTATTCAATAGAAGGACGACTGAATGGCCACTAGTTAATTCAGTGTTTTTGATGACCGAGCAATAGAGTGTTTTTGATTCATGGGTTCACGACTAGATTCAAAATAGATACTCGATTCAAAACGATTCCCAATTGTAAATCGATTCTTCATTTTAGTATATAGATTCAGAATCATAGAAGATAAGAATAGCGATTCTTACAGGAATTATAATTGTTTTCCCCCCAGCCCACCCGAGCAACACTTGATCAAGTCTCATACAATAAGCAGAACATACCAATATCTTAATGTCTTAATATTGAGTTCTGCGTAGGGCAATAATAATAATAGAGTTATGAATGATGTTATTACACGGCTGTTCTTAATGCTGTAGAACGTTCCATTCACTTGAATGGGCCTTCCCGACTTCCGGCAGTCAATTATTTTTGTATAACTGACCGTTGCTAAGCATATAATGACCGCTGTCAACAAAAGTGGATTTTTTCCCTCTGATTCACGTATCACTCCGTAAGTAGTCCGGTAACTTATCAACCCCAGCGTATTTGGTTGCCAAGCGACGTCAACGTCTTTGGCAAACTATTTCTCTGCTGATCAACACTACGAATGGTAACAAATAAATTGTAAAAAGACACACTGTGTGAAGTTATTTTTTAGTTTTGGCAAGTAGCCGTGTAATAAGCGGGATAATGTACGGAACGCCGGCCATTATCGAAAATAAGCCCCTTCAGGGCGAAGCAAGACCCCTCCGCTTCGCGTTGGTGTCCGGTTCGCCTGCTCCAGCCTTGTTACCATGGCGTTGCCATGGCGTGGCCGCGTGGTGTTGGAAACGCGGTGGTTCTCAAATCACCCCTACAAATCCTTCTAGAGCCTGTTTGCGTTGCGTTAAGGATCTTGGAGACGGCCCATCTCGCTCTTTCGCCACAACTGGCTCTTTATGCACACCGACCGAGCCACCAATAAATAAATACCTGACCGGCCTAAAAAGATTAATATTTATTTTGTTGGGGGTGGAAACTTATCAGTCAATAGTTGGATTTCTTTCTCTCCCCCCACCCCCCACCCCCACCTCTCACTTGACATCATTAGCTAGTTTTCCCTTCCCTCTTACACGTGTATCTGTGTCAAGACTTCTCTCCAAATGAAGTAGGCTTTTCATGCATTCACTCCCCCTCCGCCTGGCTCTTTCCCACCGCGTGTTCATCAGCCTTGTATCATTTCTCCCTAAAGCAAACACTCCTGGCCGGAGAGCCAGCGCTGGAGAGCCACGCCGGTGTACAGGATGTCCGGGTTAGTTAACAGTAGAAGTGATCTATATGGACAGGGGACTCCCTGTAGTATGGAGACTGAGGGCGGGGGGTGCAGGGGCAATGGAATCAGAGTGACGTGGCTTCACCGCCGACCACATGTAACCAACACGTTGACCACACATAGCAGGCCCCACCTCTCTAAATTCTATGCTATGGAATATTGTGGGGAAACAGTCTGAAAGATCAAACCAAGATTATGGAACACGTAACTTATTTATTTATTATATTTAGGACACACGTCATACTCAAAGGGGAGGCAGAGAGGTAATTTCCCATGCTGGGGAGAAACTACTGGCCATTACTTTGGATAGTAGTGGTAGCCATTACTTTGGATAGTAGTGGTAGCCATTACTTTGGATTGTAGTGGTGGCCATTACTCTGGCTAGTAGTGGCCATTACTCTGGATAGTAGTGGCCATTACTCTGGATAGTAGTGGCCATTACTCTGGATAGTAGTGGCCATTACTCTGGATAGTAGTGGCCATTACTCTGGATAGTAGTGGCCATTAGGGGTGTAACGATACGCGTATTTGAACCTAAATATTTCGGTACGGGTCTAACGGTTCGATGCACGTTTCATTTTGGTATGTACCGAGAAAAAAAAAAATCCTAAATAAAAAATTTTTGAATTATGTTTTTATTGATTATCACACACTCTGTGAGTGTCTTGTCCTGATGTTTTGTGTTGAGGACCACAATGGAAAGAAGTCCTGGACTTTATTGTGTTTTTATCCTCAATTGTATTTATATTGATGTCTTCATTTGTGTTCCTTTGTGTAAGGCATTTGTTTGATACAATTTAATAAATCAAATCAAAATCAAATTGTTTAATAATATAATAAAAACTGGGCCAGTTCTGATAGACATTAGATATTATCTGGGGGGCCGGATTAAATTACACTGCGGGCCGGATTAGGCCCGCGGGCCGTACGTTTGACACCCCTGCTTTAGTGTATCGTTACACCCCTAGTGGCCATTACTCTGACTAGTAGTGACCATTACTCTGACTAGTAGTGACCATTACTCTGACTAGTAGTGGCCATTACTCTGACTAGTAGTGACCATTACTCTGACAATTAGTAGTGACCATTACTCTGACTAGTAGTGACCATTACTCTGACTAGTAGTGACCATTACTCTGACAACTAGTAGTGACCATTACTCTGACTAGTAGTGACCATTACTCTGACTAGTAGTGACCATCACCTGTGGTGACGTTGAACCTGCACTATGTAACTTTTCTACTTCTGCTACTGCTTCTTTTCTACTCTGTAAAAGAGAAAGCGTTCATACATGCAACAATTATCCCTTCACACGGCAGTGTAGAAGCCATCCATGTTGTTGAAACACCCAATTACCTCAAACAATGTTATGCTTGTGAGCTCTTACTGACATTGAGATTCAGCTGAATGCAAAAGCACGTGTCCCTGGCAGTGTGCTTGTACATATCTGCATGCTGGGAGGTTCTGACAGTTCCCTAATGGTTGCACTGGGCAGCCATTGGACCATCAGCTCTGCTGACATGTGTATAAACTCCTCGCTGTGCAGTTATTAATAGCACATCATTGCATGTCGTTTTTCATAAATTCCCGTCCCAAACGCTCATGACTCTCTCCCTCTCTCTTGTTCTCCCTCTCTCAAGTCTTTCCCTTGTTCCTGCATGTTTATTTGGTTCAATTACCCTCTGCTGCTCCTGCTGTCTGACTGTAATGATATAGTCTGCATGGCACGCCGTCCCTGTGCTGCTTTTTAATGTGGAAAACGGCAGTTGAAAAAGCACTTTCTCCCTCCTCACAGAACTATTAAAACTGAGATGTTTAGAAGGCAGGAAATGTGATTTTACGGGGAATCGTATGATTTATGTTAAGCATGAGATACCTCACAGCTTCCCTTTTGCGTAAGTCTGCATGTGTGCAGTTGTGTGTGTACTTCTATCTGCGTGTGTGCAGTTGTGTGTGTACTTCTATCCTGGGTGTCAGGACATTGGTGTGTTTTTTCAGCATGCTGAAAAGTATGTTTGGATTTGTTTTTGGCTTTTTCTTATGGCTCGATAATTATGATCAGTAGCCATAGGAACTGTAATCCTGTGGTAGTGCTGCGAAAAGGAATTCTGGTCTTTTTGAAGATTAGTTCCTCTTCAAAAAGTGAGTGCTGGTTTAACAAGACCACCAAACGCAAGGACCCACTAGAGGATGAACGACATGAGAGTTTAACCCTCAAGTGTTTTAATCCCATTGTTTTTCAACGGGAAATCAAGTCTAAATGCTTTTAACCTGTTATGTGATCTGTTTGGGAGTACTTTATTTAAATAATTTATTAACCTAACAAGACCAGTCTCTTTCTTCAGAGGCAAGCACTTTATGAGAACAATAAAAATAGAGGGATTTTTTACTTTTAAATACATTTTAACAGTTCTATTGCAGTTTCACTTTCAACATGAATTAACTAGGATTCAAAGAGACTTCACCGGGACTCTGAGTGAAGTGATGGGGACTCAAAGTGACCCACGCCTCAGAGCGTCGGAGGGCGCCCGTTGTTCCCAGAGAGTCCTGGCGGCCGCCCCGCCACGGGCCAGACTTGTCCTGTTTGTTTAACCGAGGCCCTTTGCTTTGTCAGACGGTTCCCACACAGCGGCCCTCCCTGAACCCTGGGCCTCTGTTTGCCCGGCCACTTGAGTCACACAATAGACTGGAGAGGCTCTGGCCCGCGCCTCGCTCTCCTGCTCTTTTGCACGGCGCGCTATGACCGCACGTTTCCTCCCAGAGATCCAAAAACACGCTTCCTATTGATTGAGCACAGCCGAGTCATAGTATTGTGATTCTAGTCCTGGGCCACAAAGCTTCCATTATCATCAGACACTTTTAGCAACACGCGTCTCCACATGTCGGCATCAAAGGCAAATAGCTTCTGGAGCCTTTGTGTTCCATGACGAGGGGCTGCTCGTGAAATACCCCCCAACGGCAAAATTGTCATAGCTCATAGGTCATAGCTTTGGAGTTGAGAACTATACATTCAGCTCTGGCCTGGGGACCCTGCTAGCTCCACTCTTCGCTTCGGTTCAACATGCTGCTGTAGCTTATGGTACTAGCCATCGTAGACGATGCCAAAGACGACTGCTATTGTCTCAGCTGGGCTGGAAACGGTCAACTGGATCCCTGGAAACGGAGAAGATACCTCTTTTACAATTTTACCATTTTGATAAAATAACGTTTGAATGTTTCTTTTGATCCGAGCAAACATCCCAAACCCTCCACAAGCAGTCCTTCCCCTCGGGTAGCGGTGACTGAGCTCCCTGGCCGAGGGCCTCCTGTTCCCCCGTCCATTCTAAATGCGTGGTGACCGCAGCGAGCCAGTAATCTGGTGTAAAGGGGTTCTCCGCCATGCTAATCCCACGAGGCCACGGCCACAACCGCCGGGCCGCCCGCTGCAGCCGGGCCGCGCTTCACTCTGGAGAAACCACCGCTCACGTGTGGCGCTCCGCCGCCCGGGCGGACCAGAAGTGGCCCAGCTTTGTTACTTCCTGTCGGACTTGGCATGATGACCCGTGTGGTCCAAAAAAACCCCCGGAAAACCATTGAGTCAGCGTTGCAGAATCGGTGTGTGTGTGTGTGTGTGTGTGTGTGTGTGTGTGTGTGTGTGTGTGTGTGTGTGTGTGTGTGTGTGTGTGTGTGTGTGTGTGTGTGTGTGTGTGTGTGTGTGTGTGTGTGTGTGTGTGTGTGTGTGTGTGTGAGAGATGGGAGAGAGTGATCAGGGGGTACAGTCACAGAACAGGAATCCGTCTCTTGTGAAGAGAGATCCCTACATGCTCCACTCTGTCTTTCTGTTCTTAACTCAAAAAAGGTGTGTGCTCTGTATTATAAGCAGCCTGTTCATGACTATAATTTATGCATTTATTCTGCGGGGATGGGGAATGTAGTGGCTGGCTCTCTGCGGACATCCCCTCCATTCTGAGAGGGAATGATGGGATTATAAAGTACAATATAGTTTATGCACTTCTGCCTTAATATTTCTGCTGGAGGCAGTTATTTTATGTAATCTGGACCCCTTATCAAAGCTGGAGCTAATGTGGGTCTGTTGTTCAGTGTTTGATGAACAAAACTAAGTTGAGGGGTGGATGGGGTGACACACACACACCAGTGGAGGCTTCTCCAGTGAGGAGAGGGAGGAAGATCCTCCTTAACATTGTTGAGAATAAAACATGTAGATTGCCCAGACTACTGTAATGAATTAATGCCCTTAAATAAGACTATTTTAATGCCTTTGTATATGTAATGTTTGTTTCCCTGGGTAAAGGGACATTTGCACCCCCTATCGCCTATTGACAATTACTGCTGGAGGACGTTCCTCCCTCAGCCTCCATTGACTCCCTTTCATTTTCCCCGGCAGTCTTGGCAGCCGGTGGATAACATGGGGTTCAATGGGAGAGAGGAGGAAAGTCCTGCTGAGGGGGTGGGACTAGCTAAGGGATCTGAATCGTGCCAAAATCTATTCACGAATAGGCTGGAGCCTTGGTTGCACTATGAACCAATAAGCAGGAGCCCTGGCTGTGCTATAAACCAATAAGCAGGAGCCCTGGCTGCACTATCAACCAATAAGCAGGAGCCCTGGCTGCGCTATGAACCAATAAGCAGGAGCCCTGGCTGTGGAGCAGCCCGGAGGGAGGGTTTATCCCCTCAAGTCTCTAGGCTACGAGAACCAACAAACCCGCTCAGTCGTATGCCTCGTTTCCACCGAGCGGTGCGGTTCGTTGCGGTACAGTGCGGCTCTGTTCGCTTATATTGGCGTTTTCACAGAGTGGTGCGGTTTGTGGTGGAGGACACACGCCGTTATTCTGAAATCACTTTAAAAATATCCCGTTTGGTATGACCAGGTCACTGATATCTTTGCAACACAAACAGCGAGGAGGATTGACTTGATTTATAAATGAAGTCCCTCACTCTTAATAAAGCTTTTTTAATTTAATTTTACAAATCAAGTGTAGGCCTGATTTGACTAATTGGCTTTGCATCCTTTCCTTCTGCCCTTGTAGTCCAAGACATGCTGCCCACCAGCTTTCAAAGTACAATGCTGCCACTGGTGGATTTGTATCAATTGTATTCACATAATTATCCCTCCCTGCTATTTTGTAGTTCATCAAAACACCCTGAAACAACTTGAGTCTCACATACTTATGCCACCATACACCACTAACAGTGCAAGCAGGCCAATGGCAACCAAGCGCACAGTCCTTCCTCCCTCACTTTAAAAACCACCAGCCGTCACTGTCTCACACACACATACACACACAACTATGAATCAATTATTAACAGTCTAGATCCATCTGCCACATAAATTTTATCATCCTCTTTTTAAATGTCCTTTCTCTGTCCATCCATATCTCCCGAGTTTGTCAGAACATTGATGTCAGCCGTCCCGGAAATGACAGTCCACCGGCCTCCTGAAGAGGGAGGGCGGGAGGGAGAGAGGAAAGGCGTTTGTTGGGGTGGTGGGAGAGACAGAAGGTTGTGGACCTTAATGGATCCATGGTGTGTGTGTGTTCCCCTACAGGGGAAGTGATGCCAAGCTCAGAGGGAGGGAACTGGATTGGAAAGTGACAGTTAATCTGTGAAAATTGATTTTTTTCATATTTCCCTCACGTAAAAATTTAAATATAACCCACGGGCCAAGGCATGTCAATCAAATGATCCTTCTGGGAACGCACAAAAAAACAATAAGCATAAACGAGAAGGTATCCTAAAACGCAAATGGCCGCCAGCGTGCGTAATGCGATAAGGGGATATCGATATGTTGTCCGTGTGTTGTCGCGCTGCTCTGTGGTCTGTGACACCTCTCCACCCTAATCCCGCCGTCAGAAGGCAATGAGCTGCTCCTCCGCAGGGCCGCTGTAAGAGGCTTAGGCTTGCGTGATCCTGCCCCCTGTTTGCTTTACCTCCCCGTGGCTAAGCTAGCCAGCGCTAATCTCAGCCCACAACAGTCCATCACCAGTGTTTCCCCGATATGCATCCAGTCGCGGCGCACTGCCGCTGCTGCGTTGTCAGCGCCACTGCAAATTTAAAAATGCTAACTTTTTTTTTCTTTCTATTTTTTCTATTTCTTCTAAGGCTTATGATAAATATCAAAGAAATAGCTGAAAATGAACATAAAAGATGAAATTTGTTTCTGCCAAGTTCAAGGCACATTTGCACAATGATCTGGTCTCAGCAGATACCTTGACTCTGTTGGTTGTTATGTCATATTTGGAAGCTCAATCTGTACATTTTTCCCCAAAAAATCTCACCAGAAGTAACCATTTAAAGGGTTATTTTTCAAAAATTTCTTCCGGGGGGGCAAGCCCCCGGACCCCCCTAGCGTTGCTAGGTTACCAACTCAAATCACCACTGCTACAAACAAATGTAGGGGAAACAGTGGCATTACCCATGGGTAACGAGGGTAACAACCACACCAGACATGACCAGCCACCGTGGTAACTGCTCATTGACAATACACATGTTTAGTGATAGACTAGTAGCTGTCAGTCACGCCTACAGGGTGACATTTTCTTTTTGAGCCCCAAAGGTGAATGCTCCATTGAAATACACTGTGTGTGTGTGTGTGTGTGTGTGTGTGTGTGTGTGTGTGTGTGTGTGTGTGTGTGTGTGTGTGTGTGTGTGTGTGTGTGTGTGTGTGTGTGTGTGTGTGTGTGTGTGTGTGTGTGTGTGTGTGTGTGTGAGACCTCCACATCACCTCTCAGGTAGAGTGGTCTAGCCTCTGGAACGGTGGTAAGATTCCAGGAAGGCTTGGGCCCCACAGGAGTGCAGTTCCACACGCAAGCGGGCGCGCATTTCGCTGGCCCTGTCAGCCAAACGAACAAATGTTTACGCATGCTCCTGTTGTGTTCATGGTGGTTCTGCACGACTACATAACAAACCACCCTGGAGCAGAGAGGGGAGGGTTAGGGCACGGTTCCCCCGTTGCGGGTGAGAGTGGTCCACTGTTTACTGCTGCGAGGCAGTGGGCTGACGGAGGGCGTGGAGATTCACAGATAGTTGGAGGAACACTCCTGTGTGGCTGCCAAACAATTCTTGTCTTCCACCTGCTGCCCGGCCCCCCTCCACTTCACTTCATCAGTTTATCAACCTGGTAGCCTATATGAGAATGGAGCCTATGTGTGTTTCTTATTTTGCCAAGAAAAAGAACATTCAACTTAATTCTATTCCAAATTTAACTTGTGTGGGAATTGGGAATGGGTGGGTAGATGGGTGAGACATCTCTGCGACCCCTTGTCCCCTTGGTGGCCCTTCACAGCTGGGTTGTCCACTAACTCTGTTACAGTCAGACATGTCCAAGCAATCAACAACTGCTTGTGGCTGCCGCAAATAGCTCTCTTACCTTCCCGGTGACAAGTTCCCCCACTGAAACAGTGCTGCTCCAGAAGAAAGACGTGTGTGTGTGTGTGTGTGTGTGTGTGTGTGTGTGTGTGTGTGTGTGTGTGTGTGTGTGTGTGTGTGTGTGTGTGTGTGTGTGTGTGTGTGTGTGTGTGTGTGTGTGTGTGTGTGTGTGTGTGTGTGTGTGTGAATTAATTGACACTGATAATAACATTAGTGTGATGTAACAAATCAGTTAGCGCGTCTACATGGACATAATTGTGAACACAATAATGGCACAAACACTAGTTTTAGATGGATGTTGAACAGTACCTTATAATAGCCAGGCCCTGGCCAAACTATAGTTGAGTGTTGGCTTATGTTTGTTAAACGGTTTACCTGCCAGCTGCCCATCGGTGAAGTTTGATCTCATGCTAATTAAATTAACCCTTAGCTTGGAGTGTCACTTGACTGTTGGCTACTTTCAACAAAGTAAGCTAAATAGAAAGAGTTGTAGTGTCAAGAAGTTAATTTGGACATTTAGCAATTTGGACATTTAGCACACAATTGGTGCAAGTGTCCTCACACCACCATGGTCTACTAATCCTCCATGAGCAGATTCTTATTTATATACACTAGCAATGAAGTGTTTGACTCTCGGTCGCGTAGCCACCTACATGTTTACCCGTCAGCCCGGACCGGACCACAGCGCAGCGCGTCAGAAGTGTTGGGCTGCCCAATGTTTGCATACGGTCCCCCCCCCCCCCCCCCCTCCCACCCCCAGTGCTACCAAGGTGGTCTTGGAAAGCCACCAACATCCCCTTCAGCGGTGGCGATGTAATGTGAAAGCAATTAGCAGCCTGTGGTTTTACAGAGCAGCGAGATATGTGTGGAACAACAGATGGGGTACACCCAACACTAGGTACTGGCTGTGGGGCCGTTCACTGCACATCGCCGCTTCTTGCAATGTTTTGTTTTTTCGCCAAGAACAGCAATCAGGCTGTTATTGCAAGTCCGGGCTCATTACCTGTGAGACATTCAAGCAGGATTTGGGTGTTCTAGTGATTATCAGATATAACTAAGCCCATTTAAAGACTAATAGGGGATTGGGAGTTGTGATATGGTGTGATATAGTATTGTTTGTATCTTGCGGCCCACGACCGGGGGACCAAAATCAACAGGTTGAGCCACTTGGCTACAACTGCTCTCAAATACCAGAGTTTGTAACGTGCCTTTCAGCAAGGGAGAGGGACTAGTGATTGTCTTGAGTTGGTTCATCTACCAGGGCCAGGAAATCCATGGGTTCAGAACGAGAGATCACACCTGGCCTTCATTTGAATGGGAAGGAGATTCAGAGTGGATCTGCATTTGACTGATGGAGACGCACACATGCACAGTCCAACACACATGCACAGTCCAACACACATGCACAGTCCAACACACATGCGCTGTCCAACACACATGCGCAGTCCAACACACATGCACAGTCCAACACACATGCACTGTCCAACACACATGCGCAGTCCAACACACATGTGCAGTCCAACACACAAGCACAGTCACACAGATGTGAGTAAATGCAGTGGTGTTTGTGTTTACCGTGAGTGTGGCTGAGCGGGTCTTCTGTTACATCTGGCAGCCTGCGGGATTCTTTTTTTCATGGTTGGTAAATGAGGGGGAAAATACTCCCAGCTGCAATTTAAGAAACCCTCCACCTGGAGTGTCTTCTGTATCAGTCGCATGCATATGCCTGCACAACAAAACATTGCTCCCAGAGTCAATAAAACTTGCATATTGGATCTAACAAATCACGTATCGTTTCCCTCGTATGAAAATCCTTCCACCCATCCACCTATCTTTGACCGAATATTGTTATTATTTTTTTTTACAAAAAAAAAAGTTAAATATTTTTATATCCACAAAGAGACGCAGAATGTATTGTTTTGGATCGGTCTCCATTTTGTTCTGAGGCTGAAATAGAGTCTGCCGAGAAGATTGAGGAGAGACTGTTAAACCGTATCGGTGGCTTTCTATGCCAGCATTACCAAGCAGGAGAGAAATGCTGAATAGCAACACTGCAGTGGTTAACAACACACTGCACTCCAGAAAGAAATGGTACAATGTCAAAGTTGAAGGGATTTTTTTTTTTTACTGCTCATGGCAGATTAATGTAGCTCTCCCACATGGATCATGTTGGTAGCAAATGTCCTCATTTATAACAGATCAAAGCTTTGTCTTTTATGAATCCCTGACTCTGGGTAGAGAGTGTGACATTCTTCATACGTACACATCACTTAAAAATGATTGACTCTTCTTGGAGGAGTCCTACTTTCTGTCTCAACTTTCTTTATTCTTGTATTTGCTCCTAACACTGCAGGCCTCCTCACGTGTTGTTGACTTTCCTACATGTTGAGAAGCACACGATGACAATGACAGCCTTTTAAAATACCTGTTGTTTAATGCAAATCAGTAAATGAAATGTACAACATTGTATCACTTTACAAAGACGAAGTCGTCGCTGCTTCAGCGTGATATATTATGTTTTCATCATTTGGAAAGATGGTAGCATCTTCAAAAGCAAAAGACGGACTCCTAGTCGGGCTGTGAGTGAGTAACATGGAAGCCTCCTCATCAGGTAAAGTAATTTTCACCTCCCCATGTTCCCGTTCCAAACCTCCAGCCCCCCAGCCACGTGCCAACATATTTCTGCCTTCTAGGAGAGGGGGGGAGAGGGGGAGGCAGGGAGGGAGAGAGAGAGAGAGAGCCTAGAGCTGAAAAACTGCTTTTGTCTCTGCAGCCTTTCCCTTTCCCTCGGCCTGCATGCATGCTTTTGGCCCTATCAGCAAATCATAAACTATACACAGCAGGACCCTGAGAGAGAGTATGGTAGAGAGAGGAGGCAGGAGGAGAAGAAGAAGCACAGGGGTGCAGAATAAACAAGATGAAAGGGAACACAACGCGGCAAACATGTCAGATAGGATTTTCGGTGAGGGAGGAATTCTACGGGATGGAGATCAAACGACATGGCGGCCACATGTGCTTTGTTGTGTAGGTTGAGAAGCAATAACCTTGACTTGTCGGACTGATTAGGTGTGTGTGTGTGTGAGAGAGTTGTGGGGAACTAAATGTTCCTTCGTAGAACGTATAGAACAAAATTGACCTTCCTTTCCTTCCTATAACATATCCTAGGACGGCTCAGAGGAAGTTAAATTAATTCAAGAATTTCCGGAGATTAAAATTATTTAAAGGACAATTCTGGTATTTTGGCAGTTTTTTGGGGGCTGTTTACATTTGGTTGTAGACTTTTCACTCGGTTCTAGTCCTACTGTTGAGACGGAGATCCGAGAGAAAAGACTACAACCAAACGTAAACAGCCCCCTTTCCAGCCAACGAGCAAGGAGTCTTCCAACAGAAATCAATGAGATTACAAAGGGCAATAAATGTGCAATCAAACACGACAGAAACTGTATTTCGCTACGATACTTGATTTGGAACATCAACCAACACCACTAACCACTTGGTGAGTTGCACATTTCTGAAAACAAAGGTTTAGCATTGGTTAAGGACAGGTTTGTGAATGCCTGTAGCCAGCCATTCTGAAGCAGGCTGGGCGATTCTAAATGAGCCAAATACCCGAGACAGGACCAATAGTCAAAATTCTCTATTTCATCCTAGACAACCCAGAAAGGGGCTCAATGTTCAAAATACCGGAATTGTCCTTTAACTTACTCTCCTTCCCTGAATTCAGACTACTTCCTGACCAACGAAAACACAACCTTTAAACGGGCACTTCTTCTGCAACAGTACCATTGCTTAAGTTGACACTCAATATGCAGCCACTAGTCTTTTTCTCCCATTTCCCCTCTTTTACTCCATCCTGATATTTTCTATATCCAAATTATTATATTTGTATAACTTTTAATTTCCTCCTCAATTATTCTCTTTTTGACCTTCTTCCTTCTCTCTTTGTTCCTCCTCCCTCTCTCCATGTGTATCAAAGCATGGCTCAGTGCTCAGATTTTGTCAACTTTCCACCTTCCTCTCTCACCCTTTCATTTCATCATGTCCAAATGTCTCACCCAAAAGCAGCTGCGTGCAGCAGGAATCGACTGTTAGAAGTCTGTTAGAAGCCAGATTCAAGCCAATGCCATTTTATATTCGTACACTTGAGTTTTCCCACAACCAGTAAGTATTTAAGAAGGGCACAACAAGATGAACAGTCCCAATGGTTCTTTCTGTATAAACTAGCCAAGCTCCGGTCAACTGACGGGCAATAACATCCCTGAAACCCAAATGGAAGGAAACACTTAAGTATTTGTTTTAACTTCATTTGTAACTCAATCTCTCAAGACTCGCCGGTTGTGGTGCTCCATGCCTGTCATCTCCCACCCCGCCTCTCCCTAGCAGTTGATCTCAGCAGTGTTTGTCCCTCCCTATCATTAGCTTGTCTGCACTCTTCTGCCTCCCCCCCCTCCCCCCCCCACCCCCCCCCACCCCCACGACTGTAACCCTATGGAATCTCCTGGCTTTCATCTGGCGTGATCTGTCAGCATCTTCCTTGCGCCAAACATGACGTAACGCTGCAGGGCCCGCAGTCAGCACCGTACTCAAGGGATGCATGTTTTCTGGGCCTATGTTGCCACGGGGATAACTTCCTGCACAGAGATACAGAACAATTAGAGTGAAGAGATGACCTCACCCTCGTGTTAACTACATACACACCTCGGGGAGGAAAAATTAATAATGTGACTCGATATCCACTGTGAGATGAGAACACTAACGGCAAAACTTCTGTCCCATGGTTTTGCCGTTTCCCGTTAAATGATCCGATTTGTTTTCAGTGGTGTCTTACTTCTCTAACCCTGTTCCCAAAGGGGGTTTCTTCCACTTGAATCCACACTGTAGCGAGTTGAAATCGATAAACGCCTGCAGAAACCAGTGGCGGATCTCTCTCCATTCCTGCCCTGAGCAATGAGGTGGCACAGACAAAAGAGCATATCTTTCCTTACGCTAAAAGGGAATGCAGGTGTTGCAGTCAATCACAATATGTCAAATATTCATACATAGTTACATGACTATAAATAGTTGGGACAAATAAACCGTGTGCAATGCAAGGAAGGTCAAGGAGTAAGGGCATAAGAAGTCACCCTTTGTAACACCCACCTGTGAGGTTTCCTACATGTTTCACGACTGACTGCTATGGCAGTTTATCCACACACACTTCAGTGATGCAAACAAGCCAATGCAATGGAATGGTGAGCAAACGACTGAGTGAAGCTGGGGGACAACGGGGCGAGGGGTCATGCTCTTGTGAGGCGTGGCGACCGGGGCTGAGAAGAGGAGCAGGGGCGGGTTGCTCATGCCTGCGGTGGGACTGAATAGTGGGGTCCTGTTTAGTGTCAAATGAATAACTCCCGACCTAACACCAGAGACCCAGGGTTCATCAGTTAGCTCTGTGTTTGAGGGAGAGGGAGACAGAGAGGGAGAGAGAGAGAGACACACACAGAGACAGAGAGAGAATTTGCACTTTACATGCACCTTTCCTAAAGAGGTTACAACAGATACTCATGGGTATTCTGAAGAGGCACCAGCAGGTGGCTGTGATTAACAGAGTGCAACAATAGACATGATGGAGGTGAGTGGGGTGGGTCTGACCGATGGACCCCCGGCTGCTTCAGGAGGAGGCCTCCCCCAACACCCCACCTCCTCCCCCAGCCACGCTCAGGCTCCTGCAGGCCCCGCTGTGTTTGGGAAATGAAGGCAACCCCCTCCCCCCCTCCTCACCCTGTGGGACGTCCCATGCCTGAAAGGAATAGAGGGTGTGTGTCGGCTGGGAGCCGAGGGGCGGCTGAAAGAGGCAGCTCAAGCAGAAAGATGGAGAGGTTAAGAGGAGCCAGGTGTTCCGTGACAAAAAAACGTAACACACACACACACACACACACACACACACACACACACACACACACACATCCCACAGCACCCCTCGTCTCCGTATTTATAATCCTGGTTATCTGCCACATGGAGATTACAGTTTCCAGCCAGGAAAGCCCTTCACCTTTCTTGAAAATAATCCATCATGATATTCCCCCCCCCCCACCTGGCGCATACATTCTCCTAATCCTCCCATTATCCTGTACCGTCTCTCTCCGTCCACGGGGACCAGCCCTGTAATAGGCCAAGGTCTCCTCTGCTCCGTGTGTTTTCCTCATTGCGACCGGAGACCATGGGACACACTTGTTTTTAAAATGGAAGGGAGTCTTTCTCCAACACGGCCGTGTTCTTCTGCTCCTTTTGCTGTGTTTTATGTATGTATGCGTCATCTACAATATTATCGGTGACTCAGAAATTCAGCTTTAAGAAGTCCTAGACTACGGCTAGGCTGTCCAGCACGTCCTGAGGACGGTTTCACCCCCGGTCTGCCGCTGGTGCCCAGGTGATTCCCCAGCAGGCCGAGCCCCCACCAGGTGAGCGGCACAAAGACGCTATTGTGTGTGTGACGTGTGCGTGTGTTGGCATGATGTGGAGGAATGCTTGGAAAGGATGCCTACTGAGATTTCGGTACCGTCTGCGTTGGTGTGAGTGTGTGTTGCCATGGATGATGTGTTGGTTTCCAAGGTTTTTTTGGTTCAAGTCTTGCATGGCCCTGCTTCGTGTTCCGTTGCCTCAGAGCAAGCTGTGGCAGGGGGAAGCTACTGGAGCACATCTGGAGGGATGAGATGTATAAAGTCTGAATCAACACCAAGTGTCTCTGTCTCGCTCTGTCTATCTCTCTCTCTCTCTCTGTCTCTCTCCATCTCTCTTGCTCTCTTTCTCTCTGTCTCTCTGTTTCGCTCTGTCTCTCTCGCTCTCTCTGTCTCACTCTGTCTCTCTGTCTCTCTGCCTCTCACTCCTATAATTTGACTCACACACGCACACCCACATTAGTCATCCGGACCACACTGAAACCCTACTTTTGAATACAGACAGACAGACAGACAGACGTGTGTGGTTCCAGTGGTCCGGTCTTTCAGAGTCTCAGACCACTTCACTGATAGGAGCAGATAGACAAGAGGCTTCTCCCTGAAATAGTCCTAGCCCCAGGACACGACTCCAGCCAGCACTCCAGTGACGCCACACACAACCAGGAACAGTGATAAGAACACTGCCATGATATAGCTGGAGCCCTACCGTAACACACGTGTGGCTGTATGTGTGATAAGAGGCTGACCATATCATAGCCTTATCACTCACAGGAAGTCCTTCAGTGTGCTGTTTGCAGAGACCGTTTGTTTAACTCGTAGCACAACTCAGGATAAGGTCCAGAATCTCTCTTTTTACAACCTAAACTAGTCTGCATACTTCAAAGGAAGTCGATTTTATTTCGGCTGGCCGAGACCGGAAAAATTTCTTAGCAGACAAAATAATTTCATACTACATGTGGTATTGGTTTGGTCACTGAACGTTCCATTTGTGGAGACCAGTAGAGTCTCCGTGGAGACTAAAACCAAAATGAATCACGGCCGCCTTGCTTTACTGACTAATCACACGCAATGTCCACCACGCCGATATCTGCAGAGATTTAGGTAAAAAAATTTATCAATATATATTGGCGGTGTAAGAATTGACAAAACAGAAGTTTGGATGAGGCGTGCTCCTTTATAGTTTCTCCATAATCACGTAATGTGTGCTTTGGACCTCGCTGCACTTCTTGTACACATGAAGGACACGGCCCTCTTAAACGTCATACCATACTTATGTCACGAAGTGCAGTTTCAGAATTATACTTCTGTGCATGTCTACCTCCAAGTTGTATTAAATTTGTGCCCAAGAGCCCTGAAGTTATCCCAATACATTTCCCATCCATCATGTGATGCTCATCACGATTCCCTTTTAAGTTGCACTTGTAATATTGAGCTTACAGATAAACAAGTACCATGTCATTACTTGAGGGTGAGCAAGTCAGTGGCCAGATATTTGACCCACGACCATCAAACAACGCACAACCCTAGACCAACCCAAACCAAAGAAACAGCCCAGCGTGAGGACACTGAACACTCCTCCCTCCTGCTGGCTGACGAGGTCTGGCTGGCATCACCCTCGCACCCCTCGCTATAGGAAGGTGTGTGTGTGTGTGTGTGTGTGTGTGTGTGTGTGTGTGTGTGTGTGTGTGTGTGTGTGTGTGTGTGTGTGTGTGTGTGTGTGTGTGTGTGTGTGTGTGTGTGTGTGTGTGTGTGGTGTTTTCTTTCTTTCTTCTCTTTCTTTCTCTATTATTCTCTACAAACTTTGGGAACTCCTTTCACAATTTTTCCCCTAGAGTCTCTAATACAAATATATACAACTTTTAAAGATATTCTACTTTTAAAATATAATTATTTACAATGGAGGACTGCTTCGCCGTACTCCCATATAATATTACTATTCAACTACTTCAGACTTCGTAACGTTAATTTTCGATATCATTTATACCTTTTTCAGAATCACAGTTTATCAGTTTAGTTTCATACCCGCGTCGTCTATGTTCAGTTGGTCTCAGTGACTTGCGTTGAGGCTCTAGCGCAAAGACGTTCTAGACAACGCTCTAGCCCAAGGAGGCTATCACAAAAGCTAAACAGTGACGTTATTTATTGTTACACTGGCACTAAAATGATTAATGGATCATTGGTGTTGTATGTCGTGCGTTTGTCTGTAGTACCCCTCATTATGGATGGAGACGCTAGGTGCTTGCCACATATTCGGTTTACTCCCGGTAGAAGCTAAATGCTAACAACAATGCTTAAACTATCTTTTTCACATCATGCTATCTACAGAAACGATATTCCATATGAAAGCTGAGACTCAAAGGAGTCCAACGGTATAAGCCTGAGCTTGGCTATTCTTATCTCAAATGTATTCAAACTTCATCACATTAGCTATTGGTTTAACTCTTCACTATATTTGTTTCCAATTGTAATGGTGTGCATGTTTAGATTGTTTACTCCATTTAGACTCTGTTCAAATCCCTTCACTTGATTTAAGCCATTTATCATTTCTTTACGTCTTAAACTATGTGGATTTACTAAAACATATTTTCAACCTCACTTTGCACTACAGCACTCACCGCATATTCTGCAGGAAATGCATTTTCTAGTTCTGTATGGTCCACTCATATGTGCGTATGTTTAGCCGCGTGTACGCCTGCACCTGGTCTCTGGACTAGCTGAGCAGGCTTATGGTAAGGATGACGGACAATGACCTACAGTAACAGCCGCGCTATTCAGGGAGAGACAGAGAGACGGTCAAACCAAAGAAAACAAGATGGAGCGAGGCGGGTAGAAAAGAGGTCAGGATGAAAAAAGAAAGTTGCACTGAGAGACAAGGGGAGGGGGGGGGGGGGGAGGGAGGGGGCGGAGGTGAGAGGACCCGTACAGCGGGGCTGTGCACGCAGGGGGCACGAGGTTATGGGATTGTGCGGGTCGGCTCTAGAAATGACTTTTCCATGACTCCAGGTATGTGATTCCGGCTGAGCCCTGGGATATCCGCTGTTTATGCTCAGGCAAAGACCCATAGATTAGGTGGCTGGTATTCGCCTGATTAAAATGACCTCCTTGTGTAAACGTAGCCGGCCAGAGGAGGGCTGGTGCGCAGGAGGGGCACTGTCGGGACCTCGGAGGTGGTGGCTCTCACACACACACACACACACACACACGCACACGCACACGCACACGCGCACACGCACACACCATAGCTTGTTAAACTACAAGTTTGAAGAGGAGTCCAACTCCCTGCTTATGAGACCACCAGTGCCGTGTGTGTGTGTGTGTGTGTGTGTGTGTGTGTGTGTGTGTGTGTGTGTGTGTGTGTGTGTGTGTGTGTGTGTGTGTGTGTGTGTGTGTGTGTGTGTGTGTGTGTGTGTGTGTGTGTGTGTTCATCATGAGTGATCAACGACAGAGGTCCAGCTCCATCCACAACGTTTGGCATCACTAACGGCCGTCTACCCGTTCTGCCCCCCCGCAAGCCGTCCCTCACACCACCACCCCTCTAGCACCACCACCACCCCTCTAGCACCACCACCACCCCTCTAGCACCACCACCACCCCTCTAGCACCACCACCACCACCACCCCTCTAGCACCACCACCACCCCTCTAGCACCACCACCACCACCACCCCTCTAGCACCACCACCACCCCTCTAGCACCACCACCACCACCACCCCTCTAGCACCACCACCACCCCTCTAGCACCACCACCACCACCACCCCTCTAGCACCACCACCACCCCTCTAGCACCACCACCACCACCACCCCTCTAGCACCACCACAGAGCACCACCACCACCCCTCTAGCACCACCACAGAGCACCACCACCCCTCTAGCACCACCACAGAGCACCACCACCCCTCTAGCACCACCACAGAGCACCACCACCACCACCACCCCTCTAGCACCACCACCACCCCTCTAGCACCACCACAGAGCACCACCACCACCCCTCTACCACCACCACAGAGCACCACCACCACCCCTCTAGCACCACCACAGAGCACCACCACCCCTCTAGCACCACCACAGAGCACCACCACCACCCCTCTAGCACCACCACAGAGCACCACCACCACCCCCTCTAGCACCACCACAGAGCACCACCACCACCCCTCTAGCACCACCACACCACAGAGCACCACCACCACCACCACCCCTCTAGCACCACCACAGAGCACCACCCCTCTAGCACCACCACAGAGCACCACCACCACCCCTCTAGCACCACCACAGAGCACCACCACCACCACCACCCCTCTAGCACCACCACCACCCCTCTAGCACCACCACAGAGCACCACCACCACCCCTCTACCACCACCACAGAGCACCACAACCACCCCCTCTAGCACCACCACAGAGCACCACCACCACCCCTCTAGCACCACCACAGAGCACCACCACCACCCCTCTAGCACCACCACCACCACAGAGCACCACCACCACCCCTCTAGCACCACCACCACCACAGAGCACCACCACCACCCCTCTAGCACCACCACAGAGCACCACCACCACCCCTCTAGCACCACCACAGAGCACCACCACCACCCCTCTAGCACCACCACAGAGCACCACCCCTCTAGCACCACCACAGAGCACCACCACCACCCCTCTAGCACCACCACAGAGCACCACCCCTCTAGCACCACCACAGAGCACCACCACCACCCCTCTAGCACCACCACAGAGCACCACCACCACCCCTCTAGCACCACCACAGAGCACCACCACCACCCCTCTAGCACCACCACAGAGCACCACCACCACCCCTCTAGCACCACCCCTCTAGCACCACCACCCCTCTAGCACCACCACAGAGCACCACCACCACCCCTCTAGCACCACCACAGAGCACCACCACCACCCCTCTAGCACCACCACCACCCCTCTAGCACCACCACCACCACAGAGCAGTCCATTACCAGAGTGCAGCCTGTGAGCTCCACCAGAGTCCTCAGGATGGACGTTCTCTCACATACTGTTCCGGACTGCTTCATCTTCTTCTGCTTCTGCTTCGATTCGTCTCACAGAATAATTGACCTTTTGTATTCTTTTTAAGGGTGGGGAGGGGAAGGGGAACTCAATATCTTTATAGGTTCATGATGGATGTACTTTTATGCTATTTGGCCAATTGATCCTGGTGGTATTACAAATGTATTTTGTTTATTCTGTGTTTACATGAAAGGCGATTTACCCTCAAAGATGTTTGATGTCTGTGGAGGACAAAGCGCACTAGTCTTCACTCCTTTTCTTCACTAAAAACATATCGGCTTGGATCAGATCCTTTGTACAATATGGATCTATTTCCTTCTGGCAATTGAGTCTCCTTCCACACTACCATTTGCACCATCATATTCTTGGTAAACATTTTCCACCATGGGACATGTACTATGTGATATACAGTACATACCATGGGATATGTACTATTGATATATAGAACATACCATTAGATATGTATACATATAGTACATACCATGAGACATATACTTTGTCATACATAGTAAATACCATTGGACATGTACTACGTGATGTATAGTACTTACCATAAGACATGTACTATAGTGGCGTTCTGACTGAGGGACTTCTTGGGAAGTGGCTCAGTGCTTTGGCTACGCCCTCTCACACAGTTCCCCTTGATGTCCGTTCCCGTACTGGACCCTTTGTAGCGGCGACCCAAAAGAGTTCAAATGTGACGGAATTAGTTCTGCAACACTTTTTTTTTTTCTTACACGATTATTTTATTTATTCTCGTTCTCGATCGTCTGTCTCCGTCTGCTCTGCTTGTTAGTTTTTTTTAAATGCCACTGTTTATATGTTGTGGCTGTGTCGAGTTCTACTCACGTCAGATCTAGCTTTAATCATACGCCATACTGGTGTCATATCCCGCCTCCACCGTACCAGGCAGCCACTAGTTAGTAGTAGTTAGTAGTTAGTAGAGGCTCATCAGCGGCTCAGAGCGCTCCTCCCCGAGGCGGTACCACCGGAGCAGCTCACTGAGCCCCTCAACGCTGAAGAGGATCCTCTCTCCAGCCACACCCATAGCAGCTCACTAGAGGGACAAGCCTTATGTCTTACATAGTACATACCATGGGACATTTACTATGTTATTGTACTTATCGTGAGACATACCATGGGATATGTACTATAGTGGGGTTCCGTGTATAGGCAATTTGTCATTTTTATTTCAAATTGATGCAAAAGTTTTCTTTACACTTCTAAGTTGTTTGTAAGGATCTATAGAACAATTTTGGTCCAAGACAGGCTGGTCAAAAAATGCCCTCTAGGGGGCGTTGATGGCTCCCAAGCCTTCATAAAATATGGTAGCTGTTATAACTTTTGATCAGATTATCTGATCAAAAAATTGTTAGTTCACGATACTGGTCCCAGATGATATCTACTCTTGTTGATCATTCTAACTCATAGTGAACTCTTGGGCAGAATACCTTGTCGAAATATGAGTCAAAGGTCTTCCCTTCGACAGTTGTACCAGGAAGAGAATGTATCAGCACACCACCGTCAATGACAATGAAGTCATAAACACCTGGCCCAACCAACTCACCGAGAGATGAGTTGAGTGCTCCTTCAGTTGACAATGCATGGGGAAGATTAGTGACAAAAGAACCCTTCCAAATCCCCCCCTCGGCTGTCTAGCACAATAAAAGCTTTCCCATTAAGCTCAGTATGATGTTTGAAGTGCTGCATTCTCAGCTTATTTATGGTCTTCTTCTGTGTTTTCGTCTCCTGAAACAACAATAAGTTGTTTCGCTTGATTTGGGTGCCGTCAAAAGTGTGTCATTTGGTTCAAGTACACTCTTCCTGAAGTTGGTGTACTGCTTTTCTCCAGTAGACTCAAGTTGGTGGACAGATACAGCAGCAGCTGCAGACTCACACACCTTGTTGTCCAATGTAACCAGGTCTTTACCAACCTCCTCAAAGGGATTTCCATGCTCAGCAGCAGCTCCGTCAGGTCTTTCATATGCCGTTAAAGCCGAGATGGAGATCCTTCCTCGTGATGAGAACGTTCTTCACAATATTAGTTTTCATCTACAGTAATAAACTGCTCTATAACACAACAACCCCAACGCTTCAACATCTCAGGGTTCTCTGTCAGACCAATTGTGCCACCAACTCCTTTGTCCCTCTTGTTGGCCTTGCTCGTGTGCTGATCAACCGGTATGGATGAGGAACGCAGATTGCTTGGGTTATTGTCCAGTGTCCCTCCTTACGCTCTGTCTGGATGGTATCTGGGGCCCTCCATGTCTCAAAGACTGGAATCCACCTGGCATCATGTTGGTGATGAAGAGCAAAGACCAGAGGCACAAGCTCTGCAGGGTAATGACCGTGAGCTCAAACTTCCTTTCCCGATGTGCCCGGATAAAACATGAAAATGATCTGTTGGTACTCATGTACAAGCACCCAAAACTTGAATGTTGGGCTCTACTATGCATTATCTGTCAACATGGGACCCAAACCAATTGTAAAAAGGGTTCACTGACCCTCGTCTGGACTCTTTCTACCAACGCTTTGCAGAAATGGACTCATTCTGGCCTTGTGTTCCTTTGAAAAACAACCCAAAAACAGGCTGGGGATCAAGTTCAAATTATACAATTTCATCCCCCACCCGCACCACCTGGGGTAGATCCAGCGGGAGGACAAGGAAAGGTTGGGCTCTGGGTCTGTTGGGGCAGAGGAAGGGGCACACACCAGGACAAAGAGGAGCAGCCCGCATGGAATGCCCATCTCCTGCTGAGAGGGGGGCTGGGGGGGTTGAGGGTTGAAGTCCTTGGTACCAGTCCTCTTACTTTCCTGCTGCATTGCTTAGGGTGCCCCTGCATTACCCATTGCTGCACCCGTGGGGGTCTGGCTAGTCTCTGTCCAGCTAATGAGGCGTTTGGTGTTAATGAGACCCTGTGTGTGTGTGTGTGTGTGTGTGTGTGTGTGTGTGTGTGTGTGTGTGTGTGTGTGTGTGTGTGTGTGTGTGTGTGTGTGTGTGTTGTGTGTGTGTGTGTGTTGTGTGTGTGTGTGTGTGTGTGTGTGTGTGGACCTCAGTGCTGCCCAGCTTTGCTGAATCGACGTGATCCATGTTTTTCTGTGTGTTTTCTTTGTATGTTATTTTTTTTTTCTATGTCCTGGCAGAGCAGAAATGCACCAGCAGTGTATTGTTCAGGACTTGCTGGGTTAGCAGAGTTAAAAGATTCTAGGATAAGAAATGAATGCAAGAATAATACTTTTCATGAAATTGGTCCTCTCCCAGGGCTCTCACACACTGCTGCTCAGCGACTCCAAGGGGACAGAAGGACCTTTTGAACTGTGTGCACGCCCGCGCATGGCCCGCCCAACCCATCGGCTTCCCGTGGCGACAGTGAATAATCCGTTCACGCACGTTCGTCTGTCTGCGTCAATAGATGGGGGGGGGGGGGGCTGTAGATGTAAAGAAATGTTCTGTGGGCCGTGATT